>NW_025727724.1:3160424-3868976 GCF_021461385.2 Schistocerca piceifrons | reverse complement strand
AATGAATCAAAACATAGAGAGTAAGAGAAGTCAGTTTTCTTGTACTTAAGTCGGCATTGTGCCTTATGTATTTAATTCCGATGCAATTTCTGTGTCTCATCGTCAATAAGGAGGTCAGAGGGATACAGTAAACCTGAAGTGAAGCATCGGAATCTATAACTAGTGTCACAGGAATGGTTGAAAACGTAGACAGTAAGAAGAGTCAGTCTTTTTGTACTTATGTCGTCATTGTGCCTTTTGTATTTAATTCCCATGCAATTTCTGTGTTTTATCGTCAATACGAAGGTCAGATTGATACAGTTAACCGCAAGTGAAGCATCGGAATCTATAACTAGTGTCACAGGAATGGTTCAAATCATAGACAGTAAGAAGTGGAAGTCTTGTTGTACTTGAGTCGGCATTGTGACTTTCGTATTTAATTCCGTTGCAATTTCTGTGCTTCATCGTGAATAAGAAGGTCAGAGTGAGGCAGTAAACCTGAAGTGAAGCATCGGAATCTATAACTAGTGTCACAGGAATGGTTCAAAACATAGACAGTAAGAAGATTCTGTTTTCTTGTACTTATGTCGGCATTGTGCCATTTGTATTTAATTCCGATGCAATTTCTGTGTTTCATCGTCATTAAGAAGGTCAAAGGGATACAGTAAACCTGAAGTGAAGCATCGGAATCTATAACTAGTGTCACAGGAATGGTTCAAAACATAGACAGTAAGAAGAGTGAGTCTTCTTGTACTTTAGTCGGCATTGTGCCTTTTATATTAAATTCCGATGCTATTTATGTGCTTCATCGTCAATAAGAAGGTCAGCTGGATACAGTAAACCTGAAGTGAAGCATCGGAATCTATAACTAGTTTCACAGGAATGGTTCAAAACATAGGCTGTAAGAAGAGCCAGGCTTCTTGTACTTGAGTAGGCTTTGTGCCTTTTGTATTTAATTCCGATGAATTTTCTGTGTTTGATCGTCAATATGATGGTCAGAGGGATACAGTAAACCTGAAGTGAAGCATCGGAATCTATAACTAGTGGCACAGGAATGGTTCAAAACATAAACAGTAAAGTAGAGTCAGTGTTCTTGTACTGAAGTCGGCATTGTGCGTTTTGTATTTAATTAAGATGCCATATCTGTTTTTCAACGTCAATAATAAGGTCAGAGGGATACAGTAAACCTGAAGTGAAGCATCGGAATCTATAACTAGTGTCGCAGGAATGGTTCAAAACATAGACAGTAAGAAGAGTCAGTTTTCTTGTACTTAAGTCGGCATTGGGCCCTTTGTATTTAATTAAGATGCAATTTCTGTGTTTTCATCGTCAATAAGAAGGTGAAAGGGATACAGTAAACCTGAAATAAAGCATCGGAAGCTATAACTAGTGTCACAGGAATGGGTCAAAACATAGACAGTAAGAAGAGTCAGTCTTCCTGTACTTAAGTCGGCATTCTGCCTTTTGTATATAATTCCGATCCAATTTCTGTGTTTCATCGTCAATAAGAAGCTCAGAGGGATTCAGTAAACCTGAAGTGAAGCATCGGAATCTATAACTAGTGTCACTGGAATGGTTCAAAACATTGAGAGTAAGAAGAGTCAGTTTTCTTGTACTTATGTCGGCATTGTGCCTTTTGTTTTTAATTCCGATGCAATTTCTGTGTTTCATCGTCAATAAGGTGGTCAGAGGTATCCAGTAAACCTGCAGTGAAGCATCGGAATCTATAACTAGTGTCACAGGAATGGTTCAAAACATAGAGAGTAAGAAGAGTGAGTTTTCTTGTACTTAAGTCGGCATTGTGCCTTTTGAATTTAATTCCGATGCAATTTCTGTGTTTCATCGTCAATACGAAGGTCAGAGGGATTCAGTAAACCTGAAGTGAAGCATCGTAATCTATAACTAGTGTCACAGGAATGGTTCAAAACATAGGCAGTAAGAAGGGTCAGTCTTCTTGTACTTAAGTCGGTATTATGCCTTTTGTATTAAATTCCGATGCAAAATCTGTGGTTCTTCGTCAATAAGAAGGTCAGAGGGATACAGTGAACTGAAGTAAAGCATCGGAATCTATAACTAGAGTCACAGAAATGGTTCAAAACATAGACAGAAGAAGAGCCAGTCTTGTTGTACTTGGGTCGGCATTGTGCCTTTTGTATTTAATTCCGTTGCAATTTCTGTGCTTCATCGTCAATAAGAAGGTCAGAGTGATACAGTAAACCTGAAGTGAAGCATCGGAATCTATAACTAGTGTCTCAGGAATGGTTCAAAACATAGACAGTAAGAAGAGTCAGTTTTCTTGTACTTAAGTCGGCAATGTGCCTATGTAATTAATTCCGATGCAATATCTGTGTTTCATCGTCAATAAGAAGGTCAGAATGATACAGAAACCTGAAGTGAGGCATCGGAATCTATAACTAGTGTCACAGGAATGAATCAAAACATAGAGAGTAAGAGAAGTCAGTTTTCTTGTACTTAAGTCGGCATTGTGCCTTATGTATTTAATTCCGATGCAATTTCTGTGTCTCATCGTCAATAAGGAGGTCAGAGGGATACAGTAAACCTGAAGTGAAGCATCGGAATCTATAACTAGTGTCACAGGAATGGTTCAAAACGTAGACAGTAAGAAGAGTCAGTCTTTTTGTACTTAAGTCGGCATTGTGCCTTTTGTATTTAATTCCCATGCAATTTCTGTGTTTTATCATCAATACGAAGGTCAGATTGATACAGTTAACCGCAAGTGAAGCATTGGAATCTATAACTAGTGTCACAGGAATGGTTCAAATCATAGACAGTAAGAAGAGGAAGTCTTGTTGTACTTGAGTCGGCATTGTGACTTTCGTATTTAATTCCGTTGCAATTTCTGTGCTTCATCGTGAATAAGAAGGTCAGAGTGAGGCAGTAAACCTGAAGTGAGGCATCGGAATCTATAACTAGTGTCACAGGAATGGTTCAAAACATAGACAGTAAGAAGATTCTGTTTTCTTGTACTTATGTCGGCATTGTGCCATTTGTATTTATTTCCGATGCAATTTCTGTGTTTCATCGTCATGAAGAAGGTCAAAGGGATACAGTAAACCTGAAGTGAAGCATCGGAATCTATAACTAGTGTCACAGGAATGGTTCAAAACATAGACAGTAAGAAGAGCCAGTCTTCTTGTACTTTAGTCGGCATTGTGCCTTTTATATTAAATTCCGATGCTATTTATGTGCTTCATCGTCAATAAGAAGGTCAGCTGGATACAGTAAACCTGAAGTGAAGCATCGGAATCTATAACTAGTGTCACAGGAATGGTTCAAAACATAGACAGTAAGAAGAGCCAGGCTTCTTGTACTTGAGTCGGCTTTGTGCCTTTTGTATTTAATTCCGATGAATTTTCTGTGTTTGATCGTCAATATGATGGTCAGAGGGATACAGTAAACCTGAAGTGAAGCATCGGAATCTATAACTAGTGGCACAGGAATGGTTCAAAACATAAACAGTAAAGTAGAGTCAGTGTTCTTGTACTGAAGTCGGCATTGTGCCTTTTGTATTTAATTAAGATGCCATATTAGTTTTTCAACGTCAATAATAAGGTCAGAGGGATACAGTAAACCTGAAGTGAAGCATCGGAATCTATAACTAGTGTCACAGGAATGGTTCAAAACATAGACAGTAAGAAGAGTCAGTCATCTTGTACTTAAGTCGGCATTGTTCCCGTTGTATTTAATTAAGATGCAATTTCTGTGTTTCATCGTCAATAAGAAGGTGAAACGGATACAATAAACCTGAAGTAAAGCATCGGAAGCTATAACTAGTGTCACAGGAATGGTTCAAAATATAGACATTAAGAAGAGTCAGTCTTCTTGTACTTAACTGCATTGTGGCTTTTGTATAAAATTCCGATGCAATTTCTGTGTTTCATCGTCAATAAGAAGCTCAGAGGGATATAGTAAACCTGAAGTGAAGCATCGGAATCTATAACTAGTGCCACAGGAATGGCTCAAAACATTGAGAGTAAGAAGAGTCAGTTTTCTTGTACTTAAGTTGGCATTGTGCCTTTTGTATTTAATTCCGATGCAATTTATGTGTTTCATCGTCAATAAGGAGGTCAGAGGGATACAGTAAACCTGAAGTGAAGCATCGGAATCTTTAACTAGTGTCGCAGGAATGGTTCAAAACATAGACAGTAAGAAGAGTCAGTTTTCTTGTACTTAAGTCGGCATTGTGCCCATTGTATTTAATTAAGATGCAATTTCTGTGTTTCATCGTCAATAAGAAGGTGAAACGGATACAGTAAACCTGAAATAAAGCAGCGGAAGCTATAACTAGTGTCACAGGAATGGGTCAAAACATAGACACTAAGAAGAGTCAGTCTTCCTGTACTTAAGTCGGCATTCTGCCTTTTGTATATAATTCCGATCCAATTTCTGTGTTTCATCGTCAATAAGAAGCTCAGAGGGATTAAGTAAACCTGAAGTGAAGCATCGGAATCTATAACTAGTGTCACAGGAATGGTTCAAAACATTGAGAGTAAGAAGAGTCAGTTTTCTTGTACTTATGTCGGCATATTGCCTTTTGTTTTTATTTCCGATGCAATTTCTGTGTTTCATCGTCAATAAGGTGGTCAGAGGTATCCAGTAAACCTGAAGTGAAGCATCGGAATCTATAACTAGTGTCACAGGAATGGTTCAAAACATAGAGAGTAAGAAGAGTGAGTTTTCTTGTACTTAAGTCGGCATTGTGCCTTTTGAATTTAATTCCGATGCAATTTCTGTGTTTCATCGTCAATACGAAGGTCAGAGGGATTCAGTAAACCTGAAGTGAAGCATCGTAATCTATAACTAGTGTCACAGGAATGGTTCAAAACATAGGCAGTAAGAAGGGTCAGTCTTCTTGTACTTAAGTCGGCATTATGCCTTTTGTATTAAATTCCGATGCAATATCTGTGGTTCTTCGTCAATAAGAAGGTCAGAGGGATACAGTGAACTGAAGTAAAGCATCGGAATCTATAACTAGAGTCACAGAAATGGTTCAAAACATAGACAGTAAGAAGAGCCAGTCTTGTTGTACTTGGGTCGGCATTGTGCTTTTTGTATTTAATTCCGTTGCAATTTCTGTGCTTCATCGTCAATAAGAAGGTCAGAGTGATACAGTAAACCTGAAGTGAAGCATCGGAATCTATAACTAGTGTCTCAGGAATGGTTCAAAACATAGACAGTAAGAAGAGTCAGTTTTCTTGTACTTAAGTCGGCATTGTGCCTATGTAATTAATTCCGATGCAATATCTGTGTTTCATCGTCAATAAGAAGGTCAGAGGGATACAGAAACCTGAAGTGAGGCATCGGAATCTATAACTAGTGTCACAGGAATGGTTCAAATCATAGACAGTAAGACGAGTTAGTCTTCTTGTACTTAAGCGGCTTTGTGCCTTTTGTATTTAATTCCGATGCAATTTACGTGTTTCATCGTCAATAAGAAGGTCAGAGGGATACAGTAAACCTGAAGTGAAGCATCGGAATCTATAACTAGCGTCACAGGAATGGTTCAAACCATAGACAGTAATAAGAGTCAGTGTTCTTATACTGAAGTCGGCATTGTGCCTTTTGTATTTAATTAAGATGCAATTTCTGTGTTTCAACGTCAATAATTAGGTCAGAGGGATACAGTCAACCTGAAGTGAAGCATCGGAATCTATAACTAGTGTCACAGGAATGGTTCAAAACATAGAGAGTAAGAGGAGTCAGTTTTCTTGTACTTAAGTCGGCATTGTGCCTTTTGTATTTAATTCCGATGCAATTTCTGTGTCTCATCGTCAATAAGGAGGTCAGAGGGATACAGTAAACCTGAAGTGAAGCATCGGAATCTATAACTAGTGTCACAGGAATGGTTCAAATGGTAGACAGTAAGAAGAGTCAGTCTTTTTGTACTTAAGTCGGCATTGTGCCTTTTGTATTTAATTCCCATGCTATTTCTGTGTTTTATCGTCAATACGAAGGTCAGAGGGATACAGTAAACCTGAAGCGAAGCATCAGAATCTATAACTAGTGTCACAGGAATGGTTCAAAACATAGACAGTAGGAAGGGTCAGTCTTCTTGTACTTAAGTCGGCATTGTGCCTTTTGTATTTAATTCCGATGCAATATCAGTGTTTCTTCGTCAATGAGAAGGTCAGAGGGATACAGTAAACCTGAAGTGAAGCATCGGAATCTATAACTAGTGTCACAGAAATGATTCAAGGCATAGACAATATGAAGAGCCAGTCTTGTTGTACTTGAGTCGGCATTGTGACTTTCGTATTTAATTCCGTTGCAATTTCTGTGCTTCATCGTGAATAAGAAGGTCAGAGTGAGACAGTAAACCTGAAGTGAAGCATCGGAATCTATAACTAGTGTCACAGGAATGGTTCATATCATAGACAGTAATAAGAGTCAGTGTTCTTATACTGAAGTCGGCATTGTGCCTTTTGTATTTAATTAAGATGCAATTTCTGTGTTTCAACGTCAATAATAAGGTCAGAGGGATACAGTCAACCTGAAGTGAAGCATCGGAATCTATAACTAGTGTCACAGGAGTGGTTCAAATCATAGAGAGTAAGAAGAGTCAGTCATCTTGTACTTAAGTCGGCCATGTGCCCTTTGTATTTAATTGAGATGCAATTTCTGTGTTTTATCGCCAATAAGAAGGTGAAAGGGATACAGTAAACCTGAAGTAAAGCATCGGAAGCTATAACTAGTGTCACAGGAATGGTTCAAAACATAGACAGTAAGAAAAGTCAGTCTTCTTGTACTTAAGTCGGCATTGTGCCTTTTGTATAAAATTCCGATGCAATTTCTGTGTTTCATCGTCAATAAGATGCTCAGAGGGATATAGTAAACCTGAAGTGAAGCATCGGAATCTATAACTAGTGTCACAGGAATGGTTCAAAACATAGACAGTAAGAGGAGTCAGTTTTCGTGTACTTAAGTCGGCATTGTGCCTTTTGTATTTAATTCCGATGCAATTTCTGTGTCTCATCGTCAATAAGGAGGTCAGAGGGATACAGTAAACCTGAAGTGAAGCATCGGAATCTATAACTAGTGTCACAGGAATGGTTCAAAACGTAGACAGTAAGAAGAGTCAGTCTTTTTGTTCTTAAGTCGGCATTGTGCCTTTTGTATTTAATTCCCATGCAATATCTGTGGTTCTTCGTCAATAAGAAGGTCAGAGGGATACAGTGAACCTGAAGTAAAGCATCGGAATCTATAACTAGCGTCACAGAAGTGGTTCAAAACATAGACAATAAGAAGGGTCAGTCTTCTTGTACTTAAGTCGGCATTGTGCCTTTTGTATTTAATTCCGATGCAATATCAGTGTTTCTTCGTCAATGAGAAGGTCAGAGGGATACAGTAAACCTGAAGTGAAGCATCGGAATCTATAACTAGTGTCACAGAAATGATTCAAAGCATAGACACTAAGAAGAGCCAGTCTTGTTGTACTTGAGTCGGCATTGTGACTTTCGTATGTAATTCCGTTGCAATTTCTGTGCTTCATCGTGAATAAGAAGGTCAGAATGAGACAGTAAACCTGAAGTGAAGCATCGGAATCTATAACTAGTGGCACAGGAATGGTTCAAAACATAAACAGTAAAGTAGAGTCCGTCTTCTTGTACTTTAGTCGGCATTGTGCAATTCGTATTTAATTCCGATGCTATTTATGTGGTTCATCGTCAATAAGAAGGTCAGCTGGATACAGTAAACCTGAAGTGGAGCATCGGAATCTATAACTAGTGTCACAGGAATGGTTCAAAGCATAGACATAAAGAAGAGCCAGGCTTCTTGTACTTGAGTCGCCTTTGTGCCTTTTGTGTTTAATTCCGATGAATTTTCTGTGTTTGATCGTCAATAAGAATGTCAGAGGGATACAGTAAACCTGAAGTTAAGCATCGTAATCTATAGCTAGTGTCATAGGAATGGTTCAAATCGTAGTCAGTAAGAAGTGTCTGTCTTCATGTACTTAAGTCGGCATTGTGGATTTTCTATTTAATTCCGATGCAATTTTTGTGCTTCATCGTCAATAAGAAGGTCCAAGGGATACAGTAAACCTGGAGTGAAGCATCGGAATCTATAACTAGTGTCAATGGAATGGTTCAAAACATAGGCAGTAAGAAGAGTCAGTCTTCTTGGACTTAAGTCGTCATTGAGCCATTTGTATTTAATTCCGATGCAATATCTGTGGTTCTTCGTCAATAAGAATGTCATAGGGATACAGTGAACCTGAAGTAGAGCATCGGAATCTATAACTAGTGTCACAGAAATGGTTCAAAACATAGACAGTAAGAAGAGTGAGTTTTCTTGTACTTAAGTCGGCATTGTGCCTATGTATTTAATTCCGATGCAATTTCTGTGTTTCATCGTCAATACGAAGGTAACAGGGATACAGTAAACCTGAACTGAAGCATCGGAATCTATAACTAGTGTCACAGGAATGGTTCAAATCATAGACAGTAGGAAGAGACAGTCTTCTTGTACTTAAGTGGGCATTGTGCCTTTTCTATTTAATTCCTATGAAATTTTTGTGTTTGATCGTCAATAAGAAGGTCCAAGGGAAATAGTAAACCTGGAGTGAAGCATCGGAATCTATAACTAGTGTCACAGGATAGGTTCAAAACATAGAGAGTAAGAAGAGTGAGTTTTCTTGTACTTAAGTCGGCATTGTGCCTTTTGAATTTAATTCCGATGCAATTTCTGTGTTTCATCGTCAATACGAAGGTCAGAGGGATTCAGTAAACCTGAAGTGAAGCATCGTAATCTATAACTAGTGTCACAGGAATGGTTCAAAACATAGACAGTAAGAAGGTTCAGTCTTCTTGTACTTAAGTCGGCATTGTGCCTATGTATTTAATTCCGATGCAATTTCTGTGTTTCATCGTCAATACCAAGGTAACAGGGATACAGTAAACCTGAAGTGAAGCATCGGAATCTATAACTAGTGTCACAGGAATGGTTCAAATCATAAACAGTAAGAAGAGTCAGTTTTCTTGTACTTAAGTCGCCATTGTGCCTTTTGTATTTAATTCCGATGCAATATCTGTGTCTCATCGTCAATAAGAAGGTCAGAGGGATGCAGTAAATCTGAAGTGAAGCATCGGAATCTTTAACTAGTGTCACAGGAATGGTTCAAATCATAGACAGTAAGACGAGTTAGTCTTCTTGTACTTAAGCGGCTTTGTGCCTTTTGTATTAAATTCCGATACAATTTCTGTGTTTCATCGTCAATACGAAGGTCGGAGGGATACAGTAAACCTGAAGTGAAGCATCGTAACCTATAACTAGTGTCACAGGAATGGTTCAAAACATAGACAGTAAGAAAAGTCAGTCTTCTTGTACTTAAGTCGGCATTGTGCCTTTTGTATAAAATTCCGATGCAATTTCTGTGTTTCATCGTCAATAAGATGCTCAGAGGGATATAGGAAACCTGAAGTGAAGCATCGGAATCTATAACTAGTGTCACAGGAATGGTTCAAAAGCATAGAGAGTAAGAGAAGTCAGTTTTCTTGTACTAAAGTCGGCATTGTGCCTTTTGTATTTAATTCCGATGCAATTTCTGTGTCTCATCGTCAATAAGGAGGTCAGAGGGATACAGTAAACCTGAAGTGAAGCATCGGAATCTATAACTAGTGTCACAGGAATGGTAAAAACATAGACAGTAAGAAGAGCCAGTCTTCTTGTACTTGAGTCGGCATTGTGCCTTTTGTATTTAATTTCGATGCAATTTATGTGTTTCTTCGTCAATAAGAAGGTCAGAGGGATACAGTAAACCTGAAGTGAAGCATCGGAATCTATAACTAGTCTCACAGGAATGGTTCAAAACATAGAGAGTAAGAAGAGTCAGTCTTCTTGTACTTATGTCGGCATTGTGCCTTTTGTATTTAATTCCGATGCAATTTCTGTGTTTCATCGTCAATAAGAAGGTCAGAGGGATACAGTAAACCTGAAGTGAAGCATCGGAATCTATAACTAGTGTCACAGGAATGGTTTCAAAACGTAGACAGTAAGAAGAGTCAGTCTTTTTGTACTTAAGTCGGCATTGTGCCTTTTGTATTTAATTCCGATGCAATTTCTGTGTTTCAGCGTCAATACGAAGGTCAGAGGGATACAGTAAACCTGAAGTGAAGCATCGGAATCTATAACTAGTGTCACAGGAATGGTTCAAAGCATAGACAGTAAGAAGGGTCAGTTTTCTTGTACTTATGTCGGCATTGTTCCTTTTGTATATAATTCCGATGCAATATCTGTGTTTCTTCGTCAATAAGAACGGCAGAGGGATACAGTAACCTGAAGTGAAGCATCGGAATCTATAACTAGTGTCACAGAAATGGTTCAAAACATAGACAGTAAAAAGAGCCAGTCTTGTTGTACTTGAGTCGGCATTGTGCCTTTTGTATTTAATTCCGTTGCAAATTCTGTGCTTCATCGTCAATAAGAAGGTCAGAGTGATACAGTAAACCTGAAGCGAAGCTTCGGTATCTGTAACTAGTGTCACAGGGATTGTTCAAAGCATAGACAGTAAGAAGAGTCAGTCTTCTTGTACTAAGTCGGCATTGTGCCTTTTGTATTTAATTCCGATGCAATTTACAAGTTTAATCGTCAATAAGAAGGTCAGAGGGATACAATAAACCTGAAGTGAAGCATCGGAATCTATAACTAGTGTCACAGGAATGGTTCCAACCATAGACAGTAAGTAGAGTCAGTGTTCTTGTACTGAAGTCGGCATTGTGCCTTTTGTATATAATTCCGATGCAATTTCTGTGTTTCATCGTCAACAAGAAGGTCAGCTGGATACAGTAAACCTGAGGTGAAGCATCGGAAACTATAACTAGTGCCACAGGAATGGTTCAAAACGTAGGCAGTAAGAAAAGCCAGTCTTCTTGTACTTGAGTCGGCATTGTGCCATTTGTATTAATTCCGATGAGATTTCTGTGTTTGAACGTCAATAAGAAGGTCAGAGGGATACAGTAAACCTGAGGTTAAGCATCGGAATCTATAACTAGTGTCATAGGAATGGTTCAAAACATAGTCAGTAAGAAGTGTCAGTCTTCATGTACTTAAGTCGGCATTGTGGATTTTCTATTTAATTCCGATGCAATTTCTGTGTTTCATCGTCAATAAGAAGCTCAGAGGGATACAGTAAACCTGAAGTGAAGCATCGGAATCTATAACTAGAGACACAGGAATGGTTCAAAACTTAGACAGTAAGAAGAGTCACTTTTCTTGTACTTAAGTCGGCATTGTCACTTTTCTATTTATTTCCGATGCAATTTCTGTGTTTCAGCGTCAATAAGGAGGTCCAAGGGATACAGTAAACCTGAAGTGAAGCATCGGAATCTAAAACCGGTCTCAAAGGAAAGGTTCAGAACATAGACTGTAAGAAGAGTCAGTTTTGATGTTTGTGTTTCATCGTCAATAAGACGGTCAGAGGGATACAGTAAACCTGAAGTGAAGCATCGGAATCTATAACTAGTGTCACAGAAATGGTTCAAAGCACAGTCAGTAAGAAGAGCCAGTCTTCTTGAACTTGAGTCGGCATTGGGCCTTTTGTATATAATTACGATGCAATTTCTGTGTTTCATCGTCAATAAGACGGTCAGAGGGATACAGTAAACCTGAAGTGAAGCATCGGAATCTATAACTAGTGTCACAGAAATGGTTCAAAGCACAGTCAGTAAGAAGAGCCAGTCTTCTTGAGCTTGAGTCGGCATTGTGCCTTTTGTATTTAATTTCGATGCAATTCATGTGTTTCTTCGTCAATAAGAAGGTCAGAGGGATACAGTAAACCTGAAGTGAAGCATCGGAATCTATAACTAGTCTCACAGGAATGGTTCAAAACATAGAGAGTAAGAAGAGTCAGTTTTCTTGTACTTAAGTCGGCATTGTGCCTTTTGTATTTAATTCCGATGCAATTTCTGTGTTTCATCGTCAATAAGAAGGTCAGAGGGATACAGTAAACCTGAAGTGAAGCATCGGAATCTATAACTAGTGTCTTAGGAATGGTACAAAACATAGACAGAAGGAAGAGACAGTCTCCTTGTACTTAAGTCGGCATTGTGCTTTTGTATTTAATTCCGATGCAATTTCTGTGTTTCATCGTCAATAAGAAGGTCAGAGGGACACAGTAAACCTGAAGTGAAGCATCGGAATCTATAACTAGTGTCACAGGAACGGTTCAAACCATAGACAGTAAGAAGAATAAGTGTTCTTGTACTTAAGTCGGCATTGTGCCTTTTGTATTTAATTAAGATGCAATTTCTGTGTTTCGTCGTCTATAAGAAGGTGAAAGGGATACAGTAAACCTCAAGTGAAGCATCGGAAACTTTAACTAGTGTCACAGGATTGGTTCAAAACATAGACAGTAAGAAGAGTCAGTCTTCTTGTACTTAAGTCGGCATTGTGCCTCTTGTATATAATTCCGATGCAATTTCTGTGTTTCATCGTCAATAAGAAGTTCAGAGGCATACAGTAAACCTGAAGTGAAGCATCGGAATCTATAACTAGTGTCACAGGAATGGTTCAAAACATAGAGAGTAAGAAGAGTCAGTTTTCTTGTACTTAAGTCGGCATTGTGCATTTTGTATTTAATTCCGATGCAATTTCTGTGTTTGATCGTCAATAAGAAGGTCAGAGGGATACAGTAAACCTGAAGTGAAGCATCGGAATCTATAACTAGTGTCACAGGAATGGTTCAAAACGTAGACAGAAAGAAGAGTCAGTCTTTTTGTACTTAAGTCGGAATTGTGCCTTTCGTATGTAATTCCGTGCAGTTTCTGAGTTTCATCGTCAATACGAAGGTCAGAGGGATACAGTAATCCTGAAGCGAAGCATCGGAATCTATAACTAGTGACACAGGAATGGTTCAAAGCATGGACAGTAAGAAGGGTCAGTCTTCTTGTACTTAAGTCGGCATTGTTCCTTTTGTATATAATTCCGATGCAATATCTGTGTTTCTTCGTCAATAAGAACGTCAGAGGGATACAGTAAACCTGAAGTGAAGCATCGGAATCTATAACTAGTGTCACAGAAATGGTTCAAAACATAGACAGTAAGAAGAGCCAGTCTTGTTGTACTTGAGTCGGCATTGTGCCTTTTGTATTTAATTCCGTTGCAAATTCTGTGCTTCATCGTCAATAAGAAGGTCAGTGTGATACTGTAAACCTGAAGCGAAGCATCGGTATCTGTAACTAGTGTCACAGGAATGGTTCAAAGCATAGACAGTAAGAAGAGTCAGTCATCTTGTACTTAAGTCGGCATTGTGCCTTTTGTATTTAATTCCGATGGAATTTACAAGTTTCATCGTCAATAAGAAGGTCAGAGGGATACAGTAAACCTGAAGTGAAGCATCGGAATCTATAACTAGTGTCACAGGAATGGTTCAAACCATAGACAGTAAGTAGAGTCAGTGTTCTTGTACTGAAGTCTGCATTGTGCCTTTTGTATATAATTCCGATGCAATTTCTGTGTTTCTTCGTCAACAAGAAGGTCATCTGGATACAGTAAACCTGAAGTGAAGCATCGGAATCTATAACTAGTGCCACAGGAATGGTTCAAAACGTAGGCAGTAAGAAAAGCCAGTCTTCTTGTACTTGAGTCGGCATTGTGCCATTTGTATTTAATTCCGATGAGATTTCTGTGTTTTGAACGTCAATAAGAAGGTCAGAGGGATACAGTAAACCTGAAGTTAAGCATCGGAATCTATAACTAGTGTCACAGGAAGCGTTCAAAGCGTAGACAGTAATTAGAGTCAGTATTTTTGTACTTAAGTCGGCATTGTGCCTTTTGTATTTAATTCCGATGCAATTTCTTTGTTTCATCGTCAATACCAAGGTCAGAGGGATACAGTAAACCTGAAGTGAAGCATCGTAATCTATAACTAGTGTCACAGGAGTGGTTCAAAACATAGACAGTAAGTAGGGTCATTCTTCTTGTACTTAAGTCGGCATTGTGCCTTTTGTATTTAAATCCAGTGCAATATCTGTGTTTCTTCGTCAATAAGAAGGTCAGAGGGATACAGTAAACCGGAAGTAAAGCATCGGTATCTATAACTAGTGTCACAGAAATGGTTCAAAACATAGACAGTAAAAAGAGCTAGTCTCAGTCTTGTTGTACCTGGGTCGGCATTGTGCCTTTTGTATTTAATTCCGTTGCTATTTCTGTATTTCATCGGCAATAAGAAGGTCAGGATGATAAAGTAAACCTGAAGTGAAGCATCGGAATCTATAACTAGTGTCACAGGAATGATTCAAAACATAGACAGTAAGAAGAGTTAGTTTTCTTGTACTTAAGTCGGCATTGTGCCTATGTATTTAATTCTGATGCAATTTCTGTGTTTCATCGTCAATACGAAGGTAACAGGGATACAGTAAACCTGAAGTGAAGCATCGGAATCTATAACTAGTGTCACAGGAATGGTTCAAAACATAAACAGTAAGAAGAGTCAGTTTTCTTGCACTTAAGTCGCCATTGTGCATTTTGTATTTAATTCCGATGCAATTTACGTGTTTCATCGTCAATAAGACGGTCAGAGGGATACAGTAAACCTGAAATGAAGCATCGGAATCTATAACTAGTGTCACAGGAATGGTTCAAACCATACACAGTAAGAAGAGTCAGTGTTCTTGTACTGAAGTCGGCATTGTGCCTTTTGTATTTAATTAAGATGCAATTTCTGTGTTTCAACGTCAATAATAAGGTCAGAGGGATACAGTAAACCTGAAGTGAAGCATCGGAATCTATAACTAGTGCCACAGGAATGGTTCAAAACATAGACAGTAAGAAGAGTCAGTTTTCTTGTACTTAAGTCGGCATTGTGCCATTTGCAATTAATTCCGATGCAATTTCTGTGTTTCATCGTCAATAAGAAGGTCACGGGGATACAGTAAACCTGAAGTTTAGCATCGGAATCTATAACTAGTGTCACAGGAAAGGTTCAAAACATAGACATTAAGAAGAGCCAGTCTTCTTGTACTTCAGTCGGCATTGTGACTTTTGTATTTAATTCCGATGCAATTTATGTGCTTCATCGTCAATAAGAAGGTCAGCTGGATACAGTAAACCTGAAGTGAAGCATTGGAGTCTATAACTAGTGACACAGGAATGGTTCAAAGATAGACAGTAAGAAGAGACAGGCTTCTTGTACTTGAGTCGGCGTTGGGCCTTTTCTATTTCATTCCGATGAATTTTCTGTGTTTGATCGTCAATAAGAAGGTCAGAGGGATACAGTAAACCTGAAGTGAGGCATCGGAATCTATAACTAGTGGCACAGGAATGGTTCAAAACATAAACAGTAAAGTAGAGTCAGTCTTCTTGTACTTTAGTCGGCATTGTGCCTTTTGTATTTAATTCCGATGCTATTTATGTGCTTCATCGTCAATAAGAAGGTCAGCTGGATACAGTAAACCTGAAGTGGAGCACCGGAATCTATAACTAGTGTCACAGGAATGGTTCAAAACATAGACAGTAAGAAGAGCCAGGCTTCTTGTACTTGAGTCGGCTTTGTGCCTTTTGTATTTAATTCCGATGAATTTTCTTTGTTTGATCGTCAATAAAAAGGTCAGAGGGATACAGTAAACCTGAAGTGAAGCATCGGAATCTATAACTAGTGTCACAGGAATGGTTCAAAACATAGACAGTAAGAAGAGTCAGTGTCCTTGTACTGAAGTGGGCATTGTGCCTTTTGTATTTAATTAAGATGCAATTTCTGTTTTTCAACGTCAATAATAAGGTCAGAGGGACACAGTAAACCTGAAGTGAAGCAATGGAATCTATAACTAGTGTCACAGGAATGGTTCAAATCATAGACAGTAAGAAGAGTCAGTCATCTTGTACTTAAGTCGGCATTGTGCCCTTTGTATTTATTTAAGATGCAATTTCTGTGTTTCATCGTCAATAAGAAGGTGAAAGGGATACAGTAAACCTGAAGTGAAGCATCGGAATCTATAACTAGTGTCAGAGGAATGGTTCAAAACAAAGACAATAAGAAGAGTCAGTGTTCTTATACTTAAGTCGGCATTGTGCCTCTTGTATATAATTCCGATGCAATTTCTGTGTTTCATCGTCAATAAGAAGCTCAGAGGGATACAGTAAACCAGAAGTGAAGCATCGGGATCTATAACTAGTGTCACAGGAATGATTCAAAACATAGAGAGTAAGGAGAGTCAGTTTACTTGTACTTAAGTCGGCATTGTGCCTTTGGTATTTAATTCCGATGCAATTTCTGTGTTTCATCGTCAATAAGAAGGTCAGAGGGATACAGTAAACCTGAAGTGAAGCATCGGAATCTATAACTAGTGTTACAGGAAGGGTTCAAAGCGTAGACAGTAAGAAGAGTCAGTATTTTTGTACTTAAGTCGTCATTGTGCCTTTTGTATTTAATTCCGATGCAATTTCTGTGTTTCATCGTCAATACCAAGGTCAGAGGGATACAGTAAACCTGAAGTGAAGCATCGTAATCTATAACTAGTGTCACAGGAATGGTTCAAAACATTGACAGTAAGAAGGGTCACTCTTCTTGTACTTAAGTCGGCATTGTGCCTTTTGTATTTAAATCCAGTGCAATATCTGTGTTTCTTCGTCAATAAGAAGGTCAGAGGGATACAGTAAACCTGAAGTAAAGCATCGGTATCTATAACTAGTGTCACAGAAATGGTTCAAACATAGACAATAAAAAGAGCAAGTCTCAGTCTTGTTGTACCTGGGTCGGCATTGTGCCTTTTGTATTTAATTCCGTTGCAATTTCTGTATTTCATCGGCAATAAGAAGGTCAGGATGATAAAGTAAACCTGAAGTGAAGCATCGGAATCTATAACTAGTGTCACAGGAATGGTTCAAAACATAGACAGTAAGAAGAGTCAGTTTTCTTGTACTTAAGTCGGCATTGTGCCTATGTATTTACTTCTGATGCAATTTCTGTGTTTCATCGTCAATACGAAGGTAACAGGGATACGGTAAACCTGAAGTGAAGCATCAGAATCTATAACTAGTGTCACAGGAATGGTTCAAAACATAAACAGTAAGAAGAGTCAGTTTTCTTGCACTTAAGTCGCCATTGTGCATTTTGTATTTAATTCCGATGCAATTTACGTGTTTCATCGTCAATAAGACGGTCAGAGGGATACAGTAAACCTGAAGTGAAGCATCGGAATCTATAACTAGTGTCACAGGAATGGTTCAAACCATACACAGTTAGAAGAGTCAGTGTTCTTGTACTGAAGTCGGCATTGTGCCTTTTGCATTTAATTAAGATGCAATTTCTGTGTTTCAACGTCAATAATAAGGTCAGAGGGATACAGTAAACCTGAACTGAAGCATCGGAATCTATAACTAGTGTCAGAGGAATGGTTCAAAACAAAGACAGTAAGAGGAGTCAGTCTTCTTGTACTTAAGTCGGCATTGCGCCTTTTGTATAAAAGTCCGATTCAATTTCTGTGTTTCATCGGCAATAGGAAGCTCAGAGGGATATAGTAAACCTGAAAGCAAGCATCGGAATCTATAACTAGTGTCACAGGAATTGTTCAAAACGTTGACAGTAAGAAGAGTCAGTCTTTTTGTACTTAAGTCGGCATTGTGCCTTTTGTATTTAATTCCCATGCAATTTCTGTGTTTTATCGTCAATACGAAGGTCAGGGGGATACAGTAAACCTGAAGTGAAGCATCGGAATCTATAACTAGTGTCACAGGAATGGTTCAAAATATAGAGAGTAAGAAGGGTCAGTCTTCTTGTACTTAAGTCTGCATTGTGCCTTTTGTATTTAATTCCGACGCAATATCAGTGTTTCTTCGTCAATGAGAAGGTCAGAGGGATACAGTAATCCTCAAGTGAAGCATCGGAATCTATAACTAGTGTCACAGAAATGATTCAAAGCATAGACATTAAGAAGAGCCAGTCTTGTTGTACTTGAGTCGGCAATGTGCCTTTCGTATTTAATTCCGTTGCAATTTCTGTGCTTCATCGTGAATAAGAAGGTCAGAGTGAGACAGTAAACCTGAAGTGAAGCATCGGAATCTACAACTAGTGCCACAGGAATGGTTCAAAACGTAGACAGTAAGAAGAGTCAGTTTTCTTGTACTGAAGTCGGCATTGTGCCATTTGTAATTAATTCCGATGCAATTTCTGTGTTTCATCGTCAATAAGAAGGTCACAGGGATACAGTAAACCTGAAGTGAAGCATCGGAATCTATAACTAGTGTCACAGGAATGGTTCAAAACATAGACAGTAAGAAGAGCCAGTCTTCTTGTACTTCAGTCGGCATTGTGACTTTTGTATTTAATTCCGATGCAATTTATGTGCTTCATCGTCAATAAGAAGGTCAGCTGGATACAGTAAACCTGAAGTGAAGCATTGGAGTCTATAACTAGTGACACAGGAATGGTTGAAACATAGACAGTAAGAAGAGCCAGGCTTCTTGTACTTGAGTCGGCTTTGTGCCTTTTGTATTTAATTCCGATGAATTTTCTGTGTTTGATCGTCAATAAGAAGGTCAGAGGGATACAGTAAACCTGAAGTGAGGCATCGGAATCTATAACTAGTGGCACAGGAATGGTTCAAAACATAAACAGTAAAGTAGAGTCAGTCTTCTTATACTTTAGTCGGCATTGTGCCTTTTGTATTTAATTCCGATGCTATTTATGTGCTTCATCGTCAATAAGAAGGTCAGCTGGATACAGTAAACCTGAAGTGGAGCATCGGAATCTATAACTAGTGTCACAGGAATGGTTCAAAACATAGACAGTAAGAAGAGCCAGGCTTCTTGTACTTGAGTCGGCTTTGTGCCTTTTGTATTTAATTCCGATGAATTTTCTTTGTTTGATCGTCAATAAGAAGGTCAGAGGGATACAGTAAACCTGAAGTGAAGCATCGGAATCTATGACTAGTGTCACAGGAATGGTTCAAACCATAGACAGTAAGAAGTGTCAGTGTTCTTGTACTGAAGTCGGCATTGTGCCTTTTGTATTTAATTAAGATGCAATTTCTGTTTTTCAACGTCAATAATAAGGTCAGAGGGACACAGTAAACCTGAAGTGAAGCAATGGAATCTATAACTAGTGTCACAGGAATGGTTCAAATCATAGACAGTAAGAAGAGTCAGTCATCTTGTACTTAAGTCGGCATTGTGCCCTTTGTATTTATTTAAGATGCAATTTCTGTGTTTCATCGTCAATAAGAAGGTGAAAGGGATACAGTAAACCTGAAGTAAAGCATCGGAAGCTATAACTAGTGTCACAGGAATGGTTCAAAACATAGACAGTAAGAAGAGTCAGTCTTCTTGTACTTAAGTCGGCATTGTGGCTTTTGTATAAAATTCCGATGCAATTTCTGTGTTTCATCGTCAATAAGAAGCTCAGAGGGATATAGTAAACCTGAAGTGAACCATCGGAATCTATAACTAGTGTCACTGGAATGGTTCAAAACATAGAGAGTAAGTAGAGTCAGTTTTCTTGTACTTAAGTCGGCATTGTGCCTTTTGTATTTAATTCCGATACAATTTATGTGCTTCATCGTCAATAAGGAGGTCAGAGGGATACAGTAAACCTGAAGTGAAGCATCGGAATCTATAACTAGTGTCACATGAATGGTTCAAAACGTAGACAGTAAGAAGAGTGAGTCTTTTTGTACTTAAGTCGGCGTTGTGCCTCTTGTATTTAATTCCCATGCAATTTCTGTGTTTTATCGTCAATACGAAGGTCAGAGGGATACAGTAAACCTGAAGTAAAGCATCGGTATCTATAACTAGTGTCACAGGAATGGTTCAAAACAGAGACAGTAAGAAGGGTCAATCTTCTTGTACTTAAGTCGGCATTGTGCCTTTTCTATTTAATTCCGATGCAATATCTGTGTTTCTTCGTCAATGAGAAGGTCAGAGGGATACAGAAAACCTGAAGTGAAGCATCGGAATCTATAGCTAGTGTCACAGAAATGATTCAAAGCATAGTCAATATGAAGAGCCAGTCTTGTTGTACTTGAGTCGGCATTGTGCCTTTTGTATTTAATTCCGATGCAATATCAGTCCTTCATCGTCAATAAGAAGGTCAGAGGGATACAGTAAACCTGAAGTGAAGCATCGGAATCTATAACTAGTGTCACAGGAATGGTTCAAAGCATAGACAGTAAGAAGGGTCAGTCTTCTTGTACTTAAATCGGCATTGTGCCTTTTGTATTAAATTCCGATGCAATATCTGTGTTTCTTCGTCAATAAGAAGGTCAGAGGGATACAGTAAACATGAAGTGAAGCATAGGAATCTATAACTAGTGTCACAGAAATGGTTCAAAACATAGACAGTAAGAAGAGCCAGTCTTGTTGTACTTGAGTCGGCATTGTGCCTTTTGTATTTAATTCCGTTGCAAATTCTGTGCTTCATCGTCATTAAGATGCTCAGAGAGATACAGTAAACCTGAAGCGATGCATCAGAATCTATAACTAGTGTCACAGAAATGGTTCAAATCATAGACAGTAAGACGAGTCAGTCTTCTTGTACTTAAGTCTGCATTGTGCCTTTTGTATTTAATTCCGATGCAATTTACAAGTTTCATCGTCAATAAGAGGGTCAGAGGTGTACAGTAAACCTGAGGTGAAGCATCGGAATCTATAACTAGTGTCACAGGAGTGGTTCAAACCATAGACAGTAAGTAGAGTCAGTGTTCTTGTACTAAAGTCGGCATTGTGCCTTTTGTATATAATTCCGATGAAATTTCTGTGTTTCATCGTCAACAAGAAGGTCAGCTGGATACAGTAAACCTGAAGTGAAGCATCGGAATCTATAACTAGTGTCACAGGAATGGTTCAAACAGAGTCAGTAAGAAGGGTCAGTCTTCTTGTACTTAAGTCGGCATTATGCCTTTTGTATTTAGTTCCGATGCAATATCTGTGTTTCTTCGTCAATAAGAAGGTCAGAGGGATACAGTAAACCTATAACTAGTGTCACAGAAATGGTTCAAAACGTAGGCAGTAAGAAGAGCCAGTCTTCTTGTACTTGAGTCGGCTTTGTGCCTTTTGTATTTAATTCCGATGAGATTTCTGTGTTTGATCGTCAATAAGAAGGTCAGAGGGATACAGTAAACCTGAAGTTAAGCATCGGAATCTATAACTAGTGTCAAAGGAATGGTTCAAACATAGTCAGTAAGAAGTGTCAGTCTTCATGTACTTAAGTCGGCATTGTGGATTTTCTATTTAATTCCGATGCAATTTTTGTGTTTCATCGTCAATAAGATGGTCCAAGGGTACAGTAAACCTGGAGTGAAGCATCGGAATCTATAACTAGTGTCAATGGAATGGTTCAAAACATAGACAGTAAGAAGATTCAGTCTTCTTGTACTTAAGTCGGCATTGTGCCTCTTGTATATAATTGCGATGCAATTTCTGTGTTTCATCGTCAATAAGAAGCTCGGAGGCATACAGTAAACCTGAAGTGAAGCATCGGAATCTATAACTAGTGTCACAGTAATGGTTCAAAACATAGAGAGTAAGAAGAGTCAGTTTTCTTGTACTTAAGTCGGCATTGTGCCTTTTGTATTTAATTCCTATGCAATTTCTGTGTTTCATCGTCAATAAGAAGGTCAGAGGGATACAGTAAACCTGAAGTGAAGCATCGGAATCCATAACTAGCGTCACAGGAATGGTTCAAAACGTAGACAGTAAGAAGAGTCAGTCTTTTTGTACTTAAGTCGGCATTGTGCCTTTTGTATTTAATTCCGATGCAATTTCTGTGTTTCATCGTCAATACGAAGGTCAGAGGGATACAGTAAACCTGAAGTGAAGCATCGTAACCTATAACTAGTGTCACAGGAATGGTTCAAAACATAGACAGTAAGAAGGGTCAGTCTTCTTGTACTTAAGTGGGCATTGTGCCTTTTGTATTTAATTCCGATGCAATATCTGTGTTTCTTCGTCACTAAGAAGGTCAGAGGGATACAGTAAACCTGAAGTAAAGCATCGGAATCTATAACTTGTGTCACAGAAATAGTTCAAAACATAGACAGTAAGAAGAGCCAGTCTTGTTGTACTTGGGTCGGCATTGTGCCCTTTGTATTTAATTCCGTTGCAATTTCTGTGCTTCATCGTCAAAAAGAAGGTCAGAGTGATACAGTAAACCTGAAGTGAAGCATCGTAATCTATAACTAGTGTCACAGGAATGGTTCAAAACATAAACGATAAGAAGAGTCAGTTTTCTTGTACTTAAGTCGGAATTGTGCCTATGTATTTAATTCCGTTGCAATTTCTGTGTTTCATCGTCAATACGAAGGTAACAGGGATACAGTGAACCTGAAGTGAAGCATCGGAATCTATAACTAGTGTCACAGGAATGGTTCAAAACATAAGCAGTAAGAAGAGTCAGTTTTCTTGCACTTAGGTCGGCATTGTGCCTTTTGTATTTAATTCCGATGGAATTTCTGTGTTTCATCGTCAATAAGAAGGTCAGAGGGATACAGTAAACCTGAAGTGAAGCATCGGAATCTATAAATAGTGTCACAGAAATGGTTCGAAACATAGACAGTAAGAAGAGTCAGTCTTTTTGTACTTAAGTCGGCATTGTGCCTTTTGTATTTAATTCCGATGCAATTTCTGTGCTTCATCGTCAATACGAAGGTCAGAGGGATACAGTAAACCTGAAGTGAAGCATCGGAATCTATAACTAGTGTCACAGGAATGGTTCAATACATAGACAGTAAGAAGAGTCAGTCTTCTTGTACTAAAGTCGGCATTGTGCCTTTTGTATTTAATTCCGATGCAATTTACGTGTTTCATCGTCAATAACAGGGTCACAGGGATACACAAAACCTGAAAACATACTCATGTACAAGAAGACTGTCTCTTCTTACAGTCTATGTTTTGAACCTTTCCTCTGAGACCGGTTTATATCCCGATGCCTCACTTCAGGGTTACTGTATCCCTTGGACCTTCGTATTGACGATGAAACACAGAAATCGCATCGGAATTAAATTCAAAAGGCACAATGCCGACTAAGGTACAAGAAGACCAACTCTACTTACTGTTTATGTTTTGAACCATTCCTGTGACACTAGTTATAGATTCCGATGCTTCACTTCAGGTTTACTGTATCCAGCTGACCTTCGTATTGATGATGAAACACAGAAATTGCATCGGAATTAAATACAAAAGCACAATGCCGACTTAAGTACAAGAAGACTGACTCTTCCTACTGTCAATGTTTTGAACCATTCCTGTGACACTACTTATAGATCCTGATGCTTCACTTTAGGTTTACTGTATCCCTCTGACCTTCTTATTGACGAAGACACACAAAAATTGCATCCGAATTAAATACAAAATTCACAACGCTGACTTAAGTACAAGAAGACTCACTCTTCTTACTGTCAATGTTTTCTACCATTCCTGTGACACTAGTTACAGATTCCGATGCTTCACTTCAGGTTTACTGTATCCCTCTGACCTTCTTATTGACGATCAAACACAGAAATCTCATCGGAATTAAATACAAAAGGCACAATGCCGACTTAAGTACAAGAAGGCTGACCCCTCTTACTGTCTAGGATTTGAACCATTCCTGTGACACTAGTTATAGATTCCGATAGTTCACTTCAGGTTTACTGTATCCCTCTGACCTTCTTATTGACGATGAAGGACTGATATTGCATCGGAATTACATACAAAAGGCACAATGCCGACCTAAGTACAAGAATACTGACTCTTCTTACTGTTTATGTTTTGAACCATTCCTGTGACACTAGTTATAGATTCAGATGCTTCACTTCAGGTTTACTGTATCCCTGTGTCCTTCGTATTGACGATGAAACAAAGAAATTGCATCGGAATTAAATACAAATGGCACAATGCCGACCTAAGTACAAGAATACTGACTCTTCTTACTGTTTATTTTTTGAACCATTCCTGTGACACTAGTTATAGATTCAGATGCTTCACTTCAGGTTTACTGTATCCCTCTTACCTTCTTATTGACGAAGAAACACAGATATTGCATCGGAATTGAATACAAAAGGCACAATGCCGACTTAAGTACAAGAAGACTGACTCTTCTTACTGTCTATGTTTTGAACCATTCATGTGACACTAGTTATAGATTCCGATGCTTCACTTCAGGTTTACTGTATCACTCTCACCTTCTTATTGACGATGAAGCACAGAATTTGCAACGGAATTAAATACAAAAGGCACAATGGCGACTTAAGTACAAGAAAACTGACCCTTCTTACTGTCTATGTTTTGAACCATTCCTGTGACACTAGTTATAGATTCCGATGCTTCACTTCAGGGTTACTGTATCCCTCTGACCTTCTTATTGACGATGAAACACAGAAATTGCATCGGAATTAAATACAAAAGGCACAATGCCGACCTAAGTGCAAGAAAACTGACTCTTCTTACTGTTTATGTTTTGAACCATTCCTGTGACACTAGTTATAGATTCCGATGCTTCACTTTGGGTATACTGTATCCCTGTTACCTTCGTATTGACGATGAAACACAGAAATTGCATCGGAATTATATACAAAAGGCACAATGGCGACTCACTCTGACCTTCTTATTCACGATGAAGCACAGATATTGCAACGGAATTAAATACAAAAGGCACAATGCCGACTCAAGTACAACAAGACTGGCTCTTCTTATTGTCTATGCTTTGAATCATTTCTGTGACACTAGTTATAGATTCCGGTGCTTCACTTCAGGTTTACTCTATCCCTCTGACCTTCTCATTGACGAAGAAACCTAGATATTGCATCGGAATTAAATACAAAAGGCATAATGGCGACTCAAGTACAAGAAGGCTGGCTATAATACCTGTCTGTGTTTTGAACCATTCCTGTGACACTAGTTATAGATTCCGATGCTTCACTTCAGGTTTACTGTATCCCTGTGACCTTCTTATTGACGATGAAACACAGAAATTGGATCACAATTAAATACAAAAGGCACAATGCCGACCTAAGTACAAGAAAATAGACTCAGGTCAGCTGGATACAGTAAACCTGAAGTGAAGCATCGGAATCTATAACTAGTGTCACAGGAATGGTTCAAAACATAGACGGTAAGAAGAGTCAGTCTTCTTGTACTTAAGTCTGTATTGTGCCTTTTGTAAATAATACCGATGCAATTTCTGTGTTTCATCGTCAATAAGAAGCTCACAGGGATACAGTAAACCTGAAGTGAAGCATCGGAATCTATAACTAGTGTCACAGGAATGGTTCAAAACATAGACAGTAATAAGAGTCAGTTTTCTTGTACTTAAGTCGGCATTGTGCCTTTTGTATTTAATTCCGATGCAATTTTTGTGTTTCATCGTCAATATGAAGGTCAGAGGGATACAGTAAACTTGAAGTGAAGCATCGGAATCTATAACTAGTGTCACAGGAATGGTTCAAAACATAAACAGTAAAGTAGAGTCAGTCTTCTTATACTTTAGTCGGCATTGTGCCTTTTGTATTTAATTCCGATGCTATTTATGTGCTTCATCGTCAATAAGAAGGTCAGCTGGATACAGTAAACCTGAAGTGGAGCATCGGAATCTATAACTAGTGTCACAGGAATGGTTCAAAACATAGACAGTAAGAAGAGCCAGGCTTCTTGTACTTGAGTCGGCTTTGTGCCTTTTGTATTTAATTCCGATGAATTTTCTTTGTTTGATCGTCAATAAGAAGGTCAGAGGGATACAGTAAACCTGAAGTGAAGCATCGGAATCTATGACTAGTGTCACAGGAATGGTTCAAACCATAGACAGTAAGAAGAGTCAGTGTTCTTGTACTGAAGTCGGCATTGTGCCTTTTGTATTTAATTAAGATGCAATTTCTGTTTTTCAACGTCAATAATAAGGTCAGAGGGACACAGTAAACCTGAAGTGAAGCAATGGAATCTATAACTAGTGTCACAGGAATGGTTCAAATCATAGACAGTAAGAAGAGTCAGTCATCTTGTACTTAAGTCGGCATTGTGCCCTTTGTATTTATTTAAGATGCAATTTCTGTGTTTCATCGTCAATAAGAAGGTGAAAGGGATACAGTAAACCTGAAGTAAAGCATCGGAAGCTATAACTAGTGTCACAGGAATGGTTCAAAACATAGACAGTAAGAAGAGTCAGTCTTCTTGTACTTAAGTCGGCATTGTGGCTTTTGTATAAAATTCCGATGCAATTTCTGTGTTTCATCGTCAATAAGAAGCTCAGAGGGATATAGTAAACCTGAAGTGAACCATCGGAATCTATAACTAGTGTCACTGGAATGGTTCAAAACATAGAGAGTAAGTAGAGTCAGTTTTCTTGTACTTAAGTCGGCATTGTGCCTTTTGTATTTAATTCCGATACAATTTATGTGCTTCATCGTCAATAAGGAGGTCAGAGGGATACAGTAAACCTGAAGTGAAGCATCGGAATCTATAACTAGTGTCACATGAATGGTTCAAAACGTAGACAGTAAGAAGAGTGAGTCTTTTTGTACTTAAGTCGGCGTTGTGCCTCTTGTATTTAATTCCCATGCAATTTCTGTGTTTTATCGTCAATACGAAGGTCAGAGGGATACAGTAAACCTGAAGTAAAGCATCGGTATCTATAACTAGTGTCACAGGAATGGTTCAAAACAGAGACAGTAAGAAGGGTCAATCTTCTTGTACTTAAGTCGGCATTGTGCCTTTTCTATTTAATTCCGATGCAATATCTGTGTATCTTCGTCAATGAGAAGGTCAGAGGGATACAGAAAACCTGAAGTGAAGCATCGGAATCTATAGCTAGTGTCACAGAAATGATTCAAAGCATAGTCAATATGAAGAGCCAGTCTTGTTGTACTTGAGTCGGCATTGTGCCTTTTGTATTTAATTCCGATGCAATATCAGTCCTTCATCGTCAATAAGAAGGTCAGAGGGATACAGTAAACCTGAAGTGAAGCATCGGAATCTATAACTAGTGTCACAGGAATGGTTCAAAGCATAGACAGTAAGAAGGGTCAGTCTTCTTGTACTTAAATCGGCATTGTGCCTTTTGTATTAAATTCCGATGCAATATCTGTGTTTCTTCGTCAATAAGAAGGTCAGAGGGATACAGTAAACATGAAGTGAAGCATAGGAATCTATAACTAGTGTCACAGAAATGGTTCAAAACATAGACAGTAAGAAGAGCCAGTCTTGTTGTACTTGAGTCGGCATTGTGCCTTTTGTATTTAATTCCGTTGCAAATTCTGTGCTTCATCGTCATTAAGATGCTCAGAGAGATACAGTAAACCTGAAGCGATGCATCAGAATCTATAACTAGTGTCACAGAAATGGTTCAAATCATAGACAGTAAGACGAGTCAGTCTTCTTGTACTTAAGTCTGCATTGTGCCTTTTGTATTTAATTCCGATGCAATTTACAAGTTTCATCGTCAATAAGAGGGTCAGAGGGGTACAGTAAACCTGAGGTGAAGCATCGGAATCTATAACTAGTGTCACAGGAGTGGTTCAAACCATAGACAGTAAGTAGAGTCAGTGTTCTTGTACTAAAGTCGGCATTGTGCCTTTTGTATATAATTCCGATGAAATTTCTGTGTTTCATCGTCAACAAGAAGGTCAGCTGGATACAGTAAACCTGAAGTGAAGCATCGGAATCTATAACTAGTGTCACAGGAATGGTTCAAACAGAGTCAGTAAGAAGGGTCAGTCTTCTTGTACTTAAGTCGGCATTGTGCCTTTTGTATTTAGTTCCGATGCAATATCTGTGTTTCTTCGTCAATAAGATGGTCAGAGGGATACAGTAAACCTGAAGTGAAGCATCGGAATCTATAACTAGTGTCACAGAAATGGTTCAAAACGTAGGCAGTAAGAAGAGCCAGTCTTCTTGTACTTGAGTCGGCTTTGTGCCTTTTGTATTTAATTCCGATGAGATTTCTGTGTTTGATCGTCAATAAGAAGGTCAGAGGGATACAGTAAACCTGAAGTTAAGCATCGGAATCTATAACTAGTGTCAAAGGAATGGTTCAAACATAGTCAGTAAGAAGTGTCAGTCTTCATGTACTTAAGTCGGCATTGTGGATTTTCTATTTAATTCCGATGCAATTTTTGTGTTTCATCGTCAATAAGATGGTCCAAGGGTACAGTAAACCTGGAGTGAAGCATCGGAATCTATAACTAGTGTCAATGGAATGGTTCAAAACATAGACAGTAAGAAGATTCAGTCTTCTTGTACTTAAGTCGGCATTGTGCCTCTTGTATATAATTGCGATGCAATTTCTGTGTTTCATCGTCAATAAGAAGCTCGGAGGCATACAGTAAACCTGAAGTGAAGCATCGGAATCTATAACTAGTGTCACAGTAATGGTTCAAAACATAGAGAGTAAGAAGAGTCAGTTTTCTTGTACTTAAGTCGACATTGTGCCTTTTGTATTTAATTCCGATGCAATTTCTGTGTTTCATCGTCAATAAGAAGGTCAGAGGGATACAGTAAACCTGAAGTGAAGCATCGGAATCCATAACTAGCGTCACAGGAATGGTTCAAAACGTAGACAGTAAGAAGAGTCAGTCTTTTTGTACTTAAGTCGGCATTGTGCCTTTTGTATTTAATTCCGATGCAATTTCTGTGTTTCATCGTCAATACGAAGGTCAGAGGGATACAGTAAACCTGAAGTGAAGCATCGTAACCTATAACTAGTGTCACAGGAATGGTTCAAAACATAGACAGTAAGAAGGGTCAGTCTTCTTGTACTTAAGTGGGCATTGTGCCTTTTGTATTTAATTCCGATGCAATATCTGTGTTTCTTCGTCACTAAGAAGGTCAGAGGGATACAGTAAACCTGAAGTAAAGCATCGGAATCTATAACTTGTGTCACAGAAATAGTTCAAAACATAGACAGTAAGAAGAGCCAGTCTTGTTGTACTTGGGTCGGCATTGTGCCCTTTGTATTTAATTCCGTTGCAATTTCTGTGCTTCATCGCCAAAAAGAAGGTCAGAGTGATACAGTAAACCTGAAGTGAAGCATCGTAATCTATAACTAGTGTCACAGGAATGGTTCAAAACATAAACGATAAGAAGAGTCAGTTTTCTTGTACTTAAGTCGGAATTGTGCCTATGTATTTAATTCCGTTGCAATTTCTGTGTTTCATCGTCAATACGAAGGTAACAGGGATACAGTGAACCTGAAGTGAAGCATCGGAATCTATAACTAGTGTCACAGGAATGGTTCAAAACATAAGCAGTAAGAAGAGTCAGTTTTCTTGCACTTAGGTCGGCATTGTGCCTTTTGTATTTAATTCCGATGGAATTTCTGTGTTTCATCGTCAATAAGAAGGTCAGAGGGATACAGTAAACCTGAAGTGAAGCATCGGAATCTATAAATAGTGTCACAGAAATGGTTCGAAACATAGACAGTAAGAAGAGTCAGTCTTTTTGTACTTAAGTCGGCATTGTGCCTTTTGTATTTAATTCCGATGCAATTTCTGTGCTTCATCGTCAATACGAAGGTCAGAGGGATACAGTAAACCTGAAGTGAAGCATCGGAATCTATAACTAGTGTCACAGGAATGGTTCAATACATAGACAGTAAGAAGAGTCAGTCTTCTTGTACTAAAGTCGGCATTGTGCCTTTTGTATTTAATTCCGATGCAATTTACGTGTTTCATCGTCAATAACAGGGTCACAGGGATACACAAAACCTGAAAACATACTCATGTACAAGAAGACTGTCTCTTCTTACAGTCTATGTTTTGAACCTTTCCTCTGAGACCGGTTTATATCCCGATGCCTCACTTCAGGGTTACTGTATCCCTTGGACCTTCGTATTGACGATGAAACACAGAAATCGCATCGGAATTAAATTCAAAAGGCACAATGCCGACTAAGGTACAAGAAGACTAACTCTACTTACTGTTTATGTTTTGAACCATTCCTGTGACACTAGTTATAGATTCCGATGCTTCACTTCAGGTTTACTGTATCCAGCTGACCTTCGTATTGATGATGAAACACAGAAATTGCATCGGAATTAAATACAAAAGCACAATGCCGACTTAAGTACAAGAAGACTGACTCTTCCTACTGTCAATGTTTTGAACCATTCCTGTGACACTACTTATAGATCCTGATGCTTCACTTTAGGTTTACTGTATCCCTCTGACCTTCTTATTGACGATGACACACAAAAATTGCATCCGAATTAAATACAAAATTCACAACGCTGACTTAAGTACAAGAAGACTCACTCTTCTTACTGTCAATGTTTTCTACCATTCCTGTGACACTAGTTACAGATTCCGATGCTTCACTTCAGGTTTACTGTATCCCTCTGACCTTCTTATTGACGATCAAACACAGAAATCTCATCGGAATTAAATACAAAAGGCACAATGCCGACTTAAGTACAAGAAGGCTGACCCCTCTTACTGTCTAGGATTTGAACCATTCCTGTGACACTAGTTATAGATTCCGATAGTTCACTTCAGGTTTACTGTATCCCTCTGACCTTCTTATTGACGATGAAGGACTGATATTGCATCGGAATTACATACAAAAGGCACAATGCCGACCTAAGTACAAGAATACTGACTCTTCTTACTGTTTATGTTTTGAACCATTCCTGTGACACTAGTTATAGATTCAGATGCTTCACTTCAGGTTTACTGTATCCCTGTGTCCTTCGTATTGACGATGAAACAAAGAAATTGCATCGGAATTAAATACAAATGGCACAATGCCGACCTAAGTACAAGAATACTGACTCTTCTTACTGTTTATTTTTTGAACCATTCCTGTGACACTAGTTATAGATTCAGATGCTTCACTTCAGGTTTACTGTATCCCTCTTACCTTCTTATTGACGAAGAAACACAGATATTGCATCGGAATTGAATACAAAAGGCACAATGCCGACTTAAGTACAAGAAGACTGACTCTTCTTACTGTCTATGTTTTGAACCATTCATGTGACACTAGTTATAGATTCCGATGCTTCACTTCAGGTTTACTGTATCACTCTCACCTTCTTATTGACGATGAAGCACAGAATTTGCAACGGAATTAAATACAAAAGGCACAATGGCGACTTAAGTACAAGAAAACTGACCCTTCTTACTGTCTATGTTTTGAACCATTCCTGTGACACTAGTTATAGATTCCGATGCTTCACTTCAGGGTTACTGTATCCCTCTGACCTTCTTATTGACGATGAAACACAGAAATTGCATCGGAATTAAATACAAAAGGCACAATGCCGACCTAAGTGCAAGAAAACTGACTCTTCTTACTGTTTATGTTTTGAACCATTCCTGTGACACTAGTTATAGATTCCGATGCTTCACTTTGGGTATACTGTATCCCTGTTACCTTCGTATTGACGATGAAACACAGAAATTGCATCGGAATTATATACAAAAGGCACAACGGCGACTCACTCTGACCTTCTTATTCACGATGAAGCACAGATATTGCAACGGAATTAAATACAAAAGGCACAATGCCGACTCAAGTACAACAAGACTGGCTCTTCTTATTGTCTATGCTTTGAATCATTTCTGTGACACTAGTTATAGATTCCGGTGCTTCACTTCAGGTTTACTCTATCCCTCTGACCTTCTCATTGACGAAGAAACACAGATATTGCATCGGAATTAAATACAAAAGGCATAATGGCGACTCAAGTACAAGAAGGCTGGCTATAATTCCTGTCTGTGTTTTGAACCATTCCTGTGACACTAGTTATAGATTCCGATGCTTCACTTCAGGTTTACTGTATCCCTGTGACCTTCTTATTGACGATGAAACACAGAAATTGGATCACAATTGAATACAAAAGGCACAATGCCGACCTAAGTACAAGAAAACAGACTCAGGTCAGCTGGATACAGTAAACCTGAAGTGAAGCATCGGAATCTATAACTAGTGTCACAGGAATGGTTCAAAACATAGACGGTAAGAAGAGTCAGTCTTCTTGTACTTAAGTCTGTATTGTGCCTTTTGTAAATAATACCGATGCAATTTCTGTGTTTCATCGTCAATAAGAAGCTCACAGGGATACAGTAAACCTGAAGTGAAGCATCGGAATCTATAACTAGTGTCACAGGAATGGTTCAAAACATAGACAGTAATAAGAGTCAGTTTTCTTGTACTTAAGTCGGCATTGTGCCTTTTGTATTTAATTCCGATGCAATTTTTGTGTTTCATCGTCAATATGAAGGTCAGAGGGATACAGTAAACTTGAAGTGAAGCATCGGAATCTATAACTAGTGTCACAGGAATGGTTCAAAACATAGACAGTAAGAAGAGTCAGTCTCTTTGTACTTAAGTCGGCATTGTGCCTTTTGTATTTAATTCCGAAGCAAATTCTGTGATTCATCGTCAATACGAAGGTCAGAGGGATACAGTAAACCTGAAGTGAAGCATCGGAATCTATAACTAGTGTCACAGGAATGGTTCAAAGCATAAACAGTAAGAAGAGTCAGTTTTCTTGTTCTTAGGTCGGTATTGTGCCATTTGTATTTAATTCCGATGCAATTTCTGTGTTTCATCGTCAATAAGAAGGTCAGAGGGATACAGTAAACCTGAAGTGAAGCATCGGAATCTATAACTAGTGTCACAGGAATGGTTCAAAGCATAGACAGTAAGAAGAGTCAGTTTTCTTGTACTTAATTCGGCATTGTGCCTTTTGTATGTAATTCCGATGCAATTTCTGTGTTTCATCGTCAATAAGAAGGTCAGAGGGATACAGTAACCCTGAAGTGAGGCATCGGAATCTATAACTAGTGTCACAGGAATGGTTCAAAACATAGACAGTAAGAAGAGTCAAATTTCTTGTACTTAAGTCGGCATTGCGCCTTTTCTATTTAATTCCGATGCAATTTCTGTTTGTCGGCGTCAAAAAAAGGTCCAAGTAATACAGTAAACCTAAAGTGAAGGATCGGACTCTAAAACCGGTCTCAGAGGAAAGGTTCAAAACATAGACAGTAAGAAGAGCCAGTCTTCTTGTACATGAGTCGGCATTGTGCCTTTTGTATTTAATTCCGATGCAATTTCTGTGTTTCATCGTCAATAAGAAGGTCAGCTGGATACAGTAAGCCTGAAGCGAAGCATTGGAATCTATAACTAGTGTCTCAGGAATGGTTCAAAACATAGACAGGAAGAACAGCCAGTCTACTTGTACTTGAGTCGGCATTGTGAGTTTTGTATTTAATTCCGATGCAATTTCTGTGTTTCATCGTCAATACGTCGGTGAGAGGGATACAGTAAACCTGAATTGAAGCATCGGAATCTATAACTAGTGTCACAGGAATAATTCAAAACATAGACAGTAAGAAGAGTCAGTCTTCTATTACTTAAGTCGGCATTGTGCCTTTTGTATTTAATTCCGATGCATTTTCTGTGTTTCATCGTCAATAAGAGGGTCAGAGAGATACAGTAAGCCTGAAGTGATGCATCGGAATCTATAAATAGTGTCTCAGGAATGGTTCCAAACATAGATATTAAGAAGAGACTGTTTTCTTGTACTTAAGTCGGCATTGTGCCTTTTCTATTTAATTCCGATGCAATTACTGTGTTTCGTCGTCAATAAGAAGCTCAGAGGGATACAGTAAACCTGAAGTGAGGCATCGGAATCTATAACTAGTGTCACATGAATGGTTCAAAACATTGACGGTAAGAAGAGTCAGGGTTCTTGTTCTGAACTCGTCATTGTGCCTTTTGTATTTAATTAAAATGCAATTTCTGTGTTTCATCGTCAATAATAATGTCAGAGGGATTCAGTATATCTGAAGTGAAGCATCGGAATCTATAACTAGTGTCACAGGAATGGTACAAAGCATAGACAGTAAGAAGAGTCAGTCTTCTTGTACTTAAGTCGGCATTGTATCTTTTGTATTTCATTAAGATGCAATTTCTGTGCTTCATCGTCAAGAAGAAGGGCAATGGGATACAGTAAACCTGAAGTGAAGCATCGGAATCTATAACTAGTATCACAGGAATGGTTCAAAGCATAGACAGTAAGAAGAGTCAGTCTTCTTGTACTTAATTCGGCATTGTGCCTTTTGTATATAATTCCGATGCAATTTCTGTGTTTCATCGTCAACAAGAAGCTCAGAGGGATACAGTAAACCTGAAGTGAAGCATCGGAATCTATAACTGGTGTCACAGGAATGGTTCGAAACATAGACATTAAGATGAGTCAGTTATCTTGTACTTAAGTCGGCATTGTGCCTTTTGTATTTAATTCCGAAGCAATATCTGTGTTTCTTCGTCAATAAGAAGGTCAGAGGGATACAGTAAACCTAAGGCGAAGCATTGGAATCTATAACTAGCGTCTCAGGAATGGTTCAAAACATAGACAGGAAGAATAGCCAGTCTTTTGTACTTGAGTGGGCATTGTGCGTTTTGTATTTAATTCCGATGCAATTTCTGTGTTTCATTGTCAATACGACGGTGAGAGGGATACAGTGAACCTGAATTGAAGCATCGGAATCTATAAGTAGTGTCACAGGAATAATTCAAAACATAGACAGTAAGAGGAGGCAGTCTTCTTGTACTTGAGTGGGCATTGTGCCTTTTGTATTTAATTTCGATGCAATTTCTGTTTTTCATCGTCAATAAGAAAGTCAGAGGGATACAGTAAACCAGAATTGAAGCATCGAAATCTATAACTAGTGTCACAGGAATGGTTCAAACATAGACCGTAAGAAGAGTCAGTTTTCATCTACTTAAATTGGCATTGTGCCTTTTGTATTTAATTCCGATGCAATTTCAGTGTTTCATCGTCAATAAGAAGGTCAGCTGGATACAGTAAACCTGAAGCGAAGCATCGGAATCTATAACTAGTGTCACAGGAAAGGTTCAAATCATTGACAGTAAGAAGAGTCAGTCTTCTAGTACTTAAGTCGGTATTGTGCCTTTTGTATTTAATTCTGATGCAATTTACGTGTTTCATCGTCAATAAGAAGGTCACAGGGATACAGAAAACCAGAAGTGAAGCATCGGAATCTATAACTAGTGTCGCAGGATTGGTTCCAAACATAGATATTAAGAAGAGACTGTTTTCTTGTACTTAAGTCGGCATTGTGCCTTTTCTATTTAATTCCGATGCAATTACTGTGTTTCGTCGTCAATAAGAAGGTCAGAGGGATTCAGTATATCTGAAGTGATGCATCGGAATCTATAACTAGTGTCACAGGAATGGTACAAAGCATAGACAGTAAGAAGAGTCAGTCTTCTTGTACTTAAGTCGGCATTGTATCTTTTGTATTTAAGTAAGATGCAATTTCTGTGCTTCATCGTCAATAAGAAGGTCAAAGGGATACAGTAAACCTGAAGTGAAGCATCGGAATCTATAACTAGTGTCACAGGAATGGTTCAAATCATAGACAGTAAGAAGAGGCAGTCTTCTTGTACTTGAGTGGGCATTGTGCCTTTTGTATTTAATTTCGATGCAATTTCTGTTTTTCATCGTCAATAAGAAAGTCAGAGGGATACAGTAAACCAGAATTGAAGCATCGAAATCTATAACTAGTGTCACAGGAATGGTTCAAACATAGACCGTAAGAAGAGTCAGTTTTCATCTACTTAAATTGGCATTGTGCCTTTTGTATTTAATTCCGATGCAATTTCAGTGTTTCATCGTCAATAAGACGGTCAGCTGGATACAGTAAACCTGAAGCGAAGCATCGGAATCTATAACTAGTGTCACAGGAATGGTTCGAAACATAGACATTAAGATGAGTCAGTTTTCTTGTACTTAAGTCGGTATTGTGCCTTTTGTATTTAATGATGATGCATTTTCTGTGTTTCATCGTCAATAACAAGGTCCAAGGGATACAGTAAACCTGAAAGGAAGCATCGGAATCTAAAACCGGTCTCACAGGAAAGGCTCAAAACATGGACAGTAAGAAGAGCCAGTCTTCTTGTAGTTGAGTCGGCATTGTGCCTCTTGTATTTAATTCAGATGCAATTTCTGTGTTTCATCGTCAGTACGACGGTCAGAGGGATACAGTAAACCTGAAGTGAAGCATCGGAATCTATAACTAGTGTCACAGGAATGGTTCAAAACATAGACAATTAGAAGAGTCAGTCCTTTTGTACTTAAGTCGGCATTGTGCTTTTTGTATTTAATTCCGATGCAATTTCTGTGCTTCATCGTCAATAAGAAGCTCAGAGGGATACAGTAAACCTGAAGTGTAGCATCGGAATCTATAACTAGTGTCACAGAAATGGTTCGAAACATAGACAGTAAGAAGAGTCAGTCTTTTTGTACTTAAGTCGGCATTGTGCCTTTTGTAAATAACTCCGATGCAATTTCCGTGTTTCATCGTCAATAAGAAGCTCAGAGGGATACAGTAAACCTGAAGTGAAGCATCGGAATCTATAACTAGTGTCACAGGAATGGTTCAAAACATAGACAATTTGAAGAGTCAGTCCTTTTGTACTTAAGTCGGCATTGTGCTTTTTGTATTTAATTCCGATGCAATTTCTGTGCTTCCTCGTCAATACGAAGGTCAGAGGGATACAGTAAACCTGAAGTGAAGCATCGGAATCTATAACTAGTGTCACAGGAATTGTTCAATACATAGACAGTAAGAAGAGTCAGTCTTCTTGTACTTAAGTCGGCATTGTGCCTTTTGTATTTAATTCCGATGCAATTTACGTGTTTCATCGTCAATAAGAAGGTCACAGGGATACACAAACCCTGAAGTGAAGCATCGGAATCTATAACTAGTGTCACAGGAATGGTTCAAAACATGAACAGTAAGAAGAGTCAGTTTTCTTATTCTTAGGTCGGCATTGTGCCTTTTGTATTTAATTCCGACGCAATTTCTGTGATTCATGGTCAATAAGAAGGTAAGAGGGATGTAGTAAACCTGAAGTGAAGCATCGGAATCTATAACTAGTGTCACAGGAATGGTTCAAAACATAGCCAGTAAGAAGAGTCAATTTTCTTGTACTTAAGTCGGCATTGTGCCTTTTGTATTTAATTCCGATGCAATTTCTGTGTTTCATCGTCAATAAGAAGGTCAGCTGGATACAGTAAACCTGAAGCGAAGCATCGGAATCTATAACTAGTGTCACAGGAATGTTTCAAAACATAGACAGAAAGAATTCTTGTACTTGAGTCGGCATTTTGCCTTTTGTATTTAATTCCGATGCAATTTCTGTGTTCATCGTCAATACGACGGCCAGAGGGATACAGTAAACCTGAAGTGAAGCATCGGAATCTATAACTAGTGTCACAGGAATGGTTCAAAACATAGACGGTAAGAAGAGTCAGTCTTCTTGTACTTAAGTCTGCATTGTGCCCTTTGTAAATAATTCCGATGCAATTTCTGTGTTTCATAGTCAATAAGAAGCTCAGAGGGATACAGTAAACCTGAAGTGAAGCATCGGAATCTATAACTAGTGTCACAGGAATGGTTCAAAACATAGACAGTAAGAAGAGTCAGTTTTCTTGTACTTAAGTCGGTATTGTGCTTTTTGTATTCAATTCCGATGCAATTTCTGTGTTTCATCGTCAATATGAAGGTCAGAGGGATACAGTAAACTTGAAGTGAAGCATCGGAATCTATAACTAGTGTCACAGGAATGATTCAAAGCGTAGTCAGTAAGAAGAGTCAGTCTTTTTGTACTTAAGTCGGCATTGTGCCTTTTGTACTTAATTCCGATGCAAATTCTGTGATTCATCGTCAATACGAAGGTCAGAGGGATACAGTAAACCTGAAAGGAAGCATCGGTATCTAAATCCGGTCTCACAGGAAAGGTTCAATACATGGACAGTAACAAGAGCCAGTCTTCTTGTAGTTGAGTCGGCATTGTGCCTCTTGTATTTAATTCTGATGCAATTTCTGTGTTTCATCGTCAGTACGACGGTCAGAAGGTTACAGTAAACCTGAAGTGAAGCATCGGAATCTATAACTAGTGTCACAGGAATGGTTCAAAACATAGACAGTAAGAAGAGTCAGTCTTCTTGTACCTAAGTCTGCATTCTGCCTTTTGTATATAATTCCGATGCAATTTCTGTGTTTCATCGTCAATAAGAAGCTCAGAGGGCTACAGTAAACTTGAAGTGAAGCATCGGAATCTATAACTAGTGTCACAGAAATGGTTCCAAACATAGACAGTAAGAAGAGTCAGTCTTTTTGTACTTAAGTCGGCATTGTGCCTTTTGTATTTAATTCCGATGCAAATTCTGTGATTCATCGTCAATACGAAGGTCAGAGGGATACAGTAAACCTGAAAGGAAGCATCGGAATCTAAATCCGGTCTCACAGGAAAGGTTCAAAACATGGACAGTAAGAAGAGCCAGTCTTCTTGTAGTTGGGTCGGCATTGTGCCTCTTGTATTTAATTCTGATGCAATTTCTGTGTTTCATCGTCAGTACGACGGTCAGAGGGATACAGTAAACCTGAAGTGAAGCATCGGAATCTATAACTAGTGTCACAGGAATGGTTCAAAACATAGACACTAAGAAGAGTCAGTCTTCTTGTACTTAAGTCGGCATTGTGCCCTTTTGTATTTAATTCCGATGCAATATCTGTGTTTCTTCGTCAATAAGTACGTCAGAGGGATACAGTAAACCTGAAGTGAAGCATCGGAATCTATAACTAGTGTCACAGGAATGGTTCGAAACATAGACATTAAGATGAGTCAGTTTTCTTGTACTTGAGTCGGCATTGTGCGTTTTGTATTTAATTCCGAAGCAATTTCTGTGTTTCATCGTCAATACGACGGTCAGAGGGATACAATAAACCTGAAGTGAAGCATCGGAATCTATAACTAGTGTCACAGGAATGGTTCAAAACATAGACAGTAAGAAGAGGCAGTCTTCTTGTACTTGAGTGGGCATTGTGCCTTTTGTATTTAATTTCGATGCAATTTCTGTTTTTCATCGTCAATAAGAAGGTCAGAGGGATACAGTAAACCAGAATTGAAGCATCGAAATCTATAACTAGTGTCACAGGAATGGTTCAAAACATAGACCGTAAGAAGAGTCAGTTTTCTTCTACTTAAATTGGCATTGTGCCTTTTGTATTTAATTCCGATGCAATTTCAGTGTTTCATCGTCAATAAGAAGGTCAGCTGGATACAGTAAACCTGAAGCGAAGCATCGGAATCTATAACTAGTGTCACAGGAATGGTTCAAAACATAGACAGGAAGTATTCTTGTACTTGAGGCGGCATTTTGCCTTTTGTATTTAATTCCGATGAAATTTCTGTGTTTCATCGTCAATACGACGGTCAGAGGGATACAGTAAACCTGAAGTGAACCATCGGAATATATAACAAGTGTCACAGGAATGGTTCGAAACATAGACATTAAGATGAGTCAGTTTTCTTGTACTTAAGTCGGTATTGTGCCTTTTATATTTAATGATGATGCATTTTCTGTGTTTCATCGTCAATAACAAGGTCCAAGGGATGCAGTAAACCTGAAAGGAAGCATCGGAATCTAAAACCGGTCTCACAGGAAAGGCTCAAAACATGGACAGTAAGAAGAGCCAGTCTTCTTGTAGTTGAGTCGGCATTGTGCTTCTTGTATTTAATTCAGATGCAATTTCTGTGTTTCATCGTCAGTACGACGGTCAGAGGGATACAGTAAACCTGAAGTGAAGCATCGGAATCTATAACTAGTGTCACATGAATGGTTCAAAACATAGACAGTAAGAAGATTTAGGGTACTTGTACTGAAGTCGGCATTGTGCCTTTTGTATTTAATTAAGATGAAATTTCTGTGTTTCATCGTCAATAATAATGTCAGAGGGATTCAGTATGTCTGAAGTGAAGCATCGGAATCTATAACTAGTGTCACAGGAAAGGTTCAAAGCATTGACACTATGAAGAGTCAGTCTTCTAGTACTTAAGTCGGTATTGTGCTTTTTGTATTTAATTCTGATGCATTGTCTGTGTTTCTTCGTCAATAACAAGGTCCAAGGGATACAGTAAACCTGAAAGGAAGCATCGGAATCTAAAACCGGTCTCACAGGAAAAGTTCAAAACATGGACAGTAAGAAGAGCCAGTCTTCTTGTAGTTGAGTCGGCATTGTGCCTCTTGTATTTAATTCAGATGCAATTTCTGTGTTTCATCGTCAGTACGACGGTCAGAGGGATGCAGTAAACCAGAAGTGAAGCATCGGAATCTATAACTAGTGTCACAGGAATGGTTCAAATCATAGACAATTAGACGAGTCAGTCCTTTTGTACTTAAGTCGGCATTGTGCTTTTTGTATTTAATTCCGATGCAATTTCTGTGCTTCATCGTCAATAAGAAGCTCAGAGGGATACAGTAAACCTGAAGTGAAGCATCGGAATCTATATCTAGTGTCACAGAAATGGTTCGAAACATAGACAGTAAGAAGATTCAGTCTTTTTGTACCTAAGTCGGCATTGTGCCTTTTGTAAATAATTCCGATGCAATTTCTGTGTTTCATCGTCAATAAGAAGCTCAGAGGGGTACAGTAAACCTGAAGTGAAGCATCGGAATCTATAACTAGTGTCACAGGAATGGTTCAAAACATAGACAATTAGAAGAGTCAGTCCTTTTGTACTTAAGTCGGCATTGTGCCTTTTGTATTTAATTCCGATGCAATTTCTGTGCTTCATCGTCAATACGAAGGTCAGAGGGATACAGTAAACCTGAAGTAAAGCATCGGAATCTATAACTAGTGTCACAGGAATGGTTCAATACATAGACAGTAAGAAGAGTCAGTCTTCTTCTACTTAAGTCGGCATTGTGCCTTTTGTATTTAATTCCGATGCAATTTACGTGTTTCATCGTCAATAAGAAGGTCACAGGGATACACAAACCCTGAAGTGAAGCATCGGAATCTATAACTAGTGTCACAGGAATGGTTCAAAACATGAACAGTAAGAAGAGTCAGTTTTCTTGTTCTTAGTTCGGCATTGTGCCTTTTGTATTTAATTCCGACGCAATTTCTGTGTTTCATGGTCAATAAGAAGGTAAGAGGGATGTAGTAAACCTGAAGTGAAGCATCGGAATCTGTAACTAGTGTCACAGGAATGGTTCAAAGCATAGACAGTAAGAAGAGTCAATTTTCTTGTACTTAAGTCGGCATTGTGCCTTTTGTATTTAATTCCGATGCAATTTCTGTGTTTCATCGTCAATAAGAAGGTCAGCTGGATACAGTAAACCTGAAGCGAAGCATCGGAATCTATAACTAGTGTCACAGGAATGGTTCAAAACATAGACAGAAAGTATTCTTGTACTTGAGTCGGCAATTTGCCTTTTGTATTTAATTCCCATGCAATTTCTGTGTTCATCGTCAATAAGAAGCTCAGAGGGATACAGTAAACCTGAAGTGAAGCATCGGAATCTATAACTAGTGTAACAGGAATGGTTCAAAGCATAGACAATTAGAAGAGTCAGTCCTTTTGTACTTAAGTCGGCATTATGCTTTTTGTATTTAATTCCGATGCAATTTCTGTGCTTCACCGTCAATACGAAGGTCAGAGGGATACAGTAAACCTGAAGTAAAGCATCGGAATCTATAACTAGTGGCACAGGAATGGTACAATACATAGACAGTAAGAAGAGTCAGTCTTCTTGTACTTAAGTCGGCATTGTGCCTTTTGTATTTAATTCCGATGCAATTTACGTGTTTCATCGTCAATAAGAAGGTCACAGGGATACACAAACCCTGAAGTAAAGCATCGGAATCTATAACTAGTGTCGCAGGAATGGTTCAAAACATGAACAGTAAGAAGAGTCAGTTTTCTTGTTCTTAGGTCGGCATTGTGCCTTTTGTATTTAATTCCGACGCAATTTCTGTGTTTCATGGTCAATAAGAAGGTAAGAGGGATGTAGTAAACCTGAAGTGAATCATCGGAATCTATAACTAGTGTCACAGGAATGGTTCAAAACATAGACAGTAAGAAGAGTCAATTTTCTTGTACTTAAGTCGGCATTGTGCCTTTTGTATTTAATTCCGATGCAATTTCTGTGTTTCATCGTCAATAAGAAGGTCAGCTGGATACAGTAAACCTGAAGCGAAGCATCGGAATCTATAACTAGTGTCACAGGAATGTTTCAAAACATAGACAGAAAGTATTCTTGTACTTGAGTCGGCATTTTGCCTTTTGTGTTTAATTCCCATGCAATTTCTGTGTTCATCGTCAATACGACGGCCAGAGGGATACAGTAAACCTGAAGTGAAGCATCGGAATCTATAACTAGTGTCACAGGAATGGTTCAAAACATAGACAGTAAGAAGAGTCAGTCTCTTTGTACTTAAGTCGGCATTGTGATTTTGTATTTAATTCCGAAGCAAATTCTGTGATTCATCGTCAATACGAAGGTCAGAGGGATACAGTAAACCTGAAGTGAAGCATCGGAATCTATAACTAGTGTCACAGGAATGGTTCAAAACATAAACAGTAAGAAGAGTCAGTTTTCATGTTCTTAGGTCGGTATTGTGGCTTTTGTATTTAATTCCGATGCAATTTCTGTGTTTCAACGTCAATAAGAAGGTCAGAGGGATACAGTAAACCTGAAGTGAAGCATCGGAATCTATAACTAGTGTCACAGGAATGGTTCAAAACATAGACAGTAAGAAGAGTCAGTTTCCTTGTACTTAATTCGGCATTGTGCCTTTTGTATGTAATTCCGATGCAATTTCTGTGTTTCATCGTCAATAAGAAGGTCAGAGGGATACAGTAACCCTGACGTGAGGCATCGGAATCTATAACTAGTGTCACAGGAATGGTTCAAAACATAGACAGTAAGAAGAGTCAATTTTCTTGTACTTAAGTCAGCATTGCCCCTTTTCTACTTAATTCCGATGCAATTTCTGTTTGTCGGCGTCAATAAAAAGGTCCAAGGGATACAGTAAACCTAAAGTGAAGCATCGGACTCAAAAACCGGTCTCAGAGGAAAGGTTCAAAACATAGACAGTAAGAAGAGCCAGTCTTCATGTACATGAGTCGGCATTGTGCCTTTTGTATTTAATTCCAATGCAATTTCTGTGTTTCATCGTCAATAAGAAGGTCAGCTGGATACAGTAAACCTGAAGCGAAGCATTGGAATCTATAACTAGTGTCTCAGGAATGTTTCAAAACATAGACAGGAAGAATAGCCAGTCTTCTTGTACTTGGGTCGGCATTGTGAGTTTTCTATTTAATTCCGATGCAATTTCTGTGTTTCATCGTCAATACGACGGTGAGAGGGATACAGTAAACCTGAATTGAAGCATCGGAATCTATAACTAGTGTCACAGGAATAATTCAAAGCATAGACAGTAAGAAGAGTCAGTCTTCTATTATTTAAGTCGGCCTGGTGCCTTTTGTATTTAATTCCGATGCATTTTCTGTGTTTCATCGTCAATAAGAGGGTCAGAGGGATACAGTAAGCCTGAAGTGATGCATCGGAATCTATAACTAGTGTCACAGGAATGGTTCAAAACATAGACAGTAAGAAGAGTCAGGGTTCTTGTACTGAAGTCGGCATTGTGCCTTTTGTATTTAATTAAGATGCAATTTCTGTGTTTCATCGTCAATAATAATGTCAGAGGGATTCAGTATATCTGAAGTGAAGCATCGGAATCTATAACTAGTGTCACAGGAGTGGTACAAAGCATAGATAGTAAGAAGAGTCAGTCTTCTTGTACTTAAGTCGGCATTGTATCTTTTGTATTTAATTAAGATGCAATTTCTGTGCTTCATCGTCAATAAGAAGGTCAAAGGGATACAGTAAACCTGAAGTGAAGCATCGGAATTTATAACTAGTATCACAGGAATGGTTCAAAGCATAGACAGTAAGAAGAGTCAGTCTTCTTGTACTTAAATCGGCATTGTGCCTTTTGTATATAATTCCGATGCAATTTCTGTGTTTCATCGCCAATAAGAAGCTCAGAGGGATACAGTAAACCTGAAGTGAAGCATCGGAATCTATAACTAGTGTCACAGGAATGGTTCCAAACATAGACATTAAGATGAGTCAGTTTTCTTGTACTTAAGTCGGCATTGTGCCTTTTGTATTTTTATTCCGATGCAATTTCTGTGTTTCATTGTCAATAAGAAGGTCAGAGGGATACAGTAAACCTGAAGTGAAGCATCCGAATCTATAACTAGTGTCACAGGAATGGTTCTAAACATAGACACTAAGAAGAGGCAGTCTTCTTGTACTTGAGAGGGCATTGTGCCTTTTATATTTCATTCCGATGCAATTTCTGTGTTTCATCATCAATACAACGGTCATAGGGATACAGTAAACCTGAAGTGAAGCATCTGAATCTATAACTAGTGTCACAGGAAAGGTTCAAAACATTGACAGTAAGAAGAGTCAGTCTTCTAGTACTTAAGTCGGTATTGTGCTTTTTGTATTTAATTCTGATGCATTGTCTGTGTTTCATCGTCAATAACAAGGTCCAAGGGATAGAGTAAACCTGAAAGGAAGCATCGGAATCTAAAACCGGTCTCACAGGAAAGGTTCATAACATGGACAGTAAGAAGAGCCAGACTTCTTGTAGTTGAGTCGGCATTGTGCCTCTTGTATTTAATTCAGATGCAATTTCTGTGTTTCATCGTCAGTACGACGGTCAGAGGGATACTGTAAACCTGAAGTGAAGCATCGGAATCTATAACTAGTGTCACAGGAATGGTTCAAAACATAGACAGTAAGAAGAGTCAATCTTCTTGTACCTAGATCTGCATTGTGCCTTTTGTATATAATTCCGATGCAATTTCTGTGTTTCATCGTCAATAAGAAGCTCAGAGGGATACAGTAAACCTGAAGTGAAGCATCGGAATCTATAACTAGTGTCACAGAAATGGTTCAAAACATAGACAGTAAGAAGAGTCAATTTTCTTGTACTTAAGTCAGCATTGCCCCTTTTCTATTTAATTCCGATGCAATTTCTGTTTGTCGGCGTCAATAAAAAGGTCCAAGGGATACAGTAAACCTAAAGTGAAGCATCAGACTCAAAAACCGGTCTCAGAGGAAAGGTTCAAAACATAGACAGTAAGAAGAGCCAGTCTTCATGTACATGAGTCGGCATTGTGCCTTTTGTATTTAATTCCAATGCAATTTCTGTGTTTCATCGTCAATAAGAAGGTCAGCTGGATACAGTAAACCTGAAGCGAAGCATTGGAATCTATAACTTGTGTCTCAGGAATGTTTCAAAACATAGACAGGAAGAATAGCCAGTCTTCTTGTACTTGGGTCGGCATTGTGAGTTTTCTATTTAATTCCGATGCAATTTCTGTGTTTCATCGTCAATACGACGGTGAGAGGGATACAGTAAACCTGAATTGAAGCATCGGAATCTATAACTAGTGTCACAGGAATAATTCAAAACATAGACAGTAAGAAGAGTCAGTCTTCTATTATTTAAGTCGGCCTGGTGCCTTTTGTATTTAATTCCGATGCATTTTCTGTGTTTCATCGTCAATAAGAGGGTCAGAGGGATACAGTAAGCCTGAAGTGATGCATCGGAATCTATAACTAGTGTCACAGGAATGGTTCAAAACATAGACAGTAAGAAGAGTCAGGGTTCTTGTACTTAAATCGGCATTGTGCCTTTTGTATATAATTCCGATGCAATTTCTGTGTTTCATCGCCAATAAGAAGCTCAGAGGGATACAGTAAACCTGAAGTGAAGCATCGGAATCTATAACTAGTGTCACAGGAATGGTTCGAAACATAGACATTAAGATGAGTCAGTTTTCTTGTACTTAAGTCGGCATTGTGCCTTTTGTATTTTTATTCCGATGCAATTTCTGTGTTTCATTGTCAATAAGAAGGTCAGAGGGATACAGTAAACCTGAAGTGAAGCATCCGAATCTATAACTAGTGTCACAGGAATGGTTCTAAACATAGACAGTAAGAAGAGTCAGTCTTTTGTACTTAAGTCGGAATTGTGCCTTTTGTATTTAATTCCGATGCAATTTCTGTGTTTCATCGTCAATACGAAAGTCAGAGGGATACAGTACACCGAAAGTGAAGCATCGGAATCTATAACTAGTGTCACAGGAATGGTTCAATTCATAGACAATAAGAAGGGTCAGTCTTCATGTACTTAAGTCGGCATTGTGCCTTTTGTATTTAATTCCGAAGCAATATCTGTGTTTCTTCGTCAATATGAAGGTCAGAGGGATGCAGTAAACCTGAAGCGAAGCATTGGAATCTATAACTAGTGTCTCAGGAATGGTCCAAAACATAGACAGGAAGAATAGCCAGTCTTCTTGTACTTGAGTCGGCATTGTGCGTTTTGTTTTTAATTCGGATGCAATTTCTGTGTTTCATCGTCAATACGACAGTGAGAGGGATACAGTAAACCTGAATTGAAGCATCGGGATCTATAACTAGTGTCACAGGAATAATTCAAAACATAGACACTAAGAAGAGGCAGTCTTCTTGTACTTGAGAGGGGATTGTGCCTTTTATATTTCATTCCGATGCAATTTCTGTGTTTCATCATCAATACGACGGTCATAGGGATACAGTAAACCTGAAGTGAAGCATCTGAATCTATAACTAGTGTCACAGGAAAGGTTCAAAACATTGACAGTAAGAAGAGTCAGTCTTCTAGTACTTAAGTCGGTATTGTGCTTTTTGTATTTAATTCTGATGCATTGTCTGTGTTTCATCGTCAATAACAAGGTCCAAGGGATAGAGTAAACCTGAAAGGAAGCATCGGAATCTAAAACCGGTCTCACAGGAAAGGTTCATAACATGGACAGTAAGAAGAGCCAGACTTCTTGTAGTTGAGTCGGCATTGTGCCTCTTGTATTTAATTCAGATGCAATTTCTGTGTTTCATCGTCAGTACGACGGTCAGAGGGATACTGTAAACCTGAAGTGAAACATCGGAATCTATAACTAGTGTCACAGGAATGGTTCAAAGCATAGACAGTAAGAAGAGTCAATCTTCTTGTACCTAGGTCTGCATTGTGCCTTTTGTACATAATTCCGATGCAATTTCTGTGTTTCATCGTCAATAAGAAGCTCAGAGGGATACAGTAAACTTGAAGTGAAGGATCGGAATCTATAACTAGTGTCACAGAAATGGTTAAAAACATAGACAGTAAGAAGAGTCAGTCTTTTTGTACTTAAGTCGGCATTGTGCCTTTTGTATTTAATTCCGATGCAAATTCTGTGATTCATCGTCAATACGAAGGTCAGAGGGATACAGTAAACCTGAAGTGAAGCATCGGAATCTATGACTAGTGTCACAGGAATGGTTCAATACATAGACAGTAAGAAGAGTCAGTCTTCTTGTACTTAAGTCGGCATTGTGCCTTTTGTATTTAATTCCGATGCAATTTACGTGTTTCATCGTCAATAAGAAGGTCACAGGGATACAGAAAACCAGAAGTGAAGCATCGGAATCTATAACTAGTGTCACAGGAATGGTTCCAAACATAGATATTAAGAAGAGACTGTTTTCTTGTACTTAAGTCGGTATTGTGCCTTTTCTATTTAATTCCGATGCAATTACTGTGTTTCGTCGTCAATAAAAAGGTGAGAGGGATACAGTAAACCTGAAGTGAAGCATCGGAATCTATAACTAGTGTCACAGGAATGGTTCAAAGCATAGACAGTAAGAAGACTCAGTCTTCTTGTACTTATGTCGGCATTGTATCTTTTGTATTTAAGTAAAATGCAATTTTTGTGCTTCATCGTCGCTAAGAAGGTCAAAGGGATACAGTAAACCTGAAGTGAAGCATCGGAATCTATAACTAGTATCACAGGAATGGTTCAAACATAGACAGTAAGAAGAGTCAGTCTTCTTGTACTTAAATCGGCATTGTGCCTTTTCTATATAATTCCGATGCAATTTCTGTGTTTCATCATCAATAAGAAGCTCAGAGGGATACAGTAAACCTGAAGTGAAGCATCGGAATCTATAACTAGTGTCACAGGAATGGTTCGAAACATAGACATTAAGATGAGTCAGTTTTCTTGTACTTAAGTCGGCATTGTGCCTTTTGTATTTTTATTCCGATGCAATTTCTGTGTTTCATCGTCAATAAGAAGGTCAGAGGGATACAGTAAACCTGAAGTGAAGCATCCGAATCTATAACTAGTGTCACAGGAATGGTTCTAAACATAGACAGTAAGAAGAGTGAGTCTTTTGTACTTAAGTCGGAATTGTGCCTTTTGTATTTAATTCCGATGCCATTTCTGTGTTTCATCGTCAATACGAAGGTCAGAGGGATACAGTAAACCGAAAGTGAAGCATCGGAATCTATAACTAGTGTCACAGGAATGGTTCAAATCATAGACAGTAAGAAGGGTCAGTCTTCATGTACTTAAGTCGGCATTGTGCTTTTGTATTTAATTCTGAAGCAATATCTGTGTTTCTTCGTCAATAAGAAGGTCAGAGGGATGCAGTAAACCTGAAGCGATGCATTGGAATCTATAACTAGTGTCTCAGGAATGGTGCAAAACATAGACAGGAAGAATAGCCAGTCTTCTTGTACTTGAGTCGGCATTGTGCGTTTTGTATTTAATTCCGATGCAATTTCTGTGTTTCATCGTCAATACGACGGTGAGAGGGATACAGTAAACCTGAATTGAAGCATCGGAATCTATAACTAGTGTCACAGGAATAATTCAAACATAGACAGTAAGAAGAGGCAGTCTTCTTGTACTTGAGAGGGCATTGTGCCTTTTGTATTTAATTTCGATGCAATTTCTGTTTTTCATCGTCAATAAGAAGGTCAGAGGGATACAGTAAACCAGAATTGAAGCATCGAAATCTATAACTAGTGTCACAGGAATGGTTCAAAACATAGACAGTAAGAAGAGTCAGTTTTCTTCTACTTAAATCGGCATCGTGCTTTTGTATTTAATTCCGATGCAATTTCTGTGTTTCATCGTCAATAAGAAGGTCAGCTGGATACAGTAAACCTGAAGCGAAGCATCGGAATCTATAACTAGTGTCACAGGAATGGTTCAAAACATAGACAGGAAGTATTCTTGTACTTGAGTCGGCATTTTGCGTTTTGTATTTAATTCCGATGCAATTTCTGTGTTTCATCATCAATACGACGGTCATAGGGATACAGTAAACCTGAAGTGAAGCATCTGAATCAATAACTAGTGTCACAGGAAAGGTTCAAAACATTGACAGTAAGAAGAGTCAGTCTTCTAGTACTTAAGTCGGTATTGTGCCTTTTGCATTTAATTCTGATGCATTGTCTGTGTTTCATCGTCAATAACAAGGTCAAAGGGATACAGTAAACCTGAAAGGAAGCATCGGAATCTAAAACCGGTCTCACAGGAAAGGTTCAAAACATGGACAGTAAGAAGAGCCAGTCTTCTTGTAGTTGAGTCGGCATTGTGCCTCTTGTATTCAATTCAGATGCAATTTCTGTGTTTCATCGTCAGTACGACGGTCAGAGGGATACGGTAAACCTGAAGAGAAGCATCGGAATCTATAACTAGTGTCACAGGATTGGTTCAAAGCATAGACAGTAAGAAGAGTCAGTCTTCTTGTACTTAAGTCGGCATTGTATCTTTTGTATTTAATTAAGATGCAATTTCTGTGTTTCATCGTCAATAAGAAGCTCAGAGGGATACAGTAAACTTGAAGTGAAGCATCAGAATCTATAACTAGTATCACAGGAATGGTTCAAAACATAGACAGTAAGAAGAGTCAGTCTTCTTGTACTTAAATCGGCATTGTGCCTCTTGTATATAATTCCGATGCAATTTCTGTGTTTCATCGTCAATAAGAAGGTCAGAGGGATACAGTAAACCAGAATTGAAGCATCGAAATCTATAACTAGTGTCACAGGAATGGTTCAAAACATAGGCAGTAAGAAGAGTCAAACTTTTGTACTTAAGTCGGAATTGTGCCTTTTGTATTTAATTACGATGCAATTTCTGTGTGTCATTGTCAATACGAAGGTCAGAGGGATACAGTAAACCGAAAGTGAAGCATCGGAATCTATAACTAATGTCACAGGAATGGTTGAAATCATAGACAGTAAGAATGGTCAGTCTCCATGTACGTAAGTCGGCATTGTGCCTTTTGTATTTAATTCCGAAGCAATATCTGTGTTTCTTCGTCAATAAGAAGGTCAGAGGGATACAGTAAACCTGAAGTGAAGCATCGGAATGTATAACTAGTGTCACTGGAATGGTTCAAACATAGACAGTAAGAAGAGCCAGTCTTCTTGTACTTGAGTCGGCATTGTGCCTTTTGTATTTAATTTCGATGCAATTTCTGTTTTTCATCGTCAATAAGAAGGTCACAGGGATACAGTAAACCAGAATTGAAGCATCGAAATCTATAACTAGTGTCACAGGAATGGTTCAAAACATAGACAGCAAGTATTCTTGTACTTGAGTCGGCATTTTGCCTTTTGTAATTAATTCCGATGCAAATTCTTTGATTCATCGTCAATACGAAGGTCAGAGGAATACAGCAAACCTGAAGTGAAGCATCGGAATCTAAAACTAGTGTCACAGGAGTGGTTCAAAACGAACACAGTAAGAAGAGTCAGTTTTCTTGTACTTAATTCGGCAATGTGCCTTTTGTATGTAATTCCGATGCAATTTCTGTGTTTCAGTGTCAATAAGAAGGTCAGAGGGATACAGTAACCCTGAAGTGAGGCATCGGAATCTATAACTAGTGTCACAGGAATGCTTCAAAGCAAAGACAGTAAGAAGAGTCAATTTTCTTGTTCTTAAGTCGGCATTGTGCCTTTTCTATTTAATTCCGATGCAATTTCTGTTTGTCGGCGTCAATAAAAAGGTCCAAGGGATACAGTAAACCTGAAGTGAAGCATCGGACTCTGAAACCGGTCTCAGAGGAAAGGTTCAAATCATAGACAGTGAGAAGAGCCCGTCTTCTTGTACATGTGTCGGCATTGTGCCTTTTTGTATTTAATTCCGATGCAATTTCTGTGTTTCATCGTCAATAAGAAGGTCAGCTGGAGACAGTAAACCTGAAGCGAAGCATTGGAATCTATAACTAGTGTCTCAAGAATGGTTCAAAACATAGACAAGAAGAATAGCCAGTCCTCTTGTACTTGAGTCGGCATTGTGCGTTTAGTATTTAATTCCGATGCAATTTCTGTGTTTCATCGTTAATACGACGGTGAGAGGGATACAGTAAACCTGAATTGAAGCATCGGAATCTATAACTAGTGTCACAGGAATAATTCAAAACATAGACAGTAAGAAGAGTCTGTCTTCTAGTACTTAAGTCGGCATTGTGCCTTTTGTATTTAATTCGGATGCATTTTCTGTGTTTCATCGTCAATAAGAGGGTCAGAGGGATACAGTAAGCCTGAAGTGATGCATCGGAATCTATAACTAGTGTCACAGGAATGTTTCAAACATAGATATTAAGAAGAGTCTGTTTTCTTGTACTTAAGTCGGCATTGTGCATTTTCTATTTAATTCCGATACAATTACTGTGTTTCGTCGTCAATAAGAAGGTCAGAGGGATACGGTAAACCTGAAGTGAAGCATCGGAATCTATAACTAGTGTCACATGAATGGTTTAAAACATAGACAGTAAGAAGAGTCAGGGTTCTTGCACTGAAGTCGGCATTGTGCCCTTTGTATTTAATTAAGATGCAATTTCTGTGTTTCATCGTCAATAATAAGGTCAGAGGGATTCAGTATACCTGAAGTGAAGCATCGGAATCTATAACTAGTGTCACAGGAATGGTTCAAAACATCGACAGTAAGAAGAGTCAGTCTTCCTGTACTTTAGTTGGCATTGTATCTTTTGTATTTAGTTAAGATGCAATTTCTGTGCTTCATCGTCAATAATAAGGTCAAAGGAATACAGTAAACCGAAAGTGAAGCATCGGAATCTATAACTAGTGTCACAGGAATGGTTCAAATCATAGACAGTAAGAAGAGTCAGTCTTCTTGTACTTAAATCGGCATTGTGCCTTTTGTATATAACTCCGATGCAATTTCTGAGTTTCATTGTCAATAAGAAGCTTAGAGGGATACAGTAAACCGAATGTGAAGCATCGGAATCTATAACTAGTGTCACAGGAATGGTTAAAACATAGACAGTAATAAGAGTCAATTTTCTTGTACTTAAGTCGGCATTGTGCCTTTTCTATTTAATTCCGATGCAATCTCTGTGTTTCGGCGTCAATAAGAAGGTCCAAGGGATGCAGTAAACCTGAAGTGAAGCATCCTAATCTGAAACCGGTCTCAGAGGAAAGGTTCAAAACATAGACAGTAAGAAGAGCCAGTCTTCTTGTACATGAGTCAGCATTGTGTCTTTTGTATTTAATTCCGTTGCAATTTCTGTGTTTCATCGTCAATAAAAAGGTCAGCTGGTTACAGTAAATCTGAAGTGAAGCATCGGAATCTATAACTAGTGTCACAGGAATGGTTAAAAACATAGACAGGTAGTATAGCCAGTCTTCTTGTACTTGAGTCGGCATTGTGCCTTTTGTATTTAATTCCGATGCAATTTCTGTGTTTCATCGTCAATACGACGGTCAGAGGGATACAGTAAACCTGAAGTGAGCATCGGAATCTATAACTAGTGTCACAGGAATGGTTCAAAACATAGACAGTAAGAAGAGTCAGTCTTCTAGTACTTAGGTCGGCATTGTGCCTTTTGTATTTAATTCCGATGCATTTTCTGTGTTTCATCGTCAATAAGAGAGTCAGAGGGATACAGGAAAAATGAAATGATGCATCGGAATCCATAACTAGTGTCCAGGAATGGTTCAAAACATAGATATTAATAAGAGTCTGTTTACTTGTACATTAGTCGGCATTGTGCCTTTTCTATTTAATTCCGATGCAATTTCTGTGTTTCATCGTCAATAAGAAGCTCAGAGGGATACAGTAAACCTGAAGTGAAGCATCGGAATCTATAACTCGTGTCACAGGAATGGGTCAAACATAGTGAGTAAGAAGAGTCAGTCTTTTTGTACTTAAGCCGGCATTGTTCCTTTTGTATTTAATTCCGATGCAATTTCTGTGTTTCATCGTCAATAATAAGGTCACAGGGATACATTCAACCTGAAGTGAAGCAGCGGAATCTATAACTAGTGTCACAGGAATGGTTCAAAACATAGACAGTAAGAAGAGTCAGTCTTGGTGTACTTAAGTCGGCATTTTGCCTTTTGTATTTAATTCCGATGCAGTTTACGTGTCTCATCGTCAATAAGAAGGTCAGCTGGATACAGTAAACCTGAAGCGAAGCATCGGAATCTATAACTAGTGTCACAGGAATGGTTCAAAACACAGACAGGAAGTATTCTTGTACTTGAGTCGGCATTTTGCCTTTTGTATTTAATTCCGATGCAATTTTTGTGTTTCATCGTCAATAAGAAGATCAGAGGGATACAGTAAACCTGAAGTGAAGCATCTGAATCTATAACTAGTGTCACAGGAATGGTTCAAAACATAGACAGTAAGAAGAGTCAGTTTTCTTGTACTTAAGTCGGCATTGTGCCTTTTCTATTTCATCCCGATGCAAATTCTGTGTTTCGGCGTCAATAACAAGGTCCAAGGGTTACAGAAAACCTGAAGTGAAGCATCGGAATCTAAAACCGGTCTCACAGGAAAGATTCAAATCATAGACAGTAAGAAGAGCCAGTCTTCTTGTACTTGAGTCGGCATTGTGCCTTTTGTATTTAATTCCGATGCAATTTCTGTGTTTCGTCGTCAATAAGAAGGTCAGCTGGATACAGTAAACGTGAAGTGAAGCATCGGAATATATAACTAGTGTCACAGGAATGGTTCAAAACATAGACAGGAAGTATAGCCAGTCTTCTTGTACTTGAGTCGGCATTGTGCCTTTTGTATTTAATTCCGATGCAATTTCTGTGTTTCATCGTCAATTCGACGGTCAGCGGGATACAGTAAACCTGAAGTGAAGCATCAGAATCCATCACTAGTGTCACAGGAATGGTTCAAAACAGAGACATAAAGAAGAGTCAATTTTCTTCTACATAAGTCGACATTGTGCATTTTCGATTTAATTCCGATGCAATATCTATGTTTCGTCGTCAATAAGATGGTCCAAGGGATGCAGTAAACCTGCAGTGAAGCATCGGAATCTAAATCCGGTCTCACAGGAAAGGTTCAAAGCATAGACAGTAAGAAGAGCCGGTCTTCTTGTACTTGAGTCGGCATTTTGCCCTTTGTATTTAATTCCAATGCAATTTCTGTGTTTCATCGTCAATAATAAGGTCAAAGGGATTCAGTATATCTGAAGTGAAGCATCGGAATCTATAACTAGTGTGACAGGAATGGTTCTAAACATAGACAATTAGAAGAGTCAGTCCTTTTGTACTTAAGTCGGCATTGTGCTTTTTGTATTTAATTCCGATGCAATTTCTGTGCGTCATCGTCAATACGAAGGTCAGAGGGATACAGTAAACATGAAGCGAAGCATTGGAATCTATAACTAGTGTCTCAGGAATGGTTCAAAGCATAGACAGGAAGAATAGAAAGTCTTCTTGTACTTGAGTCGGCATTGTGCGTTTTGTATTTAATTCCGATGCAATTTCTGTGTTTCATCGTCAATACGACGGTGAGAGGGATACAGTAAACCTGAATTGAAGCATCGGAATCTATAACTAGTGTCACAGGAATAATACAAAACATAGACAGTAAGAAGAGGCAGTCTTCTTGTACTTGAGTGGGCATTGTGCCTTTTGTATTTAATTCCGATGCAATTTCTGTGTTTCATCGTCAATAATAAGGTCACAGGGATACATTCAACCTGAAGTGAAGCAGCGGAATCTATAACTAGTGTCACAGGAATGGTTCAAAACATAGACAGTAAGAAGAGTCAGTCTTGGTGTACTTAAGTCGGCATTTTGCCTTTTGTATTTAATTCCGATGCAGTTTACGTGTCTCATCGTCAATAAGAAGGTCAGCTGGATACAGTAAACCTGAAGCGAAGCATCGGAATCTATAACTAGTGTCACAGGAATGGTTCAAAACACAGACAGGAAGTATTCTTGTACTTGAGTCGGCATTTTGCCTTTTGTATTTAATTCCGATGCAATTTTTGTGTTTCATCGTCAATAAGAAGATCAGAGGGATACAGTAAACCTGAAGTGAAGCATCTGAATCTATAACTAGTGTCACAGGAATGGTTCAAAACATAGACAGTAAGAAGAGTCAGTTTTCTTGTACTTAAGTCGGCATTGTGCCTTTTCTATTTCATCCCGATGCAAATTCTGTGTTTCGGCGTCAATAACAAGGTCCAAGGGTTACAGAAAACCTGAAGTGAAGCATCGGAATCTAAAACCGGTCTCACAGGAAAGATTCAAATCATAGACAGTAAGAAGAGCCAGTCTTCTTGTACTTGAGTCGGCATTGTGCCTTTTGTATTTAATTCCGATGCAATTTCTGTGTTTCGTCGTCAATAAGAAGGTCAGCTGGATACAGTAAACGTGAAGTGAAGCATCGGAATATATAACTAGTGTCACAGGAATGGTTCAAAACATAGACAGGAAGTATAGCCAGTCTTCTTGTACTTGAGTCGGCATTGTGCCTTTTGTATTTAATTCCGATGCAATTTCTGTGTTTCATCGTCAATTCGACGGTCAGCGGGATACAGTAAACCTGAAGTGAAGCATCAGAATCCATCACTAGTGTCACAGGAATGGTTCAAAACAGAGACATAAAGAAGAGTCAATTTTCTTCTACATAAGTCGACATTGTGCATTTTCGATTTAATTCCGATGCAATATCTATGTTTCGTCGTCAATAAGATGGTCCAAGGGATGCAGTAAACCTGCAGTGAATCATCGGAATCTAAATCCGGTCTCACAGGAAAGGTTCAAAGCATAGACAGTAAGAAGAGCCGGTCTTCTTGTACTTGAGTCGGCATTTTGCCCTTTGTATTTAATTCCAATGCAATTTCTGTGTTTCATCGTCAATAATAAGGTCAAAGGGATTCAGTATATCTGAAGTGAAGCATCGGAATCTATAACTAGTGTGACAGGAATGGTTCTAAACATAGACAATTAGAAGAGTCAGTCCTTTTGTACTTAAGTCGGCATTGTGCTTTTTGTATTTAATTCCGATGCAATTTCTGTGCGTCATCGTCAATACGAAGGTCAGAGGGATACAGTAAACATGAAGCGAAGCATTGGAATCTATAACTAGTGTCTCAGGAATGGTTCAAAGCATAGACAGGAAGAATAGAAAGTCTTCTTGTACTTGAGTCGGCATTGTGCGTTTTGTATTTAATTCCGATGCAATTTCTGTGTTTCATCGTCAATACGACGGTGAGAGGGATACAGTAAACCTGAATTGAAGCATCGGAATCTATAACTAGTGTCACAGGAATAATACAAAACATAGACAGTAAGAAGAGGCAGTCTTCTTGTACTTGAGTGGGCATTGTGCCTTTTGTATTTAATTCCGATGCAATTTCTGTGTTTCATCGTCAATAAGAAGGTCAGCTGGATACAGTTAACCTGAAGCGAAGCATCGGAATCTATAACTAGTGTCACAGGAATGGTTCAAAACACAGACAGGAAGTATTCTTGTACTTGAGTCGGCATTTTGCCTTTTGTATTTAATTCCGATGCAATTTCTGTGTTTCATCGTCAATACGATGGTCAGAGGGATACAGTAAACCTAAAGTGAAGCATCGGAATCTATAACTAGTGTCACAGGAATGGTTCAAAACATTGACAGTAAGAAGAGACAGTCTTATAGTACTTAAGTCGGCATTTTGCCTTTTGTATTTAATTCCGGTGCAGTTTACGTGTATCATCGTCAATAAGAAGGTCAGAGGGATACAGTAGACCTGAAATGAAGTATCGGAATCTATAACTAGTGTCACAGGAATGGTTCAAAACATAGACAGTAAGAAGGGTCAGTTTTCTTGTACTTAAGTCGTCATTGTGCCTTTTGTATTTAATTCCGATGCAATTTCTATGTTTCATTGTCAATAAGAATGTCACAGGGATACAGTAAACCTGAAGTGAAGCATCAGAAATTATAACTAGTGTCACAGGAATGTTTCAAAACATAGACAGTAAGAAGAGTCAGTCTTTTTGTACTTAAGTCATCATTGTGCCTTTTGTATTTAATTCCGATGCAAATTCAGTGATTCATCGTCAATACAAAGGTCAGAGGGATACAGTAAACCTGAAGTGGAGCATCAGAAATTATAACTAGTGTCACAGGAATGTTTCAAAACATAGACAGTAAGAAGAGTCAGTCTTTTTGTACTTAAGTCATCATTGTGCCTTTTGTATTTAATTCCGATGCAAATTCAGTGATTCATCGTCAATACGAAGGTCAGAGGGATACAGTAAACCTGAAGTGGAGCATCGGAATCTATAACTAGTGTCACAGGAATGGTTCAAAACATAGACAATTAGAAGAGTCAGTCCTTTTGTACTTAAGTCGGCAATGTGCTTTTTGTATTTAATTCCGATGCAATTTCTGTGCTTCATCGTCAATACGAAGGTCAGAGGGATACAGTAAACCTGAAGTGAAGCATCGGAATCTATAACTAGTGTCACAGGAATGGTTCAATACATAGACAGTAAGAAGAGTCAGTCTTCTTGTACTTAAGTCGGCAATCTGCCATTTGTATTAAATTCCGATGCAATTTACGTGTTTCATCGTCAATAAGAAGGTCACAGGGATACAGAAAACCAGAAGTGAAGCATCGGAATCTATAACTAGTGTCACAGGAATGGTCCAAAACATAAACAGTAAGAAGAGTCAGTTTTCTTGTGCTTAAGTCAGCATTGTGCCTTTTGTATTTAATTCCGATGCAAATTCTGTGATTCATCGTCAATACGAAGGTCAGAAGGATACAGTAAATCTGAAATGAAGCATCGGAATCTATAACTAGTGTCACAGGAATGTTTCAAAACATAGACAATTAGAAGAGTCAGTCCTTTTGTACTTAAGTCGTCATTGTGAATTTTCTATTTAATTCCGATGCAATTTCTGTGTTTCGCCGTCAATAAGAAGGTCCAAGGGATACAGTATACCTGAAGTGAAGCATCGGAATCTAAAACCGGTCTCAGAGGAATGGTTCAAAACGTAGACAGTAAGAAGAGCCAGTCTTCTTGTACATGAGTCGACATTGTGCCTTTTGTATTTAATTCCGTTGCAATTTCTGTGTTTCATCGTCAATAAGAAGGTCAGCTGGATACAGTAAACCTGAAGCGAAGCATCGGAATCTATAACTTGTGTCACAGGAATGTTTCAAAACATAGACAGAAAGTATTCTTGTACTTGAGTCGGCATTTTGCCTTTTGTATTTAATTCCGATGCAGTTTCTGTGTTCATCGTCAATACGACGGTCAGAGGGATACAGAAAACCTGAAGTGAAGCATCGGAATCTATAACTAGTGTTACAGGAATGGTTCAAAACATAGACGGTAAGAAGAGTCAGTCTTCTTGTACTTAAGTCTGCATTGTGCCTTTTGTATATAATTCCGATGCATTTTCTGTGTTTCATCGTCAATTAGAAGCTCAGAGGGATACAGTAAACCTGAAGTGAAGCATCGGAATCCATAACTAGTGTCACAGGAATGGTTCAAAATATAGACAGTAAGAAGAGTCAGTTTTCTTGTACTTAAGCCGGCATTGTGCCTTTTGTATTTAATTCCGATGCAATATCTGTGTTTCATCGTCAATATGAAAGTCAGAGGGATACAGTAAACTTGAAGTGAAGCATCGGAATCTATAACTAGTGTCACAGGAATGGTTCAAAACATAGACAGTAAGAAGAGTCAGTCTTTTTGTACTTAAGTCGGCATTGTGCCTTTTGTAATTAATTCCGATGCAAATTCTGTGATTCATCGTCAATACGAAGGTCAGAGGGATACAGTAAACCTGAAGTGAAGCATCGGAATCTATAACTAGTGTCACAGGAATGGTTCAAAACATAAACAGTAAGAAGAGTCAGTTTTCTTGTTCTTAGGTCGGCATTGTGCCTTTTGTATTTAATTCTGATGCAATTTCTGTATTTCATTGTCAATAAGAAGGTCAGAGGGATACAGTAAACCTGAATTGAAGCATCGGAATCTATAACTAGTGTCACAGGAGTAATTCAAAACATAGACAGTAAGAAGAGTCAGTCTTCTAGTACTGAAGTCGGCATTGTGCCTTTTGTATTTAATTCCGATGCATTTTCTGTGTTTCATCGTCAATAAGTGGGTCAGAGGGATACAGTAAGCCTGAAGTGATGCATCGGAATCTATAACTAGTGTCACAGGAATGGTTCAAAACATAGATATTAAGAGGAGTCTGTTTTCTTGTACTTAAGTCGGCATTGTGCTTTTTCTATTTAATTCCGATGCAATTACTGTGTTTCGTCGTCAATAAGAAGGTCAGAGGGATACAGTAAACCTGAAGTGAAGCATCGGAATCTATAACTTTTGTCACATGAATGGTTCAAAACATAGAGAGTAAGAAGAGTCAGGGTTCTTGTACTGAAGTCGGCATTGTGCCTTTTGTATTTAATTAAGATGCTATTTCTGTGTATCATCGTCAATAATAAGGTCAGAGGGATTCAGTATATCCGAAGTGAAGCATCGGAATCTGTAACGAGTGTCACAGGAATGGTTCAAAGCATAGACAGTAAGAAAAGTCAGTCTTCTTGTACTTAAGTCGGCATTGTATCTTTTCTATTTAATTAAGATGAAATTTCTGTGCTTCACCGTCAATAAGAACTTCAGCTGGATACAGTAAACCTGAAGCGAAGAATCGGAATCTATAACTAGCGTCACAGGAATGTTTCAAAAGCATAGACAGAAAGTATTCTTGCACTTGAGCCGGCATTTTGCCTTTTGTATTTAATTCCGATGCAATTTCTGTGTTCATCGTCAATACGACGGTCAGAGGGATTCAGTAAACCTGAAGTGTAGCATCGGAATCTATAACTAGTGTCACAGGAATGGTTGAAAACATAGACGGTAAGAAGAGTCAGTCTTCTTGTACATAAGTCTGCATTGTGCCTTTTGTATATAATTCCGATGCAATTTCTGTGTTTCATCGTCAATAAGAAGCTCAGAGGGATACAGTAAACCTGAAGTGAAACATCGGAATCTATAACTAGTGACACAGGAATGGTTCAAAACATAGACAGTAAGAAGAGTCAGTCTTTTTGTACTTAACTCGGCATTGTGCCTTTTGTATTTAATTCCGATGCAATTTCTGTGTTTCATTGTCAATAAGAAGGTCAGAGGGATACAGTAAACCTGAAGTGAAGCATCGGAATCTATAACTAGTGTCACAGGAATGGTTCAAAACATAGACAGTAAGAAGAGTCAGTTTTCTTGTACTTAATTCGGCATTCTGCCTTTTGTATGTAATTCCGATGCAATTTCTGTGTTTCATCGTCAATAAGAAGGTCAGAGGGATACAGTTACCCTGAAGTGAGGCATCGGAATCTATAACTAGTGTCACATAAATGGTTCAAAACATAGACAGTAAGAAGAGACAATTTTCTTGTACTTAAGTCGGCATTGCGAGTTTTCTATTTAATTCCGATGCAATATCTGTTTGTCGGCGTCAATAAAAAGGTCCAAGGGATACAGTAAACCTGAAGTGAAGCATCGGACTCTAAAACCGGTCTCAGAGGAAAGGTTCAAAACATAGACTGTAAGAAGAGCCAGTCTTCTTGTACACGAGACGGCATTGTGCCTTTTGTATTTAATTCCGATGCAATTTCTGTGTTTCATCGTCAATAAGAAGGTCAGCTGGATACAGTAAACCTGAAGCGAAGCATTGGAATCCATAACTAGTGTCTCAGGAATGGTTCAAAAGATAGACAGGAAGAATAGCCAGTCTTCTTGTACTTGAGTCGGCATTGTGCGTTTTGTATTTAATTCCGATGCAATTTCTGTGTTTCATCGTCAATACGACGGTGAGAGGGATATTGTAAACCTGAATTGAAGCAGCGGAATCTATAACTAGTGTCACAGGAATAATTCAAAACATAGACAGTAAGAAGAGTCAGTCTTCTAGTACTTAAGTCGGAATTGTGACTTTTGTATTTAATTGCGATGCATTTTCTGTGTTTCATCGTCAATAAGAGGGTCAGAGGGATACAGTAAGCCCGAAGTGATGCATCGGAATCTATAACTAGTGTTACAGGAATGGTTCAAAACATAGATATTAAGAAGAGTCTGTTTTCTTGTACTTGAGTCGGCTTTGTGCCTTTTCTATTTAATTCCGATGCAATTACTGTGTTTCGTCGTCAATAAGAAGGTCAGAGGGATACAGTAAACCTGAAGTGAAGCATCGGAATCTATAACTAGTGTCACATGAATGGTTCAAAACAGAGAGAGAAAGAAGAGTAAGGGTTCTTGTACTGAAGTCGGCATTGTGCCTTTTGTATTTAATTAAGATGCAATTTCTGAGTTTCATCGTCAATAATAAGGTCAGAGGGATTCAGTATATCCGAAGTGAAGCATCGGAAACTATAACTAGGGTCACAGGAATGGTTTAAATCATAGACAGTAAGAAGCGTCAGTCTTCTTGTACTTAAGTCGGCATTGTATCTTTTGTATTTAATTAAGATGCAATTTCTGGGCTTCACCGTCAATAAGAAGGTCAGAGGGATACAGTTACCCTGAAGTGAGGCATCGGAATCTATAACTAGTGTCACAGGAATGGTTCAAAACATAGACAGAAAGAAGAGTCAATTTTCTTGTACATAAGTCGACATTGTGCTTTTTCGATTTAATTCCGATGCAATTTCTGTGTTTCGTCGTCAATAAGAAGGTCCAAGGGATGCAGTAAACCTGCAGTGAAGCATCGGAATCTAAATCCGGTCTCACAGGAAAGGTTCAAAGCATAGACAGTAAGAAGAGCCGGTCTTCTTGTACTTGAGTCGGCATTTTGCCCTTTGTATTTATTTCCAATGAAATTTCTGTGTTTCATCGTCAATAATAAGGTCAGAGGGATTCAGTATATCCGAAGTGAAGCATCGGAAACTATAACTAGGGTCACAGGAATGGTTCAAAGCATAGACAGTAAGAAGAGACAGTCTTCTTGTACTTAAGTCGGCATTGTATCTTTTGTATTTAATAAGATGCAATTTCTGTGCTTCACCGTCAATAAGAAGGTCAAAGGGATACAGTAAACCTGAAGTGAAGCATCGGAATCTATAACTAGTGTCACATGAATGGTTTAAAACATAGACAGTAAAAAGAGTCAGGGTTCTTGTACTGAAGTCGGCATTGTGCCCTTTGTATTTAGTTAAGATGCAATTTCTGTGTTTCATCGTCAATAATAAGGTCAGAGGGATTCAGTAAACCTGAAGTGAAGCATCAGAATCTATAACTAGTGTCACAGGGATGGTTCAAAACATCGACAGTAAGAAGAGTCAGTCTTCTTGTACTTAAGTCGGCATTGTATCTTTTGTATTTAGTTAAGATGCAATTTCTGTGCTTCATCGTCAATAAGAAGGTCAAAGGGATACAGTAAACCGAAAGTGAAGCATCGGAATCTATAACTAGTGTCACAGGAATGGTTCAAATCATTGACAGTAAGAGGGGTCAGTCTTCTTGTACTTGAGTCGGCATTGTATCTTTTGTATTTAGTTAAGATGCAATATCTGTTCTTCATCGTCAATAACAAGGTCAAAGGGATACTGTAAACCTGAAGTGAAGCATCGGAATCTATAACTAGTAACACAGGAATGGTTCAAAACATAGACAGTAAGAAGAGTCAGTCTTCTTGTACTTAAATCGGCATTGTGCCTTTTGTATATAACTCCGATGCAATTTCTGTGTTTCATCGTCAATAAGAAGCTTAGAGGGATACAGTAAACCGAATGTGAAGCATCGGAATCTATAACTAGTGTCACAGGAATGGTTCAAAGCATAGACAGTAAGAAGAGTCAATTTTCTTGTACTTAAGTCGGCATTGTGCATTTTCTATTTAATTCCGATGCAATCTCTGTGTTTCGGCGTCAATAAGAAGGTCCAAGGGATGCAGTAAACCTGAAGTGAAGCATCGGAATCAAAAACCGGTCTCAGAGGAAAGGTTCAAAACATAGACAGTAAGAAGAGCCAGTCTTCTTGTACATGAGTCGGCATTGTGTCTTTTGTATTTAATTCCGTTGCAATTTCTGTGTTTCATCGTCAATAAGAAGGTCAGCTGGTTACAGTAAATCTGAAGTGAAGCATCGGAACCTATAACTAGTGTCACAGGAATGGTTAAAAACATAGACAGGTAGTATAGCCAGTGTTCTTGTACTTGAGTCGGCATTGTGCCTTTTGTATTTAATTCCGATGCAATTTCTGTGTTTCATCGTCAAAACGACGGTCAGCTGGATACAGTAAACCTGAAGTGAGCATCGGAATCTATAACTAGTGTCACAGGAATGGTTCAAAACATAGACAGTAAGAAGAGTCAGTCTTCTAGTACTTAGGTCGGAATTGTGCCTTTTGTATTTAATTCCGATGCATTTTGTGTGTTTCATCGTCAATAATAAAGTCAGAGGGATACAGTAAAGATGAAATGATGCATCGGAATCCATAACTAGTGTCCAGGAATGGTTCAAATCATAGATATATTAAGAAGAGTCTGTTTACTTGTACTTAAGTCGGCATTGTGCCTTTTCTATTTAATTCCGATGCAATTTCTGTGTTTCATCGTCAATAAGAAGCTCAGAGGGATACAGTAATCCTGAAGTGAAGCATCGGAATCTATAACTAGTGTCACAGGAATGATTCAAAACATAGACAGTAAGAATAGCCAGTCTTCTTGTACTTGAGTCGGCATTGTGCCATTTGTATTTAATTCCGATGCATTTTCTGTGTTTCATCGTCAGTACGACGGTCAGAGGGATACAGCAAACCTGAAGTGAAGCATCGGAATCTATAACTAGTGTCATAGGAATGGTTCAAAACTTAGTCAGTAAGAAGAGTCAGTCTTCTTGTACTTAAGACGGCGTTGCGCCTTTTGTATATAATTCCGATACAATTTCTGTGATTCATCGTCAATAAGAAGGTCAGAGGGATACAGTAAACCTGAAGTGAAGCATCGGAATCTATAACTCGTGTCACAGGAATGGGTCAAACATAGTGAGTAAGAAGAGTCAGTCTTTTTGTTCTTAAGCCGGCATTGTGCCTTTGTATTTAATTCCGATGCAATTTCTGTGTTTCATCGTCAATAATAAAGTCACAGGGATACATTCAACCAGAAGTGAAGCAGCGGAATCTATAACTAGTGTCACAGGAATGGTTCAAAACATAGACAGTAAGAAGAGTCAGTCTTCGTGTACTTAAGTCGGCATTTTGCCTTTTGTATTTAATTCCGATGCAGTTTACGTGTCTCATCGTCAATAAGAAGGTCAGAGGGATACAGTAGACCCTAAGTGAAGTATCGGAATCTATAACTAGTGCCACAGGAATGGTTCAAAACATAGACAGTAAGAAGGGTCAGTTTTCTTGTACTTAAGTCGTCATTGTGCCTTTTGTATTTAATTCCGATGCAATTTCTGTGTTTCATTGTCAACAAGAATGTCACAGGGATACAGTAAACCTGAAGAGAAGCATCGGAATCTATAACTGGTGTCACAGGAATGGTAGAAAAGATAAACAGTAAGAAGAGTCAGTTTTCTTGTACTTGGGTCGGCATTGTGCCTTTTGTATTTAATTCCGATGCAATTTTTGTGTTTCATCGTCAATAAGAAGGTCGGAGGGATACAGTAAACCTGAAGTGAAGCATCTGAATCTATAACTAGTGTCACAGGAATGGTTCAAAACATAGACAGTAAGAAGAGTCAGCTTTCTTGTACTTAAGTCAGCATTGTGCCTTTTGTATGTAATTCCGATGCAATTTCTGTGTTTCATCGTCAATAAGAGGGTCAGAGGGATACAGTAAACCGAAAGTGAAGCATCGGAATCTATAACTACTCTCACAGGAATGGTTCAACTCAAAGACAGTAAGAAGGGTCAGTCTTCATGTACTTAAGTCGGCATTGTGCCTTTTGTATTTAATTCCGAAGCAATATCTGTGTTTCTTCGTCAATAAGAAGGTCAGAGGGATACAGTAAACCTGAAGCCAAGCGTTGGAATCTATAACTAGTGTCTCAGGAATGGTTCAAAACATAGACAGGAAGAATAGAAAGTCCTCTTGTACTTGAATCGGCATTGTGCGTTATGTATTTAATTCCGATGCAATTTCTGTGTTTCACCGCCAATACGACGGTGAGAGGGATACAGTAAACCTGAATTGAAGCATCGGAATCTATAACTAGTGTCACAGGAATAATTCAAAACATAGACAGTAAGAAGTGGCAGTCTTCTTGTACTTGAGTGGGCATTGTGCCTTTTGTATTTAATTCCGATGCAATTTCTGTGTTTCATCGTTAATAAGAAGGTCAGCTGGATACTGTAAACCTGAAGCGAAGCATCGGAATCTATAACTAGTGTCACAGGAATGGTTCAAAACATAGACAGGAAGTATTCTTGTACTTGAGTCGGCATTTTGCCTTTTGTATTTAATTCCGATGCAATTTCTGTGTTCATCGTCAATACGATGGTCAGAGGGATACAGTAAACCTGAAGTGAATCATCGGAATCTATAACTAGTGTCACAGGAATGGTTCAAAACATTGACAGTAAGAAGAGTCAGACTTCTAGTACTTAAGTCGACATTTTGAATTTTGTATTTAATTCCGATGCAGTTTACGTGTCTCATCGTCAATAAGAAGGTCAGAGGGATACAGTAGACCTGAAGTGAAATATCGGAATCTATAACTAGTGTCACAGGAAAGGTTCAAAACATAGACAGTAAGAAGGGTCAGTTTTCTTGTACTTAAGTCGTCATTGTGCCTTTTGTATTTAATTCCGATGCAATTTCTGTGTTTCATTGTCAATAAAAATGTCACAGGGATACAGTAAACCTGAAGAGAAGCATCGGAATCTATAACTAGTGTCACAGGAATGGTTGAAAACATAAACAGTAAGAAGAGTCAGTTTTCTTGTACTTGGGTCGGCATTGTGCCTTTTGTATTTAATTCCGATGCAATTTTTGTGTTTCATCGTCAATAAGAAGGTCAGAGGGATACAGAAACCTGAAGTGAAGCATCAGAAATTATAACTAGTGTCACAGGAATGTTTCTAAACATAGACAGTAAGAAGAGTCAGTCTTTTTGTACTTAAGTCATCATTGTGCCTTTTGTATTTAATTCCGATGCAAATTCTGTGGTTCATCGTCAATACGAAGGTCAGAGGGATACAGTAAACCTGAAGTGAAGCATCGGAATCTATAACTAGTGTCACAGGAATGGTTCAAAACATAGACAATTAGAAGAGTCAGTCCTTTTGTACTTAAGTCGGCATTGTGCTCTTTGTATTTAATTCTGATGCAATTTCTGTGCTTCATCGTCAATACGAAAGTCAGAGGGATACAGTAAACCTGAAGTGAAGCATCGGAATCTATAACTAGTGTCACAGGAATGGTTCAATTCATAGACAGTAAGAAGTGTCAGTCTTCTTGTACATAAGTCGGCATTGTGCCTTTTGTATTAAATTCCGATGCAATTTACGTGTTTCATCGTCAATAAGAAGGTCACAGGGATACAGAAAACCAGAAGTGAAGCATCGGAATTTATAACTAGTGTCACAGGAATGGTTCAAAACATAAACAATAAGAAGAGGCAGTTTTCTTGTTCTTAGGTCGGCATTGTGCCTTTTGTATTTATTTCCGACGCAATTTCTGTGTTTCATGGTCAATAAGAACGTAAGAGGAATATAGTAAACCTGAAGTGAAGCATCGGAATCTATAACTAGTGTCACAGGAATGGTTTCTAAACATAGACAGTAAGAAGAGACAGTTTTCTTGTACTTAAGTTGGCATTGTGCTTTTTGTATGTAATTCCGGTGCAAATTCTGTGTTTCATCGTCAATAAGAAGGTCAGAGGGATATAGTAAACCTGAAGTGAAGCAACGGAATCTATAACTAGTGTCACAGGAATGGTTCAAAACATAGACAGTAAGAAGAGAAAATTTTCTTGTACTTAAGTCGGCATTGTGCCTTTTCTATTTAATTCAGATGCAATTTCTGTGTTTTGGCGTCAATAAGAAGGTCCAAGGGATACAGTATACCTGAAGTGAAGCATCGGAATCTAAAACCGGTCTCAGAGGAATGGTTCAAAACATAGACAGTAAGAAGAGCCAGTCTTCTTGTACGTGAGTCGGCATTGTGCCTTTTGTATTTAATTCCGATGCAATTTCTGTGTTTCATCGTCAATAAGAAGGTCAGCTGGATACAGTACACCTGAAGCGAAGCATCGGAATCTATAACTAGTGTCACAGGAATGTTTCAAACATAGACAGAAAGTATTCTTGTCCTTGAGTCGGCATTTTGCCTTTGTATTTAATTCCGATGCAATTTCTGTGTTCATCGTCAATACGACGGTCAGAGGGATACAGTAAACCTGAAGTGAAGCATCGGAATCTATAACTAGTGTCACAGGAATGGTTCAAAACATAGACGGTGAGAAGAGTCAGTCTTCTTGTACTTAAGTCTGCATTGTGCCTTTTGTATATAATTCCGATGCATTTTCTGTGTTTCATCGTCAATAAGAAGCTCAGAGGGATACAGTAAACCTGAAGTGAAGCATCGGAATCTATAACTAGTGTCACAGGAATGGATCAAAACATAGACATTAAGAAGAGTCAGTTTTCTTGTACTTAAGTCGGCATTGTGCCTTCTGTATTTAATTCCGATGCAATTTCTGTGTTTCATCGTCAATTTGAAAGTCAGAGGGATACAGTAAACTTGAAGTGAAGCATCGGAATCTGTAACTAGTGTCACAGGAATGGTTCAAAACATAGACAGTAAGAAGAGTCAGTCTTTTTGTACTTAAGTCGGCATTGTGCTTTTGTAATTAATTCCGATGCAAATTCTGTGATTCATCGTCAATACGAAGGTCAGAAAGATACAGTAAACCTAAAGTGAAGCATCGGAATCTATAACTAGTGTCACAGGAATGGTTCAAAGCATAAACAGTAAAAAGAGTCAGTTTTCTTGTTCTTAGGTTGGCATTGTGCCTTTTGTATTTAATTCCGATGCAATTTCTGCGTTTCATTGTCAATAAGAAGGTCAGAGGGATACAGTAACCTTGAAGTGAGGCATCGGAATCTATAACTAGTTCCACAGGAATGGTTCAAAACATAGACAGTAAGAAGAGCCAGTCTTCTTGTACATGAGTCGGCATTCTGCCTTTTGTATTTAATTCCGATGAAATTTCTGTGTTTCATCGTCAATAAGAAGGTCAGCTGGATACAGTAAACCTGAAGCGAAGCATTGGAATCTATAACTAGTGTCTCAGGAATGGTTCAAAACATAGACAGGAAGAATAGCCAGTCTTCTTGTACTTGAGTCGGCATTGTGCGTTTTGTATTTAATTCCGATGCAATATCTGTGTTTCATCGTCAATACGACGGTGAGAGGGATACAGTAAACCTGAATAGAAGCATCGGAATCTATAACTAGTGTCAAAGGAATAATTCAAAACATAGACAGTAAGAAGAGTCAGTCTTCTAGTACGTAAGTCGGCATTGTGCCTTTTGTATTTAATTCCGATGCATTTTCTGTGTTTCATCGTCAATAAGAGGGTCAGAGGGATTCAGTAAGCCTGAAGTGATGCATCGGAATCTATAACTAGTGTCACAGGAATGGTTCAAAACATAGATATTAAGAAGAGTCTGTTTTCTTGTACTTAAGTTGGCATTGTGTTTTTCTATTTAATTCCGATGCAATTACTGTGTTCCGTCGTCAATAAGAAGTTCAGAGGGATACAGTAAACCTGAAGTGAAGCTTCGGAATCTATAACTTTTGTCACATGAATGGTTCAAAACATAGAGAGTAAGAAGAGTCAGGGTTCTTGTACTGAAGTCGGCATTGTGCCTTTTGTATTTAATTAAGATGCAATTTCTGTGTATCATCGTCAATAATAAGGTCAGAGGGATTCAGTATATCCGAAGTGAAGCATCGGAATCTGTAACGAGTGTCACAGGAATGGTTCAAAGCATAGACAGTAAGAAGAGTCAGTCTTCTTGTACTTAAGTCGGCATTGTATCTTTTCTATTTAATTAAGATGCAATTTCTGTGCTTCACCGTCAATAAGAAGGTCAGCCGGATACAGTAAACCTGAAGCGAAGAATCGGAATCTATAACTAGTGTCACAGGAATGTTTCAAAACATAGACAGAAAGTATTCTTGTACTTGAGTCGGCATTTTGCCTTTTGTATTTAATTCCGATGCAATTTCTGTGTTCATCGTCAATACGACGGTCAGAAGGATTCAGTAAACCTGAAGTGAAGCATCGGAATCTATAACTAGTGTCACAGGAATGCTTGAAAACATAGACGGTAAGAAGAGTCAGTCTTCTTGAACTTAAGTCTGCATTGTGCCTTTTGTATATTATTCCGATGCAATTTCTGTGTTTCATCGTCAATAAGAAGGTCAGAGGCATACAGTTACCCTGAAGTGAGGCATCGGAATCTATAACTAGTGTCACAGGAATGGTTCAAAACATAGACAGTAAGAAGAGACAATTTTCTTGTACTTAAGTCGGCATTGCGAGTTTTCTATTTAATTCCGATGCAATATCTGTTTGTCGGCGTCAATAAAAAGGTACAAGGGATACAGTAAACCTGAAGTGAAGCATCGGACTCTAAAACCGGTCTTAGAGGAAAGGTTCAAAACATAGACAGTAAGAAGAGCCAGTCTTCTTGTACACGAGACGGCATTGTGCCTTTTGTATTTAATTCCGATGCAATTTCTGTGTTTCATCGTCAATAAGAAGGTCAGCTGGATACAGTGAACCTGAAGCGAAGCATTGGAATCTATAACTAGTGTCTCAGAAATGGTTCAAAACATAGACAGGAAGAATAGCCAGTCTTCTTGTACTTGAGTCGGCATTGTGCGTTTTGTATTTAATTCCGATGCAATTTCTGTGTTTCATCGTCAATACGACGGTGAGAGGGATATTGTAAACCTGAATTGAAGCAGCGGAATCTATAACTAGTGTCACAGGAATAATTCAAAACATAGACAGTAAGAAGAGTCAGTCTTCTAGTACTTAAGTCGGAATTGTGACATTTGTATTTAAGGGGATACGGAATCACCTATCCCCGCAATGTTAATATATGCCTACTATAGGGAACATTTTCTCACAAACTACTGGAGACAGAGAGGTAAAAATTTTACTGTATGTGCATTCATATGTTACAACAATACTGAAACAACAGTTTATTGTCAAAGTATTTTCTTACAGAGATATTGTACATTTATTTTTAAGTAAATTTTTTCCATCGCTTTTTACTAGACTATCACCCCTAAGTCTTTTGTAAATCAAGTAATTAAATAATCGTTGTTTCAGTATGTAATAGGGACCTATGTCACTCCGTCATAAAAATTTCAGACTTCTAGGTTGACCAGTACCTGAGATAATGTTCCTAGATGAAGTAAAAAGTAAACTTACGGGAAACGGAGAAAGAAGATTAAAACATTCCTGATCCGTAGCTAATACCCCCTTCACAGTCTTCATAATCATCTTCAAGTCTTCTTTTGGCACCCCTCTGCACCTGTCTTGCTTTTTTCACTAATGTCTTGATTATATTATCAGCATGCCTAAGTCTGTGCTGATCTAAAAAGAACATAGCACGTACCGTACGGGAACCAACACACATACCCAACTTTTGAAGGACCTGGCATTTAGTTATATTTCCAAGATTGAAGGTTGCCACAGCATCATACACACCAAAATGTAGTGTATTAATTCCGACAAACACTGTTTTTGGGAGACGATGCCATATCACACTATTCAAGCACTCGTTGGGGTTCTGCGTTTTTCCGTGAAGACATTTCATCAGAAGACTTCTGTCAGCCAGATCTCTGAAAATGGGCTTTATTTCTGCCATGATGGCTGATGGTAGACTGTGGTGGTGAATGTATTTCTCTCCTGTTGTTAGTCCCCTATTGTATTTACACCAGCTGTTTTCACCTTTGGGGCACAAACCATGTTGTGGATGCTCATCCGTGGATGCGGTGTGGAAATATAAAGCCCATATAGCTCTCCTCATTTCTTCAAGATTGCCTGTATTTTGCCTGATTGCAAGGCCATAGCAGTTCTGAATGTGGTCTATTATGGAATCAGTCAATCTTCCTCTGCCATCCAGGGTTTTCCCATCATCTAGTTTTTTCCCTTTCATAACTGATTTTAACCTTCTCAGCCTGGCACCCATTCTCTTCTGCACATGTCCTATACATTCAAGTTTGCTTATATTTACACTGTTCCCATATGGTTTGCTTTCCAAAACTTCTTTGAATGCTTTAGAGTCACCATCTCCCAGATATTTGACATAGCGAACATTATACCACTGTGAAGAGCGATGAAAAATTTTCTTCACCCCAGCAACCTCCATGCCACCACTACTACCATAATAATTAGCAATACAGTCATCACTGTGTTCATTTTTCAGCCTGCCTGTGCACCTACAGTATTTAGACATTATTGCAACATCAATAACCTTGCCAGTATCAACACTAGTTGCTGTTACAACACCATTGTTGGAGGTGTGGCCCCTTTTCTGCCACGTGCCATCAAACGCCACTGTGAGGTCACGACTGCCGTCATTTTCTTCCACTGCTTCTTCCACAGCAACCTGCATTGACTTCTGTGCTACATCTTCAACTGCAGATCCTAGTACATAATTGTAAGCTTCAAACTTTGAAGGTGCACTTGGAAGATTTAGAACACCACATAGCATATCACCAGCTGCTTTGCCCTTACCAATTGCTCGCAATCCATAAACTAACCTAATATTTACACTATAAAGTTCAGTTTTCTTGTATCCATTATTTACAGTTACTGAAACCGAACTTGGAAACTTACAGCTGTATTTACAAACACTGCATATTAAATTGAACTGGGCAGCCAGGCCAACATGGGATTCTACTTTCAGAGAAACGTTTCCATGACATTTTTTGCAGCACAAACTGTTTTCAAGAGCTTCACACAATATATTCGTATCAATGAGTTCAAAAACTTCATTCCCTCTATCAAGTAAATTATATTTCTCTTCCAAATCTCTTAGTTTTTTATGAGAAGCACTGTTTTCATTTGGTGTAAGTTCGTTCGGCAAATCAGTAATAAGTGGATTCACATTTTCCAACAGTGATGATGATGAACTGCTTTGCTTTGCTAATGAATCATTATTTCTTTTCTTTTGCCAGTTCACACGCTTTTTAAATACTTTTGCTTTAGCTCTAGGCATTTTCACTGCGAAAAATGAAGCACTAAATACGAAATAACTCAACAACAACTACTTTCTTATATCACACTGTTTACAAAACAGTCCCGCCACAAAGTCAAAGAGTAACTTGAGGAAAGCAGAGAGAAACATTTTCGGGCAACTAGTGTATAAATAGTCGCTGGAAACCGGGATATTTGAATTCATTTCACTTTAAAGGTACTGCCAAAAAGTTCATGGTCAGCCACGAGAGACGTGTATAACTAAAGCGCAATACCCGATCTCACAAATATATAAAAATAAAATAGTTATAATTGTAGTAGAGCTATGTATGATACGTCATTTTAAAGAGGAAACATGGCAGAATGTAATACGCCAATAAAAAAAAATTCGATTTTTTAACCCAAAATCCGATTCCGTATCCCCTTAATTCCGATGCATTTTCTGTGTTTCATCGTCAATAAGAGGGTCAGAGGGATACAGTAAGCCTGAAGTGATGCATCGGAATCTATAACTAGTGTCACAGGAATGGTTCAAAACATAGATATTAAGAAGAGTCTGTTTTCTTGTACTTAAGTCGGCATTGTGCCTTTTCTATTTAATTCCGATGCAATTACTGTGTTTCGTCGTCAATAAGAAGGTCAGAGGGATACAGTAAACCTGAAGTGAAGCATCGGAACCTATAACTAGTGTCACATGAATGGTTCAAAACAGAGAGAGAAAGAAGAGTCAGGGTTCTTGTACTGAAGTCGGCATTGTGTCTTTTGTATTTAATTAAGATACAATTTCTATGTTTCATCGTCAATAATAAGGTCAGAGGGATTCAGTATATCCGAAGTGAAACATCGGAAACTGTAACTAGGGTCACAGGAATAATTCAAAGCATAGACAGTAAGAAGAGTCAGTCTTCTTGTACTTAAGTCGGCATTGTATCTTTTGTATTTAATTAAGATGCAATTTCTGTGCTTCACCGTCAATAAGAAGGTCAAAGGGATACAGTAAACCTGAAGTGAAGCATCGGAATCTATAACTAGTGTCACATGAATGGTTTAAAACATAGACAGTAAAAAGAGTCAGGGTTCTTGTACTGAAGTCGGCATTGTGCCCTTTGTATTTAGTTAAGATGCAATTTCTGTGTTTCATCGTCAATAATAAGGTCAGAGGGATTCAGTAAACCTGAAGTGAAGCATCAGAATCTATAACTAGTGTCACAGGGATGGTTCAAAACATCGACAGTAAGAAGAGTCAGTCTTCTTGTACTTAAGTCGGCATTGTATCTTTTGTATTTAGTTAAGATGCAATTTCTGTGCTTCATCGTCAATAAGAAGGTCAAAGGGATACAGTAAACCGAAAGTGAAGCATCGGAATCTATAACTAGTGTCACAGGAATGGTTCAAATCATTGACAGTAAGAGGGGTCAGTCTTCTTGTACTTGAGTCGGCATTGTATCTTTTGTATTTAGTTAAGATGCAATATCTGTTCTTCATCGTCAATAACAAGGTCAAAGGGATACTGTAAACCTGAAGTGAAGCATCGGAATCTATAACTAGTAACACAGGAATGGTTCAAAACATAGACAGTAAGAAGAGTCAGTCTTCTTGTACTTAAATCGGCATTGTGCCTTTTGTATATAACTCCGATGCAATTTCTGTGTTTCATCGTCAATAAGAAGCTTAGAGGGATACAGTAAACCGAATGTGAAGCATCGGAATCTATAACTAGTGTCACAGGAATGGTTCAAAGCATAGACAGTAAGAAGAGTCAATTTTCTTGTACTTAAGTCGGCATTGTGCATTTTCTATTTAATTCCGATGCAATCTCTGTGTTTCGGCGTCAATAAGAAGGTCCAAGGGATGCAGTAAACCTGAAGTGAAGCATCGGAATCAAAAACCGGTCTCAGAGGAAAGGTTCAAAACATAGACAGTAAGAAGAGCCAGTCTTCTTGTACATGAGTCGGCATTGTGTCTTTTGTATTTAATTCCGTTGCAATTTCTGTGTTTCATCGTCAATAAGAAGGTCAGCTGGTTACAGTAAATCTGAAGTGAAGCATCGGAACCTATAACTAGTGTCACAGGAATGGTTAAAAACATAGACAGGTAGTATAGCCAGTGTTCTTGTACTTGAGTCGGCATTGTGCCTTTTGTATTTAATTCCGATGCAATTTCTGTGTTTCATCGTCAAAACGACGGTCAGCTGGATACAGTAAACCTGAAGTGAGCATCGGAATCTATAACTAGTGTCACAGGAATGGTTCAAAACATAGACAGTAAGAAGAGTCAGTCTTCTAGTACTTAGGTCGGAATTGTGCCTTTTGTATTTAATTCCGATGCATTTTGTGTGTTTCATCGTCAATAATAAAGTCAGAGGGATACAGTAAAGATGAAATGATGCATCGGAATCCATAACTAGTGTCCAGGAATGGTTCAAATCATAGATATATTAAGAAGAGTCTGTTTACTTGTACTTAAGTCGGCATTGTGCCTTTTCTATTTAATTCCGATGCAATTTCTGTGTTTCATCGTCAATAAGAAGCTCAGAGGGATACAGTAATCCTGAAGTGAAGCATCGGAATCTATAACTAGTGTCACAGGAATGATTCAAAACATAGACAGTAAGAATAGCCAGTCTTCTTGTACTTGAGTCGGCATTGTGCCATTTGTATTTAATTCCGATGCATTTTCTGTGTTTCATCGTCAGTACGACGGTCAGAGGGATACAGCAAACCTGAAGTGAAGCATCGGAATCTATAACTAGTGTCATAGGAATGGTTCAAAACTTAGTCAGTAAGAAGAGTCAGTCTTCTTGTACTTAAGACGGCGTTGCGCCTTTTGTATATAATTCCGATGCAATTTCTGTGATTCATCGTCAATAAGAAGGTCAGAGGGATACAGTAAACCTGAAGTGAAGCATCGGAATCTATAACTCGTGTCACAGGAATGGGTCAAACATAGTGAGTAAGAAGAGTCAGTCTTTTTGTTCTTAAGCCGGCATTGTGCCTTTGTATTTAATTCCGATGCAATTTCTGTGTTTCATCGTCAATAATAAAGTCACAGGGATACATTCAACCAGAAGTGAAGCAGCGGAATCTATAACTAGTGTCACAGGAATGGTTCAAAACATAGACAGTAAGAAGAGTCAGTCTTCGTGTACTTAAGTCGGCATTTTGCCTTTTGTATTTAATTCCGATGCAGTTTACGTGTCTCATCGTCAATAAGAAGGTCAGAGGGATACAGTAGACCCTAAGTGAAGTATCGGAATCTATAACTAGTGCCACAGGAATGGTTCAAAACATAGACAGTAAGAAGGGTCAGTTTTCTTGTACTTAAGTCGTCATTGTGCCTTTTGTATTTAATTCCGATGCAATTTCTGTGTTTCATTGTCAACAAGAATGTCACAGGGATACAGTAAACCTGAAGAGAAGCATCGGAATCTATAACTGGTGTCACAGGAATGGTAGAAAAGATAAACAGTAAGAAGAGTCAGTTTTCTTGTACTTGGGTCGGCATTGTGCCTTTTGTATTTAATTCCGATGCAATTTTTGTGTTTCATCGTCAATAAGAAGGTCGGAGGGATACAGTAAACCTGAAGTGAAGCATCTGAATCTATAACTAGTGTCACAGGAATGCTTCAAAACATAGACAGTAAGAAGAGTCAGCTTTCTTGTACTTAAGTCAGCATTGTGCCTTTTGTATGTAATTCCGATGCAATTTCTGTGTTTCATCGTCAATAAGAGGGTCAGAGGGATACAGTAAACCGAAAGTGAAGCATCGGAATCTATAACTACTCTCACAGGAATGGTTCAACTCAAAGACAGTAAGAAGGGTCAGTCTTCATGTACTTAAGTCGGCATTGTGCCTTTTGTATTTAATTCCGAAGCAATATCTGTGTTTCTTCGTCAATAAGAAGGTCAGAGGCATACAGTAAACCTGAAGCCAAGCGTTGGAATCTATAACTAGTGTCTCAGGAATGGTTCAAAACATAGACAGGAAGAATAGAAAGTCCTCTTGTACTTGAGTCGGCATTGTGCGTTTTGTATTTAATTCCGATGCAATTTCTGTGTTTCACCGCCAATACGACGGTGAGAGGGATACAGTAAACCTGAATTGAAGCATCGGAATCTATAACTAGTGTCACAGGAATAATTCAAAACATAGACAGTAAGAAGTGGCAGTCTTCTTGTACTTGAGTGGGCATTGTGCCTTTTGTATTTAATTCCGATGCAATTTCTGTGTTTCATCGTTAATAAGAAGGTCAGCTGGATACTGTAAACCTGAAGCGAAGCATCGGAATCTATAACTAGTGTCACAGGAATGGTTCAAAACATAGACAGGAAGTATTCTTGTACTTGAGTCGGCATTTTGCCTTTTGTATTTAATTCCGATGCAATTTCTGTGTTCATCGTCAATACGATGGTCAGAGGGATACAGTAAACCTGAAGTGAATCATCGGAATCTATAACTAGTGTCACAGGAATGGTTCAAAACATTGACAGTAAGAAGAGTCAGACTTCTAGTACTTAAGTCGACATTTTGAATTTTGTATTTAATTCCGATGCAGTTTACGTGTCTCATCGTCAATAAGAAGGTCAGAGGGATACAGTAGACCTGAAGTGAAATATCGGAATCTATAACTAGTGTCACAGGAAAGGTTCAAAACATAGACAGTAAGAAGGGTCAGTTTTCTTGTACTTAAGTCGTCATTGTGCCTTTTGTATTTAATTCCGATGCAATTTCTGTGTTTCATTGTCAATAAAAATGTCACAGTGATACAGTAAACCTGAAGAGAAGCATCGGAATCTATAACTAGTGTCACAGGAATGGTTGAAAACATAAACAGTAAGAAGAGTCAGTTTTCTTGTACTTGGGTCGGCATTGTGCCTTTTGTATTTAATTCCGATGCAATTTTTGTGTTTCATCGTCAATAAGAAGGTCAGAGGGATACAGAAACCTGAAGTGAAGCATCAGAAATTATAACTAGTGTCACAGGAATGTTTCTAAACATAGACAGTAAGAAGAGTCAGTCTTTTTGTACTTAAGTCATCATTGTGCCTTTTGTATTTAATTCCGATGCAAATTCTGTGGTTCATCGTCAATACGAAGGTCAGAGGGATACAGTAAACCTGAAGTGAAGCATCGGAATCTATAACTAGTGTCACAGGAATGGTTCAAAACATAGACAATTAGAAGAGTCAGTCCTTTTGTACTTAAGTCGGCATTGTGCTCTTTGTATTTACTTCTGATGCAATTTCTGTGCTTCATCGTCAATACGAAAGTCAGAGGGATACAGTAAACCTGAAGTGAAGCATCGGAATCTATAACTAGTGTCACAGGAATGGTTCAATTCATAGACAGTAAGAAGAGTCAGTCTTCTTGTACATAAGTCGGCATTGTGCCTTTTGTATTAAATTCCGATGCAATTTACGTGTTTCATCGTCAATAAGAAGGTCACAGGGATACAGAAAACCAGAAGTGAAGCATCGGAATTTATAACTAGTGTCACAGGAATGGTTCAAAACATAAACAATAAGAAGAGGCAGTTTTCTTGTTCTTAGGTCGGCATTGTGCCTTTTGTATTTATTTCCGACGCAATTTCTGTGTTTCATGGTCAATAAGAACGTAAGAGGAATATAGTGAACCTGAAGTGAAGCAACGGAATCTATAACTAGTGTCACAGGAATGGTTTCTAAACATAGACAGTAAGAAGAGACAGTTTTCTTGTACTTAAGTTGGCATTGTGCTTTTTGTATGTAATTCCGGTGCAAATTCTGTGTTTCATCGTCAATAAGAAGGTCAGAGGGATATAGTAAACCTGAAGTGAAGCAACGGAATCTATAACTAGTGTCACAGGAATGGTTCAAAACATAGACAGTAAGAAGAGAAAATTTTCTTGTACTTAAGTCGGCATTGTGCCTTTTCTATTTAATTCAGATGCAATTTCTGTGTTTTGGCGTCAATAAGAAGGTCCAAGGGATACAGTTTACCTGAAGTGAAGCATCGGAATCTAAAACCGGTCTCAGAGGAATGGTTCAAAACATAGACAGTAAGAAGAGCCAGTCTTCTTGTACGTGAGTCGGCATTGTGCCTTTTGTATTTAATTCCGATGCAATTTCTGTGTTTCATCGTCAATAAGAAGGTCAGCTGGATACAGTACACCTGAAGCGAAGCATCGGAATCTATAACTAGTGTCACAGGAATGTTTCAAACATAGACAGAAAGTATTCTTGTCCTTGAGTCGGCATTTTGCCTTTGTATTTAATTCCGATGCAATGTCTGTGTTCATCGTCAATACGACGGTCAGAGGGATACAGTAAACCTGAAGTGAAGCATCGGAATCTATAACTAGTGTCACAGGAATGGTTCAAAACATAGACGGTGAGAAGAGTCAGTCTTCTTGTACTTAAGTCTGCATTGTGCCTTTTGTATATAATTCCGATGCATTTTCTGTGTTTCATCGTCAATAAGAAGCTCAGAGGGATACAGTAAACCTGAAGTGAAGCATCGGAATCTATAACTAGTGTCACAGGAATGGATCAAAACATAGACATTAAGAAGAGTCAGTTTTCTTGTACTTAAGTCGGCATTGTGCCTTCTGTATTTAATTCCGATGCAATTTCTGTGTTTCATCGTCAATTTGAAAGTCAGAGGGATACAGTAAACTTGAAGTGAAGCATCGGAATCTGTAACTAGTGTCACAGGAATGGTTCAAAACATAGACAGTAAGAAGAGTCAGTCTTTTTGTACTTAAGTCGGCATTGTGCTTTTGTAATTAATTCCGATGCAAATTCTGTGATTCATCGTCAATACGAAGGTCAGAAAGATACAGTAAACCTAAAGTGAAGCATCGGAATCTATAACTAGTGTCACAGGAATGGTTCAAAACATAAACAGTAAAAAGAGTCAGTTTTCTTGTTCTTAGGTTGGCATTGTGCCTTTTGTATTTAATTCCGATGCAATTTCTGCGTTTCATTGTCAATAAGAAGGTCAGAGGGATACAGTAACCTTGAAGTGAGGCATCGGAATCTATAACTAGTTCCACAGGAATGGTTCAAAACATAGACAGTAAGAAGAGCCAGTCTTCTTGTACATGAGTCGGCATTCTGCCTTTTGTATTTAATTCCGATGAAATTTCTGTGTTTCATCGTCAATAAGAAGGTCAGCTGGATACAGTAAACCTGAAGCGAAGCATTGGAATCTATAACTAGTGTCTCAGGAATGGTTCAAAACATAGACACGAAGAATAGCCAGTCTTCTTGTACTTGAGTCGGCATTGTGCGTTTTGTATTTAATTCCGATGCAATATCTGTGTTTCATCGTCAATACGACGGTGAGAGGGATACAGTAAACCTGAATTGAAGCATCGGAATCTATAACTAGTGTCAAAGGAATAATTCAAAACATAGACAGTAAGAAGAGTCAGTCTTCTAGTACGTAAGTCGGCATTGTGCCTTTTGTATTTAATTCCGATGCATTTTCTGTGTTTCATCGTCAATAAGAGGGTCAGAGGGATACAGTAAGCCTGAAGTGATGCATCGGAATCTATAACTAGTGTCACAGGAATGGTTCAAAACATAGATATTAAGAAGAGTCTGTTTTCTTGTACTTAAGTTGGCATTGTGTTTTTCTATTTAATTCCGATGCAATTACTGTGTTTCGTCGTCAATAAGAAGTTCAGAGGGATACAGTAAACCTGAAGTGAAGCTTCGGAATCTATAACTTTTGTCACATGAATGGTTCAAAACATAGAGAGTAAGAAGAGTCAGGGTTCTTGTACTGAAGTCGGCATTGTGCCTTTTGTATTTAATTAAGATGCAATTTCTGTGTATCATCGTCAATAATAAGGTCAGAGGGATTCAGTATATCCGAAGTGAAGCATCGGAATCTGTAACGAGTGTCACAGGAATGGTTCAAAGCATAGACAGTAAGAAGAGTCAGTCTTCTTGTACTTAAGTCGGCATTGTATCTTTTCTATTTAATTAAGATGCAATTTCTGTGCTTCACCGTCAATAAGAAGGTCAGCCGGATACAGTAAACCTGAAGCGAAGAATCGGAATCTATAACTAGTGTCACAGGAATGTTTCAAAACATAGACAGAAAGTATTCTTGTACTTGAGTCGGCATTTTGCCTTTTGTATTTAATTCCGATGCAATTTCTGTGTTCATCGTCAATACGACGGTCAGAAGGATTCAGTAAACCTGAAGTGAAGCATCGGAATCTATAACTACTGTCACAGGAATGCTTGAAAACATAGACGGTAAGAAGAGTCAGTCTTCTTGAACTTAAGTCTGCATTGTGCCTTTTGTATATTATTCCGATGCAATTTCTGTGTTTCATCGTCAATAAGAAGGTCAGAGGCATACAGTTACCCTGAAGTGAGGCATCGGAATCTATAACTAGTGTCACAGGAATGGTTCAAAACATAGACAGTAAGAAGAGACAATTTTCTTGTACTTAAGTCGGCATTGCGAGTTTTCTATTTAATTCCGATGCAATATCTGTTTGTCGGCGTCAATAAAAAGGTACAAGGGATACAGTAAACCTGAAGTGAAGCATCGGACTCTAAAACCGGTCTTAGAGGAAAGGTTCAAAACATAGACAGTAAGAAGAGCCAGTCTTCTTGTACGTGAGTCGGCATTGTGCCTTTTGTATTTAATTCCGATGCAATTTCTGTGTTTCATCGTCAATAAGAAGGTCAGCTGGATACAGTACACCTGAAGCGAAGCATCGGAATCTATAACTAGTGTCACAGGAATGGTTCAAAACATAGACAATTAGAAGAGTCAGTCCTTTTGTACTTAAGTCGGCATTGTGCTCTTTGTATTTAATTCTGATGCAATTTCTGTGCTTCATCGTCAATACGAAAGTCAGAGGGATACAGTAAACCTGAAGTGAAGCATCGGAATCTATAACTAGTGTCACAGGAATGGTTCAATTCATAGACAGTAAGAAGAGTCAGTCTTCTTGTACATAAGTCGGCATTGTGCCTTTTGTATTAAATTCCGATGCAATTTACGTGTTTCATCGTCAATAAGAAGGTCACAGGGATACAGAAAACCAGAAGTGAAGCATCGGAATTTATAACTAGTGTCACAGGAATGGTTCAAAACATAAACAATAAGAAGAGGCAGTTTTCTTGTTCTTAGGTCGGCATTGTGCCTTTTGTATTTATTTCCGACGCAATTTCTGTGTTTCATGGTCAATAAGAACGTAAGAGGAATATAGTGAACCTGAAGTGAAGCAACGGAATCTATAACTAGTGTCACAGGAATGGTTTCTAAACATAGACAGTAAGAAGAGACAGTTTTCTTGTACTTAAGTTGGCATTGTGCTTTTTGTATGTAATTCCGGTGCAAATTCTGTGTTTCATCGTCAATAAGAAGGTCAGAGGGATATAGTAAACCTGAAGTGAAGCAACGGAATCTATAACTAGTGTCACAGGAATGGTTCAAAACATAGACAGTAAGAAGAGAAAATTTTCTTGTACTTAAGTCGGCATTGTGCCTTTTCTATTTAATTCAGATGCAATTTCTGTGTTTTGGCGTCAATAAGAAGGTCCAAGGGATACAGTTTACCTGAAGTGAAGCATCGGAATCTAAAACCGGTCTCAGAGGAATGGTTCAAAACATAGACAGTAAGAAGAGCCAGTCTTCTTGTACGTGAGTCGGCATTGTGCCTTTTGTATTTAATTCCGATGCAATTTCTGTGTTTCATCGTCAATAAGAAGGTCAGCTGGATACAGTACACCTGAAGCGAAGCATCGGAATCTATAACTAGTGTCACAGGAATGTTTCAAACATAGACAGAAAGTATTCTTGTCCTTGAGTCGGCATTTTGCCTTTGTATTTAATTCCGATGCAATGTCTGTGTTCATCGTCAATACGACGGTCAGAGGGATACAGTAAACCTGAAGTGAAGCATCGGAATCTATAACTAGTGTCACAGGAATGGTTCAAAACATAGACGGTGAGAAGAGTCAGTCTTCTTGTACTTAAGTCTGCATTGTGCCTTTTGTATATAATTCCGATGCATTTTCTGTGTTTCATCGTCAATAAGAAGCTCAGAGGGATACAGTAAACCTGAAGTGAAGCATCGGAATCTATAACTAGTGTCACAGGAATGGATCAAAACATAGACATTAAGAAGAGTCAGTTTTCTTGTACTTAAGTCGGCATTGTGCCTTCTGTATTTAATTCCGATGCAATTTCTGTGTTTCATCGTCAATTTGAAAGTCAGAGGGATACAGTAAACTTGAAGTGAAGCATCGGAATCTGTAACTAGTGTCACAGGAATGGTTCAAAACATAGACAGTAAGAAGAGTCAGTCTTTTTGTACTTAAGTCGGCATTGTGCTTTTGTAATTAATTCCGATGCAAATTCTGTGATTCATCGTCAATACGAAGGTCAGAAAGATACAGTAAACCTAAAGTGAAGCATCGGAATCTATAACTAGTGTCACAGGAATGGTTCAAAACATAAACAGTAAAAAGAGTCAGTTTTCTTGTTCTTAGGTTGGCATTGTGCCTTTTGTATTTAATTCCGATGCAATTTCTGCGTTTCATTGTCAATAAGAAGGTCAGAGGGATACAGTAACCTTGAAGTGAGGCATCGGAATCTATAACTAGTTCCACAGGAATGGTTCAAAACATAGACAGTAAGAAGAGCCAGTCTTCTTGTACATGAGTCGGCATTCTGCCTTTTGTATTTAATTCCGATGAAATTTCTGTGTTTCATCGTCAATAAGAAGGTCAGCTGGATACAGTAAACCTGAAGCGAAGCATTGGAATCTATAACTAGTGTCTCAGGAATGGTTCAAAACATAGACACGAAGAATAGCCAGTCTTCTTGTACTTGAGTCGGCATTGTGCGTTTTGTATTTAATTCCGATGCAATATCTGTGTTTCATCGTCAATACGACGGTGAGAGGGATACAGTAAACCTGAATTGAAGCATCGGAATCTATAACTAGTGTCAAAGGAATAATTCAAAACATAGACAGTAAGAAGAGTCAGTCTTCTAGTACGTAAGTCGGCATTGTGCCTTTTGTATTTAATTCCGATGCATTTTCTGTGTTTCATCGTCAATAAGAGGGTCAGAGGGATACAGTAAGCCTGAAGTGATGCATCGGAATCTATAACTAGTGTCACAGGAATGGTTCAAAACATAGATATTAAGAAGAGTCTGTTTTCTTGTACTTAAGTTGGCATTGTGTTTTTCTATTTAATTCCGATGCAATTACTGTGTTTCGTCGTCAATAAGAAGTTCAGAGGGATACAGTAAACCTGAAGTGAAGCTTCGGAATCTATAACTTTTGTCACATGAATGGTTCAAAACATAGAGAGTAAGAAGAGTCAGGGTTCTTGTACTGAAGTCGGCATTGTGCCTTTTGTATTTAATTAAGATGCAATTTCTGTGTATCATCGTCAATAATAAGGTCAGAGGGATTCAGTATATCCGAAGTGAAGCATCGGAATCTGTAACGAGTGTCACAGGAATGGTTCAAAGCATAGACAGTAAGAAGAGTCAGTCTTCTTGTACTTAAGTCGGCATTGTATCTTTTCTATTTAATTAAGATGCAATTTCTGTGCTTCACCGTCAATAAGAAGGTCAGCCGGATACAGTAAACCTGAAGCGAAGAATCGGAATCTATAACTAGTGTCACAGGAATGTTTCAAAACATAGACAGAAAGTATTCTTGTACTTGAGTCGGCATTTTGCCTTTTGTATTTAATTCCGATGCAATTTCTGTGTTCATCGTCAATACGACGGTCAGAAGGATTCAGTAAACCTGAAGTGAAGCATCGGAATCTATAACTACTGTCACAGGAATGCTTGAAAACATAGACGGTAAGAAGAGTCAGTCTTCTTGAACTTAAGTCTGCATTGTGCCTTTTGTATATTATTCCGATGCAATTTCTGTGTTTCATCGTCAATAAGAAGGTCAGAGGCATACAGTTACCCTGAAGTGAGGCATCGGAATCTATAACTAGTGTCACAGGAATGGTTCAAAACATAGACAGTAAGAAGAGACAATTTTCTTGTACTTAAGTCGGCATTGCGAGTTTTCTATTTAATTCCGATGCAATATCTGTTTGTCGGCGTCAATAAAAAGGTACAAGGGATACAGTAAACCTGAAGTGAAGCATCGGACTCTAAAACCGGTCTTAGAGGAAAGGTTCAAAACATAGACAGTAAGAAGAGCCAGTCTTCTTGTACACGAGACGGCATTGTGCCTTTTGTATTTAATTCCGATGCAATTTCTGTGTTTCATCGTCAATAAGAAGGTCAGCTGGATACAGTGAACCTGAAGCGAAGCATTGGAATCTATAACTAGTGTCTCAGAAATGGTTCAAAACATAGACAGGAAGAATAGCCAGTCTTCTTGTACTTGAGTCGGCATTGTGCGTTTTGTATTTAATTCCGATGCAATTTCTGTGTTTCATCGTCAATACGACGGTGAGAGGGATATTGTAAACCTGAATTGAAGCAGCGGAATCTATAACTAGTGTCACAGGAATAATTCAAAACATAGACAGTAAGAAGAGTCAGTCTTCTAGTACTTAAGTCGGAATTGTGACATTTGTATTTAATTCCGATGCATTTTCTGTGTTTCATCGTCAATAAGAGGGTCAGAGGGATACAGTAAGCCTGAAGTGATGCATCGGAATCTATAACTAGTGTCACAGGAATGGTTCAAAACATAGATATTAAGAAGAGTCTGTTTTCTTGTACTTAAGTCGGCATTGTGCCTTTTCTATTTAATTCCGATGCAATTACTGTGTTTCGTCGTCAATAAGAAGGTCAGAGGGATACAGTAAACCTGAAGTGAAGCATCGGAATCTATAACTAGTGTCACAGGAATGGTTTAAATCATAGTCAGTAAGGAGAGTCAGTCTTCCTGTACTTAAGTCGGCCTTGTGCATTTTGTATTTAATTCCGTTGCTATTTCTGTGTATCATCGTCAATAAGAAGGTCAGAGGTATACTGTAAACCTGAAGTGAAGCATCGGACTCTATAACTAGTGTCACAGAAATGGTTCAAAACGTAGACAGTAGGAAGAGTCTGTCTTCTTATTCTAAAGTCGGCATTGTGCCTTCTGAATTTAATTCCGATGTAATTTCTGTGTTTCATCGTCAATAAGAAGGTCCAAGGGAAACAGTAAACCTGAAGTGAAGCATCGGAATCTATAACTAGTGTCACAGGAATGGTCAAAACATAGACAGTACGAAGAGATAGTCTTCTTGTACTTATGTCGGCATTGTGGCTTTTGTATTTAATTCCGATGCAATGTCTGTGTTTCATCGTCAAAAAGAAGGTCAGAGGGATATAGTAAACCTGAAGTGATGCATCGGAATCTATAACTAGTGTCACAGGAATGTTTCAAAACATAGTCAATAAGAAGAGTCAGTCTTCTTGTCCTTAAGTCGGCATTGTGCCTTTTGTATTTAATTCCGATGCAATTTCTGTGTTTCATCGGCAATAAGGTCAGAGGGATACACTAAACCCGAAGTGATGCTTCGGAATCTATAACTAGTGTCACAGGAATGGTACAAAACATAGACTGTAGGAAGAGTCAGTCTTCTTGTACTTAAGTCGGCATTGTGCCTTTTGTATTAAATTCCGATGCAATTTCTGTGTTTCATCGTCAATAAGAAGGTCAGAGGGATACAGTAAACCTGAAGTGAAGCATCGGAATCCAAAAGTAGTGTCACAGGAATGGTTCGAAACATAGACAGTAGGAAGAGCTAGTCTTCTTGTACGTAAGTCGGCATTTTGCCGTTTGTATTTAATTCCGATGCAATTTCTGTGTTTCATCGTCAATAAGAAGGTCCAAGGTATGCAGTAAACCTGAAGTGAAGCATCGGAATCTATAACTAGTGTCACAGGAATGGTTCAAAACATAGTCAGTAAGAAGAGTCAGTCTTCTTGTACTTAAGTCGGCTTTGTGCCTTTTCTATTTCATTCCGATGCAATTTCTGTGTTTCATCGTCAATATGAATGTCCAAGGGATATAGTAACCCTGGACTGAAGCATCGGAATCTATAACTAGTGTCACAGGAATGGTTCAAAACATAGACAGTAAGAAGAGTCAGTCTTCTTGTACTTAAGTCGAAATTGTGGCTTTTCTATTTAATTCGGATGCAATTTCTGTGATTCATCGTCAATAAGAAGGTCAGAGGGATACAATATACCTGAAGGGAGGCATCGGAATATATCACTAGTAACACAGGAATGGTTCAAATCAAAGTCAGCGAGAAGAGTCAGTCTTCTTGTCCTTAAGTCAGCATTGTGCCTTTTGTATTTAATTCCGGTGCCATTTCTGTGCTTCATCGTCAATAAGAAGGTCCAAGGGATACAGTGAACCTGGAGGGAAGAATCGGAATCTATAACTAGTGTCACAGGAATGGTTCAAATCATAGACAGTAAGAAGAGTCAGTCTTCGTGTACTTAAGCCGGGATTTAGCATTTTGTATTTACTTCCGATGTAATTTCTGTGTTTCATGGTCAATAAGATGGTCCAAGGGATACAGCAAACCTGAAGTGAGCATCGGAATCTATAGCTAGTGTCACAGGAATGATTCAAAGCATAGACAGTCGGAAGAGTCAATGTTCTGGTGCTTAAGTCGGCATTGTGCCTTTTGTATTTAATTCCGATGCAGTTTCTGTGCTTCATCGTCAATAAGAAGGTACAAGGGATACAGTAAACCTGAAGTGAAGCGTCGGAATCTGAAACTAGTGTCACAGGAATGTTTCATATCATAGACAGTAGGAAGAGTCACTGTTCTTGTACTTAAGTCGGCATTGTGCCTTTTGTATTTAATTCCGATGCAATTTCAGTGTTTCATCGTCAATAAGAGGGTCCAAGGGATACATTAAACCTGGAATGAAACATCGGAATCTATAACTAGTGTCACATTAATGGTTCAAAACAAAGTCAGTAAGAAAAATTAGTCTTCTTGTTCTTATGTCGCATTGTGCCTTTTGTATTTAATTCCGATGCAATTTCTGTGTTTCATCGTCAATAAGAATGTCCAAGGGATATAATAACCCTGGACTGAAGCATCGGAATCTATAACTAGTGTCACAGGAATGGTTCAAAACATAGACAGTAAGAAGAGTCAGTCTTCTTGTACTTAAGTCGAAATTGTGCCTTTTCTATTTAATTCCGATGCAATTTCTGTGATTCATCGTCAATAAGAAGGTCAGAAGGATACAATAAACCTGAAGTGAGGCATCGGAATATATCACTAGTAACACAGGAATGGTTCAAATCAAAGTCAGCAAGAAGAGTTAGTCTTCTTGTCCTTAAGTCGGCATTGTGCCTTTTGTATTTAATTCCGGTGCAATTTCTGTGTTTCATTGTCAATAAGAAGGTCAGAGGGATACACTGAACCTGAAGTGAAGCATCGTAATCTATAACTAGTGTCACAGGAATGGTTCAAAACATAGTCAGTAAGAAGAGTCAGTCTTCTTGTCCTTAAGTCGGCATTGTGCCTTTTGTATTTAATTCCGATGCAATTTCTGTGTTTCATCGTCAATAAGAAGGTACAAGGGATACAGTAAACCTGAAGTGAAGCGTCGGAATCTATAACTAGTGTCACAGGAATGTTTCAAAACTTAGACAGTAGGAACAGTCACTGTTCTTGTACTTAAGTCGGCATTGTGCCTTTTGTATTTAATTCCGATGCAATTTCTGTGTTTCATCGTCAATAAGAAGGTCCAAGGGATACAGTAAACCTGAAGTGAAGCATCGGAATCTACAACTAGTGTCACAGGATTGGTTCAAACATAGTCAGTAAGAAGAGTCAGTCTTCTTGTACTTATGTCGGTATTGTGCCTTTCGTATTTAATTCCGATGCAATTTCTGTGTTTCACCGTCAATTAGAAGGTCAGAGGGATACAGTAAACCTGAAGTGAAGCATCGGAATCTGTAACTAGCGTCACAGGAATGGTTCAATCGTAGACAGTAAGAAGAGTCAGTCTTTTTGTACTTAAGTCGGCATTGTGCCTTTTCTATTTAATTCCGATGCAATTTCTGTGTTTCGTCGTCAATAAGAAGGCCAGAGGTATACAGTAAACCTGCAGTGAAGCATCGGAATCTATAACTGGTGTCACAGGAATGGTTCAAACATAGACAGTAAGAAGAGTCAGTCTTCTTGTACTTATGTCGGCATTGTGCTTTCGTATTTAATTCCGATGCAATTTCTGTGTTTCACCTTCAATAAGAAGGTCAGAGGGATACAGTAAACCTGAAGTGAAGCATCGGAATCCAAAAGTAGTGTCACAGGAATGGTTCAAAGCATAGACAGTAGGAAGAGCTAGTCTTCTTGTACGTAAGTCCTCATTTTGCCGTTTGTATTTAATTCCGATGCAATTTCTGTGTTTCATCGTCAATAAGAAGGTCCAAGGTATGCAGTAAACCTGAAGTGAAGCATCGGAATCTATAACTAGTGTCACAGGAATGGTTCAAAACATAGTCAGTAAGAAGAGTCAGTCTTCTTGTACTTAAGTCGGCTTTGTGCCTTTTCTATTTCATTCCGATGCAATTTCTGTGTTTCATCGTCAATATGAATGTCCAAGGGATATAGTAACCCTGGACTGAAGCATCGGAATCTATAACTAGTGTCACAGGAATTGTTCAAAACATGGACAGTAAGAAGAGTCAGTCTTCTTGTACTTAAGTCGAAATTGTGGCTTTTCTATTTAATTCGGATGCAATTTCTGTGATTCATCGTCAATAAGAAGGTCAGAGGGATACAATAAACCTGAAGGGAGGCATCGGAATATATCACTAGTAACACAGGAATGGTTCAAATCAAAGTCAGCAAGAAGAGTCAGTCTTCTTGTCCTTAAGTCGGCATTGTGCCTTTTGTATTTAATTCCGGTGCAATTTCTGTGTTTCATTGTCAATAAGAAGGTCAGAGGGATACACTGAACCTGAAGTGAAGCATCGTAATCTATAACTAGTGTCACAGGAATGGTTCAAAACATAGTCAGTAAGATGAGTCAGTCTTCTTGTCCTTAAGTCGGCATTGTGCCTTTTGTATTTAATTCCGATGCAATTTCTGTGTTTCATCGTCAATAAGAAGGTACAAGGGATACAGTAAACCTGAAGTGAAGCGTCGGAATCTATAACTAGTGTCACAGGAATGTTTCAAAACTTAGACAGTAGGAACAGTCACTGTTGTTGTACTTAAGTCGGCATTGTGCCTTTTGTATTTAATTCCGATGCAATTTCTGTGTTTCATCGTCAATAAGAAGGTCCAAGGGATACAGTAAACCTGAAGTGAAGCATCGGAATCTACAACTAGTGTCACAGGATTGGTTCAAACATAGTCAGTAAGAAGAGTCAGTCTTCTTGTACTTATGTCGGTATTGTGCCTTACGTATTTAATTCCGATGCAATTTCTGTGTTTCACCGTCAATTAGAAGGTCAGAGGGATACAGTAAACCTGAAGTGAAGCATCGGAATCTGTAACTAGCGTCACAGGAATGGTTCAATCGTAGACAGTAAGAAGAGTCAGTCTTTTTGTACTTAAGTCGGCATTGTGCCTTTTCTATTTAATTCCGATGCAATTTCTGTGTTTCGTCGTCAATAAGAAGGCCAGAGGTATACAGTAAACCTGCAGTGAAGCATCGGAATCTATAACTGGTGTCACAGGAATGGTTCAAACATAGACAGTAAGAAGAGTCAGTCTTCTTGTACTTATGTCGGCATTGTGCTTTCGTATTTAATTCCGATGCAATTTCTGTGTTTCACCTTCAATAAGAAGGTCAGAGGGATACAGTAAACCTGAAGTGAAGCATCGGAATCCAAAAGTAGTGTCACAGGAATGGTTCAAAGCATAGACAGTAGGAAGAGCTAGTCTTCTTGTACGTAAGTCCTCATTTTGCCGTTTGTATTTAATTCCGATGCAATTTCTGTGTTTCATCGTCAATAAGAAGGTCCAAGGTATGCAGTAAACCTGAAGTGAAGCATCGGAATCTATAACTAGTGTCACAGGAATGGTTCAAAACATAGTCAGTAAGAAGAGTCAGTCTTCTTGTACTTAAGTCGGCTTTGTGCCTTTTCTATTTCATTCCGATGCAATTTCTGTGTTTCATCGTCAATATGAATGTCCAAGGGATATAGTAACCCTGGACTGAAGCATCGGAATCTATAACTAGTGTCACAGGAATTGTTCAAAACATAGACAGTAAGAAGAGTCAGTCTTCTTGTACTTAAGTCGAAATTGTGGCTTTTCTATTTAATTCGGATGCAATTTCTGTGATTCATCGTCAATAAGAAGGTCAGAGGGATACAATAATCCTGAAGGGAGGCATCGGAATATATCACTAGTAACACAGGAATGGTTCAAATCAAAGTCAGCAAGAAGAGTCAGTCTTCTTGTCCTTAAGTCGGCATTGTGCCTTTTGTATTTAATTCCGATGCAGTTTCTGTGCTTCATCGTCAATAAGAAGGTACAAGGGATAGAGTAAACCTGAAGTGAAGCGTCGGAATCTGAAACTAGTGTCACAGGAATGTTTCATATCATAGAGAGTAGGAAGAGTCACTGTTCTTGTACTTAAGTCGGCATTGTGCCTTTTGTATTTAATTCCGATGCAATTTCTGTGTTTCATCGTCAGTAAGAAGGTCCAAGGGATACAGTAAACCACAAGTGAAGCATCGGAATCAATAACTAGTGTAACAGGAATGGTTCAAAACATAGTCAGTATTAAGAGTCGGTCTTCATGTACTTAAGACGGCATTGTGCCTTTTGTATTTAATTCCAAATCAATTTCTGTGTTTCATCGTCAATAAGAAGGTACAAGGGATACAGTAAACCTGAAGTGAAGCGTTGGAATCTAAACTAGTGTCACAGGAATGTTTCAAATCATAGACAGTAGGAAGAGTCACTGTTCTTGTACTTAAGTCGGCATTGTGCCTTTTGTATTTAATTCCGATGCAATTTCAGTGTTTCATCGCCAATGAGAGGGTCCAAGGGATACAGTAAACCTGGAATGAAACATCGGAATCTATAACTAGTGTCACACTAATGGTTCAAAACAAAGTCAGTAAGAAAAATTAGTCTTCTTGTTCTTAAGTCGCATTGTGCCTTTTGTATTTAATTCCGATGCAATTTCTGTGTTTCATCGTCAATAAGAATGTCCAAGGGATATAATAACCCTGGACTGAAGCATCGGAATCTATAACTAGTGTCACAGGAATGGTTCAAAACATAGACAGTAAGAAGAGTCAGTCTTCTTGTACTTAAGTCGAAATTGTGCCTTTTCTATTTAATTCCGATGCAATTTCTGTGATTCATCGTCAATAAGAAGGTCAGAAGGATACAATAAACCTGAAGTGAGGCATCGGAATATATCACTAGTAACACAGGAATGGTTCAAATCAAAGTCAGCAAGAAGAGTCAGTCTTCTTGTCCTTAAGTCGGCATTGTGCCTTTTGTATTTAATTCCGGTGCAATTTCTGTGTTTCATTGTCAATAAGAAGGTCAGAGGGATACACTGAACCTGAAGTGAAGCATCGTAATCTATAACTAGTGTCAGAGGAATGGTTCAAAACATAGTCAGTAAGAAGAGTCAGTCTTCTCCTCCTTAAGTCGGCATTGTGCCTTTTGTATTTAATTCCGATGCAATTTCTGTGTTTCATCGTCAATAAGAAGGTACAAGGGATACAGTAAACCTGAGGGAAGCGTCGGAATCTATAACTAGTGTCACAGGAATGTTTCAAAACTTAGACAGTAGGAACAGTTACTGTTCTTGTACTTAAGTCGGCATTGTGCCTTTTGTATTTAATTCCGATGCAATTTCTGTGTTTCATCGTCAATAAGAAGGTCCAAGGGATACAGTAAACCTGAAGTGAAGCATCGGAATCTACAACTAGTGTCACAGGATTGGTTCAAACATAGTCAGTAAGAAGAGTCAGTCTTCTTGTACTTAAGTCGGCATTGTGCCTTTTCTATTTAATTCCGATGCAATATCTGTGTTTCGTCGTCAATAAGAAGGCCAGAGGTATACAGTAAACCTGCAGTGAAGCATCGGAATCTATAACTGGTGTCACAGGAATGGTTCAAACATAGACAGTAAGAAGAGTCAGTCTTCTTGTACTTATGTCGGCATTGTGCTTTCGTATTTAATTCCGATGCAATTTCTGTGTTTCACCGTCAATAAGAAGGTCAGAGGGATACAGTAAACCTGATGTGAAGCATCGGAATCCAAAAGTAGTGTCACAGGAATGGTTCAAAGCATAGACAGTAGGAAGAGCTAGTCTTCTTGTACGTAAGTCGGCATTTTTCCGTTTGTATTTAATTCCGATGCAATTTCTGTGTTTCATCGTCAATAAGAAGGTCCAAGGTATGCAGTAAACCTGAAGTGAAGCATCGGAATCTATAACTAGTGTCACAGGAATGGTTCAAAACATAGTCAGTAAGAAGAGTCAGTCTTCTTGTACTTAAGTCGGCTTTGTGCCTTTTCTACTTCATTCCGATGCAATTTCTGTGTTTCATCGTCAATAAGAAGGTCAGAGGGATACAATAAACCTGAAGGGAGGCATCGGAATATATCACTAGTAAGACAGGAATGGTTCAAATCAAAGTCAGCGAGAAGAGTCAGTCTTCTTGTCCTTAAGTCAGCATTGTGCCTTTTGTATTTAATTCCGGTGCAATTTCTGTGCTTCATCGTCAATAAGAAGGTCCAAGGGATACAGTGAACCTGGAGGGAAGAATCGGAATCTATAACTAGTGTCACAGGAATGGTTCAAATCATAGACAGTAAGAAGAGTCAGTCTTCGTGTACTTAAGCCGGGATTTAGCATTTTGTATTTACTTCCGATGCAATTTCTGTGTTTCATGGTCAATAAGATGGTCCAAGGGATACAGCAAACCTGAAGTGAGCATCGGAATCTATAGCTAGTGTCACAGGAATGATTCTAAGCATAGACAGTCGGAAGAGTCAATGTTCTGGTGCTTAAGTCGGCATTGTGCCTTTTGTATTTAATTCCGATGCAGTTTCTGTGCTTCATGGTCAATAAGAAGGTACAAGGGATACAGTAAACCTGAAGTGAAGCGTCGGAATCTGAAACTAGTGTCACAGGAATGTTTCATATCATAGACAGTAGGAAGAGTCACTGTTCTTGTACTTAAGTCGGCATTGTGCCTCTTGTATTTAATTCCGATGCAATTTCTGTGTTTCATCGTCAATAAGAAGGTCCAAGGGATACAGTAAACCACAAGTGAAGCATCGGAATCAATAACTAGTGTAACAGGAATGGTTCAAAACATAGTCAGTATTAAGAGTCGGTCTTCATGTACTTAAGACGGCATTGTGCCTTTTGTATTTAATTCCGATTCAATTTCTGTGTTTCATCGTCAATAAGAAGGTACAAGGGATACAGTAAACCTGTAGTGAAGCGTTGGAATCTAAACTAGTGTCACAGGAATGTTTCAAATCATAGACAGTAGGAAGAGTCACTGTTCTTGTACTTAAGTCGGCATTGTGCCTTTTGTATTTAATTCCGATGCAATTTCAGTGTGTCATCGTCAATAAGAGGGTCCTAGGGATACAGTAAACCTGGAATGAAACATCGGAATCTATAACTAGTGTCACACTAATGGTTCAAAACAAAGTCAGTAAGAAAAATTAGTCTTCTTGTTCTTAAGTCGCATTGTGCCTTTTGTATTTAATTCCGATGCAATATCTGTGTTTCATCGTCAATAAGAATGTCCAAGGGATATAATAACCCTGGACTGAAGCATCGGAATCTATAAGTAGTGTCACAGCAATGGTTCAAAACATAGACAGTTAGAAGAGTCAGTCTTCTTGTACTTAAGTCGAAATTGTGCCTTTTCTATTTAATTCCGATGCAATTTCTGTGATTCTTCGTCAATAAGGTCAGAAGGATACAATAAACCTGAAGTGAGGCATCGGAATATATCACTAGTAACACAGGAATGGTTCAAATCAAAGTCAGCAAGAAGAGTCAGTCTTCTTGTCCTTAAGTCGGCATTGTGCCTTTTGTATTTAATTCCGGTGCAATTTCTGTGTTTCATTGTCAATAAGAAGGTCAGATGGATACACTGAACCTCAAGTGAAGCATCGTAATCTATAACTAGTGTCACAGGAATGGTTCAAAACTTAGTCAGTAAGAAGAGTCAGTCTTCTTGTCCTTAAGTCGGCATTGTGCCTTTTGTATTTAATTCCGATGCAATTTCTGTGTTTCATCGTCAATAAGAAGGTACAAGGGATACAGTAAACCTGAAGTGAAGCGTCGGAATCTATAACTAGTGTCACAGGAATGTTTCAAAACTTAGACAGTAGGAACAGTCACTGTTCTTGTACTTAAGTCGGCATTGTGCCTTTTGTATTTAATTCCGATGCAATTTCTGTGTTTCATCGTCAATAAGAAGGTCCAAGGGATACAGTAAACCTGAAGTGAAGCATCGGAATCTACAACTAGTGTCACAGGAATGGTTCAAACATAGTCAGTAAGAAGAGTCAGTCTTCTTGTACTTATGTCGGTATTGTGCCTTTCGTATTTAATTCCGATGCAATTTCTGTGTTTCACCGTCAATTAGAAGGTCAGAGGGATACAGCAAACCTGAAGTGAAGCATCGGAATCTTTAACTAGTCACACAGGAATGGTTCAAACGTAGACAGTAAGAAGAGTCAGTCTTTTTGTACTTAAGTCGGCATTGTGCATTTTGTATTTATTTCCGTTGCTATTTCTGTGTTTCATCGTCAATAAGAAGGTCAGAGGTATACAGTAAACCTGAAATGAAGCATCGGACTCTATAGCTAGTGTCACAGAAATGGTTCAAAACGTAGACAGTAGGAAGAGTCAGTCTTCTTGTACTTAAGTCGGCATTGTGCCTTTTGTATTAAATTCCGATGCAATTTCTGTGTTTCATCGTCAATAAGAAGGCCAGAGATATACAGTAAACCTGAAGTGAAGCATCGGAATCTATAACTAGTGTCACAGGAATGGTTCAAAACATAGTCAGTAAGAAGAGTCAGTCTTCTTGTACTTAAGTCGGCTTTGTGCATTTTCTATTTAATTCCGATGCAAATTCTGTGTTTCATTGTCAATAAGAATGTCCAAGGGATATAGTAACCCTAGACTGAAGCATCGGAATCTATAACTAGTGTCACAGGAATGGTTCAAAACATAGACAGTAAGAAGAGTCAGTCTTCTTGTATTTAAGTCGAAATTGTGGCTTTTCTATTTAATTCGGATGCAATTTCTGTGATTCATCGTCAAGAAGAAGGTCAGAGGGATACAATAAACCTGAAGGGAGGCATCGGAATATATCACTAGTAACACAGGAATGGTTCAAATCAAAGTCAGCAAGAAGAGTCAGTCTTCTTGTCCTTAAGTCGGCATTGTGCCTTTTGTATTTAATTCCGGTGCAATTTCTGTGCTTCGTCGTCAATAAGAAGGTCCAAGGGATACAGTAAACCTGGAGGGACGAATCGGAATCTATAAGTAGTGTCACAGGAATGGTTCAAAACTTAGACAGTAAGAAGAGTCAGTCTTCGTGTACTTAAGCCGGGATTTTGCATTTTGTATTTACTTCCGATGCAATTTCTGTGTTTCATGGTCAATAAGAAGGTACAAGTGATACAGTAATCCTGAAGTGAAGCGTCGGAATCTAAAACTAGTGTCACAGGAATGGTTCAAATAATTGTCAATAAGAAGAGTCGGTCTTCAAGTACTTAAGACGGCATTGTGCCTTTTGTATTTAATTCCGATGCAATTTCTGTGTTTCATCGTCAATAAGAAGGTCCAAGGGATACAGTAAACCTCAAGTGAAGCATCGGAATCAATAACTAGTGTCACAGGAATGGTTCAAAACATAGTCAGTATTAAGAGTCGGTCTTCATGTACTTAAGACGGCATTGTGCCTTTTGTATTTAATTCCGATTCAATATCTGTGTTTCATCGTCAATAAGAAGGTACAAGGGATACAGTAAACCTGAAGTGAAGCGTTGGAATCTAAAACTAGTGTCACAGGAATGTTTCAAATCATAGACAGTAGGAAGAGTCACTGTTCTTGTACTTAAGTCGGCATTGTGCCTTTTGTATTTAATTCCGATGCAATTTCTGTGTTTCATCGTCAATAAGAAGGTCCAAATGATACAGTAAACCTGGAGTGTAGCATCGGAATCTATAACTAGTGGCCCAGGAATGGTTCAAAACATTGACAGTAAGAAGAGTCAGTCTTCGTGTACTTAAGTCGGCATTGTGCCTTTCGTATTTCATTCCGATTCAATTTCTGTGCTTCATCGTCAATAAGAATGTCCAAGTGATACAGTAAACCTGAAATGAACCATCGGAATCTATAACTAGTGTCACAGGAATGGTTCAAATAATTGTCAATAAGAAGAGTCGGTCTTCATGTACTTAAGACGGCATTGTGCCTTTTGTATATAATTCCGATGCAATTTCAGTGTTTCATCGTCAATAAGAAGGTACAAGGGATACAGTAAACCTGAAGTGAAGCGTCGGAATCTAAAACTAGTGTCACAGTAATGTTTCAAATCATAGACAGTGGGAAGAGTCACTGATCTTGTACTTAAGTCGGCATTGTGCCTTTTGTATTTAATTCCGATGCAATTTCTGTGTTTCATCGTCAATAAGAAGGTCCAAGGGATAAAGTAAACCTGAAGTGAGGCATTGGAATCTACAACAAGTGTCACAGGATTGGTTCAAAGCATAGACAGTAAGAAGAGTCAGTCTTCTTGTACTTAAGTCGGCATTGTGCCTTTTCTATTTAATTGCGATGCAATCTCTGTGTTTCATCGTCAATACGAAGGTCAGAGGGATACAGTAAACCTGAAGTGAAGCATCGGAATCTATAACTAGTGTCACAGGAATGGTTAAAACTTAGTCAGTAAGAAGAGTGAGTCTTCTTGTACTTAAGTCGGCATTGTGCCCTTCATGTTTAATTCTGATGCAATTTCTGTGTTTCACCGTCAATAAGAAGGTCAGAGGGATACAGTAAACCTGAAGTGAAGCATCGGAATCTAAAACTAGTGTCACAGGAATGGTTCAAACGTAGACAGTAAGAAGAGTGAGTCTTCTTGTACATAAGTCGGCATTGTGAAGTTTGTATTTAATTCCGATGCAATTTCTGTGTTTCATCGTCAATAAGAAGGTCCAAGGGAGACAGTAAACCAGAAGTGAAGCATCGGAATCTATAACTAGTGTCACAGGAATGGCTCAAATAATTGTCAATAAGAAGAGTCGGTCTTCATGTACTCAAGACGGCATTGTGCCTTTTGTATTTAATTCCGATGCAATTTCTGTGTTTCATCGTCAATAAAAATGTACAAGTGATACAGTAATCCTGAAGTGAAGCGTCGGAATCTAAAACTAGTGTCACAGGAATGTTTCAAATCATAGACAGTAGGAAGAGTCACTGTTCTTGTACTTAAGTCGGCCTTGTGCCTTTTGTATTTGATTGCGATGCAATTTGTGTGTTTCATCGTCTATAAGAAGGTAGAAGGGATACAGTAAACCTGGAGTGAAACATCGGAATCTATACCTAGTGTCACAGGAAGGGTTCAAAACATAGACAGTAAGAAGAGTCAGTCTTCTTGTACTTAAGTCGGCACTATGCCTTTTGTATTTAATTCCGATGCAATTTCTGTGTTTCATCGTCAATAAGAAGGTCCAAGGGATACAGTAAACCTCAAGTGAAGCATCGGAATCTCTAAGTAGTGACACAGGAATGGTTCAAAACATAGTCAGTAGGAAGAGTCGGTCTTCATGTACTTAAGTCGGCATTGTGCCTTTTCTATATATTTCTGATGCAATTTCTGTGTTTCATCGTCAATAAGAAGGTCAAAGGGATACAGTAAACCTGAAGTGAAGCATCGGAATCTATAACTAGTGTCACAGGAATGGTTCAAAGCATAGACAGTAGGAAGAGTCAATGTTCTGGTACTTAAGTCGGCATTGTGCCTTTTGTATTTAATTCCGATGTAGTTTCTGTGCTTCATCGTCAATAAGAAGGTCCAAGGGATACAGTAAGCCGGAAGTGAAGCATCGGATTCTATAACTAGTGTCACACTAATGGTTCAAAACAAAGTCAGTATATAGAGTCAGTCTTCTTGTCCTTACGTCGGCATTGTGCCTTTTGTATTTAATTCCGATGCAATTTCTGTGTTTCATCGTCAATAAGAAGGTCCAAATGATACAGTAAACCTGGAGTGTAGCATCGGAATCTATGACTAGTGTCCCAGGAATGGTTCAAAACATAGACAGTAAGAAGAGTCAGTCTTCGTGTACTTATGTCAGCATTGTGCCTTTCGTATTTAATTCCGATTCAATTTCTGTGCTTCATCGTCAATAAGAATGTCCAAGGGATACAGTAAACCTGAAGTGAAGCATCGGAATCTATAACTAGTGTCACAGGAAAGGTTCAAATAATTGTCAATAAGAAGAGTCGGTCTTCATGTACTTAAGACGGCATTGTGCCTTTTGTATTTAATTCCGATGCAATTTCAGTGTTTCATCGTCAATAAGAAGGTACAAGGGATACAGTAAACCTGAAGTGAAGCGTCGGAATCTACAACTAGTGTCACAGGATTGGTTCAAAACATAGACAGTAAGAAGAGTCAGTTTTCTTGTACTTAAGACGGCATTGTGCCTTTTGTATTTAATTCCGATGCAATTTCAGTGTTTCATCGTCAATAAGAAGGTACAAGATATACAGTAAACCTGAAGTGAAGCGTCGGAATCTAAAACTAGTGTCACAGGAATGTTTCAAATCATAGACAGTAGGAAGAGTCACTGTTCTTGTACTTAAGTCGGCATTGGGCCTTTTCTATTTAATTCCGATGCAATTTCTGTGTTTCATCGAAATTAAGAAGGTCAGAGGGATACAGTAAACCTGAAGTGAAGCATCGGAATCTATAACTAGTGTCACAACAATGGTTTAAAACTTAGTCAGTAAGAAGCGTCAGTCTTCTTGTACTTAAGTCGGCATTGTGACCTTCATATTTAATTCCGATGCAATTTGTGTGTTTCACCGCCAATAAGAAGGTCAGAGGGATACAGTAAACCTGAAGTGAAGCATCGGAATCTATAACTAGTGTCACAGGAATGGTTCAAACGTAGACAGTAAGAAGAGTCAGTCTTCTTGTACATAAGTCGGCATTGTGCCTTTTGTATTTAATTCCGATGCAATTTCTGTGTTTCATCGTCAATACGAAGGTCCAAGGGAAACAGTAAACCTGAAGTGAAGCATCGGAATCTATAACTAGTGTCACAGGAATGGTCAAAACATAGACAGTACAAAGAGTCACTCTTCGTGTACTTATGTCGGCATTGTGGCTTTTGTATTTAATTCCGATGCAATTTCTGTGTTTCATCGTCAATGAGAAGGTCCAAGGTATACTGTAATTCTGAAGTGAAGCATCGGAATCTATGACTAGTGTCACAGGAATGGTTCAAACACAGTCAGTAAGAGGAGTCAGTGTACTTGTACTTAAGTCGGCATTGTGCCTTTTCAATTTAATTCCGATGAAATTTCTGTGTTTCGTCGTCAATAAGAATGTCCAAGGGATACAGTAAACCTGGAGTGAAGCATCGGAATCTATAGCTAGTGTCACAGGTATGGTTCAAAACATAGTCAGTAAGAAGAGTGAGTCTTCTTGTCCTTAAGTCGGCAATGTGCCTTTTGTATTTAATTCCGATGCAATTTCTGTGTTTCATCGTCAATTAGAAGGTCCAACGGATACAGTAAGCCAGGAGTGAAGAATCGGAATCTATAATTAGTGTCACAGGAATGGTTCAAAACATAGACAGTAAGAAGAGTCAGTCTTCTTGTACTTAAGTCGGCATTATGCCTTTTGTATTTAATTCCGATGCAATTTCTGTGTTTCTTCGTCAATAAGAAGGTCCAAATGATATGGTAAACCTGGAGTGTAGCATCGGAATCTATAACTAGTGTCCCAGGAATGGTTCAAAGCCTAGACAGTAAGAAGAGTCAGTCTTCGTGTACTTAAGTCGGCATTGTGCCCTTCGAATTTAATTCCGATGCATTTTCTGTGCTTCACCGTCAATAAGATGGTCAGAGGGATACAGTTAACCTGAAGTGAAGCATCGGAATCTATAACTAGTGTCACAGGAATGGTTCAAACATAGACATTAAGAAGAGTCAGTCTTCTTATACTTAAGTCGGCATTGAGCTTTTGTATTTAATTCCGATGCAATATCTGTGTTTCATCGTCAATAAGAAGGTCAGAGGGATACAGTAAACCGGAAGTGAAGCATCGGAATCTGTAACTAGTGTCACAGGAATGGTGCAAATCATTGTCAATAAGAAGAGTCGGTCTTCATGTACTTAAGTCGGCATTGAGCTTTTGTATTTAATTCCGATGCAATATCTGTGTTTCATCGTCAATAGGAAGGTCAGAGGGATACAGTAAACCTGAAGTGAAGCATCGGAATCTACAACTAGTGTCATAGGATTGGTTCAAAACATAGACAGTAAGAAGAGTCAATCTTCTTGTACGTAAGTCGGCATTGTGCCTTTTCTATTTATATCCGATGCAATTTCTGTGTTTCATCGTCAATAAGAAGGTCAGAGGGATACAGTAAACCTGATGTGAAGCATCGGAATCTATAACTAATGTCACAGGAATGGTTCAAACAGAGTCAGTAAGAAGAGTCAGTCTACTTGTACTTAATTCGCAATGTGCCTTTTGTATTTAATTCCGATGCAATTTCTGTGTTTCATCGTCAATAAGAAGGTCCAAGGGATTCAGTAAACCTGGAGTGAAGCATCGGAATCTATAACTAGAGTCACAGTAATGGTTCAAAACATAGGCAGTAAGAAAAGTCAGTCTTCTTGTACTTAAGTCGGCATTGTGCCTTTTGTATTTAATTCCGATGCAATTTCTGTGTTTCATCGTCAATAAGAAGGTCCATGGGGTTCAGTAAACCTGAAGTGACGCATCGGAATCTATAACTAGTGTCACTGGATTGGTTCAAAAGATAGACAGTAAGAAGAGTCAGTCTTCTTGTACTTAAGTCGGCATTCTGCCTTATGTATTTAATTCCGATGCAATTTCTGTGATTCATCGTCAATAAGAAGGTCCCAGGTATACAGTAAACCTGAAGTGAAGCATCGGAATCTATAACTAGTGTCACAGGAATGGTTCAAATCATAGTCAGTAAGAAGAGTCAGTCTGCTTGTCCTTAAGTCGGCATTGTGATTGTTGTATTTAATTCCGATGCAATTTCTGTGTTTCATCGGCAATAAGGTCAGAGGGATACAGTACACCTGAAGTGAAGCATCGGAATCTATAACTAGTGTCACACTAATGGTTCAAAACAAAGTCAGTAAGAAGAGTCAGTCTTCTTGTCCTTAAGTCGGCATTGTGCCTTTTGTATTTAATTCAGATGCAATTTCTGTGTTTCATCGTCAATAAGGAGGTCCAAGGGATACAGTAAACCTGAAGTGAAGCATCGGAATCTACAACTAGTGTCATAGGATTGGTTCAAAACATAGACAGTAAGAAGAGTCAATCTTCTTGTACGTAAGTCGGCATTGTGCTTTTTCTATTTATATCCGATGCAATTTCTGTGTTTCATCGTCAATACGAAGGTCAGAGGGATACAGTAAACCTGAAGTGAAGCATCGGAATCTATAACTAATGTCACAGGAATGGTTCAAACATAGTCAGTAAGAAGAGTCAGTCTACTTGTACTTAATTCGGCAATGTGCCTTTTGTATTTAATTCCGATGCAATTTCTGTGTTTCATCGTCAATAAGAAGGTCCAAGGGATTCAGTAAACCTGAAGTGAAGCATCGGAATCTATAACTAGTGTCACTGGATTGGTTCAAAGATAGACAGTAAGAGGAGTCAGTCTTCTTGTACTTAAGTCGGCATTGTGCCTTATGTATCTAATTCCGATGCAATTTCTGTGATTCATCGTCAATAAGAAGGTCCCAGGGATACAGTAAACCTGAAGTGAAGCATCGGAATCTATAACTAGTGTCACAGGAATGGTTCAAAACATAGTCAGTAAGAAGAGTCAGTCTTCGTGTACTTAAGTCGGCATTGTGCCTTTCGTATTTAATTCCGATGCAATTTCGGTGCTTCACCGTCAATAAGAAGGTCAGAGGGATACAGTAAACCTGAAGTGAAGCATCGGAATCTATAACTAGTGTCACAGGAATGGTTCAAACATAGACAGTAAGAAGAGTCAGTCTTCTTGTACTTAAGTCTGCATTGAGCCTTTTGTATTTAATTCCGATGCAATATCTGCGTTTCATCGTCTATAAGAAGGTCAGAGGGATACAGCAAACCGGAAGTGAAGCATCGGAATCTGTAACTAGTGTCACAGGAATGGTGCAAATCATTGTCAATAAGAAGAGTCGGTCTTCATGTACTTAAGTCGGCATTGTGCCTTTTGTATTTAATTCCGATACAATTTCTGTGTTTCATCGTTAATAAGAACGTACAAGGGATACAGTAAACCGAAGTGAAGCATCGGAATCTATAACTAGTGTCACAGGAATGGTTCAAAACATAGACAGTAGGAAGAATCAGTGTTCTTGTACTTATGTCGGCATTGTGCCTTTTGTATTTAACTCCGATTCAATTTCTGTGTTTCATCGTCAATAAGAATGTCCAAGGGATACAGTAAACCTGGAGTGAAGCACCGTAATCTATAACTAGAATCACAGTAATGATTCAAAGCATAGACAGTAAGAAGAGTCAGTCTTCGTGTACTTATGTCAGCATTGTGCCTTTCGTATTTAATTCCGATTCAATTTCTGTGCTTCATCGTCAATAAGAATGTCCAAGGGATACAGTAAACCTGAAGTGAAGCATCGGAATCTATAACTAGTGTCACAGGAAAGGTTCAAATAATTGTCAATAAGAAGAGTCGGTCTTCGTGTACTTAAGACGGCATTGTGCCTTTTGTATTTAATTCCGATGCAATTTCAGTGTTTCATCGTCAATAAGAAGGTACAAGGGATACAGTAAACCTGAAGTGAAGCGTCGGAATCTACAACTAGTGTCACAGGATTGGTTCAAAACATAGACAGTAAGAAGAGTCAGTTTTCTTGTACTTAAGACGGCATTGTGCATTTTGTATTTAATTCCGATGCAATTTCAGTGTTTCATCGTCAATAAGAAGGTACAAGATATACAGTAAACCTGAAGTGAAGCGTCGGAATCTAAAACTAGTGTCACAGGAATGTTTCAAATCATAGACAGTAGGAAGAGTCACTGTTCTTGTACTTAAGTCGGCATTGTGCCTCTTCTATTTAATTCCGATGCAATTTCTGTGTTTCATCGAAATTAAGAAGGTCAGAGGGATACAGTAAACCTGAAGTGAAGCATCGGAATCTATAACTAGTGTCACAAGAATGGTTTAAAACTTAGTCAGTAAGAAGCGTCAGTCTTCTTGTACTTAAGTCGGCATTGTGCCCTTCATATTTAATTCCGATGCAATTTGTGTGTTTCACCGCCAATAAGAAGGTCAGAGGGATACAATAAACCTGAAGTGAAGCATCGGAATCTATAACTAGTGTCACAGGAATGGTTCAAACGTAGACAGTAAGAAGAGTCAGTCTTCTTGTACATAAGTCGGCATTGTGCCTTTTGTATTTAATTCCGATGCAATTTCTGTGTTTCATCGTCAATACGAAGGTCCAAGGGAAACAGTAAACCTGAAGTGAAGCATCGGAATCTATAACTAGTGTCACAGGAATGGTCAAAACATAGACAGTACTAAGATTCACTCTTCGTGTACTTATGTCGGCATTGTGGCTTTTGTATTTAATTCCGATGCAATTTCTGTGTTTCATCGTCAATGAGAAGGTCCAAGGTATACTGTAATTCTGAAGTGAAGCATCGGAATCTATGACTAGTGTCACAGGAATGGTTCAAACACAGTCAGTAAGAGGAGTCAGTGTACTTGTACTTAAGTCGGCATTGTGCCTTTTCAATTTAATTCCGATGAAATTTCTGTGTTTCGTCGTCAATAAGAATGTCCAAGGGATACAGTAAACCTGGAGTGAAGCATCGGAATCTATAGCTAGTGTCACAGGTATGGTTCAAAACATAGTCAGTAAGAAGAGTGAGTCTTCTTGTCCTTAAGTCGGCAATGTGCCTTTTGTATTTAATTCCGATGCAATTTCTGTGATTCATCGTCAATTAGAAGGTCCAACGGATACAGTAAGCCAGGAGTGAAGAATCGGAATCTATAATTAGTGTCACAGGAATAGATTCAAAACATAGACAGTAAGAAGAGTCAGTCTTCTTGTACTTAAGTCGGCATTATGCCTTTTGTATTTAATTCCGATGCAATTTCTGTGTTTCTTCGTCAATAAGAAGGTCCAAATGATATGGTAAACCTGGAGTGTAGCATCGGAATCTATAACTAGTGTCCCAGGAATGGTTCAAAGCCTAGACAGTAAGAAGAGTCAGTCTTCGTGTACTTAAGTCGGCATTGTGCCCTTCGAATTTAATTCCGATGCATTTTCTGTGCTTCACCGTCAATAAGATGGTCAGAGGGATACAGTTAACCTGAAGTGAAGCATCGGAATCTATAACTAGTGTCACAGGAATGGTTCAAACATAGACATTAAGAAGAGTCAGTCTTCTTATACTTAAGTCGGCATTGAGCTTTTGTATTTAATTCCGATGCAATATCTGTGTTTCATCGTCAATAAGAAGGTCAGAGGGATACAGTAAACCGGAAGTGAAGCATCGGAATCTGTAACTAGTGTCACAGGAATGGTGCAAATCATTGTCAATAAGAAGAGTCGGTCTTCATGTACTTAAGTCGGCATTGAGCTTTTGTATTTAACTCCGATGCAATATCTGTGTTTCATCGTCAATAGGAAGGTCAGAGGGATACAGTAAACCTGAAGTGAAGCATCGGAATCTACAACTAGTGTCATAGGATTGGTTCAAAACATAGACAGTAAGAAGAGTCAATCTTCTTGTACGTAAGTCGGCATTGTGCCTTTTCTATTTATATCCGATGCAATTTCTGTGTTTCATCGTCAATAAGAAGGTCAGAGGGATACAGTAAACCTGATGTGAAGCATCGGAATCTATAACTAATGTCACAGGAATGGTTCAAACAGAGTCAGTAAGAAGAGTCAGTCTACTTGTACTTAATTCACAATGTGCCTTTTGTATTTAATTCCGATGCAATTTCTGTGTTTCATCGTCAATAAGAAGGTCCAAGGGATTCAGTAAACCTGGAGTGAAGCATCGGAATCTATAACTAGAGTCACAGTAATGGTTCAAAACATAGGCAGTAAGAAAAGTCAGTCTTCTTGTACTTAAGTCGGCATTGTGCCTTTTGTATTTAATTCCGATGCAATTTCTGTGTTTCATCGTCAATAAGAAGGTCCATGGGGTTCAGTAAACCTGAAGTGACGCATCGGAATCTATAACTAGTGTCACTGGATTGGTTCAAAAGATAGACAGTAAGAAGAGTCAGTCTTCTTGTACTTAAGTCGGCATTCTGCCTTATGTATTTAATTCCGATGCAATTTCTGTGATTCATCGTCAATAAGAAGGTCCCAGGTATGCAGTAAACCTGAAGTGAAGCATCGGAATCTATAACTAGTGTCACAGGAATGGTTCAAATCATAGTCAGTAAGAAGAGTCAGTCTTCTTGTCCTTAAGTCGGCATTGTGATTGTTGTATTTAATTCCGATGCAATTTCTGTGTTTCATCGGCAATAAGGTCAGAGGGATACAGTACACCTGAAGTGAAGCATCGGAATCTATAACTAGTGTCACACTAATGGTTCAAAACAAAGTCAGTAAGAAGAGTCAGTCTTCTTGTCCTTAAGTCGGCATTGTGCCTTTTGTATTTAATTCAGATGCAATTTCTGTGTTTCATCGTCAATAAGGAGGTCCAAGGGATACAGTAAACCTGAAGTGAAGCATCGGAATCTACAACTAGTGTCATAGGATTGGTTCAAAACATAGACAGTAAGAAGAGTCAATCTTCTTGTACGTAAGTCGGCATTGTGCTTTTTCTATTTATATCCGATGCAATTTCTGTGTTTCATCGTCAATAAGAAGGTCAGAGGGATACAGTAAACCTGAAGTGAAGCATCGGAATCTATAACTAGTGTCACAGGAATGGTTCAAACATAGACAGTAAGAAGAGTCAGTCTTCTTGTACTTAAGTCTGCATTGAGCCTTTTGTATTTAATTCCGATGCAATATCTGCGTTTCATCGTCTATAAGATGGTCAGAGGGATACAGCAAACCGGAAGTGAAGCATCGGAATCTGTAACTAGTGTCACAGGAATGGTGCAAATCATTGTCAATAAGAAGAGTCGGTCTTCATGTACTTAAGTCGGCATTGTGCCTTTTGTATTTAATTCCGATACAATTTCTGTGTTTCATCGTTAATAAGAACGTACAAGGGATACAGTAAACCGAAGTGAAGCATCGGAATCTATAACTAGTGTCACAGGAATGGTTCAAAACATAGACAGTAGGAAGAATCAGTGTTCTTGTACTTATGTCGGCATTGTGCCTTTTGTATTTAATTCCGATTCAATTTCTGTGTTTCATCGTCAATAAGAATGTCCAAGGGATACAGTAAACCTGAAGTGAAGCATCGGAATCTACAAGTAGTGTCACAGGATTGGTTCAAAACATAGACAGTAAGAAGAGTCAACCTTCTTGCACTTAAGTTGGCATTGTGCCTTTTCTATTGAAATCCGATGCAATTTCTGTGTTTCATCGTCAATAAGAAGGTCAGAGGGATACAGTAAACCTGAAGTGAAGCATCGGAATCTGTACCTAGTGTCACAGGAATGGTTCAAACATAGTCAGTAAGAAGAGTCAGTCTACTTGTACTTAATTCGGCATTGTGCCTTTTGTATTCAATTCCGATGCAATTTCTGTGTTTCATCGTCAATAAGAAGGTCCAAGGGAAATAGTAAACCTGGAGTGAAGCATCGGAATCTATAACTAGAGTCACAGTAATGGTTCAAATTATAGTCAGTAAGAAGAGTCAGTCTTCTTGTACTTAAGTCGGCATTGTGCCTTGTCTATTTAATTCCAATGGAATATCTGTGTTTTGTCGTCAATAACAAGGTCCAATTGATACAGTAAACCTGGAGTGAAGCTCCGGAATCTATAACTAGTGTCAATGGAATGGTTCAAATCATAGGCAGTAACAAGAGTCAGTGTTCTTGAAAATAAGTCGCCATTGTGCCTTTTGTATTCAATTCCGATTCAATTTCTGTGTTTCATCGTCAATAAGAAGGTCCAAGGGATACAGTAAACCTGAAGTGAAGCATCGGAATCTACAACTAGTGTCATAGGATTGGTTCAAAACATAGACAGTAAGAAGAGTCAATCTTCTTGTACGTAAGTCGGCATTGTGCCTTTTCTATTTATATCCGATGCAATTTCTGTGTTTCATCGTCAATAAGAAGGTAAGAGGGATACAGTAAACCTGATGTGAAGCATCGGAATCTATAACTTATGTCACAGGAATGGGTTCAAACAGAGTCAGTAAGAAGAGTCAGTCTACTTGTATTTAATTCGCAATGTGCCTTTTGTATTTAATTCCGATGCAATTTCTGTGTTTCATCGTCAATAAGAAGGTCCAAGGGATTCAGTAAACCTGGAGTGAAGCATCGGAATCTATTACTAGAGTCACAGTAATGGTTCAAAACATAGGCAGTAACAAAAGTCAGTCTTCTTGTACTTAAGTCGGCATTGTGCCTTTTGTATTTAATTGCGATGCAATTTCTGTGATTCATCGTCAATAAGAAGGTCCCAGGGATACAGTAAACCTGAAGTGAAGCATCGGAATCTATAACTAGTGTCACAGGAATGGTTCAAATCATAGTCAGTAAGAAGAGTCAGTCTTCTTGTCCTTAAGTCGGCATTGTGACTGTTGTATTTAATTCCGATGCAATTTCTGTGTTTCATCGGCAATAAGGTCAGAGGGATACAGTACACCTGAAGTGAAGCATCGGAATCTATAACTAGTGTCACACTAATGGTTCAAAACAAAGTCAGTAAGAAGAGTCAGTCTTCTTGTCCTTAAGTCGGCATTGTGCCTTTTGTATTTAATTCAGATGCAATTTCTGTGTTTCATCGTCAATAAGGAGGTCCAAGGGATACAGTAAACCTGAAGTGAAGCATCGGAATCTACAACTAGTGTCATAGGATTGGTTCAAAACATAGACAGTAAGAAGAGTCAATCTTCTTGTACGTAAGTCGGCATTGTGCTTTTTCTATTTAATTCCGATGCAATTTCTGTGTTTCATCGTCAATACGAAGGTCAGAGGGATACAGTAAACCTGAAGTGAAGCATCGGAATCTATAACTAATGTCACAGGAATGGTTCAAACATAGTCAGTAAGAAGAGTCAGTCTACTTGTACTTAATTCGGCAATGTGCCTTTTGTATTTAATTCCGATGCAATTTCTGTGTTTCATCGTCAATAAGAAGGTCCAAGGGATTCAGTAAACCTAAAGTGAAGCATCGGAATCTATAACTAGTGTCACTGGATTGGTTCAAAGATAGACAGTAAGAGGAGTCTGTCTTCTTGTACTTAAGTCGGCATTGTGCCTTATGTATCTAATTCCGATGCAATTTCTGTGATTCATCGTCAATAAGAAGGTCCCAGGTATACAGTAAACCTGAAGTGAAGCATCGGAATCTATAACTAGTGTCACAGGAATGTTTCAAAACATAGTCAGTAAGAAGAGTCAGTCTTCGTGTACTTAAGTCGGCATTGTGCCTTTCGTATTTAATTCCGATGCAATTTCTGTGCTTCACCGTCAATAAGAAGGTCAGAGGGATACAGTAAACCTGAAGTGAAGCATCGGAATCTATAACTAGTGTCACAGGAATGGTTCAAACATAGACAGTAAGAAGAGTCAGTCTTCTTGTACTTAAGTCTGCATTGAGCCTTTTGTATTTAATTCCGATGCAATATCTGCGTTTCATCGTCTATAAGAAGGTCAGAGGGATACAGCAAACCGGAAGTGAAGCATCGGAATCTGTAACTAGTGTCACAGGAATGGTGCAAATCATTGTCAATAAGAAGAGTCGGTCTTCATGTACTTAAGTCGGCATTGTGCCTTTTGTATTTAATTCCGATACAATTTCTGTGTTTCATCGTTAATAAGAACGTACAAGGGATACAGTAAACCGAAGTGAAGCATCGGAATCTATAACTAGTGTCACAGGAATGGTTCAAAACATAGACAGTAGGAAGAATCAGTGTTCTTGTACTTATGTCGGCATTGTGCCTTTTGTATTTAATTCCGATTCAATTTCTGTGTTTCATCGTCAATAAGAATGTCCAAGGGATACAGTAAACCTGACGTGAAGCATCGGAATCTACAACTAGTGTCATAGGATTGGTTCAAAACATAGACAGTAAGAAGAGTCAATCTTCTTGTACGTAAGTCGGCATTGTGCTTTTTCTATTTATATCCGATGCAATTTCTGTGTTTCATCGTCAATAAGAAGGTAAGAGGGATACAGTAAACCTGATGTGAAGCATCGGAATCTATAACTTATGTCACAGGAATGGGTTCAAACAGAGTCAGTAAGAAGAGTCAGTCTACTTGTATTTAATTCGCAATGTGCCTTTTGTATTTAATTCCGATGCAATTTCTGTGTTTCATCGTCAATAAGAAGGTCCAAGGGATTCAGTAAACCTGGAGTGAAGCATCGGAATCTATTACTAGAGTCACAGTAATGGTTCAAAACATAGGCAGTAACAAAAGTCAGTCTTCTTGTACTTAAGTCGGCATTGTGCCTTTTGTATTTAATTGCGATGCAATTTCTGTGATTCATCGTCAATAAGAAGGTCCCAGGGATACAGTAAACCTGAAGTGAAGCATCGGAATCTATAACTAGTGTCACAGGAATGGTTCAAATCATAGTCAGTAAGAAGAGTCAGTCTTCTTGTCCTTAAGTCGGCATTGTGACTGTTGTATTTAATTCCGATGCAATTTCTGTGTTTCATCGGCAATAAGGTCAGAGGGATACAGTACACCTGAAGTGAAGCATCGGAATCTATAACTAGTGTCACACTAATGGTTCAAAACAAAGTCAGTAAGAAGAGTCAGTCTTCTTGTCCTTAAGTCGGCATTGTGCCTTTTGTATTTAATTCAGATGCAATTTCTGTGTTTCATCGTCAATAAGGAGGTCCAAGGGATACAGTAAACCTGAAGTGAAGCATCGGAATCTACAACTAGTGTCATAGGATTGGTTCAAAACATAGACAGTAAGAAGAGTCAATCTTCTTGTACGTAAGTCGGCATTGTGCTTTTTCAATTTATATCCGATGCAATTTCTGTGTTTCATCGTCAATACGAAGGTCAGAGGGATACAGTAAACCTGAAGTGAAGCATCGGAATCTATAACTAATGTCACAGGAATGGTTCAAACATAGTCAGTAAGAAGAGTCAGTCTACTTGTACTTAATTCGGCAATGTGCCTTTTGTATTTAATTCCGATGCAATTTCTGTGTTTCATCGTCAATAAGAAGGTCCAAGGGATTCAGTAAACCTAAAGTGAAGCATCGGAATCTATAACTAGTGTCACTGGATTGGTTCAAAGATAGACAGTAAGAGGAGTCTGTCTTCTTGTACTTAAGTCGGCATTGTGCCTTATGTATCTAATTCCGATGCAATTTCTGTGATTCATCGTCAATAAGAAGGTCCCAGGTATACAGTAAACCTGAAGTGAAGCATCGGAATCTATAACTAGTGTCACAGGAATGTTTCAAAACATAGTCAGTAAGAAGAGTCAGTCTTCGTGTACTTAAGTCGGCATTGTGCCTTTCGTATTTAATTCCGATGCAATTTCTGTGCTTCACCGTCAATAAGAAGGTCAGAGGGATACAGTAAACCTGAAGTGAAGCATCGGAATCTATAACTAGTGTCACAGGAATGGTTCAAACATAGACAGTAAGAAGAGTCAGTCTTCTTGTACTTAAGTCTGCATTGAGCCTTTTGTATTTAATTCCGATGCAATATCTGCGTTTCATCGTCTATAAGAAGGTCAGAGGGATACAGCAAACCGGAAGTGAAGCATCGGAATCTGTAACTAGTGTCACAGGAATGGTGCAAATCATTGTCAATAAGAAGAGTCGGTCTTCATGTACTTAAGTCGGCATTGTGCCTTTTGTATTTAATTCCGATACAATTTCTGTGTTTCATCGTTAATAAGAACGTACAAGGGATACAGTAAACCGAAGTGAAGCATCGGAATCTATAACTAGTGTCACAGGAATGGTTCAAAACATAGACAGTAGGAAGAATCAGTGTTCTTGTACTTATGTCGGCATTGTGCCTTTTGTATTTAATTCCGATTCAATTTCTGTGTTTCATCGTCAATAAGAATGTCCAAGGGATACAGTAAACCTGACGTGAAGCATCGGAATCTACAAGTAGTGTCACAGGATTGGTTCAAAACATAGACAGTAAGAAGAGTCAACCTTCTTGCACTTAAGTTGGCATTGTGCCTTTTCAATTGAAATCCGATGCAATTTCTGTGTTTCATCGTCAATAAGAAGGTCAGAGGGATACAGTAAACCTGAAGTGAAGCATCGGAATCTATACCTAGTGTCACAGGAATGGTTCAAACATAGTCAGTAAGAAGAGTCAGTCTACTTGTACTTAATTCGGCATTGTGCCTTTTGTATTCAATTCCGATGCAATTTCTGTGTTTCATCGTCAATAAGAAGGTCCAAGGGAAATAGTAAACCTGGAGTGAAGCATCGGAATCTATAACTAGAGTCACAGTAATGGTTCAAAACATAGGAAGTAAGAAAAGTCAGTCTTCTTGTACTTAAGGCGGCATTGTGCGTTTTGTATTTAATTCCGATGCAATTTCTGTGTTTCATCGTCAATAAGAAGGTCCATGGGGTTGAGTAAACCTGAAGTGATGCATCGGAATCTATAACTGGTGCCACTGGATTGGTTCAAAATATAGCCAGTAAGAAGAGTCAGTATTCTTGTACTTAAGTCGGCATTGTGCCTTATGTATTTAATCCCGATGCAATTTCTGTGATTCATCGTCAATAAGAAGGCCCCAGGGATACAGTAAACCCGAAGTGAAGCATCGGAATCTATAACTAGTGTCACAGGAATGGTTCAAAACATAGTCAGTAAGAAGAGTCAGTCTTCTTGTCCTAATGTCGGCATTGTGACTGTTGTATTTAACTCCGGTGCAATTTCTGTGTTTCATTGTCAATAAGAAGGTCCAAGGGATACAGTAAACCAGGAGTGAAGCATCGGAATCTATAACTAGTGTCACAGGAATGGTTCAAATTATAGTCAGTAAGAAGAGTCAGTCTTCTTGTACTTAAGTCGGCATTGTGCCTTGTCTATTTAATTCCAATGGAATATCTGTGTTTTATCGTCAATAACAAGGTCCAATTGATACAGTAAACCTGGAGTGAAGCTCCGGAATCTATAACTAGTGTCAATGGCATGGTTCAAATCATAGACAGTAACAAGAGTCAGTCTTCTTGAAAATAAGTCGGCATTGTGCCTTTTGTATTCAATTCCGATTCAATTTCTGTGTTTCATCGTCAATAAGAAGGTCCAAGGGATACAGTAAACCTGAAGTGAAGCATCGGAATCTACAACTAGTGTCATAGGATTGTTTCAAAACATAGACAGTAAGAAGAGTCAATCTTCTTGTACGTAAGTCGGCATTGTGCCTTTTCTATTTATATCCGATGCAATTTCTGTGTTTCATCGTCAATAAGAAGGTAAGAGGGATACAGTAAACCTGATGTGAAGCATCGGAATCTATAACTAATGTCACAGGAATGGGTTCAAACAGAGTCAGTAAGAAGAGTCAGTCTACTTGTATTTAATTCGCAATGTGCCTTTTGTATTTAATTCCGATGCAATTTCTGTGTTTCATCGTCAATAAGAAGGTCCAAGGGATTCAGTAAACCTGGAGTGAAGCATCGGAATCTATTACTAGAGTCACAGTAATGGTTCAAGACATAGGCAGTAAGAAAAGTCAGTCTTCTTGTACTTAAGTCGGCATTGTGCCTTTTGTATTTAATTCCGATGCAATTTCTGTGTTTCATCGTCAATAAGAAGGTCCATGGGGTTCAGTAAACCTGAAGTGACGCATCGGAATCTATAACTAGTGTCACTGGATTGGTTCAAAAGATAGACAGTAAGAAGAGTCAGTCTTCTTGTACTTAAGTCGGCATTGTGCCTTATGAATTTAATTCCGATGCAATTTCTGTGATTCATCGTCAATAAGAAGGTCCCAGGGATACAGTAAACCTGAAGTGAAGCATCGGAATCTATAACTAGTGTCACAGGAATGGTTCAAATCATAGTCAGTATGAAGAGTCAGTCTTCTTGTCCTTAAGTCGGCATTGTGACTGTTGTATTTAATTCCGATGCAATTTCTGTGTTTCATCGGCAATAAGGTCAGAGGGATACAGTACACCTGAAGTGAAGCATCGGAATCTATAACTAGTGTCACACTAATGGTTCAAAACAAAGTCAGTAAGAAGAGTCAGTCTTCTTGTCCTTAAGTCGGCATTGTGCCTTTTGTATTTAATTCAGATGCAATTTCTGTGTTTCATCGTCAATAAGGAGGTCCAAGGGATACAGTAAACTTGAAGTGAAGCATCGGAATCTACAACTAGTGTCATAGGATTGGTTCAAAACATAGACAGTAAGAAGAGTCAATCTTCTTGTACGTAAGTCGGCATTGTGCCTTTTCTATTTATATCCGATGCAATTTCTGTGTTTCATCGTCAATAAGAAGGTCAGAGGGATACAGTAAACCTGAAGTGAAGCATCGGAATCTATAACTAATGTCACAGGAATGGTTCAAACATAGTCAGTAAGAAGAGTCAGTCTACTTGTACTTAATTCGGCAATGTGCCTTTTGTATTTAATTCCGATGCAATTTCTGTGTTTCATCGTCAATAAGAAGGTCCAAGGGATACAGTAAACCTGGCGTGAAGCATCGGAATCTATAACTAGAGTCACAATAATGGTTCAAATCATAGGCAGTAGGAAAAGTCAGTCTTCTTGTACTTAAGTCGGCATTATGCCTTTTGTATTTAATTCCGATGCAATCTCTGTGTTTCATCGTCAATAAGAAGGTCCATGGGGTTCAGTAAACCTGAAGTGAAGAATCGGAATCCATAACTAGTGTCACTGGATTGGTTCAAAAGATAGACAGTAAGAAGAGACAGTCTTCTTGTACTTAAGTCGGCATTGTGCCTTATGTATTTAATTCAGATGCAATTTCTGTGTTTCATCGTCAATAAGAAGGTCCAAATGATACGGTAAACCTGGAGTGTAGCATCGGAATCTATAACTAGTGTCCCAGGAATGGTTCAAAACATAGACAGTAAGAAGAGTCAGTCTTCGTGTACTTAAGTCGGCATTGTGCCTTTCGTATTTAATTCCGATGCAATTTCTGTGCTTCACCGTCAATAAGAAGGTCAGAGGGATACAGTAAACCTGAAGTGAAGCATCGGAATCTGTAACTAGTGTCACAGGAATGGTGCAAATCATTGTCAATAAGAAGAGTCCGTCTTCATGTACTTAACTCGGCATTGTGCCTTTTTTATTTAATTCCGATACAATTTCTGTGTTTCATCGTTAATAAGCACGTACAAGGGATACAGTAAAAAGAAGTGAAGCATCGGAATCTATAACTAGTGTCACAGGAATGGTTCAAAACATAGACAGTAGGAAGAATCAGTGTTCTTGTACTTATGTCGGCATTGTGCCTTTTGTATTTAATTCCGATTCAATTTCTGTGTTTCATCGTCAATAAGAATGTCCAAGGGATACAGTAAACCTGAAGTGAAGCATCGGAATCTACAAGTAGTGTCACAGGATTGGTTCAAAACATAGACAGTAAGAAGAGTCAACCTTCTTGCACTTAAGTTGGCATTGTGCCTTTTCTATTGAAATCCGATGCAATTTCTGTGTTTCATCGTCAATAAGAAGGTCAGAGGGATACAGTAAACCTGAAGTGAAGCATCGGAATCTATACCTAGTGTCACAGGAATGGTTCAAACATAGTCAGTAAGAAGAGTCAGTCTACTTGTACTTAATTCGGCATTGTGCCTTTTGTATTCAATTCCGATGCAATTTCTGTGTTTCATCGTCAATAAGAAGGTCCAAGGGAAATAGTAAACTTGGAGTGAAGCATCGGAATCTATAACTAGAGTCACAGTAATGGTTTAAAACATAGGCAGTAAGAAAAGTCAGTCTTCTTGTACTTAAGGCGGCATTGTGCCTTTTGTATTTAATTCCGATGCAATTTCTGTGTTTCATCGTCAATAAGAAGGTCCATGGGGTTCAGTAAACCTGAAGTGATGCATCGGAATCTATAACTGGTGCCACTGGATTGGTTCAAAATATAGCCAGTAAGAAGAGTCAGTATTCTTGTACTTAAGTCAGCATTGTGCCTTATGTATTTAATCCCGATGCAATTTCTGTGATTCATCGTCAATAAGAAGGCCCCAGGGATACAGTAAACCCGAAGTGAAGCATCGGAATCTATAACTAGTGTCACAGGAATGGTTCAAAACATAGTCAGTAAGAAGAGTCAGTCTTCTTGTTCTAATGTCGGCATTGTGACTGTTGTATTTAACTCCGGTGCAATTTCTGTGTTTCATTGTCAATAAGAAGGTCCAAGGGATACAGTAGACCAGGAGTGAAGCATCGGAATCTATAACTAGTGTCACAGGAATGGTTCAAACTATAGTCAGTAAGAAGAGTCAGTCTTCTTGTACTTAAGTCGGCATTGTGCCTTGTCTATTTAATTCCAATGGAATATCTGTGTTTTATCGTCAATACCAAGGTCCAATTGATACAGTAAACCTGGAGTGAAGCTCCGGAATCTATAACTAGTGTCAATGGAATGGTTCAAATCATAGACAGTAACAAGAGTCAGTCTTCTTGAACTTAAGTCGGCATTGTGCCTTTTGTATTTAATTCCGATTCAATTTCTGTGTTTCATCGTCAATAAGAAGGTCCAAGGGATACAGTAAACCTGAAGTGAAGCATCGGAATCTACAACTAGTGTCATAGGATTGGTTCAAAACATAGACAGTAAGAAGAGTCAATCTTCTTGTACGTAATTCGGCATTGTGCCCTTTCTATTTATATCCGATGCAATTTCTGTGTTTCATCGTCAATAAGAAGGTAAGAGGGATACAGTAAACCTGATGTGAAGCATCGGAATCTATAACTAATGTCACAGGAATGGTTCAAACAGAGTCAGTAAGAAGAGTCAGTCTACTTGTATTTAATTAGCAATGTGCCTTTTGTATTTAATTCCGATGCAATTTCTGTGTTTCATCGTCAATAAGAAGGTCCAAGGGATTCAGTAAACCTGGAGTGAAGCATCGGAATCTATAACTAGAGTCACAGTAATGGTTCAAAACATAGGCAGTAAGAAAAGTCAGTCTTCTTGTACTTAAGTCGGCATTGTGCCTTTTGTATTTAATTCCGATGCAATTTCTGTGTTTCATCGTCAATAAGAAGGTCCATGGGGTTCAGTAAACCTGAAGTGACGCATCGGAATCTATAACTAGTGTCACTGGATTCTTTCAAAAGATAGACAGTAAGAAGAGTCAGTCTTCTTGTACTTAAGTCGGCATTGTGCCTTATGTATTTAATTCGGATGCAATTTCTGTGATTCATCGTCAATAAGAAGGTCCCAGGGATACAGTAAACCTGAAGTGAAGCATCGGAATCTATAACTAGTGTCACAGGAATGGTTCAAATCATAGTCAGTAAGAAGAGTCAGTCTTCTTGTCCTTAAGTCGGCATTGTGACTGTTGTATTTAATTCCGATGCAATTTCTGTGTTTCATCGGCAATAAGGTCAGAGGGATACAGTACACCTGAAGTGAAGCATCGGAATCTATAACTAGTGACACACTAATGGTTCAAAACAAAGTCAGTAAGAAGAGTCAGTCTTCTTGTCCTTAAGTCGGCATTGTGCCTTTTGTATTTAATTCAGATGCAATTTCTGTGTTTCATCGTCAATAAGGAGGTCCAAGGGATACAGTAAACCTGAAGTGAAGCATCGGAATCTACAACTAGTGTCATAGGATTGGTTCAAAACATAGACAGTAAGAAGAGTCAATCTTCTTGTACGTAAGTCGGCATTGTGCCTTTTCTATTTATATCCGATGCAATTTCTGTGTTTCATCGTCGATAAGAAGGTCAGAGGGATACAGTAAACCTGAAGTGAAGCATCGGAATCTATAACTAATGTCACAGGAATGGTTCAAATATAGTCAGTAAGAAGAGTCAGTCTACTTGTACTTAATTCGGCAATGTGCCTTTTGTATTTAATTCCGATGCAATTTCTGTGTTTCATCGTCAATAAGAAGGTCCAAGGGGTAGAGTAAACCTGGAGTGAAGCATCGGAATCTATAACTAGAGTCACAGTAATGGTTCAAATCATAGGCAGTAAGAAAAGTCAGTCTTCTTGTACTTAAGTCGGCATTATGCCTTTTGTATTTAATTCCGATGCAATTTCTGTGTTTCATCGTCAATAAGAAGGTCCATGGGGTTCAGTAAACCTGAAGTGAAGAATCGGAATCTATAACTAGTGTCACTGGATTGGTTCAAAAGATAGACAGTAAGAGGAGTCAGTCTTCTTGTACTTAAGTCGGCATTGTGCCTTATGTATCTAATTCCGATGCAATTTCTGTGATTCATCGTCAATAAGAAGGTCCCAGGAATACAGTAAACCTGAAGTGAAGCATCAGAATCTATAACTAGTGTCACAGGAATGGTTCAAAACATAGTCAGTAAGAAGAGTCAGTCTTCTTGTCCTTAAGTCGGCATTGTGACTGTTGTATTTAATTCCGATGCAATTTCCGTGTTTCATTGGCAATAAGGTCAGAGGGATACAGTACACCTGAAGTGAAGCATCGGAATCTATAACTAGTGTCACACTAATGGTTCAAAACAAAGTCAGTAAGAAGAGTCAGTCTTCTTGTCCTTAAGTCGGCATTGTGCCTTTTGTATTTAATTCAGATGCAATTTCTGTGTTTCATCGTCAATAAGAAGGTCCAAATGATACGGTAAACCTGGAGTGTAGCATCGGAATCTATAACTAGTGTCCCAGGAATGGTTCAAAACATAGACAGTAAGAAGAGTCAGTCTTCGTGTACTTAAGTCGGCATTGTGCCTTTCGTATTTAATTCCGATGCAATTTCTGTGCTTCACCGTCAATAAGAAGGTCAGAGGGATACAGTAAACCTGAAGTGAAGCATCGGAATCTGTAACTAGTGTCACAGGAATGGTGCAAATCATTGTCAATAAGAAGAGTCGGTCATCATGTACTTAAGTCGGCATTGTGCCTTTTGTATTTAATTCCGATACAATTTCTGTGTTTCATCGTTAATAAGAACGTACAAGGGATACAGTAAACCGAAGTGAAGCATCGGAATCTATAACTGGTGTCACAGGAATGGTTCAAAACATAGACAGTGGGAAGAATCAGTGTTCTTGTACTTATGTCGGCATTGTGCCTTTTGTATTTAATTCCGATTCAATTTCTGTGTTTCATCGTCAATAAGAATGTCCAAGGGATACAGTAAACCTGAAGTGAAGCATCGGAATCTACAAGTAGTGTCACAGGATTGGTTCAAAACATAGACAGTAAGAAGAGTCAACCTTCTTGCACTTAAGTTGGCATTGTGCCTTTTCTATTGAAATCCGATGCAATTTCTGTGTTTCATCGTCAATAAGAAGGTCAGAGGGATACAGTAAACCTGAAGTGAAGCATCGGAATCTATACCTAGTGTCACAGGAATGGTTCAAACATAGTCAGTAAGAAGAGTCAGTCTACTTGTACTTAATTCGGCATTGTGCCTTTTGTATTCAATTCCGATGCAATTTCTGTGTTTCATCGTCAATAAGAAGGTCCGAGGGATATAGTAAACCTGGAGTGAAGCATCGGAATCTGTAACTAGCGTCACAGTAATGGTTCAAAACATAGGCAGTAAGAAAAGTCAGTCTTCTTGTACTTAAGTCGGCATTGTGCCTTTTGTATTTAATTCCGATGCAATTTCTGTGTTTCATCGTCAATAAGAAGGTCCATGGGGTTCAGTAAACCTGAAGTGATGCATCGGAATCTATAACTGGTGCCACTGGATTGGTTCAAAATATAGACAGTAAGAAGAGTCAGTCTTCTTGTACTTAAGTCGGCATTGTGCCTTATGTATTTAATCCCGATGCAATTTCTGTGATTCATCGTCAATAAGAAGGCCCCAGGGATACAGTAAATCCGAAGTGAAGCATCGGAATCTATAACTAGTGTCACAGGAATGGTTCGAAACATAGTCAGTAAGAAGAGTCAGTCTTCTTGTCCTAATGTCGGCATTGTGACTGTTGTATTTAACTCCGGTGCAATTTCTGTGTTTCATTGTCAATAAGAAGGTCCGAGGGATACTGTAAACCTGGAGTGAAGCATCGGAATCTATAACTAGTGTCACAGGAATGGTTCAAATTATAGTCAGTAAGAAGAGTCAGTCTTCTTGTACTTATGTCGGCATTGTCCCTTTTCTATTTAATTCCAATGGAATATCTGTGTTTTATCGTCAATAACAAGGTCCAATTGATACAGTAAACCTGGAGTGAAGCTCCGGAATCTATAACTAGTGTCAATGGAATGGTTCAAATCATAGACAGTAACAAGAGTCAGTCTTCTTGAACTTAAGTCGGCATTGTGCCTTTTGTATTTAATTCCGATGTAATTTCTGTGTTTCATTGTCAATAAGATGGTCCAACGGATACAGTAAACCGGGAGTGGAGCATCGGAATCTATAGCTAGTGTCACAGGAATGGTTCGAAACATAGAAAGTAAGAAGAGTCAGTGTTCGTGTACATAAGTCGGCAATTTGCCTTTTGTACTTAATTCCGATGCAATTTCTGTGTTTCATCGTCAATAAGAAGGTCCAAGGGATACAGTAAACCTGAAGTGAAGCATCGGAGTCCTTAACTAGTGTCACAGGAAAGGTTCAAAACATAGTCAGTAAGAAGAGTCAGTCTTCTTGTACTTAAGTCGGCATTGTGCATTTGTATTTAATTCCGATGCAATTTCTTTGTTTCATCGTCAATAAGAATGTCCAAGGGATTCAGTAAACCTGAAGTGAAGCATCGGAATCTATAACTAGTGTCACAGGAATGGTTGAAATCATTGTCAATAAGAAGAGTCGGTCTTCATGTACTTGAGTCGGCTTCGTGCCATTTGTATTTAATTCCGATGCAATTTCTGTGTTTCATCGTCAATAAGAAGGTACAAGGGATACAGTAAACATGAAGTGAAGCATCGGAACCTATAACTAATGTCACAGGAATGATTCAAACCATAGACAGTAAGAAGAGTCAGTGTTCTTGTACTTAACTCGGCATTGTGACTTTTGTATTTAATTCCGATGCAATTTCTGTGTTTCATCGTCAATAAGAAGGTCCAAGGGATACAGTAAACCTGAAGTGAAGCATCGGAATCTACAACTAGTGTCACAGGATTGGTTCAAATCATAGACAGTAAGAAGAGTCAGTCTTCTTGTACATAAGTCGGCATTGTGCCTTTTCTATTTAATTCCGATGCAATTTCTGTGTTTCATCGTCAATAAGAAGGTCAGAGGGATACAGTAAACCTGAAGTGAAGCATCGGAATCTATAACTAGTGTCACTGGAATGGTTCAAAATATAGACAGTTAGACGAGTGAGTCTTCTTGTACTAAAGTCGGCATTGTGCCTTTTGTATTTAATTCCGATGCAATTTCTGTGATTCATCGTCAATACGAATGTCCAAGGGATACAGTAAACCTGAAGTGAAGCATCGGACTCTATAACTAGTGTCACAGAAATGGTTCTAAACATAGACAGTCGGAAGAGTGAGTCTTCTTTTCCTTAAGTCGGCATTGTGCCCTTTGTATTTAAATACGATGCAATTTCTGTGTTTCATCGTCAATAAGAAGGTCCAACGGATACAGTAAACCTGGAGTGGAGCATCGGAATCTATAGCTAGTGTCACAGGAATGGTTCGAAACATAGAAAGTAAGAAGAGTCAGTGCTCGTGTACATATGTCGGCATTTTGCCTTTTGTATTTAATTCCGATGCAATTTCTGTGTTTCATCGTCAATAACAAGGTCCAAGGGATACAGTAAACCTGAGGTGAAGCATCGGAGTCCTTAACTAGTGTCACAGGAATGGTTCAAAACATAGTCAGTAAGAAGAGTCAGTCTTCTTGTACTTAAGTCGGCATTGTGCATTTTTATTTAATTCCGATGCAATTTCTTTGTTTCATCGTCAATAAGAATGTCCAAGGGATACAGTAAACCTGAAGTGAAGCATCGGAATCTATAACTTGTGTCACAGGAATGGTTGAAATCATTGTCAATAAGAAGAGTCGGTCTTCATGTACTTGAGTCGGCTTCGTGCCATTTGTATTTAATTCCGATGCAATTTCTGTGTTTCATCGTCAATAAGAAGGTACAAGGGATGCAGTAAACATGAAGTGAAGCATCGGAATCTATAACTAGTGTCGCCGGAATGTTTCAAATCATAGACAGTACGAAGAGACAGTCTTCTTGTACTTAAGTCGGCATTGTGCCATTTGTATTTAATTCCGATGCAATTTCTGTGTTTCATCGTCAATAAGAAGGTCCAAGAGACACAGTAAACCTGGAGTGATGCATCGGAATCTATAACTAGTGTCACAGGAATGGTTCAATTCATAGACAGTAAGATGAGTCAGTCTTCGTGTACTTAAGTCGGCATTTTGCCTTTAGTATTTAATGCCAATGCAATTTCTCTGTTTCATCGTCAATAAGAAGGTCCAAGGGATACAGGAAACCTGTAGTGAAGCATCGGAATCTATAACTAGTGTCACAGGAATGGTTCAAAACATAGTCAGTAAGAAGAGTCAGTCTTCTTGAACTTAAGTCGGCATTGTGCCTTTTCAATTTAATTCCGATGCAATTTCTGTGTTTCATCATGAATAACAAGGTCCAAGGGATACAGTAAACCTGGAGTGGTGCATCGGAAACTATAACTAGTGTCCATGGAATGGTTCAAAACATAGACAGTAAGAAGAGTCAGTCTTCTTGTACTTAAGTCGGCATTGTGCCTTTTGTATTTAACTCCGATGCCTTTTCTGTGTTTCATCGTCTATAAGAAAGTCAGAGGGATACAGTAAACCTGAAGTGAAGCATCGAAATTTATACCTAGTGTCACAGGAATGGTTCAAAACATAGTCAATAAGAAGAGTCAGTCTTCTTGTCCTTAAGTCGGCATTGTGCCTTTTGTATTTAATTTCGATGCAATTTCTGTGTTTCATCGTCTATAAGATGGTCCAAGGGATACAGTAAACCTGGCGTAAAGCATCGGAATCTATAACTAGTGTCACAGGAATGGTTCAAAACATAGACAGTAAGAAGAGTCAGTCTTCTTGTACGTAAGTCGGCATTGTGCCTTTTGTACTTAATTCCGATGCAATTTCTGTGTTTCATCGGCAATAAGAAGGTCCAAGCGATACAGTAAACCTGAAGTGAAGCATCGGAATCTATAACTAGTGTCACACTAATGGTTCAAAACAAACTCAGTAAGAAGAGTCAGTCTTCTTGTCCTTAAGTCGGCATTGTGCCTTTTGTATTTAATTCCGATACAATTTTGTATTTCATCGTCAATAAGAATGTCCAAGGGATACAGTAAACCTGAAGTGAAGCATCAGAATCTACAACTAGTGTCACAGGATTGGTTCAAAACATAGACAGTAAGAAGAGTCTGTCTTCTTGTACTTAAGTCGGCATGTGCCTTTTCTATTTTATACCGATGCAATCTCTGTGTATTATCGTCAATAAGAAGGTCAGAGGGATACAGTAAACCTGAAGTGAAGTATCGGAATCTATAACTAGTGTCACAGAAATGGTTCAAAACATAGTCAATAAGAAGAGTCAGTCTTCTTGATCTTAATTGGGCATTGTGCCTTTCTTATTTAATTCCGATGCAATTTCTGTGTTTCATCGTCAATAAGAAGGTCCAAGGGATACAGTAAACCTGAAGTGATGCATCGGAGTCCTTAACTAGTGTCACAGGAATGGTTCAAAACATAGTCAGTAAGAAGAGTCAGTCTTCTTGTACTTAAGTCGGCATTGTGCATTTGTATTTAATTCCGATGCAATTTCTTTGTTTCATCGTCAATAAGAATGTCCAAGGGATACAGTAAACCTGAAGTGAAGCATCGGAATCTATAACTAGTGTCACAGGAATGGTTGAAATCATTCTCAATAAGAAGAGTCGGTCTTCATGTACTTGAGTCGGCTTCGTGCCATTTGTATTTAATTCCGATGCAATTTCTGTGTTTCATGGTCAATAAGAAGGTACAAGGGATACAGTAAACATGAAGTGAAGCATCGGAACCTATAACTAATGTCACAGGAATGGTTCAAACCATAGACAGTAAGAAGAGTCAGTGTTCTTGTACTTAACTCGGCATTGTGCCTTTTGTATTTAATTCCGATGCAATTTCTGTGTTTCATCGTCAATAAGAAGGTCCAAGGGATACAGTAAACCTGAAGTGAAGCATCGGAATCTATAACTAGTGACACTGGAAAGGTTCAAAATATAGACAGTTAGAAGTGTGAGTCTTCTTGTACTTAAGTCGGCATTGTGCCTTTTGTATTTAAGTCCGATGCAATTTCTGTGATTCATCGTCAATACGAATGTCCAAGGGATACAGTAAACCTGAAGTGAAGCATCGGACTCTATAACTAGTGTCACAGAAATGGTTCAAAACATAGACAGTCGGAAGAGTGAGTCTTCTTTTCCTTAAGTCGGCATTGTGCCCTTTGTATTTAAATACGATGCAATTTCTGTGTTTCATCGTCAATAAGAAGCTCCAACGGATACAGTAAACCTGGAGTGGAGCATCGGAATCTATAGCTAGTGTCACAGGAATGGTTCGAAACATAGAAAGTAAGAAGAGTCAGTGTTCGTGTACATAAGTCGGCATTTTGCCTTTTGTATTTAATTCCGATGCAATTTCTGTGTCTCATCGTCAATAAGAAGGTCCAAGGGATATAGTAAACCTGAAGTGAAGCATCGGAGTCCTTAACTAGTGTCACAGGAATGGTTCAAAGCATAGTCAGTAAGATGAGTCAGTCTTCTTGTACTTAAGTCGGCATTGTGCATTAGTATTTAATTCCGATGCAATTTCTCTGTTTCATCGTCAATAAGAATGTCCAAGGGATACAGTAAACCTGAAGTGAAGCATTGGAATCTATAACTAGTGTCACTGGAATGGTTCAAAATATAGACAGTTAGAAGAGTGAGTCTTCTTGTACTTAAGTCGGCATTGTGCCTTTTGTATTTAATTCCGATGCAATTTCTGTGATTCATCGTCAATACGAATGTCCAAGGGATACAGTAAACCTGAAGTGAAGCATCGGACTCTATAACTAGTGTCACAGAAATGGTTCAAAACATAGACAGTCGGAAGAGTGTGTCTTCTTTTCCTTAAGTCGGCATTGTGCACTTTGTATTTAAATACGATGCAATTTCTGTGTCTCATCGTCAATAAGAAGGTCCAAGGGAAACAGTAAACCTGAAGTGAAGCATCGGAATCTATAACTAGTGTCGCCGGAATGTTTCAAAACATAGACAGTACGAAGAGACAGTCTTCTTGTACTTAAGTCGGCATTGTGCCATTTGTATTTAATTCCGATGCAATTTCTGTGTTTCATCGTCAAGAAGAAGGTCCAAGAGACACAGTAAACCTGGAGTGATGCATCGGAATCTATAACTAGTGTCACAGGAATGGTTCAATTCATAGACAGTAAGATGAGTCAGTCTTCGTGTACTTAAGTCGGCATTTTGCCTTTAGTATTTAATGCCAATGCAATTTCTCTGTTTCATCGTCAATAAGAAGGTCCAAGGGATACAGGAAACCTGAAGTGAAGCATCGGAATCTATAACTAGTGTCACAGGAATGGTTCAAAACATAGTCAGTAAGAAGAGTCAGTCTTCTTGAACTTAAGTCGGCATTGTGCCTTTTCTATTTAATTCCGATGCAATTTCTGTGTTTCATCGTGAATAACAAGGTCCAAGGGATACAGTAAACCTGGAGTGGTGCATCGGAAACTATAACTAGTGTCCATGGAATGGTTGAAAACATAGACAGTTAGAAGAGTCAGTCTTTTTGTACTTAAGTCGGCATTGTGCCTTTTGTATTTAACTCCGATGCCTTTTCTGTGTTTCATCGTCTATAAGAAAGTCAGAGGGATACAGTAAACCTGAAGTGAAGCATCGAAATTTATACCTAGTGTCACAGGAATGGTTCAAAACATAGTCAATAAGAAGAGTCAGTCTTCTTGTCCTTAAGTCGGCATTGTGCCTTTTGTATTTAATTTCGATGCAATTTCTGTGTTTCATCGTCAATAAGATGGTCCAAGGGATACAGTAAACCTGGAGTAAAGCATCGGAATCTATAACTAGTGTCACAGGAATGGTTCAAAACATAGACAGTAAGAAGAGTCAGTCTTCTTGTACGTAAGTCGGCATTGTGCCTTTTGTATTTAATTCCGATGCAATTTCTATGTTTCATCGGCAATAAGAAGGTCCAAGCGATACAGTAAACCTGAAGTGAAGCATCGGAATCTATAACTAGTGTCACACTAATGGTTCAAAACAAAGTCAGTAAGAAGAGTCAGTCTTCTTGTCCTTAAGTCGGCATTGTGCCTTTTGTATTTAATTCCGATACTATTTTGTATTTCATCGTCAATGAGAATGTCCAAGGGATACAGTAAACCTGAAGTGAAGCATCAGAATCTACAACTAGTGTAACAGGATTGGTTCAAAACATAGACAGTAAGAAGAGTCTGTCTTCTTGTACTTAAGTCGGCATTGTGCCTTTTCTATTTTATACCGATGCAATCTCTGTGTATCATCGTCAATAAGAAGGTCAGAGGGATACAGTAAACCTGAAGTGAAGTATCGGAATCTATAACTAGTGTCACAGAAATGGTTCAAAACATAGTCAGTAAGAAGAGTCAGTCTTCTTGATCTTAATTGGTCATTGTGCCTTTCGTATTTAATTCCGATGCAATTTCGGTGTTTCATCGTCAATAAGAAGGTCCAAGGGATACAGTAAACCTGAAGTGATGCATCGGAGTCCTTAACTAGTGTCACAGGAATGGTTCAAAGCATAGTCAGTAAGAAGAGTCAGTCTTCTTGTACTTAAGTCGGCATTGTGCATTTGTATTTAATTCCGATGCAATTTCTTTGTTTCATCGTCAATAAGAATGTCCAAGGGATACAGTAAACCTGAAGTGAAGCATCGGAATCTATAACTAGTGTCACAGGAATGGTTGAAATCATTCTCAATAAGAAGAGTCGGTCTTCATGTACTTGTGTCGGCTTCGTGCCATTTGTATTTAATTCCGATGCAATTTCTGTGTTTCATGGTCAATAAGAAGGTACAAGGGATACAGTAAACATGAAGTGAAGCATCGGAACCTATAACTAATGTCACAGGAATGGTTCAAACCATAGACAGTAAGAAGAGTCAGTGTTCTTGTACTTAACTCGGCATTGTGCCTTTTGTATTTAATTCCGATGCAATTTCTGTGTTTCATCGTCAATAAGAAGGTCCAAGGGATACAGTAAACCTGAAGTGAAGCATCGGAATCTATAACTAGTGTCACAGGAATGGTTCAAAATATAGACAGGTAGAAGTGTGAGTCTTCTTGTACTTAAGTCGGCATTGTGCCTTTTGTATTTAATTCCGATGCAATTTCTGTGATTCATCGTCAATACGAATGTCCAAGGGATACAGTAAACCTGAAGTGAAGCATCGGACTCTATAACTAGTGTCACAGAAATGGTTCAAAACATAGACAGTCGGAAGAGTGAGTCTTCTTTTCCTTAAGTCGGCATTGTGCCCTTTAAATTTAAATACGATGCAATTTCTGTGTTTCATCGTCAATAAGAAGCTCCAACGGATACAGTAAACCTGGAGTGGAGCATCGGAATCTATAGCTAGTGTCACAGGAATGGTTCGAAACATAGAAACTAAGAAGAGTCAGTGTTCGTGTACATAAGTCGGCATTTTGCCTTTTGTATTTAATTCCGATGCAATTTCTGTGTCTCATCGTCAATAAGAAGGTCCAAGGGATATAGTAAACCTGAAGTGAAGCATCGGAGTCCTTAACTAGTGTCACAGGAATGGTTCAAAGCATAGTCAGTAAGAAGAGTCAGTCTTCTTGTACTTAAGTCGGCATTGTGCATTTGTAATTAATTCCGATGCAATTTCTTTGTTTCATCGTCAATAAGAATGTCCAAGGGATACAGTAAACCTGAAGTGAAGCATCGGAATCTATAACTAGTGTCACAGGAATGGTTGAAATCATTGTCAATAAGAAGAGTCGGTCTTCATGTACTTGAGTCGGCTTCGTGCCATTTGTATTTAATTCCGATGCAATTTCTGTGTTTCATCGTCAATAAGAAGGTACAAGGGATACAGTAAACATGAAGTGAAGCATCGGAACCTATAACTAATGTCACAGGAATGGTTCAAACCATAGACAGTAAGAAGAGTCAGTGTTCTTGTACTTAACTCGGCATTGTGCCTTTGTATTTAATTCCGATGCAATTTCTGTGTTTCATCGTCAATAAGAAGGTCCAAGGGATACAGTAAACCTGAAGTGAAGCATCGGAATCTACAACTAGTGTCACAGGATTGGTTCAAAACATAGACAGTAAGAAGAGTCAGTCTTCTTGTACTTAAGTCGGCATTGTGCCGTTTCTATTTAATTCCGATGCAATTTCTGTGTTTCATCGTCAATAAGACGGTCAGAGGGATACAGTAAACCTGAAGTGAAGCATCGGAATCTATAACTAGTGTCACTGGAATGGTTCAAAATATAGAGAGTTAGAAGTGTGAGTCTTCTTGTACTTAAGTCGGCATTGTGCCTTTTGTATTTAATTCCGATGCAATTTCTGTGATTCATCGTCAATAAGAATGTCCAAGGGATACAGTAAACCTGAAGTGAAACATCGGACTCTATAACTAGTGTCACAGAAATGTTCAAAACATAGACAGTCGGAAGAGTGAGTCTTCTTTTCCTTAAGTGGGCATTCTGCCCTTTGTATTTAAATACGATGCAATATCTGTGTCTCATCGTCAATAAGAAGGTCCAAAGGAAACAGTAAACCTGAAGTGAAGCATCGGAATCTATAACTAGTGTCGCCGGAATGTTTCAAAACATAGACAGTACGAAGAGACAGTCTTCTTGTACTTAAGTCGGCATTGTGCCATTTGTATTTAATTCCGATGCAATTTCTGTGTTTCATCGTCAATAAGAAGGTGCAAGAGACACAGTAAACCTGGAGTGATGCATCGGAATCTATAACTAGTGTCACAGGAATGGTTCAATTCATAGACAGTAAGATGAGTCAGTCTTCGTGTACTTAAGTCGGCATTTTGCCTTTAGTATTTAATGCCGATGCAATTTCTCTGTTTCATCGTCAATAAGAAGGTCCAAGGGATACAGGAAACCTGAAGTGAAGCATCGGAATCTATAACTAGTGTCACAGGAATGGTTCAAAGCATAGTCAGTAAGAAGAGTCAGTCTTCTTGAACTTAAGTCGGCATTGTGCATTTTCTATTTAATTCCGATGCAATTTCTGTGTTTCATCGTGAATAACAAGGTCCAAGGGATACAGTAAACCTGGAGAGGTGCATCGGAATCTATAACTAGTGTCCATGGAATGGTTCAAAACATAGACAGTAAGAAGAGTCAGTCTTCTTGTACTTAAGTCGGCATTGTGAATTTTGTATTTAACTCCGATGCCTTTTCTGTGTTTCATCGTCTATAAGAAAGTCAGAGGGATACAGTAAACCTGAAGTGAAGCATCGAAATTTATACCTAGTGTCACAGGAATGGTTCAAAACATAGTCAGTAAGAAGAGTCAGTCTTCTTGTCCTTAAGTCGGCATTGTGCCTTTTGTATTTATTTTCGATGCAATTTCTGTGTTTCATCGTCAATAAGATGGTCCAAGGGATACAGTAAACCTGGAGTAAAGCATCGGAATCTATAACTAGTGTCACAATAATGGTTCAAAACATAGACAGTAAGAAGAGTCAGTCTTCTTGTACGTAAGACGGCATTGTGCCTTTTGTATTTAATTCCGATGCAATTTCTGTGTTTCATCGTCAATAAGAATGTATAAGGGATACAGTAAACCTGAAGTGAAGCATCGGAATCTACAACTAGTGTCACAGGATTGGTTCAAAACATAGACAGTAAGAAGAGTCTGTCTTCTTGTACTTAAGTCGGCATTGTGCCTTTTCTATTTTTACCGATGCAATCTCTGTGTATCATCGTCAATAAGAAGGTCAGAGGGATACAGTAAACCTGAAGTGAAGTATCGGAATCTATAACTAGTGTCACAGAAATGGTTCAAAACATAGTCAGTAAGAAGAGTCAGTCTTCTTCATCTTAATAGGGCATTGTGCCTTTCGTATTTAATTCCGATGCAATTTCTGTGCTTCACCGTCAATTAGAAGGTCAGAGGGATACAGTAAACTTGAAGTGAAGCATCGGAATCTATAACTAGTGTCACAGGAATGGTTCAAACATAGACAGTAAGAAGAGTCAGTCTTCTTGTACATAAGTCGGCATCGTGCCTTTTGTATCTAATTGCGATGCAATTTCTGTGTTTCATCGTCAATAAGAAGGTCAGAGGGATACAGTAAACCGGAAGTGAAGCATCGGAATCTATAACTAGTGTCACAGGAATGGTTCAAAGCATAGTCACTAAGGAGAGTCAGTCTTCTTGTCCTTAAGTCGGCATTGTGCCTTTTGTATTTAATTCCGATGCAATTTCTGTGTTTCATCGTCAATAAGAATGTCCAAGAGATACAGTAAACCTGACGTGAAGCATCGGAGTCAATAACTAGTGTCACAGGAATGGTTCAAAACATAGTCAGTAAGAAGAGTCAGTCGTCTTGTACTTAATTCGGCATTGTGCCTTTCGTATTAAATTCCGATGCAATTTCTGTGCTTCACCGTCAATAAGATGGTCAGAGGGGTACGGTAAACCTGAAGTGAAGCATCGGAATCTATAACTAGTGTCACAGGAATGGTTCAAACATAGACAGTAAGAAGAGTCAGTCTTCTTGTACTTAAGTCGGCATTGTGCCTTTTGTATTTAATTCCGATGCAATTTCTGTGTTTCATCGTTCATAAGAAGGTCAAAATGATACAGTAAACCAGAAGTGAAGTATCGGAATCTATAACTAGTGTCACAGGAATGGTTCAAAACATAGTCACTAAGAAGAGTCAGTCTTCTTGTACTTAAGTCGGCATTGTGCCTTTTGTATGTAGTTCCGATGCAATTTCTGTGTTTCATCGTCAATAGGAAGGTCCAAGGTATACAGTAAACCTGAAGTGAAGCATCGGAATCTATAACTAGTGTCACTGGAATGGTTCAAAATATAGACAGTAAGAAGAGTGAGTCTTCTTGTACTTAAGTTGGCATTGTGTCTTTTGTATTTAATTCCGATGCAATTTCTGTGATTCATCATCAATAAGAAGGTCCAAGGGATACAGTAAACCTGAAGTGAAGCATCGGACTCTATTACTAATGTCACAGAAATGGTTCAAATCATAGACAGTTGGAAGAGTCAGTCTTCTTATTCTTAAGTCGGCATTGTGCTCTTTGTATTTAAATCCGATGCAAGTTCTGTGTTTCATCGTCAATAAGAAGGTCCAAGGGAAACAGTAAACCTGAAGTGAAGAATCGGAATCAATAACTAGTGTCACATGAATGGTTCAAAACACAGACAGTACGAAGAGACACTCTCCTTGTACTTAAGTAGGCTTTGAGCCTTTTGTATTTTATTCCGATGCAATTTCTGTGTTTCATCGTCAATAAGAAGGTCCAAGGGATACAGTAAACCTCAAGTGAAGCATCGGAATCTATAACTAGTGTGACAGGAATGGTTCAAATCTTAGTCAGTAGGAAGAGTCGGTCTTCATGTACTTAAGTCGGCATTGTGACTTTTGTATTTAATTCCGATACAATTTTGTGTTTCATCGTCAATAAGAATGTCCAAGCGATACAGTAAACCAGAAGTGAAGCATCGGAATCTATAATTTGTGTCACACTAATGGTTCAAAGCAAAGTCAGTAAGAAGAGTCAGTCTTCTTGTCCTGAAGTCGACAATGTGCTTTTTGTATTTAGCTCCGATACAATTTTGTGTTTCATCGTCAATAAGAATGTCCAAGCGATACAGTAAACCTGAAGTGAAGCATCGGAATCAATAACTAGTGACACAGGAATGGTTCAAATCATTGTCAATAAGAAGAGTCGGTCTTCATGTACTTAAGTCGGCATTGTGCCCTTTGTATTTAATTCCGATGAAATTTCTGTGTTTCATCGTCAATAAGAAAGTACAAGGGATACAGAAAACCTGAAGTGAAGCATCGGAATCTATAACTGGTGTCACAGGAATGGTTCAAAGCATAGACAGTAGGAAGAGTCAGTGTTCTTGTACTTAAGTCGGCATTGTGCCTTTTGTATTTAATTCCGATACAATTTTGTGTTTCATCGTCAATAAGAATGTCCAAGGGATACAGTAAACCTGAAGTGAAGCATCGGAACCTACAACTAGTGTCACAGGATTGGTTCAAAACATAGACAGTAAGAAGAGTCTGTCTTCTTGTACTTAAGTCGGCATTGTGCCTATTCTATTTTATACCGATGCAATCTCTGTGTATCATTGTCAATAAGAAGGTCAGAGGGATACAGTAAACCTGAAGTGAAGTATCGGAATCTATAACTAGTGTCACAGACATGGTTCAAAACATAGTCAGTAAGAAGAGTCAGTCTTCTTGATCTTAATTGGGCATTGTGCCTTTCGTATTTAATTCCGATGCAATTTCTGTGCTTCACCGTCAATTAGAAGGTCAGAGGGATACAGTAAACGTGAAGTGAAGCATCGGAATCTTTAACTAGTGTCACAGGAATGGTTCAAACATAGACAGTAAGAAGAGTCAGTCTTCTTGTACATAAGTCGGCATCGTGCCTTTTGTATTTAATTGCGATGCAATTTCTGTGTTTCATCGTCAATAAGAAGGTCAGAGGGATACAGTAAACCGGAAGTGAAGCATCGGAATCTATAACTAGTGTCACAGGAATGGTTCAAAGCATAGTCAGTAAGGAGATTCAGTCTTCTTGTCCTTAAGTCGGCATTGTGCCTTTTGTATTTAATTCCGATGCAATTTCTGTGTTTCATCGTCAATAAGAAGGTCCAAGAGATACAGTAAACCTGACGTGAAGCATCGGAGTCAATAACTAGTGTCACAGGAATGGTTCAAACATAGACAGTAAGAAGAGTCAGTCTTCTTGTACTTAAGTCGGCATTGTGCCTTTTGTATTTAATTCCGATGCAATTTCTGTGTTTCATCGTCAATAGGAAGGTCCAAGGTATACAGTAAACCTGAAGTGAAGCATCGGAATCTATAACTAGTATCACTGGAATGGTTCAAAATGTAGACAGTAAGAAGAGTGAGTCTTCTTGTACTTAAGTCGGCATTGTGCCTTTTGTATTTAAATCCGATGCAATTTCTGTGTTTCATCGTCAATAAGAAGGTCCAAGGGAAACAGTAAACCTGAAGTGAAGCATCGGAATCAATAACTAGTGTCACATGAATGGTTCAAAACACAGACAGTACGAAGAGACACTCTCCTTGTACTTAAGTAGGTTTTGTGCCTTTTGTATTTAATTCCGATGCAATTTCTGTGTTTCATCGTCAATAAGAAGTTCCGAGGGATACAGTAAACCTGGAGTGAAGCATCGGAATCTATAACTAGTGTCACAGGAATGGTTCATAACATAGACAGTAAGAAGAGTCAGTCTTTTTGTACTTAAGTTGGCATTGTGCCTTTTCTATTTAATTCCGATGCCATTTCTGTGTTTCATCGTGAATAACAAGGTCCAAGGGATACAGTAAACCTCAAGTGAAGCATCGGAATCTATAACTAGTGTCACAGGAATGGTTCAAAAGCATAGACAGTAAGAAGAGTCAGTCTTTTTGCACTTAAGTCGGCATTGTGCATTTTGTATTTAATTCCTTTGCCATTTCTGTGTTTCATCGTCTATAAAAAAGTCAGAGGGATACAGTAAACCTGGAGTGAAGCATTGGAATCTATAACTAGCGTCACAGGAATGGTTCAAAACATAGACAGTAAGAAGAGTCAGTCTTTTTGTACTTAAGTCGGCATTGTGCCTTTTCTATTTAATTCCCATGCCATTTCTGTGTTTCATCGTGAATAACAAGGTCCAAGGGATACAGTAAACCTCAAGTGAAGCATCGGAATCTATAACTAGTGTGACAGGAATGGTTCAAAGCTTAGTCAGTAGGAAGAGTCGGTCTTCATGTACTTAAGTCGGCATTGTGCCTTTTGTATTTAATTCCGATGCAATTTCTGTGTTTCATCGTCAATAAGAAGGTCCAAGTGATACAGTAAACCAGAAGTGAAGCATCGGAATCTATAACTTGTGTCACACTAATGGTTCAAAGCAAAGTCAGTAAGAAGAGTCAGTCTTCTTGTCCTGAAGTCGGCATTGTGCCTTTTGTATTTAGTTCCGATACAATTTTGTGTTTCATCGTCAATAAGAATGTCCAAGCGATACAGTAAACCTGAAGTGAAGCATCGGAATCAATAACTAGTGTCACAGGAATGGTTCAAGTCATTGTCAATAAGAAGAGTCGGTCTTCATGTAGTAAAGTCGGCATTGTGCCTTTTGTATTTAATTCCGATGAAATTTCTGTGTTTCATCGTCAATAAGAAAGTACAAGGGATACAGTAAACCTGAAGTGAAGCATCGGAATCTATAACTGGTGTCACAGGAATGGTTCAAAACACAGACTGTAGGAAGAGTCAGTGTTCTTGTACTTAAGTCGGCATTGCGCCTTTTGTATTTAATTCCGATGCAATTTCTGTGTTTCATCGTCAATAAGAAGGTCAGAGGGATACCGTAAACCTGAAGTGAAGCATCGGACTCCAAAACTAGTGTCACAGTAATGGTTCAAAACATAGACAGTAGGGAGAACCAGTCTTCTTGTACGTAAGTCGGCATTGTGCCATTTGTATTTAATTCCGATGCAATTTCTGTGCTTCATCGTCAGTAAGAAGGTCCAAGGGATACAGTAAACCTGGAGTGAAGCATCGGAATCTATAACTAGTGTCACAGGAATGGTTCAAAACATAGTCAGTAAAAAGAGTCAGTCTTCTTGTTCTTAAGTCGGCTTTGTGCCTTTTGTATTTAATTCCGATGCAATTTCTGTGTTTCATCGTCAATTAGAAGGTCCAAGAGATACAGTAAACCTGACGTGAAGCATCGGAGTCAATAACTAGTGTCTCAGGAATGGTTCATAACATAGTCAGTAAGAAGAGTCAGTCGTCTTGTACTTAATTCGGCATTGTGCCTTTCGTATTAAATTCCGATGCAATTTTTGTGCTTCACCGTCAATAAGATGGTCAGAGGGATACGGTAAACCTGAAGTGAAGCATCGGAATCTATAACTAGTGTCACAGGAATGGTTCAAACATAGACAGTAAGAAGAGTCAGTCTTCTTGTACTGAAGTCGGCATTGTGCCTTTTGTATTTAATACCGATGCAATTTCTGTGTTTCATCGTTCATAAGAAGGTCAAAATGATACAGTAAACCAGAAGTGAAGTATCGGAATCTATAACTAGTGTCACAGGAATGGTTCAAAACATAGTCACTAAGAAGAGTCAGTCTTCTTGTACTTAAGTCGGCATTGTGCCTTTTGTATGTAGTTCCGATGCAATTTCTGTGTTTCATCGTCAATGGGAAGGTCCAAGGTATACAGTAAACCTGAGGTGAAGCAACGGACTCTATAACTAGTGTCACAGAAATGGTTCAAATCATGGACAGTAGGAAGAGTTAGTCTTCTTATACTTAAGTCGGCATTGTGCTCTTTGTATTTAAATCCGATGCAATTTCTGTGTTTCATCGTCAATAAGAAGGTCCAAGGGAAACAGTAAACCTGAAGTGAAGCATCGGAATCAATAACTAGTGTCACATGAATGGTTCAAAACACAGACAGTACGAAGAGACACTCTCCTTGTACTTAAGTAGGCTTTGTGCCTTTTGTATTTAATTCCGATGCAATTTCTGTGTTTCATCGTCAATAAGAAGTTCCAAGGGATACAGTAAACCTGGAGTGAAGCATCGGAATCTATAACTAGTGTCACAGGAATGCTTCATAACATACACAGTAAGAAGAGTCAGTCTTTTTGTACTTAAGTTGGCATTGTGCCTTTTCTATTTAATTCCGATGCCATATCTGTGTTTCATCGTGAATAACAAGGTCCAAGGGATACAGTAAATCTCAAGTGAAGCATCGGAATCTATAACTAGTGTCACAGGAATAGTTCAAAAGCATAGACAGTAAAAAGAGTCAGTCTTTTTGCACTTAAGTCGGCATTGTGCATTTTGTATTTAATTCCTTTGCCATTTCTGTGTTTCATCGTCTATAAATAAGTCAGAGGGATACAGTAAACCTGAAGTGAAGCATCGGAATCTATAGCTAGTGTCACAGGAATGGTTAAAAACATAGTCAGTAAGAAGAGTCAGTCTTCTTGTCCTTAAGTCGGCATTGCGCCTTTTGTATTTAATTCCGATGCAATTTCTGTGCTTCATCGTCAATAAGAAGGTCCAAGGGATACAGTAAACCTGGAGTGAAGCATTGGAATCTATAACTAGTGTCACAGGAATGGTTCAAAACATAGACAGTAAGAAGAGTCAGTCTTTTTGTACTTAAGTCGGCATTGTGCCTATTCTATTTAATTCCGATGCCATTTCTGTGTTTCATCGTGAATAACAAGGTCCAAGGGATACAGTAAACCTCAAGTGAAGCATCGGAATCTATAACTAGTGTGACAGGAATGGTTCAAAACTTAGTCAGTAGGAAGCGTCGGTCTTCATGTACTTAAGTCGGCATTGTGCCTTTTGTATTTAATTCCGATGAAATTTCTGTGTTTCATCGTCAATGAGAAAGTACAAGGGATACAGTAAACCTGAAGTGAAGCATCGGAATCTATAACTGGTGTCACAGGAATGGTTCAAAACATAGACTGTAGGAAGAGTCAGTGTTCTTGTACTTAAGTCGGCATTGTGCCTTTTGTATTTAATTCCGATGCTATTTCTGTGTTTCATCGTCAATAAGAAAGTCAGAGGGATACAGTAAACCTGAAGTGAAGCATCGGACTCCAAAACTAGTGTCACAGTAATGGTTCAAAACATAGACAGTAGGAAGAACCAGTCTTCGTGTACGTAAGTCGGCATTGTGCCATTTGTATTTAATTCCGATGCAATTTCTGTGTTTCATCGTCAATAAGTAGGTCCAAGGGATACAGTAATTCTGGAGTGAAGCATCGGAATCTATAACTAGTGTCACAGGAATGGTTCAAATCATAGTCAGTAAGAAGAGTCAGTCTTCTTGTCCTTAAGTCGGCTTTGTGCCTTTTGTATTTAATTCCGATGCAATTGCTGTGTTTCATCGTCAATTAGAAGGTCCAAGGGATACAGTAAACATGAAGTGAAGCATCGGAATCCAAAACTAGTGTCACAGGATAGGTTCAAAGCATAGACAGTAAGAAGAGTCTGTCTTCTTGTACTTAAGTCGGCATTGTGCCTTTTCTATTTTATACCGATGCAATCTCTGTGTATCATCGTCAATAAGAAGGTCAGAGGGATACAGTAAACCTGAAGTGAAGTATCGGAATCTATAACTAGTGTCACAGAAATGGTTCAAAACATAGTCAGTAAGAAGAGTCAGTCTTCTTGAACTTAATTGGGCATTGTGCCTTTCGTATTTAATTGCGATGCAATTTCTGTGCTTCACCGTCAATTAGAAGGTCAGAGGGATACAGTAAACTTGAAGTGAAGCATCGGAATCTATAACTAGTGCCACAGGAATGGTTCGAACATAGACAGTAAGAGGAGTCAGTCTTCTTGTCCTTAAGTCGGCATTGTGCCTTTTGTATTTAATTCCGATGCAATTTCTGTGTTTCATCGTCAATAAGAAGGTCCAAGGGAAACAGTAAACCTGAAGTGAAGCATCGGAATCAATAACTAGTGTCACATGAATGGTTCAAAACACAGACAGTACGAAGAGACACTCTCCTTGTACTTAAGTAGGCTTTGTGCCTTTTGTATTTAATTCCGATGCAATTTCTGTGTTTCATCGTCAATAAGAAGTTCCAAGGGATACAGTAAACCTGGAGTGAAGCATCGGAATCTATAACTAGTGTCACAGGAATGGTTCTTAACATAGACAGTAAGAAGAGTCAGTCTTTTTGTACTTAAGTCGGCATTGTGCCTTTTCTATTTAATTCCGATGCCATTTCTGTGTTTCATCGTGAATAACAAGGTAAAAGGGATACAGTAAACCTCAAGTGAAGCATCGGAATCTATAACTAGTGTCACAGGAATGGTTCAAATGCATACACAGTAAGAAGAGGCAGTCTTCTTGCACTTAAGTCGGCATTGTGCATTTTGTATTTAATTCCTTTGCCATTTCTGTGTTTCATCGTCTATAAGAAAGTCACAGGGATACAGTAAACCTGAAGTGAAGCATCGGAATCTATAGCTAGTGTCACAGGAATGGTTAAAAACATAGTCAGTAAGAAGAGTCAGTCTTCTTGTCCTGAAGTCGGCAATGTGCTTTTTGTATTTAGTTCCGATACAATTTTGTGTTTCATCGTCAATAAGAATGTCCAAGCGATACAGTAAACCTGAAGTGAAGCATCGGAATCAATAACTAGTGACACAGGAATGGTTCAAATCATTGTCAATAAGAAGAGTCGGTCTTCATGTACTTAAGTCGGCATTGTGCCTTTTGTATTTAATTCCGATGAAATTTCTGTGTTTCATCGTCAATAAGAAAGTACAAGGGATACAGAAAACCTGAAGTGAAGCATCGGAATCTATAACTGGTGTCACAGGAATGGTTCAAAGCATAGACAGTAGGAAGAGTCAGTGTTCTTGTACTTAAGTCGGCATTGTGCCTTTTGTATTTAATTCCGATGCAATTTCTGTGTTTCATCGTCAATAAGAAGGTCCAAGGGATACAGTAAACCTGAAGTGAATCATCGGAATCTACAACTAGTGTCACAGGATTGGTTCAAACGTAGACAGTAAGAAGAGTCAGTCTTCTTGTACTTAAGTCGGCATTGTGCCTTTTCTATTTAATACCGATGCAATTTCTGTGTATCATCGTCAATAAGAAGATCAGAGGGATTCAGTAAACCTGAAGTGAAGTATCGGAATCTATAACTAGTGTCACAGAAATGGTTCAAAACATAGTCAGTAAGAAGAGTCAGTCATCTTGAACTTAATTGGGCATTGTGCCTTTTGTATTTAATTCCGATCCAATTTCTGTGTTTCATCGTCAATAAGAAGGTCAGAGGGATACAGTAAACCTGAAGTGAAGCATCGGACTCCAAAACTAGTGTCACAGTAATGGTTCAAAACATAGACAGTAGGAAGAACCAGTCTTCTTGTACGTAAGTCGGCATTGTGCCTTTTGTGTTTAATTCCGATGCAATTTCTGTGTTTCATCGTCAATAAGAAGGTCCAAGGCATACAGTAAACCTGGAGTGAAGCATCGGAATCTATAACTAGTGTCACAGGAATGGTTCAAAACATAGTCAGTAAGAAGAGTCAGTCTTCCTGTCCTTAAGTCGGCTTTGTGCCTTTTGTATTTAATTCCGATGCAATTTCTGTGTTTCATCGTCAATTAGAAGGTCCAAGGGATACAGTAAACCTGAAGTGAAGCATCGGAATCTATAACAAGTGTCACTGGAATGGTTCAAAATATAGACAGTAAGAAGAGTCAGTCTTTTTGCACTTAAGATGGCATTGTGCTTTTTGTATTTAATTCCGATGCAATTTCTGTGTTTCATCGTCAATAAGAAGGTCCAAGGGATACAGTAAACCTGGAGTGAAGCATCGGAATCTATAACTAGTGTCACAGCAATGGTTCAAAACAGAGACAGTAGGAAGAGACAGTCTTCTTGTACTTAAGTCGGCATTGTGCCTTTTGTATTAAATTCCGATGCAATTTCTGTGTTTCATCGTCAATATGAAGGTCAGAGGGTTACAGTAAACCTGAAGTGAAGTATCGGAATCTATAACTAGTGTCACAGAAATGGTTCAAAACATAGTCAGTAAGAAGAGTCAGTCTTCTTGAACTTAATTTGGCATTGTGCCTTTCGTATTTAATTCCGATGCAATTTCTGTGCTTCACCGTCAATTAGAAGGTCAGAGGGATACAGTAAACTTGAAGTGAAGCATCGGAATCTATAACTAGTGCCACAGGAATGGTTCAAACATAGACAGTAAGAAGAGTCAGTCTTCTTGTACTTAAGTCGTCATCGTGCCTTTTGTATTTAATTGCGACGCAGTTTCTGTGTTTCATCGTCAATAAGAAGGTCAGAGGGATACAGTAAACCGGAAGTGAAGCATCGGAATCTATAACTAGTGTCACAGGAATGGTTCAAATCATAGTCAGTAAGAGGAGTCACTCTTCTTGTCCTTAAGTCGGCATTGTGCCTTTTGTATTTAATTCCGATGCAATTTCTGTGTTTCATCGTCAATAAGAAGGTCCAAGAGATACAGTAAACCTGAAGTGAAGCATCGGAGTCAATAACTAGTGTCACAGGAATGGTTCAAAGCATAGTCAGTAAGACGAGTCAGTCGTCTTGTACTTAATTCGGCATTGTGCCTTTCGTATTAATTTCCGATGCAATTTCTGTGCTTCACCGTCAATAAGATGGTCAGAGGGATACGGTAAACCTGAAGTGAAGCATCGGAATCTATAACTAGTGTCACAGGAATGGTTCAAACATAGACAGTAAGAAGAGTCAGTCTTCTTGTACTTAAGTCGGCATTGTGCCTTTTGTATTTAATTCCGATACAATTTCCCCGATTCATCATCAATAAGAAGGTCCAAGGGATACAGTAAACATGAAGTGAGGCATCGGACTCTATAACTAGTGTCACAGAAATGGCTCAAACATAGACAGTAGGAACAGTCAGTCTTCTTATTCTTAAGTCGGCATTGTGCCCTTTGTATTTAAATCCGATGCAATTTCTGTGTTTCATCGTCAATAAGAAGGTCCAACAGAATCAGTAAACCTGAAGTGAAGCATCGGAATCTTTAACTAGTGTCACATGAATGGTTCAAAACATAGACAGTACGAAGAGACACTCTCCTTGTACTTAAGTAGGCTTTGTGCCTTTTGTATTTAATTCCGATGCAATTTCTGTGTTTCATCGTCAATAAGAAGGTCCAAGGGATACAGTAAACCTGGAGTGAAGCATTGGAATCTATAACTAGTGTCACAGGAATGGTTCAAAACATAGACAGTAAGAAGAGTCAGTCTTTTTGTACTTAAGTCGGCATTGTGCCTTTTCTATTTAATACCGATGCAATTTCTGTGTATCATCGTCAATAAGAAGATCAGAGGGATTCAGTAAACCTGAAGTGAAGTATCGGAATCTATAACTAGTGTCACAGAAATGGTTCAAAACATAGTCAGTAAGAAGAGTCAGTCATCTTGAACTTAATTGGGCATTGTGCCTTTTGTATTTAATTCCGATCCAATTTCTGTGTTTCATCGTCAATAAGAAGGTCAGAGGGATACAGTAAACCTGAAGTGAAGCATCGGACTCCAAAACTAGTGTCACAGTAATGGTTCAAAACATAGACAGTAGGAAGAACCAGTCTTCTTGTACGTAAGTCGGCATTGTGCCTTTTGTGTTTAATTCCGATGCAATTTCTGTGTTTCATCGTCAATAAGAAGGTCCAAGGCATACAGTAAACCTGGAGTGAAGCATCGGAATCTATAACTAGTGTCACAGGAATGGTTCAAAACATAGTCAGTAAGAAGAGTCAGTCTTCCTGTCCTTAAGTCGGCTTTGTGCCTTTTGTATTTAATTCCGATGCAATTTCTGTGTTTCATCGTCAATTAGAAGGTCCAAGGGATACAGTAAACCTGAAGTGAAGCATCGGAATCTATAACAAGTGTCACTGGAATGGTTCAAAATATAGACAGTAAGAAGAGTCAGTCTTTTTGCACTTAAGATGGCATTGTGCTTTTTGTATTTAATTCCGATGCAATTTCTGTGTTTCATCGTCAATAAGAAGGTCCAAGGGATACAGTAAACCTGGAGTGAAGCATCGGAATCTATAACTAGTGTCACAGCAATGGTTCAAAACAGAGACAGTAGGAAGAGACAGTCTTCTTGTACTTAAGTCGGCATTGTGCCTTTTGTATTAAATTCCGATGCAATTTCTGTGTTTCATCGTCAATATGAAGGTCAGAGGGTTACAGTAAACCTGAAGTGAAGTATCGGAATCTATAACTAGTGTCACAGAAATGGTTCAAAACATAGTCAGTAAGAAGAGTCAGTCTTCTTGAACTTAATTTGGCATTGTGCCTTTCGTATTTAATTCCGATGCAATTTCTGTGCTTCACCGTCAATTAGAAGGTCAGAGGGATACAGTAAACTTGAAGTGAAGCATCGGAATCTATAACTAGTGCCACAGGAATGGTTCAAACATAGACAGTAAGAAGAGTCAGTCTTCTTGTACTTAAGTCGTCATCGTGCCTTTTGTATTTAATTGCGACGCAGTTTCTGTGTTTCATCGTCAATAAGAAGGTCAGAGGGATACAGTAAACCGGAAGTGAAGCATCGGAATCTATAACTAGTGTCACAGGAATGGTTCAAATCATAGTCAGTAAGAGGAGTCACTCTTCTTGTCCTTAAGTCGGCATTGTGCCTTTTGTATTTAATTCCGATGCAATTTCTGTGTTTCATCGTCAATAAGAAGGTCCAAGAGATACAGTAAACCTGAAGTGAAGCATCGGAGTCAATAACTAGTGTCACAGGAATGGTTCAAAGCATAGTCAGTAAGACGAGTCAGTCGTCTTGTACTTAATTCGGCATTGTGCCTTTCGTATTAATTTCCGATGCAATTTCTGTGCTTCACCGTCAATAAGATGGTCAGAGGGATACGGTAAACCTGAAGTGAAGCATCGGAATCTATAACTAGTGTCACAGGAATGGTTCAAACATAGACAGTAAGAAGAGTCAGTCTTCTTGTACTTAAGTCGGCATTGTGCCTTTTGTATTTAATTCCGATACAATTTCCCCGATTCATCATCAATAAGAAGGTCCAAGGGATACAGTAAACATGAAGTGAGGCATCGGACTCTATAACTAGTGTCACAGAAATGGCTCAAACATAGACAGTAGGAACAGTCAGTCTTCTTATTCTTAAGTCGGCATTGTGCCCTTTGTATTTAAATCCGATGCAATTTCTGTGTTTCATCGTCAATAAGAAGGTCCAACAGAATCAGTAAACCTGAAGTGAAGCATCGGAATCTTTAACTAGTGTCACATGAATGGTTCAAAACATAGACAGTACGAAGAGACACTCTCCTTGTACTTAAGTAGGCTTTGTGCCTTTTGTATTTAATTCCGATGCAATTTCTGTGTTTCATCGTCAATAAGAAGGTCCAAGGGATACAGTAAACCTGGAGTGAAGCATTGGAATCTATAACTAGTGTCACAGGAATGGTTCAAAACATAGACAGTAAGAAGAGTCAGTCTTTTTGTACTTAAGTCGGCATTGTGCCTTTTCTATTTAATTCCGATGCCATTTCTGTGTTTCATCGTGAATAACAAGGTCCAAGGGATACAGTAAACCTCAAGTGAAGCATCGGAATCTATAACTAGTGTGACAGGAATGGTTCAAAACTTAGTCAGTAGGAAGAGTCGGTCTTCATGTACTTAAGTCGGCATTGTGCCTTTTGTATTTAATTCCGATGCAATTTCTGTGTTTCATCGTCAATAAGTAGGTCCAAGCGATACAGTAAACTAGAAGTGAAGCATCGGAATCTATAACTTGTGTCACACTAATGGTTCAAAGCAAAGTCAGTAAGAAGAGTCAGTCTTCTTGTCCTGAAGTCGGCATTGTGCCTTTTGTATTTAGTTCCGATACAATTTTGTGTTTCATCGTCAATAAGAATGTCCAAGCGATACTGTAAACCTGAAGTGAAGCATCGGAATCAATAACTAGTGTCACAGGAATGGTTCAAGTCATTGTCAATAAGAAGAGTCGGTCTTCATGTACTTACGTCGGCATTGTGCCTTTTGTATTTAATTCCGATGAAATTTCTGTGTTTCATCGTCAATAAGAAAGTACAAGGGATACAGTAAACCTGAAGTGAAGCATCGGAATCTATAACTGGTGTCACACAAATGGTTCAAAACATAGACTGTAGGAAGAGTCAGTGTTCTTGTACTTAAGTCGGCATTGTGCCTTTTGTATTTAATTCCGATGCAATTTCTGTGTTTCATCGTCAATAAGAAGGTCCAAGGGATACAGTAAACCTGAAGTGAAGCATCGGAATCTACATCTGGTGTCACAGGATTGGTTCAAAACATAGACTGTAGGAAGAGTCAGTGTTCTTGTACTTAAGTCGGCATTGTGCGTTTTGTATTTAATTCCGATGCAATTTCTGTGTTTCATCGTCAATTAGAAGGTCCAAGGGATACAGTAAATCTGAAGTGAAGCATCGGAATCTATAACTTGTGTCACTGGAATGGTTCAAAATATAGACAGAAAGAAGAGTCAGTCTTCTTGTACTTAAGTTGGCATTGTGCCTTTTGTATTTAATTCCGATGCAATTTCTGGGTTTCATCGTCAATAAGAAGTTCCAAGGGATACAGTATACCTGGAGTGAAGCATCGGAATCTATAACTAGTGTCACAGGAATGGTTCAAAGGATAGACAGTACGAAGAGTCAGTCTTCATGTACATAAGTCGGCATTGTGCCTTTTGTATTTATTTCCGATGCAATTTCTGTGTTTCATCGTCAATAAGAAGGTCAGAGGGATACAGTAAACCTGAAGTGAAGCATCGGAATCTATAACTAGTGTCACGTGAATGGTTCAAACCATAGTCAGTAAGAAGAGTCAGTCCTCTTGTCCTTAAGTCGGCAATGTGCCTTTTGTATTTAATTCCGATGCAATGTCTGAGTTTCGTCGGCAATATAGACAGAGGGATACAGTAAACCGGATGTGAAGCATCGAAATCTATAACTAGTGTCACAGGAATGGTTCAAAACATAGTCAGTAAGATGAGTCTGTCTTATTGTCCTTAAGTCGGCATTGTGCCTTTTGTATTTAATTCCGATGCAATTTCTGTGTATCATCGTCAATTAGAAGGTCCAAGGGATACAGTAAACCTGAAGTGAAGCATCGGAATCTATAACTAGTGTCACTGGAATGGTTCAAAATATAGACAGTAAGAAGAGTCAGTCTTCTTTTACTTAAGTTGGCATTGTGCCTTTTGTTTTTAATTCCGATGCAATTTCTGTGATTCATCGTCAATAAGAAGGTCCAAAGGATACAGTAAACCTGAAGTGAAGCATCGGACTCTATAACTAGGGTCACAGAAGTGGATTAAACCATAGACAGTAGGAAGAGTCAGTCTTCTTATACTTAAGTCAGCTTTGTGCCTTTTGTATTTAATTCCGATGCAATTCCTGTGTTTCATCGTCAATAAGAAGGTCCAAGGGAAACAGTAAACCTAAAGTGAAGCATCGGAATCTATAACTAGTGTCACAGGAATAGTTCAAAACATAGACAGTACAAAGAGTCAGTCTTCATGTACATAAGTCGGCATTGAGGCTTTTGTATTTAATTCTGATGTAATTTCTGTGTTTCATCGTCAATCTGAAAGTCGGAGGGATACAGTAAACCGAAAGTGAAGCATCGGAATCTATAACAAGTGTCACAGGAATGGTTCAACACATAGACAGTAGGACGAACCAGTCTTCTTGTACGTAAGTCGGCATTGTACATTTTGTATTTAATTCTGATGCAATTTCTGTGTTTCATCGTCAATAAGAAGGTCCAAGGTATACAGTAAACCTGAAGTGAAGCATCGGAATCTATAAATAGTTTCACAGGAATGGTTTAAAACATAGTCAGTAAGAAGATTCGGTCTTCTTGTACTTAAGTCGGCATTGTGCATTTTGTATTTAATTCCGTTGCAATTTCTGTGTTTCATCGTCAATAAGAAGGTCCAAGAGGATACAGTAAACCTGGAGTGAAGCATCGGAATCTATAACTAGTGTCACAGGAATGGTTCAAAACATAGACAGTAAGAAGAGTAAGTCTTCTTGTACTTAAGTCGGCATTGTGCCTTTTCTATTTAATTCCGATGCCATTTAGGTGTTTCATCGTGAATAACAAGGTCCAAGGGATACAGTAACCCTCAAGTGAAGCATCGGCATCCATAACTAGTGTCACAGGAATGGTTCAAAACATAGACAGTAAGAAGAGTCAGTCTCCTTGTACGTAATTCGGCATTGTGTATTTTGTATTTCATTCCTTTGCCATTTCTGTGTTTCATCGTCTATAAGAAAGTCAGAGGGATACAGTAAACCTGAAGTGAAGCATCGGAATCTATAGCTAGTGGCACAGGAATTGTTCAAAACATAGTCAGTAAGAAGAGTCAGTCTTCTTGTCCTTAAGTCGGCATTCTGCCTTTTGTATTTAATTCCGATGCAATTTCTGTGTTTCATCGTCAATAAGATGGTCCAAGGGATACAGTAAACCTTGAGTAAAGCATCGGAATCTGTAACTAGTGTCACAGGAATGATTCAAATCATAGACAGAAAGAAGAGTCAGTCATCTTGTCCTTAAGTCGGCATTGTGCCTTTTGTATTTAGTTCCGATACAATTTTGTGTTTCATCGTCAATAAGAATGTCCAAGGGATACAGTAAACCTGAAGTGAAGCAACGGAATCAATAACTAGTGTCACAGGAATGGTTCAAATCATTGTCAATAAGAAGAGTCGGTCTTCATGTACTTAAGTCGGCATTGTGCCTTTTGTATTTAATTCCGATGCAATTTCTGTGTTTCATCGTCAATAAGAAGGTCAGAGGGATACAGTAAACCTGAAGTGAAGCATCGGAATCCAAAACTAGTGTCACAGGCATGGTTCGAAACATAGACAGTATGAAGAACCAGTCTTCTTGTACGTTAGTCGGCATTGTGCCTTTTGTATTTAATTCCTATGCAATTTCTGTGTTTCATCGTCAATAAGAAGGTCCAAGGTATACTGTAAACCGGATGTGAAGCATCGGAATCTATAACTAGTGTCACAGGAATGATTCAAAACATAGTCAGTAAGAAGAGTCAGTCTTCTTGTCCTTAAGTCGGCATTGTGCCTTTTGTGTTTAATTCCGATGCAATTTCTGTGTTTCATCGTCAATTAGAATGTCCAAGGGATACAGTAAACATGAAGTGAAGCATCGGAATCTATAACTAGTGTCACTGGAATGGTTCAAAATATAGACAGTAAGAAGAGTCAGTCTTCTTGTACTTAAGTTGGCATTGTGCCTTGTGTATTTAATTTCAATGCAATTTCTGTGATTCTTCGTCAATGAGAAGGTCCAAAGATACAGTAAACCTGAAGTGAAGCATCGGACTCTATAACTAGTGTCACAGAAGTGGATCAAACCATAGACAGTAGGAAAAGTCAGTCTTCTTATACTTAAGTCGGCTTTGTGCCTTTTGTATTTAATTCCGATGCAATTTCTGTGTTTCATCGTCAATAAGAAGGTCCAGGGGAAACAGTAAACCTGAAGTGAAGCATCGGAATCTATAACTAGTGTCACAGGAATGGTTCAAAACATAGACAGTACGAAGAGTCAGTCTTCATGTACATAATTCGCCATTTGGCCTTTTGTATTTAATTCCGATGCATTTTCAGAGTTTCAACGTCAATAAGAAGGTCCAAGGGATACAGTAAACCTGAAGTGAAGCATCGGAATCTATAACTAGTGTCACTGGAATGGTTCAAAATATAGACAGTAAGAAGAGTCAGTCTTCTTGTACTTAAGTTGGCATTGTGCCTTGTGTTTTTAATTCCGATGCAATTTCTGTGATTCATCGTCAATAAGAAGGTCCAAAGGATACAGTAAACCTGAAGTGAAGCATCGGACTCTATAACTAGTGCCACAGAAGTGGATTAAACCATAGACAGTAGGAAGAGTCAGTCTTCTTATACTTATGTCGGCTTTGTGCCTTTTGTATTTAATTCCGATGCAATTCCTGTGTTTCATCGTCAATAAGAAGGTCCAAGGGAAACAGTAAACCTAAAGTGAAGCATCGGAATCTATAACTAGTGTCACAGGAATGGTTCAAAACATAGACAGTACAAAGAGTCAGTCTTCATGTACATAAGTCGGCATTGAGGTTTTTGTATTTAATTCTGATGCAATTTCTGTGTTTCATCGTCAATCTGAAAGTCGGAGGGATACAGTAAACCGAAAGTGAAGCATCGGAATCTATAACAAGTGTCACAGGAATGGTTCAAAACATATCAGTAAGAAGAGTCAGTCTTCTTGTCCTTAAGTCGGCATTGTGCCTTTTGTATTTAATTCCGATGCAATTTCTGTGTTTCATCGGCAATAAGGTCAGAGGAATACAGTAAACCTGAAGTGAAGCATCGGAATCTATAACTCGTGTGACAGCAATGGTTCAAAACAAAGACAGTATGAAGAGTCAGTCTTCTTGTACTTAAGTCGGCATTGTGAATTTTGTATTTAATTCCGATGCAATTTCTGTGTTTCATCGTCAATAAGAAGGTCAGAGGGATACAGTAAACCTGAAGTGAAGCATCGGACTCCAAAATTAGTGTCACAGGAATGGTTCAACACATAGACAGTACGACGAACCAGTCTTCTTGTACGTAAGTCAGCATTGTGCCTTTTGTATTTAATTCTGATGCAATTTCTGTGTTTCATCGTCAATAAGAAGGTCCAAGGTATACAGTAAACCTGAAGTGAAGCATCGGAATCTATAAATAGTTTCACAGGAATGGTTTAAAACATAGTCAGTAAGAAGATTCGGTCTTCTTGTACTTAAGTCGGCATTGTGCATTTTGTATTTAATTCCGATGCAATTTCTGTGTTTCATCGTCAATAAGAAGGTCCAAGAGGATACAGTAAACCTGGAGTGAAGCATCGGAATCTATAACTAGTGTCACAGGAATGGTTCAAAACATAGACAGTAAGAAGAGTAAGTCTTCTTGTACTTAAGTCGGCATTGTGCATTTTCTATTTAATTCCGATGCCATTTAGGTGTTTCATCGTGAATAACAAGGCCCAAGGGATACAGTAACCCTCAAGTGAAGCATCGGCATCCATAACTAGTGTCACAGGAATGGTTCAAAACATAGACAGTAAGAAGAGTCAGTCTCCTTGTACGTAATTCGGCATTGTGCATTTTGTATTTCATTCCTTTGCCATTTCTGTGTTTCATCGTCTATAAGAAAGTCAGAGGGATACAGTAAACCTGAAGTGAAGCATCGGAATCTATAACCAGTGTCACAGGATTGGTTCAAAACATAGACAGTACGAAGAGTCAGTCTTCATGTACATAAGTCGGCATTGTGGCTTTTGTATTTAATTCTGATGCAATTTCTGTGTTTCATCGTCAATCAGAAAGTCGGAGGGATACAGTAAACCTGAAGTGAAGCATCGGAATCTATAACTAGTGTCACAGGAATGGTTCAAAACATAGACAGTAAGAAGAGTCAGTATTCTTGTACTTAAGTCGGCACTGTGAATTTTGTATTTAATTCCTTTGCCATTTCTGTGTTTCATCGTCTACAAGAAAGTCAGAAGGATACAGTAAACCTGAAGTGAAGCATCGGAATCTATAGCTAGTGTCACAGGAATGGTTCAAAACATAGTCAGTAAGAAGAGTCAGTCTTCTTGTCCTTAAGTCGGCATTTTGCCTTTTGTATTTAATTCCGATGCAATTTCTGTGTTTCATCGTCAATAAGATGGTCCAAGGGATACAGTAAACCTGGAGTAAAGCATCGGAATCTATAACAAGTGTCACAGGAATGATTCAAAACATAGACAGAAAGAAGAGTCAGTCTTCTTGTCCTTAAGTCGGCATTGTGCCTTTTGTATTTAGTTCCGATACAATTTTGTGTTTCATCGTCAATAAGAATGTCCAAGGGATACAGTAAACCTGAAGTGAAGCAACGGAATCAATAACTAGTGTCACAGGAATGGTTCAAATCATTGTCAATAAGAAGAGTCGGTCTTCATGTACTTAAGTCGGCATTGTGCCTTTTGTATTTAATTCCGATGCAATTTCTGTGTTTCATCGTCAATAAGAAGGTCAGAGGGATACAGTAAACCTGAAGTGAAGCATCGGAATCCAAAACTAGTGTCACAGGAATGGTTCGAAACATAGACAGTATGAAGAACCAGTCTTCTTGTACGTTAGTCGGCATTGTGCCTTTTGTATTTAATTCCTATGCAATTTCTGTGTTTCATCGTCAATAAGAAGGTCCAAGGTATACAGTAAACCTGAAGTGAAGCATCGGAATCTATAACTAGTTTCACAGGAATGGTTCAAAATCATAGTCAGTAACAAGAGTCAGTCATCTTGTACTTAAGTTGGCATTGTGCCTTTTCTATTTAATTCCGATGCAATTTCTGTGTTTCATCGTCAATAAGAAGGTCAGAGGGATACAGTAAACCGGATGTGAAGCATCGGAATCTATAACTAGTGTCACAGGATTGGTTCTAATCATAGACAGTAAGAAGAGTCAGCCTTCTAGTACTTAAGTCGGCATTGTGCCTTTTCTATTTAATACCGATGCAATTTCCTGTTTATCATCGTCAATAAGAAGGTCAGGGGGATTCAGTAAACCTGATGTGAAGTATCGCAATCTATAACTAGTGTCACAGAAATGGTTGAAAGCATAGTCAGTATGAAAAGTCAGTCATCTTGAACTTAATTGGGCATTGTGCTTTCCTATTCAATTCCGATGCAATATCTGTGCTTCACCGTCAATTAGAAGGTCAGAGGGATACAGTAAACCTGAAGTGAAGTATCGGAATCTATAACTAGTGTCACAGGAATGGTTCAAACATAGACAGTAAGAAGAGTCAGTCTTCTTGTACTCAAGTCGGCATTGTGCCTTTTATATTTAATTGCGATGCAATTTCTGTGTTTCATGGTCAATAGGAAGATCAGAGGGATACAGTAAACCGGATGTGAAGCATCGGAATCTATAACTAGTGTCACAGGAATGGTTCAAAACATAGTCAGTAAGAAGAATCTGTCTTCTTGTCCTTAAGTCGGCATTGTGCCCTTTGTATTTAATTCCGATGCAATTTCAGTGTTTCATCGTCAATAGGAAGGTCCAAGGGAAACAGTAAACCTGAAATGAAGCATCGGAATCTATAACTAGTGTCACAGGAATGGTTCAAAACATACACAGTACGAAGTGTCAGTATTCATGTACATAAGTCGGCATTGTGGCTTTTGTATTTAATTCTGATGCAATTTCTGTGTTTCATCGTCAATCAGAAGGTCAGAGGGATACAGTAAACCTGAAGTGAAGCATCGGAATCTATAACTAGTGTCACAGGAATGGTTCAAACATAGTGAGTAAGAAGAGTCAGTCTTCTTGTCCTTAAGTCGGCATTGTGCCTTTTGTATTTAATTCCGATGCAGTTTCTGTGTTTCATCGGCAATAAGGTCAGTGGGATACAGTAAACCTGAAGTGAAGCATCGGAATCTATAAATAGTGTCACAGCAATGTTTCAAAACATAGACAGTATGAAGAGTCAGTCTTCTTGTACTTAAGTCGGCATTGTGCCTTTTGTGTTTAATTCCGATGCAATTTCTGTGTTTCATCGTCAATTAGAATGTCCAAGGGATACAGTAAACCTGAAGTGAAGCATCGGAATCTATAACTAGTGTCACTGGAATGGTTCAAAATATAGACAGTAAGAAGAGTCAGTCTTCTTGTACTTAAGTTGGCATTGTGCCTTGTGTATTTAATTCCGATGCAATTTCTGTGATTCATCGTCAATAAGAAGGTCCAAAGATACAGTAAACCTGAAGTGAAGCATCGGACTCTATAACTAGTGTCACAGAAGTGGATCAAACCATACAGTAGGAAAAGTCAGTCTTCCTATACTTAAGTCGGCATTGTGCCTTTTGTATTTAATTCCGATGCAATTTCTGTGTTTCATCGTCAATAAGAAGGTCCAAGGGAAACAGTAAACCTGAAGTGAAGCATCGGAATCTATAACCAGTGTCACAGGATTGGTTCAAAACATAGACAGTACGAAGAGTCAGTCTTCATGTACATAAGTCGGCATTGTGGCTTTTGTATTTAATTCTGATGCAATTTCTGTGTTTCATCGTCAATCAGAAAGTCAGAAGGATACAGTAAACCTGAAGTGAAGCATCGGAATCTATAGCTAGTGTCACAGGAATGGTTCAAAACATAGTCAGTAAGAAGAGTCAGTCTTCTTGTCCTTAAGTCGGCATTGTGCCTTTTGTATTTAATTCCGATGCAATTTCTGTGTTTCATCGTCAATAAGATGGTCCAAGGGATACAGTAAACCTGGAGTAAAGCATCGGAATCTATCACTAGTGTCACAGGAATGGTTCAAAACATAGACAGTAAGAAGAGTTAGTCTTCTTGTACTTAAGTCGGCATTGTGCCTTTTGTATTAAATTCCGATGTAATTTCTGTGTTTCATCGTCAATAAGAAGGTCCAAGGGACACAGTAAACCTCAAGTGAAGCATCGGAATCTATAACTAGTGTTACAGAAATGGTTCAAAGCTTAGTCAGTAGGAAGAGTCAGTCTTCATGTACTTAAGTAGGCATTGTGCCTTTTGTATTTAGTTCCGATCCAATTTCTGTGTTTCATCGTCAATAAGAAGGTCCAAGCGATACAGTAAACCAGAAGTTAAGCATCGGATTCAATAACTTGTGTCACACTAATGGTTCAAATCAAAGTCAGTAAGAAGAGTCATTCTTCTTGTCCTTAAGTCGGCATTGTGCCTTTTGTATTTAGTTCCGATACAATTTTGTGTTTCATCGTCAATAAGAATGTTCAAGGGATACAGTAAACCTGAAGTGAAGCAACGGAATCAATAACTAGTGTCACAGGAATGGTTCAAATCATTGCCAATAAGAAGAGTCGGTCTTCATGTACTTAAGTCGGCATTGTGCCTTTTGTATTTAATTCCGATGCAATTTCTGTGTGTCATCGTCAATAAAAAAGTACAAGGGATACAGTAAACCTGAAGTGAAGCATCGGAATCTATGACTGGTGTCACAGGAATGGTTCAAAACATAGACAGTAGGAAGAGTCAGTGTTCTTGTACTTAAGTCGGCATTGTGCCTTTTGTATTTAATTCCGATGCAATTTCTGTGTTTCATCGTCAATAAGAAGGTCCAAGGGATACTGTAAACCTGAACTGAAGCATCGGAATCTACAACTAGTGTCACATGATTGGTTCAAATCATAGACAGTAAGAAGAGTCAGTCTTCTAGTACTTAAGTCGGCATTGCGCCTTTTCTATTTAATACCGATGCAATTTCTGTGTATCATCGTCAATAAGAAGGTCAGAGGGATTCAGTAAACCTGATGTGAAGTATCGCAATCTATAACTAGTGTCACAGAAATGGTTCAAAGCATAGTCAGTAAGAAGAGTCAGTCATCTTGAACTTAATTGGGCATTGTGCCTTTCGTATTTAATTCCGATGCAATTTCTGTGTTTCACCGTCAATTAGAAGGTCAGAGGGATACAGTAAACCTGAAGTGAAGCATCGGAATCTATAACTAGTGTCGCAGGAATGGTTCAAACATAGACAGGAAGAAGAGTCAGTCTTCTTGTACTCAAGTCGGCATTGTGGGTTTTGTATTTAATTCTGATGCAATTTCTGTGTTTCATCGTCAATCAGAAGGTCAGAGGGATACCGTAAACCTGAAGTGAAGCATCGGAATCTATAACTAGTGTCACAGGAATGGTTCAAACATAGTCAGTAAGAAGAGTCAGTCTTCTTGTCCTTGAGTCGGCATTGTGCCTTTTGTATTTAATTCCGATGCAGTTTCTGTGTTTTATCGGCAATAAGGTCAGTGGGATACAGTAAACCTGAAGTGAAGCATCGGAATCTATAAATAGTGTCACAGCAATGTTTCAAAACATAGACAGTATGAAGAGTCAGTCTTCTTGTACTTAAGTCGGCATTGTGCCTTTTGTATTTAATTCCGATGCAATTTCTGTGTTTCAACGTCAATAAGAAGGTCAGAGGGATACAGTAAACCTGAAGTGAAGCATCGGACTCCAAAACTAGTGTCACAGGAATGGTTCAAAACATAGACAGTAGGAAGAACCAGTCTTCTTGTACGTAAGTCGTCATTGTGCATTTTTTATTTAATTCCGATGCAATTTCTGTGTTTCATCGTCAATAAGAAGGTCCAAGGGATACAGTAAACCTGGAGTGAAGCATCGGAAACTATAACTAGTGTCACAGGAACGGTTCAAAACATAGACGGTAAGAAGAGTCAGACTTCTTGTACTTAAGTCGACATTGTGCCTTTTGTATTTAATTCCAATGCAATTTCTGTGTTTCATCGTCAATAAGAAGGTCAGTGGGATACAATAAACCTGAAGTGAAGTATCGGAATCTATAACTAGTGTCACAGGAATATTTCAAAACAAAGTCAGTAAGAAGAGTCAGTCTTCTTGTCCTTAAGTCGGCATTGTGCCTTTTGTATATAATTCCGATGCAATTTCTGTGTTTCATCGTCAATAAGAAGCTCCAAGGGATACAGTATACGTGGAGTAAAGCATCGGAATCTATAACTAGTGTCACAGGAATGGTCCAAAGCAAAGACAGTACGAAGAGTCAGTCTTCATGTACATAATTCGGCATTGTGGATTTTGTATTTAATTCCGATGCAATTTCTGTGTTTCATCGTCAATAAGAAGGTCCAAGGGATACAGTAAACCTGGAGTGAAGCATCGGAATCTATAACTAGTGTCACAGGAATGGTTCAAAGCAACGTCAGTAAGATGAGTCAGTCTTCTTGTCCTTATGTCGGCATTTTGCCTTTTGTATTTAATTCTGATGCAATTGCTGTGCTTCATCGTCAATAAGAAGGTCAGAGGGATACAGTAAACCTGAAGTGAAGCATCGGAATCAATAACTAGTGTCACGTGAATGGTTCAAACCATAGTCAGTAAGAAGAGTCAGTCCTCTTGTCCATAAGTTGGCATTGTGCCTTTTGTATTTAATTCCAATGCAATTTCTGTGTTTCGTCGGAAATTTGGTCAGAGGGATACAGTAAACCTGAAGTGAAGCATCGGAATCTATAACTAGTGTCACAGCAATGGTTCAAAACATAGACAGTAGGAAGAGTCAGTGTTCTTGTACTTAAGTCGGCATTATGCCTTTTGTATTTAATTCCGATGCAATTTCTGTGTTTCATCGTCAATAAGAAGGTCAGAGGGATACAGTAAACCTGAAGTGAAGCATCGGAATCTTTAACTAGTGTCACTGGAATAATTCAAATTATAGACAGTAAGAAGAGTTGGTCTTCTTGTACTTAAGTCGGCATTGTGCATTTTGTATTTCATTCCGATGCAATTTCTGTGATTCATCGTCAATAAGAAGGTCCAAAAGATACAGTAAACCTGAAGTGAAGCATCGGACTCTATAACTAGTGTCACAGAAATGGATCAAACCATAGACAGTAGGAAGAGTCAGACTTCTTGTACTTAAGTCGACATTGTGCCTTTTGTATTTAATTCCAATGCAATTTCTGTGTTTCATCGTCAATCAGAAGGTCAGAAAGATACAATAAACCTGAAGTGAAGCATCGGAATCTGTAACTAGTGTCACAGGAATATTTCTAAACAAAGTCAGTAAGAAGAGTCAGTCTTCTTGTCCTTAAGTCGGCATTGTGCCTTTTGTATTTAATTCCGATGTAATTTCTGTGTTTCATCGTCAATAAGAAGTTCCAAGGGATACAGGATACCTGGAGTGAAACATCGGAATCTATAACTAGTGTCACGTGAATGGTTCAAACCATCGTCAGTAAGAAGAGTCAGTCCTCTTGTCCTTAAGTCGGCATTGTGCCTTTTGTATTTAATTCCGATGCAATTTCTGTGTTTCGTCGGCAATATGGTCAGAGGGATACAGTAAACCTGAAGTGAAGCATCGGAATCTATAACTAGTGTCACAGCAATGGTTCAAAACATAGACAGCAGGAAGAGTCAGTCTTCTTGTACTTAAGTCGGCATTGTGCCTTTTGTATTTAATTCCGATGCAATTTCTGTGTTTCAACGTCAATAAGAAGGTCAGATGGATACAGTAAACCTGAAGTGAAGCATCGGAATCCAAAACTAGTGTCACGGGAACGGTTCAAAACATAGACAGTAGGAAGAACCAGTCTTCTTTTACGTAAGTCATCATTGTGCCTTTTTTATTTAATTCCGATGCTATTTCTGTGTTTCATCGTCATTAAGAAGGTCCACGGTATACAGTAAACCAGAAGTGAAGCATCGGAATCTATAACTAGTTTCACAGGAATGGTTCGAAACATAGTCAGTAAGAAGAGTCAGTCTTCTTGTACTTAAGTTGGCATTGTGCCTTTTCTATTTAATTCCGATGCAATTTCTGTGTTTAATCGTCAATAAGAAGGTCCAAGGGAAACAGTAAACCTGGAGTGTTGCATCGGAATCTATAACTAGTGTCACAGGAATGGTTCAAAACAAAGTCAGTAAGAAGACTCATTCTTCTTGTCCTTAAATCGGCATTGTGCCTTTTGTATTTAATTCCCATGCAATTTCTGTGTTTCATCGTCAATACGAAGCTCCAAGAGATACAGTATACCTGGAGTGAAGCATCGGTATCTATAACTAGTGTCACAGGAATGGTTCAAAGCATAGACAGTAAAAAGAGTCAGACGTCGTGTACTTAAGTCGGCACTTAGAAATTTTGTATTTCATTCCGATGCAATTGCTGTGTTTCATCGTCAATAAGTATGTCCAACGGATACAGTAAACCTGAAGTGAGGCATCTGAATCTATAACTAGTGTCACAGGAATGGTTCAGCACATAGTAAGAAGAGTCACTCTTCTTGTACTTAAGTCGGCATTGTGCCTTTTCTATTTAATTCCGATGCAACTTCTGTGTTTCATCGTGAATAACAAGGTCCAAGGGATTCAGTAAACCTGGAGTGAAGCATCGGAATCTATAACTAGTGTCAATGGAATGGTTCAAATCATAGACAGTAAGAAGAGTCAGTCTTCTTGTACTTAAGTCGGCATTGTGCCGTTTGTATTTAACTCCTATGCAATTTCTGTGTTTCATCGTCTATAAGAAAGTCAGAGGGATACAGTAATCCTGAAGTGAAGCATCGGAATCTATAGCTAGTGTCACAGGAATGGTTCAAATCATAGTCAGTAAGAAGAGTCAGTCTTCTTGTCCTTAAGTTGGCATTGTGCCTTTTGTATTTAATTCCGATGCAATTTCTGTGTTTCATCGTCAATAAGAATGTCCAAGGGATACAGTAAACCTGGAGTAAAGCATCGGGATCTATAACTAGTGTCACAGGAATGGTTCAAAACATAGACAGTTAGAAGAGTCAGTCTTCTTGCCCTTAAGTCATCATTGTGCCTTTTGAATTTAATTCCGATGCATTTTCTGTGTTTCATCGTCAATAAGAAGGTCCAAGGGATACAGTAAACCTCAAGTGAAGCACTGGAATCAATAACTAGTGTCACAGGAATGGTTCAAATCATTGTCAATAAGTAGAGTCGGTCTTCATGTACTTAAGTCGGCATTGTGCCTTTTGTATTTAATTCCGATGCAATTTCTGTGTTTCATCGTCAATAAGAATGTCCAAGGGATACAGTAAACCTGGAGTAAAGCATCGGGATCTATAACTAGTGTCACAGGAATGGTTCAAAACATAGTCAGTAAGAAGAAATAGTCTTCTTGAACTTAATTGCGCATTGTGCCTTTCGTATTTAATTCCGATGCAATTTCTGTGCTTCACCGTCAATTAGAAGGTCAGAGGGATACAGTATACCTGAAGTGAAGCATCGGAATCTATAACTAGTGTCACAGGAATCGTTCAAACATAGACAGTTAGAAGAGTCAGTCTTCTTGTACTAAAGTCGGCATTGTGCCCTTTTTATTTAATTGCGATGCAATTTCTGTGTTTCATCGTCAATAAGAAGGTCAGACGCATTCAGTAAACCGGAAGTGAAGCATCGGAATCTATAACTAGTGTCACAGGAATGGTTTAAAACATAGTCAGTAAAAAGAGTCAGTCTTCTTGCCCTTAAGTCAGCATTGTGCCTTTTGAATTTAATTCCGATGCATTTTTTGTGTTTCATCGTCAATAAGAAGGTCCAAGGGATACAGTAAACCTGAAGTGAAGCATCGGAATCTATAACTAGTGTCACTGGAATGGTACAATATATAGACAGTAAGAAGAGTCAGTCTTCTTGTACTTAAGTCGGCGTTGTGCCTTTTGTATTTAATTCCGATGCAATTTCTGTGATTCATCGTCAATAAGAAGGTACAAGGGATACATAAAACCTGAAGTGAAGCATCGGACTCTATAACTACTGTCACAGAAATGGATCAAAACATAGACAGTAGGAAGAGTCTGTCTTCTTATACTTAAGTCGGCATTGTGCCTTTTGTATTTAATTCCGATGCAATTTCTGTGTTTCATCGTCAATAAGAAGGTCCAAGGGGAGCAGTAAACCTGAAGTAAAGCTTCGGAATCTATAACTAGTGTCACAGGAATGGTTCAAAACATAGATAGTACGAAGAGTCAGTCTTCATGTACATAAGTCGGCATTGTGGCTTTTGTATTTAATTCCGATGCAATTTCTGTGTTTCATCGCAATAAGAAGGTCAGAGGGGCACAGTAAACCTGAAGTGAAGCATCGGAATCTATAACTAGTGTCACAGGAATGGTTCAATGCATAGTCAGTAAGAGGAGTCAGTCTTCTTGTCCTTAAGTCGGCATTGTGCCTTTTGTATTTAATTCCGATGCAATTTCTGTGATCCATCGGCAATAAGGTCAGAGGGATACAGTAAACCTGAAGTGAAGCATCGGAATCTATAACTAGTGTCACAGCAATGGTTCAAAACATAGACAGTAGGAAGAGTCAGTCTTCTTGTACTTAAGTCGGCATTGTGCATTTTGTATTTAATTCCGATGCAATTTCTGTGTTTCATCGTCAATAAGAAGGTCAGATGGATACAGTAAACCTGAAGTGAAGCATCGGAATCTATAACTAGTGTCACTGGAATGGTACAAAATATAGACAGTAAGAAGAGTCAGTCTTCTTGTACTTAAGTCGGCATTGTACCTTTTGTATTTCATTCCGATGCAATTTCTGTGATTCGTCGTCAATAAGAAGGTACAAGGGATACAGTAAACCTGAAGTGAAGCATCGGACTCTATAACTACTGTCACAGAAATGGATCAAAACATAGACAGTAGGAAGAGTCTGTCTTCTTGTACTTAAGTAGGCATTGTGCCTTTTGTATTTAGTTCCGATGCAATTTCTGTGTTTCATCGTCAATAAGAAGGTCACAGGGATATAGTAAACCTGAAGTGAAGCATCGGAATCCATAACTAGTGTCACAGGAATGGTTCAAAACATAGTCAGTAAGAAGAGACTGTCTTCCTGTACTTAAGTCGGCATTGTGCCTTTTGTATTTAATTCCGATGCAATTTCTGTGATTCATCGTCAGTAAGAAGGTCCAAGATATACAGTAAATCTGAAGTGAAACATCGGAATCTATAACTAGTTTCACAGGAATTGTTCAATTCATAGTCAGTAAGAAGAGTCAGTCTTCTTGTCCTTAAGTCGGCATTTTGCCTTTTGTATTTAATTCCGATGCAATTGCTGTGTTTCATCGTCAATAAGAATGTCCAACGGATACAGTTAACCTGAACTGAAGCATCGGAATCTATTACTAGTGTCACTGGAATGGTTCAAAATATAGACAGTAAGAAGAGTCAGTCTTCTTGTACTTATGTCGGCATTGTGCCTTTTGTATTTAATTCCGATGCAATTTCTGTGATTCGTCGTCAATAAGAAGGTACAAGGGATACAGTAAACCTGAAGTGAAGCATCGGACTCTATAACTACTGTCACAGAAATGGATCAAAACATAGTCAGTAAGATGAGTCAGTCTTCTTGTACTTAAGTCGGCATTGTGCCTTTTCTATTTAATTCCGATGCAATTTCTGTGTTTCATCGTCAATAAGAAGGTCCAAGGGATACAGTAAACCTGGAGTGAAGCATCGGAATCTATAACTAGTGTCACAGGAATGGTTCAAAACAACGTCAGTAAGAAGAGTCAGTCTTCTTGTCCTTAAGTCGGCATTTTGCCTTTTGTATTTAATTCCGATGCAATTGCTGTGCTTCATCGTCTATAAGAATGTCCAACGGATACAGTAAACCTGAACTGAAGCATCGGAATATATAACTAGTGTCACAGGAATTGTTCAATTCATAGTCAGTAAGAAGAGTCAGTCTTCTTGTCCTTAAGTCGGCATTTTGCCTTTTGTATTTAATTCCGATGCAATTGCTGTGTTTCATCGTCAATAAGAATGTCCAACGGATACAGTTAACCTGAACTGAAGCATCGGAATCTATTACTAGTGTCACTGGAATGGTTCAAAATATAGACAGTAAGAAGAGTCAGTCTTCTTGTACTTATGTCGGCATTGTGCCTTTTGTATTTAATTCCGATGCAATTTCTGTGTTTCATCGTCAATAAGAAGGTCACAGGGATACAGTAAACCTGAAGTGAAGCATCGGAATCTGTAACTAGTGTCACAGGAATGGATCAAAACATAGTCAGTAAGAAGAGACAGTCTTCTTGTACTTAAGTCGGCATTGTGCCTTTTGTATTTAATTCCGATGCAATTTCTGTGTTTCATCGTCAGTAAGATGGTCCAAGGGATACAGTAAACCTGGAGTGAAGCCTCGGAATCTATAACTAGTGTCACAGGGACGGTTCAAAACATAGACAGTAAGATGTGTCAGTATTCTTGTACTTCAGTCGGCATTGTGCTTTTAGTATTTATTTCCGATGCAATTTCTGTGTTTCATCGTCAATAAGAAGGTCCAAGGGATACTGTAAACTTCAAGTGAAGCATCGGAATCTATAACTAGTGTCACAGGAATGGTTCAAATCATTGTCAATAAGAAGAGTCGGTCTTCATGTACTTAAGTCGGCATTGTGCCTTTTGTATTTCATTCCGATGCAATTTCTGTGTTTCATCGTCAATAAGAAAGTACATGGAATACAGTAAACCTGAAGTGAAACATCGGAATCTATAACTAGTGTTCATAGTATGAAGGGTTTCACGACCGGATGACATATCTTCTGGTAAACCTTGCGGGATGTAAGGTTGTGGTCCATGAAACTCTTCAGCTCCTAACGTTTCGTCCAGTGCTTCGCTTGACATCTTCAGAGGGGTGTTTCTCCTCCGGTGAGTCTTGCCGACTGACGGGTCGGACGTCTGAGAGCGACTTATGTATCGTAGAAAGTGGGCGTGACCAGAGTTACACGTGATATGCAGAGATAACCTTTGTCAGAGATAAAACTTAACTATCGATCGTAATCCTGTCATGGATAAAACTGTCTAGCAATTCTGTAGTGCTACTGTCCAAATATCACTAAGTATCATGGTCTCTTCTTTCCGATTAAAATTATCACTATGTTTATATATTTCAATTGCTTCTCTACAAAGCCGTGGGTAATAGTTCGTCGTCGTAGATAAAATTTTTGTTTCGGAAAACTTCACTTGATGATTTCCTGGCTGAAAAGCGTGTTCTGCTACAGCCGATTTATCTGTTTTTCCTAATCGGCAAAGACTTCTGTGTTCTTTTAACCGTGTATTTACGCTTCTTTTTGTTGTTCCAACATAAACTTTTCCACTTGTACACGGAATTTTATATACGCCACTGGCTGATAGAGGAGCGCGTTTATCTTTTACAGACCGAAGAACATGACAAATTTTCTTCGTTGGTCTAAAAACAGGTCTAATATCATGTTTACTTAAAATCTTTCCAATCTGATCCGTTACTTTCTTTATAAAAGGGAGAGAGACTGTATTCTTCCATCGTTTTTCGGACTTGTCCTTAAGCTTTTTGTTGTTTGGGTGCAGAATTCTGCTTACTTCTTTCTTTGAGTAGCCATTTTTCTCAAAAGCGTGCTTCAGATGTTTTAATTCGTCGTCTAGATACTCCGGCGTGCAAATCCGTCTGGCTCTGTCAACGAGACTTGTAATCACACCTCTTTTTTGTTTTGGATGGTGGTTAGAGTTTTTATGTAAGTATCTGTCTGTGTGCGTTATTTTTCTAAAAATCTGTTGTTTCAAGCTTCCATCCGTCTGTCTCATAACTAAAACATCCAAAAACGGTATTTTGTTATCATTTTCTCACTCCATGGTAAACTGGATTCTTGGATTTATATTATTAAGGTACTCAAAAAATTCGCCTAAGGCTTCTCTACCATGTGGCCAGACCACAAATGTATCGTCTACATACCGATACCAGCGAGATGGTTTCTTATCTGCTTTTTCCAAGGCTGACTGTTCGAATTTCTCCATGTAGAAATTAGCTACTGCAGGACCCAATGGGTTACCCATTGCTACGCCATTAAGTTGTTCGTAAAATTCATTATTCCACTGGAAATGACTGGAAGTGAGACAGTGTCTGAAAAGAGCAGTCAGATCTTCTGGAAAAATATCCGTTATAAAATCCATAACTTCATTAACTGGAATCATAGTAAATAAAGATACTACATCGAAACTTACTAAAATATCTTCAGGAGTCAGAATTAAACCTTCAATTTTCACTATAAAATGATGTGAGTCCTTTATATATGAGTCCGTTTTTCCTAAATATGGTTGTAAGCGAGTTGTTAGATATCTTGCTATTTCGTACGTAGGAGAATTGATAGCACTAACAATCGGTCTCAGAGGAAGGTCCTTCTTATGTACCTTGGGTGGGCCATAGAGTCTAGGACACATAGCTTCAGTCTTCAATAAAGCTCTTTTTTCTTCTTTTTGAATACAAAAAACTTAAGAAAGATCCTACAGCCAGCATACTACGGAAAACAAATAATTTGATAAAATCGGCCACTTCTATTCAAAAAGAAGAAAAAAGAGCTTTATTGAAGACTGAAGCTATGTGTCCTAGACTCTATGGCCTACCCAAGGTACATAAGAAGGACCTTCCTCTGAGACCGATTGTTAGTGCTATCAATTCTCCTACGTACGAAATAGCAAGATATCTAACAACTCGCTTACAACCATATTTAGGAAAAACGGACTCATATATAAAGGACTCACGTCATTTTATAGAGAAAATTGAAGGTTTAATTCTGACTCCTGAAGATATTTTAGTAAGTTTCGATGTAGTATCTTTATTTACTATGATTCCAGTTAATGAAGTTATGGATTTTATAACGGATATTTTTCCAGAAGATCTGACTGCTCTTTTCAGACACTGTCTCACTTCCAGTCATTTCCAGTGGAATAATGAATTTTACGAACAACTTAATGGCGTAGCAATGGGTAACCCATTGGGTCCTGCAGTAGCTAATTTCTACATGGAGAAATTCGAACAGTCAGCCTTGGAAAAAGCAGATAAGAAACAATCTCGCTGGTATCGGTATGTAGACGATACATTTGTGGTCTGGCCACATGGTAGAGAAGCCTTAGGCGAATTTTTTGAGTACCTTAATAATATAAATCCAAGAATCCAGTTTACCATGGAGAGAGAAAATGATAACAAAATACCGTTTTTGGATGTTTTAGTTATGAGACAGACGGATGGAAGCTTGAAACAACAGATTTTTAGAAAAATAACGCACACAGACAGATACTTACATAAAAACTCTAACCACCATCCAAAACAAAAAAGAGGTGTGATTACAAGTCTCGTTGACAGAGCCAGACGGATTTGCACGCCGGAGTATCTAGACGACGAATTAAAACATCTGAAGCACGCTTTTGAGAAAAATGGCTACTCAAAGAAAGAAGTAAGCAGAATTCTGCACCCAAACAACAAAAAGCTTAAGGACAAGTCCGAAAAACGATGGAAGAATACAGTCTCTCTCCCTTTTATAAAGAAAGTAACGGATCAGATTGGAAAGATTTTAAGTAAACATGATATTAGACCTGTTTTTAGACCAACGAAGAAAATTTGTCATGTTCTTCGGTCTGTAAAAGATAAACGCGCTCCTCTATCAGCCAGTGGCGTATATAAAATTCCGTGTACAAGTGGAAAAGTTTATGTTGGAACAACAAAAAGAAGCGTAAATACACGGTTAAAAGAACACAGAAGTCTTTGCCGATTAGGAAAAACAGATAAATCGGCTGTAGCAGAACACGCTTTTCAACCAGGAAATCATCAAGTGAAGTTTTCCGAAACAAAAATTTTATCTACGACGACGAACTATTACCCACGGCTTTGTAGAGAAGCAATTGAAATATATAAACATAGTGATAATTTTAATCGGAAAGAAGAGACCATGATACTTAGTGATATTTGGACAGTAGCACTACAGAATTGCTAGACAGTTTTATCCATGACAAGATTACGATCGATAGTTAAGTTTTATCTCTGACAAAGGTTATCTCTGCATATCACGTGTAACTCTGGTCACGCCCACTTTCTACGATACATAAGTCGCTCTCAGACATCCGACCCGTCAGTCGGCAAGACTCACCGGAGGAGAAACACCCCTCTGAAGATGTCAAGCGAAGCACTGGACGAAACGTTAGGAGCTGAAGAGTTTCATGGACCACGACCTTACATCCCGCAAGGTTTACCAGAAGACATAACTAGTGTCACAGGAATGGTTCAAAACATAGACAGTAGGAAGAGTCAGTGTTCTTGTACTTAAGTCGGCATTGTGCCTTTTGTTTTTAATTCCGATGCAATTATTGTGTTTCATCGTCAATAAGAAGGTCCAAGGGATACAGTAAACCTCAAGTTAAGCATCGGAATCTACAACTAGTGTCACAGGATTGGTTCAAAACATAGACAGTAAGAAGAGTCAGTCTTCTTGTACTTAAGTCGGCATTGTGCCTTTTCTATTTAATACCGATGCAATTTCTGTGTTTCATCTTCAATAAGAAGGTCAGAGGGATACAGAAAACCTGAAGTGAAGCATCGGAATCTGTAACTAGTGTCACAGGAATGGTTCAAACATAGACAGAAAGAAGAGTCAGTCTTCATGTACTTAAGTCGGCACTGTGCCTTTTGTATTTAATCCCGATGCAATTTCTGTGTTTCATCGTCAATAAGAAGGTCAGAGGGATACAGTAAACCGGAAGTGAAGCATCGGAATCTATAACTAGTGTCACAGGAATGGTTCAAAACATAGTCAGTAAGAAGAGTCAGCCTTCTTGTCCTTAAGTCGGCATTGTGCCTTTTGCATTTAATTCCGATGCAATTTTGTGTTTCGTCGTCAATAAGAATGTCCAAGGGATACAGTAAACCTGTAGTGAAGCATCGGAAACTATAACTAGTGTCACAGGAATGGTTCCAATCATTGTCAATAAAAGGAGTCGGTCTTCATGTACTTAAGTCGGCATTGTGCCTTTTGTATTTAATTCCGATGCAATTTCTGTGTTTCATCGTCAATACGAAAGTACAAGGGATACAGTAAACCTGAAGTGAAGCATCGGAATCTATAACTAGTGTCACAGGAATGGTTCAAAACATAGACAGTAGGAAGAGTCAGTGTTCTTGTACTTAAGTCGGCATTGTGCCTTTTGTATTTAATTCCGATGCAATTTCTGTGTTTCATCGTCAATAAGAAGGTCCAAGGGATACAGTAAAACTGAAGTGAAGCATCTGAATCTACAACTAGTTTCACAGGATTGGTTCAAAAAATAGACAGTAAGAAGAGTCAGTCTTCTTGTACTTAGGTCGGCATTGTGCCTTTTCTATTTAATACCGATGCAATTTCTGTGTTTCATCGTCAATAAGAAGGTCAGAGGGATACAGTAAACCTGAAGTGAAGCATCGGAATCTATAACTAGTGTCACAGGAATGGTTCAAAACATACTCAGAATGAAGACTGAGTCTTCTTGTACTTAATTGGGCATTGTGGTTTTCGTATTTAATTCCGATGCAATTTCTGTGCTTCACCGTCAATAAGAAGGTCAGAGGGATACAGTAAACCTGAAGTGAATCATCGGAATCTATAACTAGTGTCACAGGAATGGTTCAAACATAGACAGTAAGAAGAGTCAGTCTTCTTGTCCTTAAGTCGGCATTGTGCATTTTGTATTTAATTCCTATGCAATTTCTGTGTTTGATCGTCTATAAGAAGGTCCAGGGGATACAGTAAACCTGGAGTGAAGCATCGGAATCTATAACTAGAGTCACAGTAATGGTTCAAAATAGAGACAGTAAGAAGAGTCAGTCTTCTTGTACTTAAGTCGGCATTGTGCATTTTGTATTTAATTCCGATGCAATTTCTGTGATTCATCGTCAATAAGAAGGTCCAAGGGATACAGTAAACCTGAAGTGAAGCATCGGACTCTATAACTAGTGTCACAGAAATGGATCAAAACATAGACAGTAGGAAGAGTCAGTCTTCTAATACTTAAGTCGGCATTGTGCCTTTTGTATTTAATTCCGATGCAATTTCTGTGTTTCATCGTCAATAAGAAGGTCCAAGGGATACAGTAAACCTAAAGTGAAGCATCGGAATCTATAACTAGTGTCACAGGAATGGTTCAAATCATAGTCAGTAGGAAGAGTCGGTCTTCATGTACTTGAGTCGGCATTGTGCCTTTTGTATTTAATTGCGATGCAATTTCTGTGTTTCATCGTCAATTAGAAGGTCCGAGGGATACAGAAAACCTTAAGTGAAGCATCGGAATCTATAACTAGTGTCACAGGAATGGTTCAAATCATAGACAGCAGGAAGAGTCAATTTTCTTGTACTTAAGTCAGCATTGTGCCTTTTGTATTTAATTCCGATGCAATTTCTGTGTTTCATCGTCAATAAGATAGTCCAAGGTATACAGTAAACCTGAAGTGAAGCATCGGAATCTATAACTAGTGTCACAGGAATGGTTCAAAACATAGTCAGTAAGAAGAGTCAGTCTTCTTGTACTTAAGTCGTCATTGTGCCTTTTGTATTTAATTCCGATGCAATTTCTGTGTTTCATCGTCAATTAGAAGGTGCAAGCGATACAGTAAACCGGAAGTGAAGCATCGGAATCAATAAATAGTTTCACACTAATGGTTCAAATAAAATTCAGTAAGAAGAGTCAGTCTTCTTGTCCTTAAGTCGGCATTGTGCCTTTTGTATTTAATTCCGATGCAATTTCTGTGTTTCATCGTCAATAAGAATGTCCAAGAGGTACTGTAAACCTTAAGTGAAGCATCGGAATCTATAACTAGTGTCACAGGAATGGTTCAAAACATAGTCAGTAGGAAGAGTCGGTCTTCATGTACTTAAATCGGCATTGTGCCTTTTGTATTTAATTCTGATGCAATTTCTGTGTTTCATCGTCAATAAGAAGGTCTAAGCGATACAGTAAACCGGAAGTGAAGCATCGGAATCGATAACTAGTGTCACACTAATGGTTCAAAACAAAGTCAGTAAGAAGAGTTAGTCTTCTTATCCTTAAGTCGGCATTGTGCCTTTTATATTTAATTCCGATGCAATTTCTGTGTTTCATCGTCAATAAGAACGTCCAAGGGATACAGTATACCTGAAGTGAAGCATCGGAATCTATAACTAGTGTCACAGGAATGGTTCAAATCATTGTCAATAAGAAGAGTCGGTCTTCATGTACTTAAGTCGGCATTGTGCCTTTTGTATTTAATTCCGATGCAATTTCTGTGTTTCATCGTCAATAAGAAGGTCCAAGCGATACAGTAAACCGGAAGTGAAGCATCGGAATCTATAACTAGTGTCAGACTAATGGGTCAAAACAAAGTCAGTAAGAAGAGTCAGTCTTCTTAACCTTAAGTCGGCATTGTGCCTTTTATATTTAATTCCGATGCAATTTGTGTGTTTCATCGTCAATAAGAAGGTCAGAGGGATACAGTAAACCTGAAGTGAAGCATCGGAATCTAAAACTTGTGGCACAGGAATGGTTCAAAACATAGACAGTAGGAAGAGTCAGCCTTCTTGTACTTAAGTCGCCATTGTGCCTTTTGTATTTAATTCCGATGCAATTTCTGTGTTTCTTCGTCAATAAGAAGGTCACAGGGATACAGTAAACCTGATGAGAAGCTTCGAAATCCATAACTAGTGTCACAGGAATGGTTTAAAGCATAGTCAGTAAGAAGAGACAGTCTTCTTGTACTTAAGTCGGCATTGTGCCTTTTGTATTTGATTCAGATGCAATTTCTGTGTTTCATCGTCAATAAGATGGTCCAAGGGATACAGTAAACCTGGAGTGAAGCATCGGAATCTATAACTAGTGTCACAGGGTCGGTTCAAAGCATAGTCAGTAAGATGAGTCAGTATTCTTGTACTTAAGTCGGCATTGTGCTTTTTGTATTTATTTCCGATGCAATTTCTGTGTTTCATCGTCAATAAGAAGGTCCAAGGGATACTGTAAACCTCAAGTGAAGCATCGGAATCTATAACTAGTGTCACAGGAATGGTTCAAAACATTGTCAATAAATATAGTCGGTCTTCATGTACTTAAGTCGGCATTGCGCCTTTTGTATTTAATTCCGATGCAATTTCTGTGTTTCATCGTCAATAAGAAAGTACAAGGGAAACAGTAAACCTGATGTGAGCATCGGAATCTATAACTAATGTCACAGGAATGGTTCAAAACATAGACAGTAAGAAGAGTCAGTCTTCTTGTACTTAAGTCGGCATTGGCCTTTTGTATTTAATTCCGATGCAGTTTCAGTGTTTCATCGTCAATAAGAAGGTCCAAGGGATACAGTAAACCTGAAGTGAAGCATCTGAATCTACAACTAGTGTCACAGGATTGGTTCAAGGCATAGACAATAAGAAGAGTCAGTCTTCTTGTACTTCAGTCGGCATTGTGCCTTTTCTATTTAATACTGATGCAATTTCTGTGTTTCATCGTCAATAAGAAGGTCAGAGGGATACAGTAAACCTGAAGTGAAGCATCGGAATCTATAACTAGTGTCACAGTTGGTTCAAAACATAGTCAGAAAGAAGAGTCAGTCTTCTTGTACTTAATTGGGCATTGTGCCTTTCGTATTTAATTCCGATGCAATTTCTGCGCTTCACCGTCAATAAGAAGGTCCCAGGGATACAGTAAACCGGAAGTGAAGCATCGGAATCTATAACTAGTGTCACAGGAATGGTTTAAAGCATAGTCAGTAAGAACAGTCAGTCTTCTTGCACTTAAGTCGGCATTGTGCCTTTTGAATTTAATTCCGATGCATTTTCTGTGTTTCATCGTCAATAAGAAGGTCCAAGGTATACAGTAAACCTGAAGTGAAGCATCGGAATCTATAACTAGTTTCACAGGAATGGTTCAATACATAGTCAGTAAGAAGAGTCAGTCTTCTTATACTTAAGTCGGCATTGTGCCTTTTCTATTTAATTCCGATGCAATTTCTGTGTTTCATCGTCTATACGAAGGTCCAAGGGATACAGTAAACCTGGAGTGAAGCATCGGAATCTATAACTAGTGTCACAGGAATGGTTCAAATCATTGTCAATAAAAATAGTCGGTCTTCATGTACTTAAGTCGGCATTGTGCCTTTTGTATTTAATTCCGATGCAATTTCTGTGTTTCATCGTCAATAAGAAAGTACAAGGGAAACAGTAAACCTGAAGTGAGCATCGGAATCTATAACTAGTGTCACAGGAATGGTTCAAAACAATAACAGTAAGAAGAGTCTGTCTTCTTGTACTTAAGTCGGCATTGTGCCTTTTGTATTTAATTCCGATGCAGTTTCAGTGTTTCATCGTCAATAAGAAGGTCCAAGGGATACAGTAAACCTGAAGTGAAGCATCTGAATCTACAACTAGTGTCACAGGATTGGTTCAAGGCATAGACAATAAGAAGAGTCAGTCTTCTTGTACTTCAGTCGGCATTGTGCCTTTTCTATTTAATACTGATGCAATTTCTGTGTTTCATCGTCAATAAGAAGGTCAGAGGGATACAGTAAACCTGAAGTGAAGCATCGGAATCTATAACTAGTGTCACAGTTGGTTCAAAACATAGTCAGAAAGAAGAGTCAGTCTTCTTGTACTTAATTGGGCATTGTGCCTTTCGTATTTAATTCCGATGCAATTTCTGCGCTTCACCGTCAATAAGAAGGTCCCAGGGATACAGTAAACAGGAAGTGAAGCATCGGAATCTATAACTAGTGTCACAGGAATGGTTTAAAGCATAGTCAGTAAGAACAGTCAGTCTTCTTGCACTTAAGTCGGCATTGTGCCTTTTGAATTTAATTCCGATGCATTTTCTGTGTTTCATCGTCAATAAGAAGGTCCAAGGGATACAGTAAACCTGAAGTGAAGCATCGGAATCTATAACTAGTGTCACTGTAATGGTTCAAAATATAGACAGTAAGAAGAGTCAGTCTTCTTGTACTTAAGTCGGCATTGTGCCTTTTGTATTTAATTCCGATGCAATTTCTGTGACTCATCGTCAATAAGAAGGTAGAAGGGATACAGTAAAACTGAAGTGAAGCATCGGACTCTATAACTAGTGTCACAGAAATGGATCAAAACATAGACAGTAGGAAGAGTCTGTCTTCTTATACTTAAGTCGGCATTGTACCTTTTGTATTTAATTCCGATGCAATTTCTGTGTTTCATCGTCAATAAGAAGGTCCAACGGAAGCAGTAAACCTGAAGTAAAGCTTCGGAATCTATAACTAGTGTCACAGGAATGGTTCAAAGCATAGACAGTGCGAAGAGTCGGTCATCATGTACATAAGTTGGCATTGTGGCTTTTGTATTTAATTCTGATGCAATTTCTGTGTTTCATCGTCAATAAGAAGGTCAGAGGGGTACAGTAAACCCGAAGTGAAGCATCGGAATCTATAACTAGTGACACAGGAATGGTTCAAAACATAGTCAGTAAGAGGAGTCAGTCTTCTTGTCCTTAAGTCGGCATTGTGCTTTTGTATTTATTTCCGATGCATTTTCTGTGTTTCATCGGCAATAAGGTCAGAGAGATACAGTAAACCTGAAGTGAAGCATCGGAATCTATAACTAGTGTCTCAGAAATGGTTCAAAACGTAGACAGTAGGAAGAGTAAGTCTTCTTGTACTTTAGTAGCCATTGTGCCTTTTGTATTTAATTCCGATGCAATTTCTGTGTTTCATCGTCAATAAGAAGGTCACAGGGATACAGTAAACCTGAAGTGAAGCATCGGAATCCATAACTAGTGTCACAGGAATGGTTCAAAACATAGTCAGTAAGAAGAGACAGTCTTCTTGTACTTAAGTCGGCATTGTGCCTTTTGTATTTAATTCCGATGCAATTTCTGTGTTTCATCGTCAATAAGATGGCCCAAGGGATACAGTAAACCTGGAGTGAAGCATCGGAATCTATAACTAGTGTCACAGGGATGGTTCAAAACATAGACAGTAAGATGACTCAGTATTCTTGTACTTAAGTCGGCATTGTGCTTTTTGTATTTATTTCCGATGCAATTTCTGTGTTTCATCGTCAATAAGAAGGTCCAAAGGATACTGTAAACCTCAAGTGAATCATCGGAATCTATAACTAGTGTCACAGGAATGGTTCAAGTCATTGTCAATAAGAAGAGTCGGTCTTCATGTACTTAAGTCGGCATTGTGCCCTTTGCATTTAATTCCGATGCAATTTCTGTGTTTCATCGCCAATAAGAAAGTCTGAGGGATACAGTAAACCTGAAGTGAAGCATCGGAATCCAAAACTAGTGTCACAGGAATGGTTCAAATCATTGTCAATAAGAAGAGTCGGTCTTCATGTACTTAAGTCGGCATTGTGCATTTTGTATTTAATTCCGATGCAATTTCTGTGTTTCATCGTCAATAAGAAGGTCCAAGCGATACAGTATACCGGAAGTGAAGCATCGGAATCTATAACTAGTGTCAGACTAATGGGTCAAAACAAAGTCAGTAAGAAGAGTCAGTCTTCTTATCCTTAAGTCATCATTGTGCCTTTTATATTTAATTCCGATGCAATTTGTGTGTTTCATCGTCAATAAGAAGGTTAGAGGGATACAGTAAACCTGAAGTGAAATATCGGAATCTATAACTAGTGTCACAGAAATGATTCAAGGCATAGTCAGTAAGAAGAGTAAGTCATCTTGAACTTAATTGGGCATTGTGCCTGTCGTATTTAATTCCGATGCAATTTCTGTGTTTCATCGTCAATAAGAAGGTCAGAGGGATACAGAAAACCTGAAGTGAAGCATCGGAATCTAAAACTTGTGGCACAGGAATGGTTAAAAACATAGACAGTAGGAAGAGTCAGCCTTCTTGAACTTAAGTCGCCATTGTGCCTTTTGTATTTAATTCCGATGCAATTTCTGTGTTTCTTCGTCAATAAGAAGGTCACAGGGATACAGTAAACCTGATGTGAAGCTTCGAAATCCATAACTAGTGTCACAGGAATGGTTTAAAGCATAGTCAGTAAGAAGAGACAGTCTTCTTGTACTTAAGTCGGCATTGTGCCTTTTGTATTTGATTCCGATGCAATTTCTGTGTTTCATCGTCAATAAGATGGTCCAAGGGATACAGTAAACCTGGAGTGAAGCATCGGAATCTATAACTAGTGTCACAGGGACGGTTCAAAACATAGACAGTAAGATGAGTCAGTATTCTTGTACTTAAGTCGGCATTCTGCTTTTTGTATTTACTTCCGATGCAATTTCTGTGTTTCATCGTCAATAAGAAGGTCCAAGGGATACTGTAAACCTCAAGTGAAACATCGGAATCTATAACTAGTGTCACAGGAATGGTTCAAATCATTGTCAATAAAAATAGTCGGTCTTCATGTACTTAAGTCGGCATTGTGCCTTTTGTATTTAATTCGGATGCAATTTCTGTGTTTCATCGTCAATAAGAAAGTACAAGGGAAACAGTAAACCTGAAGTGAGCATCGGAATCTATAACTAGTGTCACAGGAATGGTTCAAAACATAGACAGTAAGAAGAGTCAGTCTTCTTGTACTTAAGTCGGCATTGTGCCTTTTGTATTTGATTCCGATGCAGTTTCAGTGTTTCATCGTCAATAAGAAGGTCCAAGGGATACAGTAAACCTGAAGTGAAGCATCTGAATCTACAACTAGTGTCACAGGATTGGTTCAAGGCATAGACAATAAGAAGAGTCAGTCTTCTTGTACTTCAGTCGGCATTGTGCCTTTTCTATTTAATACTGATGCAATTTCTGTGTTTCATCGTCAATAAGAAGGTCAGAGGGATACAGTAAACCTGAAGTGAAGCATCGGAATCTATAACTAGTGTCACAGGAATGGTTCAAAACATAGTCAGAAAGAAGAGTCAGTCTTCTTGTACTTAATTGGGCATTGTGCCTTTCGTATTTAATTCCGATGCAATTTCTGCGCTTCACCGTCAATAAGAAGGACCCAGGGATACAGTAAACCGGAAGTGAAGCATCGGAATCTATAACTAGTGTCACAGGAATGGTTTAAAGCATAGTCAGTAAGAACAGTCAGTCTTCTAGCACTTAAGTCGGCATTGTGCCTTTTGAATTTAATTCCGATGCATTTTCTGTGTTTCATCGTCAACAAGAAGGTCCAAGGGATACAGTAACCCTGAAGTGAAGCATCGGAATCTATAACTAGTGTCACTGGAATGGTTCAAAATATAGACAGTAAGAAGAGTCAGTCTTCTTGTATTTAAGTCGGCATTGTGCCTTTTGTATTTAATTCCGATGCAATTTCTGTGATTCATCGTCAATACGAAGGTCCAAGGGATACAGTAAAACTGAAGTGAAGCATCGGACTCTATAACTAGTGTCACAGAAATGGATCAAAACGTAGACAGTAGGAAGAGTCTGTCTTCTTATACTTACGTCGGCATTGTGCCTTTTGTATTTAATTCCGATGCAATTTCTGTGTTTCTTCGTCAATAAGAAGGTCCAACGGAAGCAGTAAACCTGAAGTAAAGCTTCGGAATCAATAACTAGTGTCACAGGAATGGTTCAAAGCATAGACAGTACGAAGAGTCAGTCATCATGTACATAAGTCGGCATTGTGGTTTTTGTATTTAATTCTGATGCAATTTCTGTGTTTCATCGTCAATAAGAAGGTCAGAGGGGTACAGTAAACCTGAAGTGAAGCATCGGAATCTATAACTAGTGTCACAGGAATGGTTCAAAACATAGTCAGTAAGAGGAGTCAGTCTTCTTGTCCTTAAGTCGGCATTGTGCTTTTGTATTTAATTCCGATGCATTTTCTGAGATTCATCGGCAATAAGGTCAGAGGGATACAGTAAACCTGAAGTGAAGCATTGGAATCTATAACTAGTGTCACAGCAATGGTTCAAAACATAGACAGTAGGAAGAGTCAGTCTTCTTGTACTTAAGTCGGCATTGTGCTTTTTGTATTTATTTCCGATGCAATTTCTGTGTTTCATCGTCAATAAGACGGTCCAAGGGATACTGTAAACCTCAAGTGAAGCATCGGAATCTATAACTAGTGTCACAGGAATGGTTCAAGTCATTGTCAATAAGAAGAGTCGGTCTTCATGTACATAAGTCGGCATTGTGCGCTTTGTATTTAATTCCGATGCAATTTCTGTGTTTCATCGCCAATAAGAAAGTCTGAGGGATACAGTAAACCTGAAGTGAAGCATCGGAATCCAAAACTAGTGTCACAGGAATGGTTCAAAACATAGACAGTAGGAAGAACCAGTCTACTTGTACGTAAGTCGGCATTGTGCCTTTTGTATTTAATTCCGATGCAATTTCTGTGTTTCATCGTCAATAAGAAGGTCCAAGGTATACAGTAAACCTGAAGTGAAGCATCGGAATCTATAACTAGTTTCACAGGAATGGTTCAATACATAGTCAGTAAGAAGAGTCAGTCTTCTTGTACTTAAGTCGGCATTGTGCCTTTTCTATTTAATTCCGATGCAATCTCTGTGTTTCATCGTCAATACGAAGGTCCAAGGGATACAGTAAACCTGGAGTGAAGCATCGGAATCTATAACTAGTGTCACAGGAATGGTTCAAAACAACGTCAGTAAGAAGAGTCAGTCTTCTTGTCCTTAAGTCGGCATTTTGCCTTTTGTATTTAATTCCGATGCAATTGCTGTGCTTCATCGTCAATAAGAATGTCCAACGGATACAGTAAACCTGAACTGCAGCATCGGAATATATAACTAGTGTCACAGGAATTGTTCAATTCATAGTCAGTAAGAAGAGTCAGTCTTCTTGTCCTTAAGTCGGCATTTTGCCTTTTGTATTTAATTCCGATGCAATTGCTGTGTTTCATCGTCAATAAGAATGTCCAACGGATACAGTAAACCTGAACTGAAGCATCGGAATCTATAACTAGTGTCACTGGAAAGGTTCAAAATATAGACAGTAAGAAGAGTCAGTCTTCTTGTACTTAAGTCGGCATTGTGCCTTTTGTATTTAATTCCGATGCAATTTCTGTGATTCATCGTCAATAAGAAGGCCCAAGGGATACAGTAAACCTGAAGTGAACCATCGGACTCTATAACTAGTGTCACAGAAGTGGTTCAAAACATAGACAGTAGAGGAGTCAGTCTTCGTGTACTTAAGTCGGCATTGCGCCTTTTGTATTTAATTCTGATGCAATTTCTGTGTTTCATCGTCAATAAGAAGGTCAGAGAGGTACAGTAAACCTGAAGTGAAGCATCGGAATCTATAACTAGTGTCACAGGAATGGTTCAAAACATAGCCAGTAAGAGGAGTCAGTCTTCTTGTCCTTAAGTCGGCATTGTGCTTTTGTATTTAATTCCGATGCAATTTCTGTGATTCATCGGCAATAAGGTCAGAGGGATACAGTAAACCTGAAGTGAAGCATCGGAATCCAAAACTAGTGTCACAGGAATGGTTCAAAACATAGACAGTAGGAAGAACCAGTCTTCTTGTACGTAAGTCGGCATTGTGCCTTTTGTATTTATTTCCGATGCAATTTCTGTGTTTCATCGGCAATAAGGTCAGAGAGATACAGTAAACCTGAAGTGAAGCATCGGAATCTATAACTAGTGTCTCAGAAATGGTTCAAAACATAGACAGTAGGAAGAGTAAGTCTTCTTGTACTTTAGTAGGCATTGTGCCTTTTGTATTTAATTCCGATGCAATTTCTGCGTTTCATCGTCAATAAGAAGGTCACAGGGATACAGTAAACCTGAAGTGAAGCATCGGAATCCATAACTAGTGACACAGGAATGGTTCAAAACATAGTCAGTAAGAAGAGACAGTCTTCTTGTACTTAAGTCGGCATTGTGCCTTTTGTATTTAATTCCGATGCAATTTCTGTGTTTCATCGTCAATAAAATGGTCCAAGGGATACAGTAAACCTGGAATGAAAAATCGGAATTTATAACTAGTGTCACAGTGACGGTTCAAAACATAGACAGTAAGATGAGTCAGTATTCTTGTACGTAAGTCGGCATTGTGCTTTTTGTATTTATTTCCGATGGAATTTCTGTGTTTCATCGTCAATAAGAAGGTCCAAAGGATACTGTAAACCTCAAGTGAAGCATCGGAATCTATAACTAGCGTCACAGGAATGGTTCAAGTCATTGTCAATAAGAAGAGTCGGTCTTCAAGTACATAAGTCGGCATTGTGCCCTTTGTATTTAATTCCGATGCAATTTCTGTGTTTCATCGCCAATAAGAAAGTCTGAGGGATACAGTAAACCTGAAGTGAAGCATCGGAATCCAAAACTAGTGTCACAGGAATGGTTCAAAACATAGACAGTAGGAAGAACCAGTCTACTTGTACGTAAGTCGGCATTGTGCCTTTTGTATTTAATTCCGATGCAATTTCTGTGTTTCATCGTCAATAAGAAGGTCCAAGGTATACAGTGAACCTGAAGTGAAGCATCGGAATCTATAACTAGTTTCACAGGAATGGTTCAATACATAGTCAGTAAGAAGAGTCAGTCTTCTTGTACTTAAGTCGGCATTGTGCCTTTTCTATTTGATTCCGATGCAATTTCTGTGTTTCATCGTCAATACGAAGGTCCATGGGATACAGTAAACCTGGAGTGAAGCATCGGAATCTATAACTAGTGTCACAGGAATGGTTCAAAACAACGTCAGTAAGAAGAGTCAGTCTTCTTGTCCTTAAGTCGGCATTTTGCCTTTTGTATTTAATTCCGATGCAATTGCTGTACTTCATCGTCAATAAGAATGTCCAACGGATACAGTAAACCTGAACTGAAGCATCGGAATATATAACTAGTGTCACAGCAATTGTTCAATTCATAGTCAGTAAGAAGAGTCAGTCTTCTTGTCCTTAAGTCGGCATTTTGCCTTTTGTATTTAATTCCGATGCAATTGCTGTGTTTCATCGTCAATAAGAATGTCCAACGGATACAGTAAACCTGAAGTGAAGCATCGGAATCTATAACTAGTGTCACAGGAATGGTTCAAATCATTGTCAATAAGAAGAGTCGGTCTTCATGTACTTAAGTCGGCATTGTGCCTTTTGTATTTAATTCCGATGCAATTTCTGTGTTTCATCGTCAATAAGAAGGTCCAAGCGATACAGTAAACCGGAAGTGAAGCATCGGAATCTATAACTAGTGTCAGACTAATGGGTCAAAACAAAGTCAGTAAGAAGGGTCAGTCTTCTTATCCTTAAGTCGGCATTGTGCCTTTTATATTTAATTCCGATGCAATTTGTGTGTTTCATCGTCAATAAGAAGGTTAGAGGGATACAGTAAACCTGAAGTGAAATATCGGAATCTATAACTAGTGTCACAGAAATGATTCAAAGCATAGTCAGTAAGAAGAGTAAGTCATCTTGAACTTAATTGGGCATTGTGCCTGTCGTATTTAATTCCGATGCACTTTCTGTGTTTCATCGTCAATAAGAAGGTCAGAGGGATACGGTAAACCTGAAGTGAAGCATCGGAATCTAAAACTTGTGGCACAGGAATGGTTCAAAACATAGACAGTAGGAAGAGTCAGCCTTCTTGTACTTAAGTCGCCATTGTGCCTTTTGTATTTAATTCCGATGCAATTTCTGTGTTTCTTCGTCAATAAGAAGGTCACAGGGATACAGTAAACCTGATGTGAAGCTTCGAAATCCATAACTAGTGTCACAGGAATGGTTTAAAGCATAGTCAGTAAGAAGAGACAGTCTTCTTGTACTTAAGTCGGCATTGTGCCTTTTGTATTTGATTCCGATGCAATTTCTGTGTTTCATCGTCAATAAGATGGTCCAAGGGATACAGTAAACCTGGAGTGAAGCATCGGAATCTATAACTAGTGTCACAGGGACGGTTCAAACATAGACAGTAAGATGAGTCAGTATTCTTGTACTTAAGTCGGCATTGTGCTTTTTGTATTTATTTCCGATGCAATTTCTGTGTTTCATCGTCAATAAGAAGGTCCAAGGGATACTGTAAACCTCAAGTGAAACATCGGAATCTAAAACTAGTGTCACAGGAATGGTTCAAATCATTGTCAATAAAAATAGTCGGTCTTCATGTACTTAAGTCGGCATTGTGCCTTTTGTATTTAATTCCGATGCAATTTCTGTGTTTCATCGTCAATAAGAAAGTACAAGGGAAACAGTAAACCTGAAGTGAGCATCGGAATCTATAACTAGTGTCACAGGAATGGTTCAAAACATAGACAGTAAGAAGAGTCAGTCTTCTTGTACTTAAGTCGGCATTGTGCCTTTTGTATTTAATTCCGATGCAGTTTCAGTGTTTCATCGTCAATAAGAAGGTCCAAGGGATACAGTAAACCTGAAGTGAAGCATCTGAATCTACAACTAGTGTCACAGGATTGGTTCAAGACATAGACAATAAGAAGAGTCAGTCTTCTTGTACTTCAGTCGGCATTGTGCCTTTTCTATTTAATACTGATGCAATTTCTGTGTTTCATCGTCAATAAGAAGGTCAGAGGGATACAGTAAACCTGAAGTGAAGCATCGGAATCTATAACTAGTGTCACAGGAATGGTTCAAAACATAGTCAGAAAGAAGAGTCAGTCTTCTTGTACTTAATTGGGCATTGTGCCTTTCGTATTTAATTCCGATGCAATATCTGCGCTTCACCGTCAATAAGAAGGTTCCAGGGATACAGTAAACCGGAAGTGAAGCATCGGAATCTATAACTAGTGTCACAGGAATGGTTTAAAGCATAGTCAGTAAGAACAGACAGTCTTCTTGCACTTAAGTCGGCATTGTGCCTTTTGAATTTAATTCCGATGCATTTTCTGTGTTTCATCGTCAATAAGAAGGTCCAAGGGATACAGTAAACCTGAAGTGAAGCTTCGGAATCTATAACTAGTGTCACAGGAATGGTTCAAAGCATAGACAGTACGAAGAGTCAGTCATCATGTACATAAGTCGGCATTGTGGCTTTTGTATTTAATTCTGATGCAATTTCTGTGTTTCATCGTCAATAAGAAGGTCAGAGGGGTACAGTAAACCTGAAGGGAAGCATCGGAATCTATAACTAGTGTCACAGGAATGGTTCAAAACATAGTCAGTAAGAGGAGTCAGTCTTCTTGTCCTTAAGTCGGCATTGTGCTTTTGTATTTAATTCCGATGCAATTTCTGTGATTCATCGGCAATAAGGTCAGAGGGATACAGTAAACCTGAAGTGAAGCATTGGAATCTATAACTAGTGTCACAGGAATGGTTCAAAACATAGACAGTAGGAAGTGTCTGTCTTCTTGTACTTAAGTCGGCATTGTGCCTTTTGTATTTCATTCCGATGCAATTTCTGTGTTTCATCGTCAATAAGAAGGTCAGATGGATACAGTAAACCTGAAGTGAAGCATCGGAATCCAAAACTAGTGTCACAGGAATGGTTCAAAACATAGACAGTAGGAAGAACCAGTCTTCTTGTACGTAAGTCGGCATTGTGCCTTTTGTATTTATTTCCGATGCAATTTCTGTGTTTCATCGGCAATAAGGTCAGAGAGATACAGTAAACCTGAAGTGAAGCATCGGAATCTGTAACTAGTGTCTCAGAAATGGTTCAAAACATAGACAGTAGGAAGAGTAAGTCTTTTTGTACTTTAGTAGGCATTGTGCCTTTTGTATTTAATTCCGATGCAATTTCTGTGTTTCATCGTCAATAAGAAGGTCACAGGGATACAGTAAACCTGAAGTGAAGCATCGGAATCCATAACTAGTGTCACAGGAATGGTTCAAAACATAGTCAGTAAGAAGATACAGTCTTCTTGTACTTAAGTCGGCATTGTGCCTTTTGTATTTAATTCCGATGCAATTTCTGTGTTTCATCATCAATAAGATGGTCCAAGGGATACAGTAAACCTGGAGTGAAGCATCGGAATCTATAACTAGTGTCACAGGGACGGTTCAAAACATAGACAGTAAGATGAGTCAGTATTCTTGTACTTAAGTCGGCATTGTGCTTTTTGTATTTATTTCCGATGCAATTACTGTGTTTCATCGTCAATAAGAAGGTCCAAAGGATACTGTAAACCTCGAGTGAAGCATCGGAATCTATAACTAGTGTCACAGGAATGGTTCAAGTCATTGTCAATAAGAAGAGTCGGTCTTCAAGTACATAAGTCGGCATTGTGCCCTTTGTATTTAATTCCGATGCAATTTCTGTGTTTCATCGCCAATAAGAAAGTCTGAGGGGTACAGTAAACCTGAAGTGAAGCATCGGAATCTATAACTAGTGTCACAGGAATGGTTCAAAGCATAGACAGTACGAAGAGTCAGTCATCATGTACATAAGTCGGCATTGTGGCTTTTGTATTTAATTCTGATGCAATTTCTGTGTTTCATCGTCAATAAGAAGGTCAGAGGGGTACAGTAAACCTGAAGTGAAGCATCGGAATCTATAACTAGTGTCACAGGAATGGTTCAAAACATAGTCAGTAAGAGGAGTCAGTCTTCTTGTCCTTAAGTCGGCATTGTGCTTTTGTATTTAATTCCGATGCAATTTCTGTGATTCATCGGCAATAAGGTCAGAGGGATACAGTAAACCTGAAGTGAAGCATCGGAATCTATAACTAGTTTCACAGGAATGGTTCAATACATAGTCAGTAAGAAGAGTCAGTCTTCTTGTACTTAAGTCGGCATTGTGCCATTTCTGTTTAATTCGATGCAATTTCTGTGTTTCATCGTCAATACGAAGGTCCAAGGGATACAGTAAACCTGGAGTGAAGCATCGGAATCTATAACTAGTGTCACAGGAATGGTTCAAAAGAACGTCAGTAAGAAGAGTCAGTCTTCTTGTCCTTAAGTCGGCATTTTGCCTTTTGTATTTAATTCCGATGCAATTGCTGTGCTTCATCGTCAATAAGAATGTCCAACGGATACAGTAAACCTGAACTGAAGCATCGGAATATATAACTAGTGTCACAGGAATTGTTCAATTCATAGTCAGTAAGAAGAGTCAGTCTTCTTGTCCTTAAGTCGGCATTTTGCCTTTTGTATTTAATTCCGATGCAATTGCTGTGTTTCATCGTCAATAAGAATGTCCAACGGATACCGTAAACCTGAACTGAAGCATCGGAATCTATAACTAGTGTCACTGGAATGGTTCAAAATATAGACAGTAAGAAGAGTCAGTCTTCTTGTACTTAAGTCGGCATTGTGCCTTTTGTATTTAATTCCGATGCAATTTCTGTGATTCATCGTCAATAAGAAGGCCCAAGGGATACAGTAAACCTGAAGTGAAGCATCGGAATCTATAACTAGTGTCACAGGAATGGTTCAAAACATAGTCAGTAAGAAGAGTCAGTCTTCTTGTCCTTAAGTCGGCATTGTGCCTTTTGTATTTAATTCCGATGCAATTTCTGTGTTTCATCGGCAATAAGGTCAGAGGGATACAGTAAACCTGAAGTGAAGCATCGGAATCTATAACTAGTGTCACAGGAATGGTTCAAAACATAGACAGTAGGAAGAGTCAGTCTTCTTGTACTTAAGTAGGCATTGTGCCTTTTGTATTTAATTCCGATGCAATTTCTGTGTTTCATCGTCAATAGGAAGGTCTGAGGGATACAGTAAACCTGAAGTGAAGCATCGGAATTTAAACTAGTGTCACAGGAATGGTTCAAAACATAGTCAGTAAGAATAGACAGTCTTCTTGTACTTAAGTCGGCATTGTGCCTTTTGTATTTAATTCCGATGCAATTTCTGTGTTTCATCGGCAGTAAGATGGTCCAAGGGATACAGTAAACCTGGAGTGAAGCCTCGGAATCTATAACTAGTGTCACAGGGACGGTTCAAAGCATAGACAGTAAGGTGTGTCAGTATTCTTGTACTTCAGTCGGCATTGTGCTTTTTGTATTTCATTCCGATGCAATTTCTGTGTTTCATCGTCAATAAGAAAGTACAAGGGATACAGTAAACCTTAAGTGAAGCATCGGAATCTATAACTAGTGTTCATAGTATGAAGGCTTTCACGACCGGATGACATATCTTCTGGTAAACCTTGCGGGATGTAAGGTCGTGGTCCATGAAACTCTTCAGCTCCTAACGTTTCGTCCAGTGCTTCGCTTGACATCTTCAGAGGTGTGTTTCTCCTCATACAAAAAACTTAAGAAAGATCCTACAGCCAGCGTACTACGGAAAACAAATAATTTGATAAAAACGGCCACTTCTATTCAAAAAGAAGAAAAAAGAGCTTTATTGAAGACTGAAGCTATGTGTCCTAGACTCTATGGCCTACACAAGGTACATAAGAAGGACCTTCCTCTGAGACCGATTGTTAGTGCTATCAATTCTCCTACGTACGAAATAGCAAGATATCTAACAAATTCGCTTACAACCATATTTAGGAAAAATGGACATATATATAAAGGACTCACGTCATTTTATAGAGAAAATTGAAGGTTTAATTCTGACTCCTGAAGATATTTTAGTAAGTTTCGATGTAGTATCTTTATTTCCTGTGATTCCAGTTAATGAAGTTATGGATTATATAACGGATATTTTTCCAGAAGATCTGACTGCTCTTTTCAGACACTGTCTCACTTCCAGTCATTTCCAGTGGAATAATGAATTTTACGAACAACTTAATGGCGTAGCAATGGGTAACCCATTGGGTCCTGCAGTAGCTAATTTCTACATGGAGAAATTCGAACAGTCAGCCTTGGAAAAAGCAGATAAGAAACCATCTCGCTGGTATCGGTATGTAGACGATACATTTGTGGTCTGGCCACATGGTAGAGAAGCCTTAGGCGAATTTTTTGAGTACCTTAATAATATAAATCCAAGAATCCAGTTTACCATGGAGAGAGAAAATGATAACAAAATACCGTTTTTGGATGTTTTAGTTATGAGACAGACGGATGGAAGCTTGAAACAACAGATTTTTAGAAAAATAACGCACACAGACAGATACTTACATAAAGACTCTAACCACCATCCAAAACAAAAAAGAGGTGTGATTACAAGTCTCGTTGACAGAGCCAGACGGATTTGCACGCCGGAGTATCTAGACGACGAATTAAAACATCTGAAGCACGCTTTTGAGAAAAATGGCTACTCAAAGAAAGAAGTAAACAGAATTCTGCACCCAAACAACAAAAAGCTTAAGGACAAGTCCGAAAAACGATGGAAGAATACAGTCTCTCTCCCTTTTATAAAGAAAGTAACGGATCAGATTGGAAAGATTTTGAGTAAACATGATATTAGACCTGTTTTTAGACCAACGAAGAAAATTTGTCACGTTCTTCGGTCTGTAAAAGATAAAAGCGCTCCTCTATCAGCCAGTGGCGTATATAAAATTCCGTGTACATGTGGAAAAGTTTATGTTGGAACAACAAAAGAGGCGTAAATACACGGTTAAAAGAACACAGAAGTCTTTGCCGATTAGGGAAAACAGATAAATCGGCTGTAGCAGAACACGCTTTTCAACCAGGAAATCATCAAGTGAAGTTTTCCGAAACAAAAATGTTATCTACGACGACGAACTATTACCCACGGCTTTGTAGAGAAGCAATTGAAATATATAAACATAGGGATAATTTTAATCGGAAAGAAGAGAACATGAAACTTAGTGATATTTGGACAGTAGCACTACAGAATTGCTAGACAGTTTTATCCGTGGCAAGATTACGATCGATAGTTAAGTTTTATCCCTGACAAAGGTTATCTCAGCATATCACGTGTAACTCTGGTCATGCCCACTTTCTACGAGACATAAGTCGCTCTCAGACGTCCAACCCGTCAGTCGGCAAGACTCACCGGAGGAGAAACACCCCTCTGAAGAAGTCAAGCGAAGCACTGGACGAAACGTTAGGAGCTGAAGAGTTTCATGGACCACGACCTTACATCCCGCAAGGTTTACCAGAAGATATAACTAGTGTCACAGCAATGGTTCAAAACATAGACAGTAGGAAGAGTCAGTGTTCTTGCACTTAAGTCGGCATTGTGCCTTTTGTTTTTAATACCGATGCAATTTCTGTGTTTCATCGTCAATAAGAAGGTCCAAGGGATACAGTAAACCTCAAGTTAAGCATCGGAATCTACAACTAGTGTCACAGGATTGGTTCAAAACATAGACAGTAAGAAGAGACAGTCTTCTTGTACTTAAGTCGGCATTGTGCCTTTTCTATTTAATACCGATGCAATTTCTGTGTTTCATCTTCAATAAGAAGGTCAGAGGGACACAGTAAACCTGAAGTGAAGCATCGGAATCTATAACTAGTGTCACAGGAATGGTTCAAACATAGACAGAAAGAAGAGTCAGTCTTCATGTACTTAAGTCGGCATTGTGCCTTTTGTATTTAATCCCGATGCAATTTCTGTGTTTCATCGTCAATAAGAAGGTCAGAGGGATACAGTAAACCGGATGTGAAGCATCGGAATCTATAACTAGTGTCACAGGAATGGTTCAAAACATAGTCAGTAAGAAGAGTCAGTCTTCTTGTCCTTAAGTCGGCATTGTGCCTTTTGCATTTAATTCCGATGCAATTTTGTGTTTCATCGTCAATAAGAATGTCCAAGGGATACAGTAAACCTGTAGTGAAGCATCGGAATCTATAACTAGTGTCACAGGAATGGTTCAAATCATTGTCAATAAGAAGAGTCGGTCTTCATGTACTTAAGTCGGCATTGTGCCTTTTGTATTTAATTCCGATGCAATTTATGTGTTTCATCGTCAATACGAAAGTACAAGGGATACAGTAAACCTGAAGTGAAGCATCGGAATCTATAACTAGCGTCACAGGAATGGTTCAAAACATAGACAGTAGGAAGAGTCAGTGTTCTTGTACTTAAGTCGGCATTGTGCCTTTTGTATTTAATTCCGATGCAATTTCTGTGTTTCATCGTCAATAAGAAGGTCCAAGGGATACAGTAAAACTGAAGTGAAGCATCTGAATCTACAACTAGTGTCACAGGATTGGTTCAAAACATAGACAGTAAGAAGAGTCAGTCTTCTTGTACTTAAGTCGGCATTGTGCCTTTTCTATTTAATACCGATGCAATTTCTGTGTTTCATCGTCAATAAGAAGGTCAGAGGGATACAGTAAACCTGAAGTGAAGCATCGGAATCTATAACTAGTGTCACAGGAATGGTTCAAAACATAGTCAGAAAGAAGAGTCTGTCTTCTTGTACTTAATTGGGCATTGTGGTTTTCGTATTTAATTCCGATGCAATTTCTGTGCTTCACCGTCAATAAGAAGGTCAGAGGGATACAGTAAACCTGAAGTGAAGCATCGGAATCTATAACTAGTGTCACATGAATGGTTCAAAAATAGACAGAAAGAAGAGTCAGTCTTCTTGTCCTTAAGTCGGCATTGTGCATTTTGTATTTAATTCCGATGCAATTTCTGTGTTTGATCGTCAATAAGAAGGTCCAAGGGATACAGTAAACCTGGAGCGAAGCATCGGAATCTATAACTAGAGTCACAGTAATGGTTCAAAATATAGACAGTAAGAAGAGTCAGTCTTCTTGTACTTAAGTCTGCATTGTGCATTTTGTATTTAATTCCGAAACAATATCTGTGATTCATCGTCAACAAGAAGGTCCAAGGGATACAGTAAACCTGAAATGAAGCATCGGACTCTATAACTAGTGTCACAGAAATGGATCAAAACATAGACAGTATGAAGAGTCAGTGTTCTTATACTTAAGTCGGCATTGTGCCTTTTGTATTTAATTCCGATGCAATTTCTGTGTTTCATCGTCAATAAGAAGGTCCAAGGGATACAGTAAACCTAATGTGAAGCATCGGAATCTATAACTAGTGTCACAGGAATGGTTCAAATCTTAGTCAGTAGGAAGAGTCGGTCTTCATGTACTTGTGTCGGCATTGTGCCTTTTGTATTTAATTGCGATGCAATTTCTGTGTTTCATCGTCAATTAGAAGGTCCAAGGGATACAGTAAACCTTAAGTGAAGCATCGGAATCTATAACTAGTGTCACAGGAATGGTTCAAATCATAGAATGCAGGAGGAGTCAGTTTTCTTGTACTTAAGTCGGCACTGTGCCTTTTGTATTTAATTCCGATGCAATTTCTGTGTTTCATCGTCAATAAGATAGTCCAAGGTATACAGTAAACCTGAAGTGAAGCATCGGAATCTATAACTAGTGTCACACTAATGGTTCAAATCAAATTCAGCAAGAAGAGTCAGTCTTCTTGTCCTTAAGTCGGCATTGGGCCTTTTGTATTTAATTCCGATGCAATTTCTGTGTTTCATCGTCAATATGAATGTCCAAGAGATACTGTAAACCTGAAGTGAAGCATCGGAATCTACAACTAGTGTCACAGGATAGATTCAAATCATAGACAGTAAGAAGAGTCAGTCTTCTTGAACTTAAGTCGTTATTATGCTTTTCTATTTAATACCGATATAATTTCTGTGTTTCGTCGTCAATAAGAAGGTCAGAGGGATACAGTAAACCTGAAGTGAAGCATCGGAATCTATAACTAGTGTCACAGGAATGGTTCAAAACATAGTCAGGAAGAAGAGTCAATCTTCTTGTACTTAATTCGGCATTGTGCCTTTCGTATTGAATTCCGATGCAATTTCTTTGATTCACCGCCAATAACAATGTCAGAGGGATACAGTAAACCTGAAGTGAAGCATCGGAATCTATAACTAGTGTCACAGGAATGGTTTAAACATAGACAGTGAGAAGAGTCGGTCTTCATGTACTTAAGTCGGCATTGTGCGTTTTGTATTTAATCCCGATGCAATTTCTGTGTGACATCGTCAATAAGATGGTCAGAGGGATACAGTAAACCGGAAGTGAAGCATCGGAATCTATAACTAGTGTCACAGGAATGGTTCAAAACATAATCAGTAAGAAGAGTCAGTCTTCTTATCCATAAGTCGGCATTGTGCCTTTTGTATTTAATTCCGATGCAATTTTGTGTTTCATCGTCAATAAGAATGTCCACGGGATACAGTAAACCTGAAGTGAAGCATCGGAATCTGTAACTAGTGTCACAGGATTGGTTTAAATCATTGTCAATAAGAAGAATCGGTCTTCATGTACATAAATCGGCATTGTGCCTTTTGTATTTAATTCCGATGCAATTTCTGTGTTTCATTGTCAACAAGAAGGTCCAAGCGATACACTAAACCGGAAGTGAAGCATCGGAATCTATAACTAGTGTCACACTAATGGTTCAAAACAAAGTCAGTAAGAAGAGTTAGTCTTCTTATCCTTATGTCTGCATTGTGCTTTTTATATTTAACTCCGATGTAATTTCTGTGTTTCATCGTCAATAAGAATGTTTAAGGAATACAGTATACCTGAAGTGAAGCATCAGAATCTATAACTAGTGTCACAGGAATGGTTCAAATCATTGTCAATAAAGAAGAATCGGTCTTCATGTACTTAAGTCGGCATTGTGCCTTTTGTATTTAATTCCGATGCAATTTCTGTGTTTCATCGTCAATAAGAAGGTCCAAGCGATACACTAAACCGGAAGTGAAGCATCGGAATCTGTAACTAGTGTCACACTAATGGGTCAAAACAAAGTCAGTAAGAAGAGTCAGTCTTCTTATCCTTAAGTCGGCATTGTGCCTTTTATATTTAATTCCGATGCAATTTGTGTGTTTCATCGTCAATAAGAAGGTCAGAGGGATACAGTAAACCTGAAGTGAAGTATCGGAATCTATAACTAGTGTCGCAGAAATGATTCAAAGCATAGTCAGTAAGAAGAGTAAGTCATCTTGAACTTAATTGGGCATTGTGCCTGTCGTATTTAATTCCGATGCAATTTCTGTGTATCATCGTCAATAAGAAAGTACAAGGGAAACAGTAAACCTGAAGTGAAGCTTCGGAATCCATAACTAGTGTCACAGGAATGGTTCAAAACATAGACAGTAAGAAGGGTCAGTCTTCTTGTACTTAAGTTGGCATTGTGCCTTTTGTATTTAATTCCGATGCAGTTTCTGTGTTTCATCGTCAATAAGAAGGTCCAAAGGATACAGTAAACCTGAAGTGAAGCATCTGAATCTACAACTAGTGTCACAGGATTGGTTCAAAGCATAGACAGTAAGAAGAGTCAGTTTTCTTGTACTTCAGTAGGCATTGTGCATTTACTATTTAATACTAACACAATTTCTGTGTTTTATCGTCAATAAGAAGGTCAGAGGGATACAGTAAACCTGGAGTGAAGCATCGGAATCTATAACTAGTGTCACAGGAATGGTTCAAAACATAGTCAGAAAGAAGAGTCCGTCTTCTTGTACTTAATTGGGCATTGTGCCTTTCGTATTTAATTCCGATGCAATTTCTGTGCTTCACCGTCAATAAGAAGGTCAGAGGGATACAGTAAACATGAAGTGAAGCATTGGAATCTATAACTAGTGTCACAGGAATGGTTCAAACATAGACAGTAAGAAGAGTCAGACTTCTTGTCCTTAAGTCGGCATTGTGCCTTTTGTATTTAATTCCGATGCAATTTCTGTGTTTCATCGTCAATAAGAAGGTCCAAGGGATACAGTAAACCTGGAGTGAAGCATCGGAATATATAACTTGAGTCATAGTAATGGTTCAAAACATACACAGTAAGAAGAGTCAATTCTCTTGTACATAAGTCGGCATTGTGCCTTTTGTATTTAATTCCGATGCAATTTCTGTGTTTCATCGTCAATAAGAAGGTCCAAGGGATACATTAAACCTGAAGTAAAGCATCGGAATCTATAACTAGTGTCACTGGAATGGTTCAAAGTATAGACAGTAAGAAGAGTCAGTCTTCTTGTACTTAAGTCGGCATTGTGCCTCTTGTATTTAATTCCGATGCAATTTCTGTAATTCATCGTCAATAAGAAGGTCCAAGGGATGCAGTAAACCTTGAAGTGAAGCATCGGACTCTATAACTAGTGTCACAGAAATGGATCAAAACATAGACAGTAGGAAGAGTCAGTCTTGTTATACTTAAATCGCCATTGTGCCTTTTGTATTTAATTCCGATGCAATTTCTGTGTTTCATCGTCAATAAGAAGGTCCAAGGGATACAGTAAACCTGAAGTGAGACATCGGAATCTACAACTAGTGTCACAGGATTGGTTCAAAACATAGACAGTAAGAAGAGTCAGTCTTCTTGTACTTAAGTCGGCATTGTTCCTTTCCTATTTAAAACCGATGCAATTTCTGTGTTTCATCGTCAATAAGAAGGTCCACGCGATACAGTAAACCTGAAGTGAAGCATCAGAATCTATAACTAGTGTCACAGGAATTGTTCAAAACATAGTCAGGAACAAGAGTCAGTCTTCTTGTACTTAATTCGGCATTGTGCCTTTCGTATTGAATTCCGATTCAATTTCTGTGTTTCACTGTCAATAAGAATGTCAGAGGGATACAGTAAACCTGAAGTGAAGCATCGGAATCTCTAACTAGTGTCACAGGATTGGTTCAAACATAGACAGTAAGAAGAGTCAGTCATCATGTACTTAAGTCGGCATTGTGCCTTTTGTATTTAATCCCGATGCAATTTCTGTGTGACATCGTCAATAAGATGGTCAGAGGGATACAGTAAAAAGGAAGTGAAGCATCGGAATCTATAACTAGTGTCACAGGAATGGTTCAAATCATTATCAATAAGAGGAGTCGGTCTTCATGTACATAAGTCGGCATTGTGCCTTTTGTATTTAATTCCGATGCAATTTCTGTGTTTCATCGTCAATAAGAAAGTAGAAGGGATACAGTAAACCTGAAGTGAAGCATCGGAATCTATAACTAGTGTCACAGGAATGGTTGAAAACCTAGACTGTAGGAAGAGTCAGTGTTTTTGTACTGAAGTCGGCATTGTGCCTTTTGTGTTTAATTCCGTTGCAATATCTGTGTTTCATCGTCAATAAGAAGGTCCAAGGGATACAGTAAACCTGAAGTGAGGCATCGGAATCTACAACTAGTGTCACAGGATTGGTTCAAAGCATAGACAGTAAGAAGAGTCAGTCTTCTTGTACTTAAGTCGGCATTGTTCCTTTCCTATTTAAAACCGATGCAATTTCTGTGTTTCATCGTCAATAAGAAGGTCAGAGGGATACAGTAAACCTGAAGTGAAGCATCGGAATCTATAACTAGTGTCACAGGAATGGATGAAAACATAGTCAGTAAGAAGAGTCTGTCTTCTTGTCCTTAAAGCGGCATTGTGCTTTTTGCATTTAATTCCGATGCAATTTTGTGTTTCATCGTCAATAAGAATGTCCAAGGGATACAGTAAACCTGTAGTGAAGCATCGGAATCCATACCTAGTGTCACAGGAATGGTTCAAATCATTGTCAATAAGAAGAGTTTGTCCTCATGTACTGAAGTCGGCATTGTGCCTTTTGTATTTAATTCCGATGCAATTTCTGTGTTTCATCGTCAATACGAAAGTACAAGGGATACAGTAAACCTGAAGTGAAGCATCGGAATCTATAACTAGTGTCACAGGATTGGTTCAAATCATAGACAGTAAGAAGAGTCAGTCTTCTTGTACTTAAGTCGGCATTGTGCCTTTTCTATTTAATACCGATGCAATTTCTGTGTTTCATCGTCAATAAGAAGGTCAGAGGGATACAGTAAACCTGAAGTGAAGCATCGGAATCTATAACTAGTGTCAAAGGAATGGTTCAAAACATAGTCAGAAAGAAGAGTCAGTCTTCTTGTACTTAATTGGGCATTGTGGTTTTCGTATTTAATTCCGATGCAATTTCTGTGTTTCACAGTCAATAAGAAGGTCAGAGGGATACAGTAAACCTGAAGTGAAGCATCGGAATCTATAACTAGTGTCACAGGAATGGTTCAAACATAGACAGTAGGAAGAGTCGGTCTTCTTGTCCTTAATTCGGCATTGTGCATTTTGTATTTAATTCCGATGCAATTTCTGTGTTTGATCGTCAATAAGAAGGTCCAAGGGATACAGTAAACCTGGAGTGAAGCATCGGACTCTATAACTAGTGTCACAGAAATTGATCAAATCATAGACAGTAGGAAGAGGCAGTCTTCTTATACTTATGTCGGCATTGTGCCTTTTGTATTTAATTCCGATGCAATTTCTGTGTTTCATCGTCAATAAGAAGGTCCAAGGGATTCAGTAAACCTAAAGTGAAGCATCGGAATGTATAACTAGTGTCACAGGAATGGTTCAAATCATAGTAAGTAGGAAGAGTCGGTCTTCATGTACTTGAGTCGGCATTGTGCCTTTTGTATTTAATTGCGATGCAATTTCTGTGTTTCATCGTCAATTAGAAGGTCCAAGGGATACAGTAAACCTTAAGTGAAGCATCGGAATCTATAACTAGTGTCACAGGAGTGGTTCAAATCATAGACAGCAGGAAGAGTCAGTTTTCTTGTACTTAAGTCTGCATTGTGCCTTTTGTATTTAATTCCGATGCAATTTCTGTGTTTCATCGTCAATACGATAGTCCAAGGTATACAGTAAACCTGAAGTGAAGCATCGGAATCTATAACTAGTGTCACAGGAATGGATCAAAACATAGTCAGTAAGAAAAGTCAGTCATCTTGTACTTAAGTCGTCATTGTGCCTTTTGTATTTAATTCCGATGAAATTTCTGTGTTTCATCGTCAATTAGAAGGTGCAAGCGATACAGTAAACCGGAAGTGAAGCATCGGAATCTATAAATAGTGTCACACTAATGGTTCAAATCGAAATCAGTAAGAAGAGTCAATCTTCTTGTCCTTAAGTCGGCATTGTGCCTTTTGTATTTAATTCCGATGCAAATTCTGTGTTTCATCGTCAATAAGAATGTCCAAGAGATACTGTAAACCGGAAGTGAAGCATCGGAATCTATAACTAGTGTCACAGGAATGGTTCAAATCATTGTCAATAAGAAGAGTCGGTCTTCATGTTCTTAAGTCGGCATATTGCCTTTTGTATTTAATCCCGATGCAATTTCTGTGTGACATCGTCAATAAGATGGTCAGAGGGATACAGTAAACCGGGAGTGAAGCATCGGAATCTATAACTAGTGTCACAGGAAGAAGAGTTAGTCTTCTTATCCTTAAGTCGGCATTGTGCCTTTTATATTTAATTCCGATGCAATTTCTGTGTTTCATCGTCAATAAGAATGTCCAAGGGATACAGTATACCTGAAGTGAAGCATCGGAATCTATAACTAGTGTCACAGGAATGGTTCAAATCATTGTCAATAATAAGAGTCGGTCTTCATGTACTTAAGTCGGCATTGTGCCTTTTGTATTTAATTCCGATGCAATTTCTGTGTTTCATCGTCAATAAGAAAGTACAAGGGAAACAGTAAACCTGAAGTGAAGCTTCGGAATCTATAACTAGTGTAACAGGAATGGTTCAAAACATAGACAGTAAGAAGAGTTAGTCTTCTTGTACTTAAGTCAGCATTGTGCCTTTTGTATTTAATTCCGATGCAGTTTCTGTGTTTCATCGTCAATGAGAAGGTCCAAGCGATACAGTAAACCTGAAGTGAAGCATCAGAATCTATAACTAGTGTCACAGAAATTGTTCAAACATAGTCAGGAAGAAGAGTCAGTCTTCTTGTACTTAATTCGGCATTGTGCCTTTCGTATTGAATTCCGATTCAATTTCTGTGTTTCACCGTCAATAAGAATGTCAGAGGGATACAGTAAACCTGAAGTGAAGCATCGGAATCTCTAACTAGTGTCACAGGATTGGTTCAAACATAGGCAGTAAGAAAAGTCAGTCTTCATGTACTTAAGTCGGCATTGTGCCTTTTGTATTTAATCCCGATGCAATTTCTGTATGACATCGTCAATAAGATGGTCAGAGAGATACAGTAAACCGGAAGTGAAGCATCGGAATCTAAAACTAGTGTCACAGGAATGGTTCAAAACATAGACAGTAGGAGGAGTCAGTCTTCTTGTACTTAAGTCGCCATTGTGCCTTTTGTATTTAATTCCGATGCAATTTCTGTGTTTCTTCGTCAATAAGAAGGTCACAGGGATACAGTAAACATGATGTGAAGCATCGAAATCCATAACTAGTGTCACAGGAATGGTTCAAAGCATAGTCAGTAAGAAGAGACAGTCTTCTTGTACTTAAGTCGGCATTGTGCCTTTTGTGTTTAATTCCGATGCAATTTCTGTGTTTCATCGTCAATAAGAAAGTACAAGGGAACACTAAACCTGAAGTGAAGCTCCGGAATCTATAACTAGTGTCACAGGAATGGTTCAAAACATAGACAGTAAGAAGAGTCAGTCTTCTTGTACTTAAGTCGGCATTGTGCCTTTTGTATTTGATTCCGATGCAGGTTCTGTGTTTCATCGTCAATAAGAAGGTCCAAGGGATACAGTAAACCTGAAGTGAAGCATCTGAATCTACTACTAGTAATACAGGATTGGTTCAAAGCATAGACAGTAAGAAGAGTCAGTCTTCTTGTACTTCAGTCGGCATTGTGCCTTTTCTATTTAATACTGATGTAATTTCTGTGTTTCATCGTCAATAAGAAGGTCAGAGGGATACAGTAAACCTGAAGTGAAGCATCGGAATCTATAACTAGTGTCACAGGAATGGTTCAAAACATAGTCAGAAAGAAGAGTCAGTCTTCTTGTACTTAATTGGGCATTGTGCCTTTCGTATTTAATTCCGATGCAATTTCTGTGCTTCACCGTCAATAAGAAGGTCAGAGGGATACAGTAAACCTGAAGTGAAGCATTGGAATCTATAACTAGTGTCACAGGAATGGTTCATACATAGACAGTAAGAAGAGTCAGTCTTCTTGTCCTTAAGTCGGCATTGTGCCTTTTGTATTTAATTCCGATGCAATTTCTGTGCTTCATCGTCAATAAGAAGGTCCAAGGGATACAGTAAACCTGGAGTGAAGCATCGGAATATATAACTAGAGTCACAGTAATGGTTCAAAACATACACAGTAAGAAGAGTCAATTCTTTTGTACATAAGTCGGCATTGTGCCTTTTGTATTTAATTCCGATGCAATTTCTGTGTTTCATCGTCAATAAGAAGGTCCAAGGGATACATTAAACCTGAAGTGAAGCATCGGAATCTATAACTAGTATCACAGGAATGGTTCAAAGTATAGACAGTTAGAAGAGTCAGTCTTCTTGTACTTAAGTCGGCATTGTGCGTCTTGTATTTAATTCCGATGCAATTTCTGTGTTTCATCGTCAATAAGAAGGTCCAAGGGATACAGTAAACCTGAAGTGAAGCATCGGACTCTATAACTAGTGTCACAGAAATGGATCAAAACATAGACAGTAGGAAGAGTCAGTCTTCTTATACTTAAGTTGGCATTGTGCCTTTTGTATTTAATTCCGATGCAATTTCTGTGTTTCATCGTCAATCAGAAGGTCCAAGGGATACAGTAAACCTAAAGTGAGGCATCGGAATCTATAACTAGTGCCACAGGAATGGTTCAAATCATAGTCAGTAAGAAGAGTCGGTCTTCATGTACTTAAGTCGGCATTGTGCCTTTTGTATTTAATTCCGATGCAATTTCTGTGTTTCATCGTCAATAAGAAGGTCCAGGCGATACAGTAAACCTGAAGTGAAGCATCAGAATCTGTAACTAGTGTCACAGGAATGGTTCAAAACATAGACAGTAGGAAGAGTCACTGTTCTTGTACTTAAGTCGGCATTGTGCCTTTTGTATTTAATTCCGATGCAATTTATGTGTTTCATCGTCAATAAGATGGTCCAAGGGATACAGTAATACTGAAGTGAAGCATCTGAATCTACAACTAGTGTCACAGGATTGGTTCAAAACATAGACAGTAAGAAGAGTCAGTCTTCTTGTACTTAAGTCGGCATTGTGCCTTTTCTATTTAATACCGATGCAATTTCTGTGTTTCATCGTCAATAAGAAGGTCAGAGGGATACAGTAAACCTGAAGTGAAGCATCGGAATCTATAACTAGTGTCACAGGAATGGTTCAAAACATAGTCAGAAAGAAGAGTCAGTCTTCTTGTACTTAATTGGGCATTGTCGTTTTCGTATTTAATTCCGATGCAATTTCTGTGCTTCACCGTCAATAAGAAGGTCAGAGGGATACAGTAAACCCGAAGTGAAGCATCGGAATCTATAACTAGTGTCACAGGAATGGTTCAAACATAGACAGTAGAAGAGTCAGTCTTCTTGTCCTTAAGTCGGCATTGTGCATTTTGTATTTAATTCCGATGCAATTTCTGTGATTGATCGTCAATAAGAAGGTCCAAGTAAACCAGTAAACCTGGAGTGAAGCATCGGAATCTATAACTAGTGTCACAGGAATGGTTCAAAACATAGTCAGTAAGAAGAGTCAGTCTTCTTGTACTTAAGTCGTCATTGTGCCTTTTGCATTTAATTCCGATGAAATTTCTGTGTTTCATCGTCAATTAGAAGGTGCAAGCGATACAGTAAACTGTAAGTGAAGCATCGGAATCTATAAATAGTGTCACACTAATGGTTCAAATCAAATTCTGTAAGAAGAGTCAGTCTTCTTGTCCTTAAGTCGGCATTGTGCCTTTTATATTTAATTCCGATGCAATTTCTGTGTTTCATCGTCAATAAGAATGTCCAAGAGATACTGTAAACCTGAAGTGAAGCATGGTAATCTATAACTAGTGTCACAGGAATGGTTCAAATCATAGTCAGTAGGAAGGGTCGGTCTTCATGTACTTGAGTCGGCATTGTGCCTTTTGTATTTAATTCCGATGAAATTTCTGTGTTTCATCGTCAATTAGAAGGTGCAAGCGATACAGTAAACCGGAAGTTAAGCATCGGAATCTATAAATAGTGTCACACTAATGGTTCAACTCAAATTCAGTAAGAAGAGTCAGTCTTCTTGTCCTTAAGTCGGCATTGCGCCTTTTGTATTTAATTCCGATGCAATTTGTGGGTTTCATCGTCAATAAGAAGGTCAGAGGGATACAGTAAACCTGAAGTGATGTATCGGATCCTATAACTAGTGTCACAGAAATGATTCAAAGCATAGTCAGTAAGAAGAGTAAGTCATCTTGAACTTAATTGGGCATTGTGCCTGTCGTATTTAATTCCGATGCAATTTCTGTGTTTCATCGTCAATAAGAAGGTCAGAGGGATACAGTAAACCTGAAGTGAAGCATCGGAATCTGAAACTAGTGTCACAGGAATGGTTCAAAACATAGACAGTAGGAAGAGTCAGTCTTCCTGTACTTAAGTCGCCATTGTGCCTTTTGTATTTAATTCCGATGCAATTTCTGTGTTTCTTCGTCAATAAGAAGGTCACAGGGATACAGTAAACATGATGTGAAGCATCGAAATCCATAACTAGTGTCACAGGAATGGTTCAAAGCATAGTCAGTAAGAAGAGACAGTCTTCTTGTACTTAAGTCGGCATTGTGCCTTTTGAGTTTAATTCCGATGCAATTTCTGTGTTTCATCGTCAATAAGAAAGTCCAAGGGAACAGTAAACCTGAAGTGAAGCTTCGGAATCTATAACTAGTGTCACAGGAATGGTTCAAAACATAGACAGTAAGAAGAGTCAGTCTTCTTGTACTTAAGTCGGCATTGTGCCTTTTGTATTTGATTCCGATGCAGGTTCTGTGTTTCATCGTCAATAAGAAGGTCCAAGGGATATAGTAAACCTGAAGTGAAGCATCTGAATCTACAACTAGTATCACAGGATTGGTTCAAAGCATAGACAGTAAGAAGAGTCAGTCTTCTTGTACTTCAGTCGGCATTGTGCCTTTTCTATTTAATACTGATGTAATTTCTGTGTTTCATCGTCATTAAGAAGGTCAGAGGGATACAGTATACCTGAAGTGAAGCATCGGAATCTATAACTAGTGTCACAGGAATGGTTCAAAACATAGTCAGAAAGAAGAGTCAGTCTTCTTGTACTTAATTGCGCATTGTGCCTTTCGTATTTAATACCGATGCAATTTCTGTGCTTCACCGTCAATAAGAAGGTCAGAGGGATACAGTAAACCTGAAGTGAAGCATTGGAATCTATAACTAGTGTCACAGGAATGGTTCATACATAGACAGTAAGAAGAGTCAGTCTTCTTGTCCTTAAGTCGGCATTGTGCCTTTTGTATTTAATTCCGATGCAATTTCTGTGCTTCATCGTCAATAAGAAGGTCCAAGGGATACAGTAAACCTGGAGTGAAGCATCGGAATATATAACTAGAGTCACAGTAATGGTTCAAAACATACACAGTAAGAAGAGTCAATTGTTTTGTACATAAGTCGGCATTGTGCCTTTTGTATTTAATTCCGATGCAATTTCTGTGTTTCATCGTCAATAAGAAGGTCCAAGGGATACATTGAACCTGAAGTGAAGCATCGGAATCTATAACTAGTATCACAGGAATGGTTCAAAGTATAGACAGTTAGAAGAGTCAGTCTTCTTGTACTTAAGTCGGCATTGTGCGTCTTGTATTTAATTCCGATGCAATTTCTGTGTTTCATCGTCAATAAGAAGGTCCATGGGATACAGTAAACCTGAAGTGAAGCATCGGACTCTATAACTAGTGTCACAGAAATGGATCAAAACATAGACAGTAGGAAGAGTCAGTCTTCTTATACTTAAGTTGGCATTGTGCCATTTGTATTTAATTCCGATGCAATTTCTGTGTTTCATCGTCAATCAGAAGGTCCAAGGGATACAGTAAACCTAAAGTGAGGCATCGGAATCTATAACTAGTGCCACAGGAATGGTTCAAATCATAGTCAGTAAGAAGAGTCGGTCTTCATGTACTTAAGTCGGCATTGTGCATTTTGTATTTAATTCCGATGCAATATCTGTGTTTCATCGTCAATAAGAAGGTCCAAGCGATACAGTAAACCTGAAGTGAAGCATCAGAATCTGTAACTAGTGTCACAGGAATGGTTCAAAACATAGACAGTAGGAAGAGTCACTGTTCTTGTACTTAAGTCGGCATTGTGCCTTTTGTATTTAATTCCGATGCAATTTATGTGTTTCATCGTCAATAAGATGGTCCAAGGGATACAGTAAAACTAAAGTGAAGCATCTGAATCTACAACTAGTGTCACAGGATAAGTTCAAAACATAGACAGTAAGAAGAGTCAGTCTTCTTGTACTTAAGTCGGCATTGTGCCTTTTCTATTTAATACCGATGCAATTTCTGTGTTTCATCGTCAATAAGAAGGTCAGAGGGATACAGTAAACCTGAAGTGAAGCATCGGAATCTATAACTAGTGTCACAGGAATGGTTCAAAACATAGTCAGAAAGAATTGTCAGTCTTCTTGTACTTAATTGGGCATTGTGGTTTTCGTATTTAATTCCGATGCAATTTCTGTGCTTCACCGTCAATAAGAAGGTCAGAGGGATACAGTAAACCTGAAGTGAGCATCGGAATCTATAACTAGTGTCACAGGAATGGTTCAAACATAGACAGTAGAAGAGTCAGTCTTCTTGTCCTTAAGTCGGCATTGTGCATTTTGTATTTAATTCCCATGCAATTTCTGTGATTGATCGTCAATAAGAAGGTCCAAGTAAACCAGTAAAAGTGGAGTGAAGCATCGGAATCTATAACTAGTGTCACAGGAATGGTTGAAAACATAGTCAGTAAGAAGAGTCAATCTTCTTGTCCTTAAGTCGGCATTGTGCCTTTTGTATTTAATTCCGATGCAATTTCTGTGTTTCATCGGCAATAAGGTCAGAGGAATACAGTAAACCTGAAGTGAAGCATCGGAATCTATAACTCGTGTGACAGCAATGGTTCAAAACAAAGACAGTATGAAGAGTCAGTCTTCTTGTCCTTAAGTCGGCATTGTGCCTTTTGTATTTAATTCCGATGCAATTTCTGTGTTTCATCGTCAATAAGAATATCCAAGAGATACTGTAAACCTGAAGTGAAGCATGGTAATCTATAACTAGTGTCACAGGAATGGTTCAAATCATAGTAAGTAGGAAGGGTCGGTCTTCATGTACTTGAGTCGGCATTGTGCCTTTTGTATTTAATTGCGATGTAATTTCTGTGTTTCATCGTCAATTAGAAGGTCCAAGGGATACAGTAAACCTTAAGTGAAGCATCGGAATCCATAACTAGTGTCACAGGAAAGGTTCAAATCATAGACCGCAGGAAGAGTCAGTTTTCTTGTACTTAAGTCGGCGTTGTGCCTTTTGTATTTAATTCCGATGCAATTTCAGTGTTTCATCGTCAATAAGATAGTCCAAGGTATACTGTAAACCTGAAGTGAAGCATCGGAATCTATAACTAGTGTCACAGGAATGGTTCAAAACATAGTCAGAAAGAAGAGTCAGTCTTCTTGTACTTAATTGGCCCTTGTGGTTTTCGTATTTAATTCCGATGCAATTTCTGTGCTTCACCGTCAATAAGAAGGTCAGAGGGATACAGTAAACCTGAAGTGAAGCATCGGAATCTATAACTAGTGTCACAGGAATGGTTCAAACATAGACAGTAGAAGAGTCAGTCTTCTTGTCCTTAAGTCGGCATTGTGCATTTTGTATTTAATTCCGATGCAATTTCTGTGATTGATCGTCAATAAGAAGGTCCAAGGGATACAGTAAACCTGGAGTGAAGCATCGGAATCTATAACTAGTGTCACAGTAATGGTTCGAAATATAGACAGTAAGAAGAGTCAGTCATCTTGTACTTAAGTCGGCATTGTGCATTTTGTATTTAATTCCGTTGCAATTTCTGTGATTCATCGTTAATAAGAATGTCCAAGGGATACAGTAAACCTGAAGTGAAGCATCGGACTCTATAACTAGTGTCACAGAAACGGATCAAAACATAGACAGTAGGAAGAGTCAGTCTTCTTATACTTAAGTCGGCATTGTGCCTTTTGTATTTAATTCCGATGCAATCTCCGTGTTTCATCGTCAATAAGAAGGTCCAAGGGATACAGTAAACCTAAAGTGAAGCATCGGAAGCTATAACTAGTGTACCAGGAATGGTTCAAATCATAGTCAGTAGGAAGGGTCGGTCTTCACGTACTTGAGTCGGCACTGTGCCTTTTGTATTTAATTGCGATGTAATTTCTGTGTTTCATCGTCAATTAGAAGGTCCAAGGGATACAGTAAACCTTAAGTGAAGCATCGGAATCTATAACTAGTGTCACAGGAATGGTTCAAATCATAGACAGCAGGAAGAGTCAGTTTTCTTTTACTTAAGTCGGCATTGTGCCTTTTGTATTTAATTCCGATGCAATTTCTGTGTTTCAGCGTCAATAAGATAGTCCAAGGTATACAGTAAACCTGAAGTGAAGCATCGGAATCTATAACTAGTGTCACAGGAATGGTTCAAAACATAGTCAGTAAGAAGAGTCAGTCTTCTTGTACTTAAGTCGTCATTGTGCCTTTTGTATTTAATTCCGATGAAATTTCTGTGTTTCATCGTCAATTGTAAGGTGCAAGCGATACAGTAAACCGGAAGTTAAGCATCGGAATCTATAAATAGTGTCACACTAATGGTTCAAATCAAATTCAGTAAGAAGAGTCAGTCTTCTTGTCCTTAAGTCGGCATTGCGCCTTTTGTATTTAATTCCGATGCAATTTGTGGGTTTCATCGTCAATAAGAAGGTCAGAGGGATACAGTAAACCTGAAGTGAAGTATCGGAATCTATAACTAGTGTCACAGAAATGGATCAAAACATAGACAGTAGGAAGAGTCAGTCTTCTTATACTTAAGTTGGCATTGTGCCTTTGTATTTAATTCCGATGCAATTTCTGTGTTTCATCGTCAATAAGAAGGTCCAAGGGATACATTAAACCTGAAGTGAAGCATCGGAATCTATAACTAGTATCACTGGAATGGTTCAAAGTATAGACAGTTAGAAGAGTCAGTCTTCTTGTACTTAAGTCGGCATTGTGCGTCTTGTATTTAATTCCGATGCAATTTCTGTGTTTCATCGTCAATAAGAAGGTCCAAGGGATACAGTAAACCTGAAGTGAAGCATCGGACTCTATAACTAGTGTCACAGAAATGGATCAAAACATAGACAGTAGGAAGAGTCAGTCTTCTTATACTTAAGTCGGCATTGTGCCTTTTGTATTTAATTCCGATGCAATTTCTGTGTTTCATCGTCAATAAGAAGGTCCAAGCGATACAGTAAACCTGAAGTGAAGCATCAGAATCTGTAACTAGTGTCACAGGAATGGTTCAAAACATAGACAGTAGGAAGAGTCACTGTTCTTGTACTTAAGTCGGCATTGTGCCTTTTGTATTTAATTCCGATGCAATTTATGTGTTTCATCGTCAATAAGATGGTCCAAGGGATACAGGAAAACTGAAGTACAGCATCTGAATCTACAACTAGTGTCACAGTAATGGTTCAAAATATAGACAGTAAGAAGAGTCAGTCTTCTTGTACTTAAGTCGGCATTGTGCATTTTGTATTTATTCCGTTGCAATTTCTGTGATTCATCGTTAATAAGAATGTCCAAGGGATACAGTAAACCTGAAGTGAAGCATCGGACTCTATAACTAGTGTCACAGAAACGGATCAAAACATAGACAGTAGGAAGAGTCAGTCTTCTTATACTTAAGTCGGCATTGTGCCTTTTGTATTTAATTCCGATGCAATCTCTGTGTTTCATCGTCAATAAGAAGGTCCAAGGGATACAGTAAACCTAAAGTGAAGCATCGGAATCTATAACTAGTGTCACACGAATGGTTCAAATCATAGTCAGTAGGAAGGGTCGGTCTTCATGTACTTGAGTCGGCATTGTGCCTTTTGTATTTAATTGCGATGTAATTTCTGTGTTTCATCGCCAATTAGAAGGTCCAAGGGATACAGTAAACCTTAAGTGAAGCATCGGAATCTATAACTAGTGTCACAGGAATGGTTCAAAACATAGTCAGTAAGAAGAGTCAGTCTTCTTGTACTTAAGTCGTCATTGTGCCTTTTGTATTTAATTCCGATGAAATTTCTGTGTTTCATCGTCAATTAGAAGGTGCAAGGGATACAGTAAACCGGAAGTGAAGCATCGGAATCTATAAATAGTGTCACACTAACGGTTCAAATCAAATTCAGTTAGAAGAGTCAGTCTTCTTGTCCTTAAGTCGGCATTGTGCCTTTTGTATTTAATTCCGATGCAATTTCTGTGTTTCATCGTCAATAAGAATGTCCAAGAGATACTGTAAACCTGAAGTGAAGCATCGGAATCTGAAACTAGTGTCACAGGAATGGTTCAAAACATAGACAGTAGGAAGAGTCAGTCTTCCTGTACTTAAGTCGCCATTGTGCCTTTTGTATTTAATTCCGATGCAATTTCTGTGTTTCTTCGTCAATAAGAAGGTCACAGGGATACAGTAAACATGATGTGAAGCATCGAAATCCATAACTAGTGTCACAGGAATGGTTCAAAGCATAGTCAGTAAGAAGAGTTAGTCTTCTTATCCTGAAGTCGGCATTGTGCCTTTTATATTTAATTCCGATGCAATTTCTGTGTTTCATCGTCAATAAGAATGGCCAAGGGATACAGTATACCTGAAGTGAAGCATCGGAATCTATTACTAGTGTCACATGAATGGTTCAAATCATTGTCAATAAGAAGAGTCGGTCTTCATGTACTTAAGTCGGCATTGTGCCTTTTGTATTTAATTCCGATGCAATTTCTGTGTTTCATCGTCAATAAGAAGGTCCAAGTGATACAGTAAACCGGAAGTGAAGCATCGGAATCTATAACTAGTGTCACACTAATGAGTCAAAACAAAGTCAGTAAGAAGAGTCAGTCTTCTTATACTTAAGTTGGCATTGTGCCTTTTGTATTTAATTCCGATGCAATTTCTGTGTTTCATCGTCAATAAGAAGGTCCAAGGGATACAGTAAACCTGAAGTGAAGCATCTGAATCTACTACTAGTAATACAGGATTGGTTCAAAGCATAGACAGTAAGAAGAGTCAGTCTTCTTGTACTTCAGTCGGCATTGTGCCTTTTCTATTTAATACTGATGTAATTTCTGTGTTTCATCGTCAATAAGAAGGTCAGAGGGATACAGTAAACCTGAAGTGAAGCATCGGAATCTATAACTAGTGTCACAGGAATGGTTCAAAACATAGTCAGAAAGAAGAGTCAGTCTTCTTGTACTTAATTGGGCATTGTGCCTTTCGTATTTAATTCCGATGCAATTTCTGTGCTTCACCGTCAATAACAAGGTCAGAGGGATACAGTAAACCTGAAGTGAAGCATTGGAATCTATAACTAGTGTCACAGGAATGGTTCATACATAGACAGTAAGAAGAGTCAGTCTTCTTGTCCTTAAGTCGGCATTGTGCCTTTTGTATTTAATTCCGATGCAATTTCTGTGCTTCATCGTCAATAAGAAGGTCCAAGGGATACAGTAAACCTGGAGTGAAGCATCGGAATATATAACTAGAGTCACAGTAATGGTTCAAAACATACACAGTAAGAAGAGTCAATTCTTTTGTACATAAGTCGGCACTGTGCCTTTTTGTATTTAATTCCGATGCAATTTCTGTGTTTCATCGTCAATAAGAAGGTCCAAGGGATACATTAAACCTGAAGTGAAGCATCGGAATCTATAACTAGTATCACAGGAATGGTTCAAAGTATAGACAGTTAGAAGAGTCAGTCTTCTTGTACTTAAGTCGGCATTGTGCGTCTTGTATTTAATTCCGATGCAATTTCTGTGTTTCATCGTCAATAAGAAGGTCCAAGGGATACAGTAAACCTGAAGTGAAGCATCGGACTCTATAACTAGTGTCACAGAAATGGATCAAAACATAGACAGTAGGAAGAGTCAGTCTTCTTATACTTAAGTTGGCATTGTGACTTTTGTATTTAATTCCGATGCAATTTCTGTGTTTCATCGTCAATCAGAAGGTCCAAGGGATACAGTAAACCTAAAGTGAGGCATCGGAATCTATAACTAGTGCCACAGGAATGGTTCAAATCATAGTCAGTAAGAAGAGTCGGTCTTCATGTACTTAAGTCGGCATTGTGCCTTTTGTATTTAATTCCGATGCAATTTCTGTGTTTCATCGTCAATAAGAAGGTCCAGGCGATACAGTAAACCCGAAGTGAAGCATCAGAATCTGTAACTAGTGTCACAGGAATGGTTCAAAACATAGACAGTAGGAAGAGTCACTGTTCTTGTACTTAAGTCGGCATTGTGCCTTTTGTATTTAATTCCGATGCAATTTATGTGTTTCATCGTCAATAAGATGGTCCAAGGGATACAGTAATACTGAAGTGAAGCATCTGAATCTACAACTAGTGTCACAGGATTGGTTCAAAACATAGACAGTAAGAAGAGTCAGTCTTCTTGTACTTAAGTCGGCATTGTGCCTTTTCTATTTAATACCGATGCAATTTCTGTGTTTCATCGTCAATAAGAAGGTCAGAGGGATACAGTAAACCTGAAGTGAAGCATCGGAATCTATAACTAGTGTCACAGGAATGGTTCAAAACATAGTCAGAAAGAAGAGTCAGTCTTCTTGTACTTAATTGGGCATTGTCGTTTTCGTATTTAATTCCGATGCAATTTCTGTGCTTCACCGTCAATAAGAAGGTCAGAGGGATACAGTAAACCTGAAGTGAAGCATCGGAATCTATAACTAGTGTCACAGGAATGGTTCAAACATAGACAGTAGAAGAGTCAGTCTTCTTGTCCTTAAGTCGGCATTGTGCATTTTGTATTTAATTCCGATGCAATTTCTGTGATTGATCGTCAATAAGAAGGTCCAAGTAAACCAGTAAACCTGGAGTGAAGCATCGGAATCTATAACTAGTGTCACAGGAATGGTTCAAAACATAGTCAGTAAGAAGAGTCAGTCTTCTTGTACTTAAGTCGTCATTGTGCCTTTTGCATTTAATTCCGATGAAATTTCTGTGTTTCATCGTCAATTAGAAGGTGCAAGCGATACAGTAAACTGGAAGTGAAGCATCGGAATCTATAAATAGTGTCACACTAATGGTTCAAATCAAATTCTGTAAGAAGAGTCAGTCTTCTTGTCCTTAAGTCGGCATTGTGCCTTTTATATTTAATTCCGATGCAATTTCTGTGTTTCATCGTCAATAAGAATGTCCAAGAGATACTGTAAACCTGAAGTGAAGCATGGTAATCTATAACTAGTGTCACAGGAATGGTTCAAATCATAGTCAGTAGGAAGGGTCGGTCTTCATGTACTTGAGTCGGCATTGTGCCTTTTGTATTTAATTCCGATGAAATTTCTGTGTTTCATCGTCAATTAGAAGGTGCAAGCGATACAGTAAACCGGAAGTTAAGCATCGGAATCTATAAATAGTGTCACACTAATGGTTCAAATCAAATTCAGTAAGAAGAGTCAGTCTTCTTGTCCTTAAGTCGGCATTGCGCCTTTTGTATTTAATTCCGATGCAATTTGTGGGTTTCATCGTCAATAAGAAGGTCAGAGGGATACAGTAAACCTGAAGTGAAGTATCGGAACCTATAACTAGTGTCACAGAAATGATTCAAAGCATAGTCAGTAAGAAGAGTAAGTCATCTTGAACTTAATTGGGCATTGTGCCTGTCGTATTTAATTCCGATGCAATTTCTGTGTTTCATCGTCAATAAGAAGGTCAGACGGATACAGTAAACCTGAAGTGAAGCATCGGAATCTGAAACTAGTGTCACAGGAATGGTTCAAAACATAGACAGTAGGAAGAGTCAGTCTTCCTGTACTTAAGTCGCCATTGTGCCTTTTGTATTTAATTCCGATGCAATTTCTGTGTTTCTTCGTCAATAAGAAGGTCACAGGGATACAGTAAACATGATGTGAAGCATCGAAATCCATAACTAGTGTCACAGGAATGGTTCAAAGCATAGTCAGTAAGAAGAGACAGTCTTCTTGTACTTAAGTCGGCATTGTGCCTTTTGAGTTTAATTCCGATGCAATTTCTGTGTTTCATCGTCAATAAGAAAGTCCAAGGGAACAGTAAACCTGAAGTGAAGCTTCGGAATCTATAACTAGTGTCACAGGAATGGTTCAAAACATAGACAGTAAGAAGAGTCAGTCTTCTTGTACTTAAGTCGGCATTGTGCGTTTTGTATTTGATTCCGATGCAGGTTCTGTGTTTCATCGTCAATAAGAAGGTCCAAGGGATATAGTAAACCTGAAGTGAAGCATCTGAATCTACAACTAGTATCACAGGATTGGTTCAAAGCATAGACAGTAAGAAGAGTCAGTCTTCTTGTACTTCAGTCGGCATTGTGCCTTTTCTATTTAATACTGTTGTAATTTCTGTGTTTCATCGTCAATAAGAAGGTCAGAGGGATACAGTATACCTGAAGTGAAGCATCGGAATCTATAACTAGTGTCACAGGAATGGTTCAAAACATAGTCAGAAAGAAGAGTCAGTCTTCTTGTACTTAATTGCGCATTGTGCCTTTCGTATTTAATACCGATGCAATTTCTGTGCTTCACCGTCAATAAGAAGGTCAGAGGGATACAGTAAACCTGAAGTGAAGCATCGGAATCTATAACTAGTGTCACAGGAATGGTTCAAACATAGACAGCAGAAGAGTCAGTCTTCTTGTCCTTAAGTCGGCATTGTGCATTTTGTATTTAATTCCGATGCAATTTCTGTGATTGATCGTCAATAAGAAGGTCCAAGGGATACAGTAAACCTGGAGTGAAGCATCGGAATCTATAACTAGTGTCACAGTAATGGTTCGAAATATAGACAGTAAGAAGAGTCAGTCATCTTGTACTTAAGTCGGCATTGTGCATTTTGTATTTAATTCCGTTGCAATTTCTGTGATTCATCGTTAATAAGAATGTCCAAGGGATACAGTAAACCTGAAGTGAAGCATCGGACTCTATAACTAGTGTCACAGAAACGGATCAAAACATAGACAGTAGGAAGAGTCAGTCTTCTTATACTTAAGTCGGCATTGTGCCTTTTGTATTTAATTCCGATGCAATCTCCGTGTTTCATCGTCAATAAGAAGGTCCAAGGGATACAGTAAACCTAAAGTGAAGCATCGGAATCTATAACTAGTGTCACAGGAATGGTTCAAATCATAGTCAGTAGGAAGGGTCGGTCTTCACGTACTTGAGTCGGCATTGTGCCTTTTGTATTTAATTGCGATGTAATTTCTGTGTTTCATCGTCAATTAGAAGGTCCAAGGGATACAGTAAACCTTAAGTGAAGCATCGGAATCTATAACTAGTGTCACAGGAATGGTTCAAATCATAGACAGCAGGAAGAGTCAGTTTTCTTTTACTTAAGTCGGCATTGTGCCTTTTGTATTTAATTCCGATGCAATTTCTGTGTTTCAGCGTCAATAAGATAGTCCAAGGTATACAGTAAACCTGAAGTGAAGCATCGGAATCTATAACTAGTGTCACAGGAATGGTTCAAAACATAGTCAGTAAGAAGAGTCAGTCTTCTTGTACTTAAGTCGTCATTGTGCCTTTTGTATTTAATTCCGATGAAATTTCTGTGTTTCATCGTCAATTGTAAGGTGCAAGCGATACAGTAAACCGGAAGTTAAGCATCGGAATCTATAAATAGTGTCACACTAATGGTTCAAATCAAATTCAGTAAGAAGAGTCAGTCTTCTTGTCCTTAAGTCGGCATTGCGCCTTTTGTATTTAATTCCGATGCAATTTGTGGGTTTCATCGTCAATAAGAAGGTCAGAGGGATACAGTAAACCTGAAGTGAAGTATCGGAATCTATAACTAGTGTCACAGAAATGGATCAAAACATAGACAGTAGGAAGAGTCAGTCTTCTTATACTTAAGTTGGCATTGTGCCTTTGTATTTAATTCCGATGCAATTTCTGTGTTTCATCGTCAATAAGAAGGTCCAAGGGATACATTAAACCTGAAGTGAAGCATCGGAATCTATAACTAGTATCACTGGAATGGTTCAAAGTATAGACAGTTAGAAGAGTCAGTCTTCTTGTACTTAAGTCGGCATTGTGCGTCTTGTATTTAATTCCGATGCAATTTCTGTGTTTCATCGTCAATAAGAAGGTCCAAGGGATACAGTAAACCTGAAGTGAAGCATCGGACTCTATAACTAGTGTCACAGAAATGGATCAAAAAATAGACAGTAGGAAGAGTCAGTCTTCTTATACTTAAGTCGGCATTGTGCCTTTTGTATTTAATTCCGATGCAATTTCTGTGTTTCATCGTCAATAAGAAGGTCCAAGCGATACAGTAAACCTGAAGTGAAGCATCAGAATCTGTAACTAGTGTCACAGGAATAGTTCAAAACATAGACAGTAGGAAGAGTCACTGTTCTTGTACTTAAGTCGGCATTGTGCCTTTTGTATTTAATTCCGATGCAATTTATGTGTTTCATCGTCAATAAGATGGTCCAAGGGATACAGGAAAACTGAAGTAAAGCATCTGAATCTACAACTAGTGTCACAGTAATGGTTCAAAATATAGACAGTAAGAAGAGTCAGTCTTCTTGTACTTAAGCCGGCATTGTGCATTTTGTATTTATTCCGTTGCAATTTCTGTGATTCATCGTTAATAAGAATGTCCAAGGGATACAGTAAACCTGAAGTGAAGCATCGGACTCTATAACTAGTGTCACAGAAACGGATCAAAACATAGACAGTAGGAAGAGTCAGTCTTCTTATACTTAAGTCGGCATTGTGCCTTTTGTATTTAATTCCGATGCAATCTCTGTGTTTCATCGTCAATAAGAAGGTCCAAGGGATACAGTAAACCTAAAGTGAAGCATCGGAATCTATAACTAGTGTCAAACGAATGGTTCAAATCATAGTCAGTAGGAAGGGTCGGTCTTCATGTACTTGAGTCGGCATTGTGCCTTTTGTATTTAATTGCGATGTAATTTCTGTGTTTCATCGCCAATTAGAAGGTCCAAGGGATACAGTAAACCTTAAGTGAAGCATCGGAATCTATAACTAGTGTCACAGGAATGGTTCAAATCATAGACAGCAGGAAGAGTCAGTTTTCTTTTACTTAAGTCGGCATTGTGCCTTTTGTATTTAATTCCGATGCAATTTCTGTGTTTCACCGTCAATAAGATAGTCCAAGGTATACAGTAAACCTGAAGTGAAGCATCGGAATCTATAACTAGTGTCACAGGAATGGTTCAAAACATAGTCAGTAAGAAGAGTCAGTCTTCTTGTACTTAAGTCGTCATTGTGCCTTTTGTATTTAATTCCGATGAAATTTCTGTGTTTCATCGTCAATTAGAAGGTGCAAGGGATACAGTAAACCGGAAGTGAAGCATCGGAATCTATAAATAGTGTCACACTAACGGTTCAAATCAAATTCAGTAAGAAGAGTCAGTCTTCTTGTCCTTAAGTCGGCATTGTGCCTTTTGTATTTAATTCCGATGCAATTTCTGTGTTTCATCGTCAATAAGAATGTCCAAGAGATACTGTAAACCTGAAGTGAAGCATGGTAATCTATAACTAGTGTCACAGGAATGGTTCAAATCATTGTCAATAAGAAGAGTCGGTCTTCATGTACTTAAGTCGGCATTGTCCCTTTTGTATTTAAATCCGACGCAATTTCTGTGTTTCATCGTCAATAAGAAGGTCCAAGCGATACAGTAAACCGGTAGTGAAGCATCGGAATCTATAACTAGTGTCACACTAATGATTCAAACAAAGTCAGTAAGAAGAGTTAGTCTTCTTATCCTGAAGTCGGCATTGTGCCTTTTATATTTAATTCCGATGCAATTTCTGTGTTTCATCGTCAATAAGAATGTCCAAGGGATACAGTATACCTGAAGTGAAGCATCGGAATCTATTACTAGTGTCACAGGAATGGTTCAAATCATTGTCAATAAGAAGAGTCTGTCTTCATGTACTTAAGTCGGCATTGTGCCTTTTGTATTTAATTCCGATGCAATTTCTGTGTTTCATCGTCAATAAGAAGGTCCAAGTGATACAGTAAACCGGAAGTGAAGCATCGGAATCTATAACTAGTGTCACACTAATGAGTCAAAACAAAGTCAGTAAGAAGAGTCAGTCTTCTTATACTTAAGTTGGCATTGTGCATTTTGTATTTAATTCCGATGCAATTTCTGTGTTTCATCGTCAATCAGAAGGTCCAAGGGATACGGTAAACCTAAAGTGAGGCATCGGAATCTATAACTAGTGCCACAGGAATGGTTCAATTCATAGTCAGTAAGAAGAGTCGGTCTTCATGTACTTAAGTCGGCATTGTGCCTTTTGTATTTAATTCCGATGCAATTTCTGTGTTTCATCGTCAATAAGAAGGTCCAAGCGATACAGTAAACCTGAAGTGAAGCATCAGAATCTGTAACTAGTGTCACAGGAATGGTTCAAAACATAGACAGTAGGAAGAGTCACTGTTCTTGTACTTAAGTCGGCATTGTGCCTTTTGTATTTAATTCCGATGCAATTTATGTGTTTCATCGTCAATAAGATGGTCCAAGGGATACAGTAAAACTGAAGTGAAGCATCTGAATCTACAACTAGTGTCACAGGATTGGTTCAAAACATAGACAGTAAGAAGAGTCAGTCTTCTTGTACTTAAGTCGGCATTGTGCCTTTTCTATTTAATACCGATGCAATTTCTGTGTTTCATCGACAATAAGAAGGTCAGAGGGATACAGTAAACCTGAAGTGAAGCATCGGAATCTATAACTAGTGACACAGGAATGGTTCAAAACATAGTCAGAAAGAAGAGTCAGTCTTCTTGTACTTCAGTCGGCATTGTGCCTTTTCTATTTAATACTGATGTAATTTCTGTGTTTCATCGTCAATAAGAAGGTCAGAGGGATACAGTAAACCTGAAGTGAAGCATCGGAATCTATAACTAGTGTCACAGGAATGGTTTAAAACATAGTCAGAAAGAAGAGTCTGTCTTCTTGTACTTAATTGGGCATTGTGCCTTTCGTATTTAATTCCGATGCAATTTCTGTGCTTCACCGTCAATAAGAAGGTCAGAGGGATACAGTAAACCTGAAGTGAAGCATTGGAATCTATAACAAGTGTCACAGGAATGGTTCAAACATAGACAGTAAGAAGAGTCAGTCTTCTTGTCCTTAAGTCGGCATTGTGCCTTTTGTATTTAATTCCGATTCAATTTCTGTGCTTCATCGTCAATAAGAAGGTCCAAGGGATACAGTAAACCTGGAGTGAAGCATCGGAATATATAACTAGAGTCACAGTAATGGTTCAAAGCATACACAGTAAGAAGAGTCAATTCTTTTGTACATAAGTCGGCATTGTGCCTTTTGCATTTAATTCCGATGCAATTTCTGTGTTTCATCGTCAATAAGAAAGTCCAAGGGATACATTAAACCTGAAGTGAAGCATCGGAATCTATAACTAGTATCACTGGAATGGTTCAAAGTATAGACAGTTAGAAGAGTCAGTCCTCTTGTACTTAAGTCGGCATTGTGCGTCTTGTATTTAATTCCGATGCAATTTCTGTGTTTCATCGTCAATAAGAAGGTCCAAGGGATACAGTAAACCTGAAGTGAAGCATCGGACTCTATAACTAGTGTCACAGAAATGGATCAAAACATAGACAGTAGGAAGAGTCAGTCTTCTTATACTTCAGTTGGCATTGTGCCTTTTGTATTTAATTCCGATGCAATTTCTGTGTTTCATCGTCAATCAGAAGGTCCAAGGGATACAGTAAACCTAAAGGGAGGCATCGGAATCTATAACTAGTGCCACAGGAATGGTTCAAATCATAGTCAGTGAGAAGAGTCGGTCTTCATGTACTTAAGTCGGCATTGTGCCTTTTGTATTTAATTCCGATGCAATTTCTGTGTTTCATCGTCAATAAGAAGGTCCAAGCGATACAGTAAACCTGAAGTGAAGCATCAGAATCTGTAACTAGTGTCACAGGAATGGTTCAAAACATAGACAGTAGGAAGAGTCACTGTTCTTGTACTTAAGTCGGCATTGTGCCTTTTGTATTTAATTCCGATGCAATTTATGTGTTTCATCGTCAATAAGATGGTCCAAGGGATACAGTAACACTGAAGTGAAGCATCTGAATCTACAACTAGTGTCACAGGATTGGTTCAAAACATAGACAGTAAGAAGAGTCAGTCTTCTTGTACTTAAGTCGGCATTGTGCCTTTTCTATTTAATACCGATGCAATTTCTGTGTTTCATCGACAATAAGAAGGTCAGAGGGATACAGTAAACCTGAAGTGAAGCATCGGAATCTATAACTAGTGTCACAGGAATGGTTCAAAACATAGTCAGAAAGAAGAGTCAGTCTTCTTGTACTTCAGTCGGCATTGTGCCTTTTCTATTTAATACTGATGTAATTTCTGTGTTTCATCGTCAATAAGAAGGTCAGAGGGATACAGTAAACCAGAAGTGAAGCATCGGAATCTATAACTAGTGTCACAGGAATGGTTCAAAACATAGTCAGAAAGAAGAGTCAGTCTTGTTGTACTTAATTGGGCATTGTGCCTTTCGTATTTAATTCCGATGCAATTTCTGTGCTTCACCGTCAATAAGAAGGTCAGAGGGATACAGTAAACCTGAAGTGAAGCATTGGAATCTATAACAAGTGTCACAGGAATGGTTCAAACATAGACAGTAAGAAGAGTCAGTCTTCTTGTCCTTAAGTCGGCATTGTGCCTTTTGTATTTAATTCCGATTCAATTTCTGTGCTTCATCGTCAATAAGAAGGTCCAAGGGATACAGTAAACCTGGAGTGAAGCATCGGAATATATAACTAGAGTCACAGTAATGGTTCAAAACATACACAGTAAGAAGAGTCAATTCTTTTGTACATAAGTCGGCATTGTGCCTTTTGCATTTAATTCCGATGCAATTTCTGTGTTTCATCGTCAATAAGAAAGTCCAAGGGATACATTAAACCTGAAGTGAAGCATCGGAATCTATAACTAGTATCACTGGAATGGTTCATAGTATAGACAGTTAGAAGAGTCAGTCCTCTTGTACTTAAGTCGGCATTGTGCGTCTTGTATTTAATTCCGATGCAATTTCTGTGTTTCATCGTCAATAAGAAGGTCCAAGGGATACAGTAAACCTGAAGTGAAGCATCGGACTCTATAACTAGTGTCACAGAAATGGATCAAAACATAGACAGTAGGAAGAGTCAGTCTTCTTATACTTCAGTTGGCATTGTGCCTTTTGTATTTAATTCCGATGCAATTTCTGTGTTTCATCGTCAATCAGAAGGTCCAAGGGATACAGTAAACCTAAAGTGAGGCATCGGAATCTATAACTAGTGCCACAGGAATGGTTCAAATCATAGTCAGTGAGAAGAGTCGGTCTTCATGTACTTAAGTCGGCATTGTGCCTTTTGTATTTAATTCCGATGCAATTTCTGTGTTTCATCGTCAATAAGAAGGTCCAAGCGATACAGTAAACCTGAAGTGAAGCATCAGAATCTGTAACTAGTGTCACAGGAATGGTTCAAAACATAGACAGTAGGAAGAGTCACTGTTCTTGTACTTAAGTCGGCATTGTGCCTTTTGTATTTAATTCCGATGCAATATATGTGTTTCATCGTCAATAAGATGGTCCAAGGGATACAGTAAAACTGAAGTGATGCATCTGAATCTACAACTAGTGTCACAGGATTGGTTCAAAACATAGACAGTAAGAAGAGTCAGTCTTCTTGTACTTAAGTCGGCATTGTGCCTTTTCTATTTAATACCGATGCAATTTCTGTGTTTCATCGTCAATAAGAAGGTCAGAGGGATACAGTAAACCTGAAGTGAAGCATCGGAATCTATAACTAGTGTCACAGGAATGGTTCAAAACATAGTCAGAAAGAAGAGTCAGTCTTCTTGTACTTAATTGGGCATTGTGGTTTTCGTATTTAATTCCGATGCAATTTCTGTGCTTCACCGTCAATAAGAAGGTCAGAGGGATACAGTAAACCTGAAGTGAAGCATCGGAATCTATTACTAGTGTCACAGGAATGGTCAAACATAGACAGTAGAAGAGTCAGTCTTCTTGTCCTTAAGTCGGCATTGTGCATTTTGTATTTAATTCCGATGCAATTTCTGTGATTGATCGTCAATAAGAAGGTCCAAGGGATACAGTAAACCTGGAGTGAAGCATCGGAATCTATAACTAGTGTCACAGTAATGGTTCAAAATATAGACAGTAAGAAGAGTCAGTCTTCTTGTACTTAAGTAGGCATTGTGCATTTTGTATTTAATTCCGTTGCAATTTCTGTGATTCATCGTTAATAAGAATGTCCAAGGGATACAGTAAACCTGAAGTGAAGCATCGGACTCTATAACTAGTGTCACAGAAACGGATCAAAGCATAGACAGTAGGAAGAGTCAGTCTTCTTATACTTAAGTCGGCATTGTGCCTTTTGTATTTAATTGCGATGTAATTTCTGTGTTTCATCGCCAATTAGAAGGTCCAAGGGATACAGTAAACCTTAAGTGAAGCATCGGAATCTATAACTAGTGTCACAGGAATGGTTCAAATCATAGACAGCAGGAAGAGTCAGTTTTCTTTTACTTAAGTCGGCATTGTGCCTTTTGTATTTAATTCCGATGCAATTTCTGTGTTTCAGCGTCAATAAGATAGTCCAAGGTATACAGTAAACGTGAAGTGAAGCATCGGAATCTATAACTAGTGTCACAGGAATGGTTCAAAACATAGTCAGTAAGAAGAGTCAGTCTTCTTGTACTTAAGTCGTCATTGTGCCTTTTGTATTTAATTCCGATGAAATTTCTGTGTTTCATCGTCAATTAGAAGGTGCAAGCGATACAGTAAACCGGAAGTGAAGCATCGGAATCTATAAATAGTGTCACACTAATGGTTCAAATCAAATTCAGTAAGAAGAGTCAGTCTTCTTGTCCTTAAGTCGGCATTGTGCCTTTTGTATTTAATTCCGATGCAATTTCTGTGTTTCATCGTCAATAAGAATGTCCAAGAGATACTGTAAACCTGAAGTGAAGCATGGTAATCTATAACTAGTGTCACAGGAATGGCTCAAAGCATTGTCAATTAGAAGAGTCGGTCTTCATGTACTTAAGTCGGCATTGTCCCTTTTGTATTTAATTCCGACGCAATTTCTGTGTTTCATCGTCAATAAGAAGGTCCAAGGGATACAGTAAACCTGAAGTGAAGCATCGGAATCTACAACTAGTGTCACAGGATAGGTTCAAACATAGACAGTAAGAGGAGTCAGTCTTCTTGAACTTAAGTCGTTATTATGCCTTTTCTATTTAATACCGATGCAATTTCTGTGTCTCATCGTCAACAAGAAGGTCCAAGCGATACAGTAAACCGGTAGTGAAGCATCGGAATCTATAACTAGTGTCACACTAATGGTTCAAACAAAGTCAGTAAGAAGAGTTAGTCTTTTTATCCTGAAGTCGGCATTGTGCCTTTTATATTTAATTCCGATGCAATTTCTGTGTTTCATCGTCAATAAGAATGTCCAAGGGATACAGTATACCTGAAGTGAAGCATCGGAATCTATTACTAGTGTCACAGGAATGGTTCAAATCATTGTCAATAAGAAGAGTCGGTCTTCATGTACTTAAGTCGGCATTGTGCCTTTTGTATTTAATTCCGATGCAATTTCTGTGTTTCATCGACAATAAGAAGGTCCAAGTGATACAGTAAACGGGAAGTGAAGCATCGGAATCTATAACTAGTGTCACACTAATGGGTCAAAACAAAGTCAGTAAGAAGAGTCAGTCTTCTTATACTTATGTTGGCATTGTGCCTTTTGTATTTAATTCCGATGCAATTTCTGTGTTTCATCGTCAATCAGAAGGTCCAAGGGATACGGTAAACCTAAAGTGAGGCATCGGAATCTATAACTAGTGCCACAGGAATGGTTCAAATCATAGTCAGTAAGAAGAGTCGGTCTTCATGTACTTAAGTCGGCATTGTGCCTTTTGTATTTAATTCCGATGCAATTTCTGTGTTTCATCGTCAATAAGAAGGTCCAAGCGATACAGTAAACCTGAAGTGAAGCATCAGAATCTGTAACTAGTGTCACAGGAATGGTTCAAAACATAGACAGTAGGAAGAGTCACTGTTCTTGTACTTAAGTCGGCATTGTGCCTTTTGTATTTAATTCCGATGCAATTTATGTGTTTCATCGTCAATAAGATGGTCCAAGGGATACAGTAAAACTGAAGTGAAGCATCTGAATCTACAACTAGTGTCACAGGATTGGTTCAAAACATAGACAGTAAGAAGAGTCAGTCTTCTTGTACTTAAGTCGGCATTGTGCCTTTTCTATTTAATACCGATGCAATTTCTGTGTTTCATCGTCAATAAGAAGGTCAGAGGGATACAGTAAACCTGAAGTGAAGCATCGGAATCAATAACTAGTGTCACAGGAATGGTTCAAAACATAGTCAGAAAGAAGAGTCAGTCTTCTTGTACTTCAGTCGGCATTGTGCCTTTTCTATTTAATACTGATGTAATTTCTGTGTTTCATCGTCAATAAGAAGGTGAGAGGGATACAGTAAACCTGAAGTGAAGCATCGGAATCTATAACTAGTGTCACAGGAATGGTTCAAAACATAGTCAGAAAGAAGAGTCAGTCTTCTTGTACTTAATTGGGCATTGTGCCTTTCGTATTGAATTCCGATGCAATTTCTGTGCTTCACCGTCAATAAGAAGGTCAGAGGGATACAGTAAACCTGAAGTGAAGCATTGGAATCTATAACTAGTGTCACAGGAATGGTTCAAACATAGACAGTAAGAAGAGTCTGTCTTCTTGTCCTTAAGTCGGCATTGTGCCTTTTGTATTTAATTCCGATGCAATTTCTGTGCTTCATCGTCAATAAGAAGGTCCAAGGGATACAGTAAACCTGGAGTGAAGCATCGGAATATATAACTAGAGTCACAGTAATGGTTCAAAACATACACAGTAAGAAGAGTCAATTCTTTTGTACATAAGTCGGCATTGTGCCTTTTGTATTTAATTCCGATGCAATTTCTGTGTTTCACCGTGAATAAGAAGGTCCAAGGGATACATTAAACCTGAAGTGAAGCATCGGAATCTATAACTAGTATCACTGGAATGGTTCAAAGTATAGACAGTTAGAAGAGTCAGTCTTCTTGTACTTAAGTCGGCATTGTGCGTCTTGTATTTAATTCCGATGTAATTTCTGTGTTTCATCGTCAATAAGAAGGTCCAAGGGATACAGTAAACCTGAAGTGAAGCATCGGACTCTATAACTAGTGTCACAGAAATGGATCAAAACATAGACAGTAGGAAGAGTCAGTCTTCTTATACTTAAGTTGGCATTGTGCCTTTTGTATTTAATTCCGATGCAATTTCTGTGTTTCATCGTCAATCAGAAGGTCCAAGGGATACAGTAAACCTAAAGTGAGGCATCGGAATCAATAACTAGTGCCACAGGAATGGTTCAAATCATAGTCAGTGAGAAGAGTCGGTCTTCATGTACTTAAGTCGGCATTGTGCCTTTTGTATTTAATTCCGATGCAATTTCTGTGTTTCATCGTCAATAAGAAGGTCCAAGCGATACAGTAAACCTGAAGTGAAGCATCAGAATCTGTAACTAGTGTCACAGGAATGGTTCAAAACATAGACAGTAGGAAGAGTCACTGTTCTTGTACTTAAGTCGGCATTGTGCCTTTTGTATTTAATTCCGATGCAATATATGTGTTTCATCGTCAATAAGATGGTCCAAGGGATACAGTAAAACTGAAGTGAAGCATCTGAATCTACAACTAGTGTCACAGGATTGGTTCAAAACATAGACAGTAAGAAGAGTCAGTCTTCTTGTACTGAAGTCGGCATTGTGCCTTTTCTATTTAATACCGATGCAATTTCTGTGTTTCATCGTCAATAAGAAGGTCAGAGGGATACAGTAAACCCGAAGTGAAGCATCGGAATCTATAACTAGTGTCACAGGAATGGTTCAAAACATAGTCAGAAAGAAGAGTCAGTCTTCTTGTACTTAATTGGGCATTGTGGTTTTCGTATTTAATTCCGATGCAATTTCTGTGCTTCACCGTCAATAAGAAGGTCAGAGGGATATAGTAAACCTGAAGTGAAGCATCGGAATCTATAACTAGTGTCACAGGAATGGTTCAAACATAGACAGTAGAAGAGTCAGTCTTCTTGTCCTTAAGTCGGCATTGTGCATTTTGTATTTAATGCCGATGCAATTTCTGTGATTGATCGTCAATGAGAAGGTCCAAGGGATACAGTAAACCTGGAGTGAAGCATCGGAATCTATAACTAGTGTCACAGTAATGGTTCAAAATATAGACAGTAAGAAGAGTCAGTCTTCTTGTACTTAAGTCGGCATTGTGCATTTTGTATTTAATTCCGTTGGAATTTCTGTGATTCATCGTTAATAAGAATGTCCAAGGGATACAGTAAACCTGAAGTGAAGCATCGGACTCTATAACTAGTGTCACAGAAACGGATCAAAACATAGACAGTAGGAAGAGTCAGTCTTCTTATACTTAAGTCGGCATTGTGCATTTTGTATTTAATTCCGATGCAATCTCTGTGTTTCATCGTCAATAAGAAGGTCCAAGGGATACAGTAAACCTAAAGTGAAGCATCGGAATCTATAACTAGTGTCACACGAATGGTTCAAATCATAGTCAGTAGGAAGGGTCGGTCTTCATGTACTTGAGTCGGCATTGTGCCTTTTGTATTTAATTGCGATGTAATTTCTGTGTTTCATCGTCAATTAGAAGGTCCAAGGGATACAGTAAACCTTAAGTGAAGCATCGGAATCTATAACTAGTGTCACAGGAATGGTTCAAATCATAGACAGCAGGAAGAGTCAGTTTTCTTTTACTTATGTCGGCATTGTGCCTTTTGTATTTAATTCCGATGCAATTTCTGTGTTTCAGCGTCAATAAGATAGTCCTAGGTATACAGTAAACCTGAAGGGAAGCATCGGAATCTATAACTAGTGTCACAGGAATGGTTCAAAACATAGTCAGTAAGAAGAGTCAGTCTTCTTGTACTTAAGTCGTCATTGTGCCTTTTGTATTTAATTCCGATGAAATTTCTGTGTTTCATCGTCAATTAGAAGGTGCAAGCGATACAGTAAACCGGAAGTGAAGCATTGGAATCTAAAAATAGTGTCACACTAATGGTTCAAATCAAATTCAGTAAGAAGAGTCAGTCTTCTTGTCCTTAAGTCGGCATTGTGCCTTTTGTGTTTAATTCCGATGCAATTTCTGTGTTTCATCGTCAATAAGAATGTCCAAGAGATACTGTAAACCTGAAGTGAAGCATGGTAATCTATAACTTGTGTCACAGGAATGGTTCAAATCATTGTCAATAAGAATAGTCGGTCTTCATGTTCTTAAGTCGGCATTGTCCCTTTTGTATTTAATTCCGACGCAATTTCTGTGTTTCATCGTCAATAAGAAGGTCCAAGGGATACAGTAAACCTGAAGTGAAGCATCGGAATCTACAACTAGTGTCACAGGATTGGTTCAAAGCATAGACAGTAAGAAGAGTCAGTCTTCTTGTACTTCAGTCGGCATTGTGCCTTTTCTATTTAATACTGATGCAATTTCTGTGTTTCATCGTCAATAAGAAGGGCAGAGGGATACAGTAAACCTGAAGTGAAGCATTGGAATCTATAACTAGTGTCACAGGAATGGTTCAAAACATAGTCAGAAAGAAGAGTCAGTCTTCTTGTACTTAATTGGGCATTGTGCCTTTCGTATTTAATTCCGATGCAATTTCTGTGCTTCACCGTCAATAAGAAGGTCCAAGGGATACAGTAAACCTGAAGTGAAGCATTGGACTCTATAACTAGTGTCACAGAAATGGATCAAAACGTAGACAGTAGGAAGAGTCAGTCTTCTTATACTTAATTCGGCATTGTGCCTTTTGTATTTAATTCCTTAGCAATTTCTGTGTTTCATCGTCAATAAGCAGGTCCAAGGGATACAGTAAACCTAAAGTGAGGCAGCGGAATCGATAACTAGTGCCACAGGAATGGTTCAAATCATAGTCAGTAGGAAGAGTCGGTCTTCATGTACTTAAGACGGCATTGTGCCTTTTGTATTTAATTCCGATGCAATATCTGTGTTTCATCGTCAATAAGAAGGTCCAAGCGATACAGTAAACCTGAAGTGAAGCATCAGAATCTATAACTAGTGTCACAGGAATGGTTCAAACATAGACAGTAGGAAGAGTCAGCCTTCTTATACTTAAGTCGGCATTGTGCCTTTTGTATTTAATTCCGATGCAATTTCTGTGTTTCATCGTCAATAAGAAGGTCCAAGGGAAACAGTAAACCTAAAGTGAGGCATCGGAATCTATAACTAGTGCCACAGGAATAGTTCAAATCATAGTCAGTAGGAAGAGTCGGTCTTCATGTACTTAAGCCGGCATTGTGCCTTTTGTATATAATTCCGATGCAATTTCTGTGTTTCATCGTCAATAAGAAGGTCCAAGCGATACAGTAAACCTGAAGTGAAGCATCGGAATCTATAACTAGTGTCACACGAATGGTTCAAATCATAGTCAGTAGGAAGGGTCGGTCTTCATGTACTTGAGTCGGCATTGTGCCTTTTGTATTTAATTGCGATGTAATTTCTGTGTTTCATCGCCAATTAGAAGGTCCAAGGGATACAGTAAACCTTAAGTGAAGCATCGGAATCTATAACTAGTGTCACAGGAATGGTTCAAATCATAGACAGCAGGAAGAGTCAGTTTTCTTTTACTTAAGTCGGCATTGTGCCTTTTGTATTTAATTCCGATGAAATTTCTGTGTTTCATCGTCAATTAGAAGGTGCAAGAGATACAGTAAACCGGAAGTGAAGCATCGGAATCTATAAATAGTGTCACACTAATGGTTCAAATCAAATTCAGTAAGAAGAGTCAGTCTTCTTGTCCTTAAGTCGGCATTGTGCCTTTTGTATTTAATTCCGATGCAATTTCTGTGATTCATCGTCAATAAGAATGTCCAAGAGATACTGTAAACCTGAAGTGAAGCATGGTAATCTATAACTAGTGTCACAGGAATGGCTCAAAGCATTGTCAATTAGAAGAGTCGGTCTTCATGTACTTAAGTCGGCATTGTCCCTTTTGTATTTAATTCCGACGCAATTTCTGTGTTTCATCGTCAATAAGAAGGTCCAAGGGATACAGTAAACCTGAAGTGAAGCATCGGAATCTACAACTAGTGTCACAGGATAGGTTCAAACATAGACAGTAAGAGGAGTCAGTCTTCTTGAACTTAAGTCGTTATTATGCCTTTTCTATTTAATACCGATGCAATTTCTGTGTCTCATCGTCAACAAGAAGGTCCAAGCGATACAGTAAACCGGTAGTGAAGCATCGGAATCTATAACTAGTGTCACACTAATGGTTCAAACAAAGTCAGTAAGAAGAGTTAGTCTTTTTATCCTGAAGTCGGCATTGTGCCTTTTATATTTAATTCCGATGCAATTTCTGTGTTTCATCGTCAATAAGAATGTCCAAGGGATACAGTATACCTGAAGTGAAGCATCGGAATCTATTACTAGTGTCACAGGAATGGTTCAAATCATTGTCAATAAGAAGAGTCGGTCTTCATGTACTTAAGTCGGCATTGTGCCTTTTGTATTTAATTCCGATGCAATTTCTGTGTTTCATCGACAATAAGAAGGTCCAAGTGATACAGTAAACGGGAAGTGAAGCATCGGAATCTATAACTAGTGTCACACTAATGGGTCAAAACAAAGTCAGTAAGAAGAGTCAGTCTTCTTATACTTATGTTGGCATTGTGCCTTTTGTATTTAATTCCGATGCAATTTCTGTGTTTCATCGTCAATCAGAAGGTCCAAGGGATACGGTAAACCTAAAGTGAGGCATCGGAATCTATAACTAGTGCCACAGGAATGGTTCAAATCATAGTCAGTAAGAAGAGTCGGTCTTCATGTACTTAAGTCGGCATTGTGCCTTTTGTATTTAATTCCGATGCAATTTCTGTGTTTCATCGTCAATAAGAAGGTCCAAGCGATACAGTAAACCTGAAGTGAAGCATCAGAATCTGTAACTAGTGTCACAGGAATGGTTCAAAACATAGACAGTAGGAGGAGTCACTGTTCTTGTACTTAAGTCGGCATTGTGCCTTTTGTATTTAATTCCGATGCAATTTATGTGTTTCATCGTCAATAAGATGGTCCAAGGGATACAGTAAAACTGAAGTGAAGCATCTGAATCTACAACTAGTGTCACAGGATTGGTTCAAAACATAGACAGTAAGAAGAGTCAGTCTTCTTGTACTTAAGTCGGCATTGTGCCTTTTCTATTTAATACCGATGCAATTTCTGTGTTTCATCGTCAATAAGAAGGTCAGAGGGATACAGTAAACCTGAAGTGAAGCATCGGAATCAATAACTAGTGTCACAGGAATGGTTCAAAACATAGTCAGAAAGAAGAGTCAGTCTTCTTGTACTTCAGTCGGCATTGTGCCTTTTCTATTTAATACTGATGTAATTTCTGTGTTTCATCGTCAATAAGAAGGTCAGAGGGATACAGTAAACCTGAAGTGAAGCATCGGAATCTATAACTAGTGTCACAGGAATGGTTCAAAACATAGTCAGAAAGAAGAGTCAGTCTTCTTGTACTTAATTGGGCATTGTGCCTTTCGTATTTAATTCCGATGCAATTTCTGTGCTTCACCGTCAATAAGAAGGTCAGAGGGATACAGTAAACCTGAAGTGAAGCATTGGAATCTATAACTAGTGTCACAGGAATGGTTCAAACATAGACAGTAAGAAGAGTCAGTCTTCTTGTCCTTAAGTCGGCATTGTGCCTTTTGTATTTAATTCCGATGCAATTTCTGTGCTTCATCGTCAATAAGAAGGTCCAAGGGATACAGTAAACCTGGAGTGAAGCATCGGAATATATAACTAGAGTCACAGTAATGGTTCAAAACATACACAGTAAGAAGAGTCAATTCTTTTGTACATAAGTCGGCATTGTGCCTTTTGTATTTAATTCCGATGCAATTTCTGTGTTTCACCGTCAATAAGAAGGTCCAAGGGATACATTAAACCTGAAGTGAAGCATCGGAATCTATAACTAGTATCACTGGAATGGTTCAAAGTATAGACAGTTAGAAGAGTCAGTCTTCTTGTACTTAAGTCGGCATTGTGCGTCTTGTATTTAATTCCGATGCAATTTCTGTGTTTCATCGTCAATAAGAAGGTCCAAGGGATACAGTAAACCTGAAGTGAAGCATCGGACTCTATAACTAGTGTCACAGAAATGGATCAAAACATAGACAGTAGGAAGAGTCAGTCTTCTTATACTTAAGTTGGCATTGTGCCTTTTGTATTTAATTCCGATGCAATTTCTGTGTTTCATCGTCAATCAGAAGGTCCAAGGGATACAGTAAACCTAAAGTGAGGCATCGGAATCAATAACTAGTGCCACAGGAATGGTTCAAATCATAGTCAGTGAGAAGAGTCGGTCTTCATGTACTTAAGTCGGCATTGTGCCTTTTGTATTTAATTCCGATGCAATTTCTGTGTTTCATCGTCAATAAGAAGGTCCAAGCGATACAGTAAACCTGAAGTGAAGCATCAGAATCTGTAACTAGTGTCACAGGAATGGTTCAAAACATAGACAGTAGGAAGAGTCACTGTTCTTGTACTTAAGTCGGCATTGTGCCTTTTGTATTTAATTCCGATGCAATATATGTGTTTCATCGTCAATAAGATGGTCCAAGGGATACAGTAAAACTGAAGTGAAGCATCTGAATCTACAACTAGTGTCACAGGATTGGTTCAAAACATAGACAGTAAGAAGAGTCAGTCTTCTTGTACTGAAGTCGGCATTGTGCCTTTTCTATTTAATACCGATGCAATTTCTGTGTTTCATCGTCAATAAGAAGGTCAGAGGGATACAGTAAACCCGAAGTGAAGCATCGGAATCTATAACTAGTGTCACAGGAATGGTTCAAAACATAGTCAGAAAGAAGAGTCAGTCTTCTTGTACTTAATTGGGCATTGTGGTTTTCGTATTTAATTCCGATGCAATTTCTGTGCTTCACCGTCAATAAGAAGGTCAGAGGGATATAGTAAACCTGAAGTGAAGCATCGGAATCTATAACTAGTGTCACAGGAATGGTTCAAACATAGACAGTAGAAGAGTCAGTCTTCTTGTCCTTAAGTCGGCATTGTGCATTTTGTATTTAATGCCGATGCAATTTCTGTGATTGATCGTCAATAAGAAGGTCCAAGGGATACAGTAAACCTGGAGTGAAGCATCGGAATCTATAACTAGTGTCACAGTAATGGTTCAAAATATAGACAGTAAGAAGAGTCAGTCTTCTTGTACGTAAGTCGGCATTGTGCATTTTGTATTTAATTCCGTTGGAATTTCTGTGATTCATCGTTAATAAGAATGTCCAAGGGATACAGTAAACCTGAAGTGAAGCATCGGACTCTATAACTAGTGTCACAGAAACGGATCAAAACATAGACAGTAGGAAGAGTCAGTCTTCTTATACTTAAGTCGGCATTGTGCCTTTTGTATTTAATTCCGATGCAATCTCTGTGTTTCATCGTCAATAAGAAGGTCCAAGGGATACAGTAAACCTAAAGTGAAGCATCGGAATCTATAACTAGTGTCACACGAATGGTTCAAATCATAGTCAGTAGGAAGGGTCGGTCTTCATGTACTTGAGTCGGCATTGTGCCTTTTGTATTTAATTGCGATGTAATTTCTGTGTTTCATCGTCAATTAGAAGGTCCAAGGGATACAGTAAACCTTAAGTGAAGCATCGGAATCTATAACTAGTGTCACAGGAATGGTTCAAATCATAGACAGCAGGAAGAGTCAGTTTTCTTTTACTTATGTCGGCATTGTGCCTTTTGTATTTAATTCCGATGCAATTTCTGTGTTTCAGCGTCAATAAGATAGTCCAAGGTATACAGTAAACCTGAAGGGAAGCATCGGAATCTATAACTAGTGTCACAGGAATGGTTCAAAACATAGTCAGTAAGAAGAGTCAGTCTTCTTGTACTTAAGTCGTCATTGTGCCTTTTGTATTTAATTCCGATGAAATTTCTGTGTTTCATCGTCAATTAGAAGGTGCAAGCGATACAGTAAACCGGAAGTGAAGCATTGGAATCTATAAATAGTGTCACACTAATGGTTCAAATCAAATTCAGTAAGAAGAGTCAGTCTTCTTGTCCTTAAGTCGGCATTGTGCCTTTTGTGTTTAATTCCGATGCAATTTCTGTGTTTCATCGTCAATAAGAATGTCCAAGAGATACTGTAAACCTGAAGTGAAGCATGGTAATCTATAACTAGTGTCACAGGAATGGTTCAAATCATTGTCAATAAGAAGAGTCGGTCTTCATGTTCTTAAGTCGGCATTGTCCCTTTTGTATTTAATTCCGACGCAATTTCTGTGTTTCATCGTCAATAAGAATGTCCAAGGGATACAGTAAACCTGAAGTGAAGCATCGGAATCTACAACTAGTGTCACAGGATTGGTTCAAAGCATAGACAGTAAGAAGAGTCAGTCTTCTTGTACTTCAGTCGGCATTGTGCCTTTTCTATTTAATACTGATGCAATTTCTGTGTTTCATCGTCAATAAGAAGGGCAGAGGGATACAGTAAACCTGAAGTGAAGCATTGGAATCTATAACTAGTGTCACAGGAATGGTTCAAAACATAGTCAGAAAGAAGAGTCAGTCTTCTTGTACTTAATTGGGCATTGTGCCTTTCGTATTTAATTCCGAAGCAATTTCTGTGTTCACCGTCAATAAGAAGGTCCAAGGGATACAGTTAACCTGAAGTGAAGCATTGGACTCTATAACTAGTGTCACAGAAATGGATCAAAACGTAGACAGTTGGAAGAGTCAGTCTTCTTATACTTAATTCGGCATTGTGCCTTTTGTATTTAATTCCTTAGCAATTTCTGTGTTTCATCGTCAATAAGCAGGTCCAAGGGATACAGTAAACCTAAAGTGAGGCAGCGGAATCGATAACTAGTGCCACAGGAATGGTTCAAATCATAGTCAGTAGGAAGAGTCGGTCTTCATGTACTTAAGACGGCATTGTGCCTTTTGTATTTAATTCCGATGCAATATCTGTGTTTCATCGTCAATAAGAAGGTCCAAGCGATACAGTAAACCTGAAGTGAAGCATCAGAATCTATAACTAGTGTCACAGGAATGGTTCAAACATAGACAGTAGGAAGAGTCAGCCTTCTTTTACTTAAGTCGGCATTGTGCCTTTTGTATTTAATTCCGATGCAATTTCTGTGTTTCATCGTCAATAAGAAGGTCCAAGGGATACAGTAAACCTAAAGTGAGGCATCGGAATCTATAACTAGTGCCACAGGAATAGTTCAAATCATAGTCAGTAGGAAGAGTCGGTCTTCATGTACTTAAGCCGGCATTGTGCCTTTTGTATATAATTCCGATGCAATTTCTGTGTTTCATCGTCAATAAGAAGGTCCAAGCGATACAGTAAACCTGAAGTGAAGCATCAGAATCTATAACTAGTGTCACAGGAATGGTTCAAAGCATAGTCAGGAAGAAGAGTCAGTCTTCTTGTACTTAATTCGGCATTGTGCCTTTTGTATTTAATCCCTATGCAATTTCTGTGTGACATCGTCAATAAGATGGTCAGAGGGATACAGTAAACCGGAAGTGTAGCATCGGAATCTATAACTAGTGTCACAGGAATGGTTCAAATCATTGTCAATAAGAAGAGTCGGTCTTCATGTACTTAAGTCGGCATTGTGCCTTTTGTATTTAATTCCGATGCAATTTCTGTGTTTCTTCGTCAATAAGATGGTCCAAGCGATACAGTAAACCGGACGTGAAGCATCGGAATCTATAACTAGTGTCACACTAATGGTTCAAAACAAAGTCAGTAAGAGAAGTCAGTCTTCTTATACTTAAGTCGGCATTGTGCCTTTTATATTTAATTCCGATGCAATTTCTGTGTTTCATCGTCAATAAGAAAGTAGAAGGGATACAGTAAACCTGAAGTGAAGCATCGGAATCTATAAGTAGTGTCACAGGAATGGTTCAAAACATAGACAGTATTAAGAGTCAGTGTTTTTGTACTTAAGTCGGCATTGTGCCTTTTGTATTTAATTCCGATGCAGTTTCAGTGTTTCATCGTCAATAAGAAAGTAGAAGGGAAACAGTAAACCTGAAGTGAAGCATCGGAATCTATAACTAGTGTCACAGGAATGGTTAAAAACATAGTCAGTAAGAAGTGTCAGTCTTCTTGTACTTAATTGGGCATTGTGCGTTTCGTATGTAATTCCGATGCAATTTCTGTGCTTCACCGTCAATAAGAAGGTCCGAGGGATACAGTAAACCTGAAGTGAAGCATCGGAATCTATAACTAGTGCCACAGGAATGGTTCATACATAGACAGTAAGAAGAGTCAGTCCTCTTGTACTAAAGTCGGCATTGTGCCTTTTGTATTTAATTCCGATACAATTTCTGTGTATCATCGTCAATAAGAAGGTCAGACGGATACAGTAAACCTGAAGTGAAGCATCGGATCTATAACTAGTGTCACAGGAATGGTTCAAAACATAGTCAGTAAGAAGCGTCAGGTTTTTGTCCTTAAGTCGGCATTGTGCCTTTTGTATTTAATTCCGATGCAATTTCTGTGTTTCATCGTCAATAAGAAGGTCCAAGCGATACAGTAAACCTAAAGTGAGGCATCGGAATCTATAAACTAGTGTCACAGGATTGGTTCAAACATAGACAGTAAGAAGAGTCAGTCTTCATGTACTTAAGTCGGCATTGTGCCTTTTGTATTTAATCCCGATGCAATTTCTGTGTGACATCGTCAATAAAATGGTCAGAGGGATACAGTAAACCGGAAGTGAAGCATCGGAATCTGTAACTAGTGTCACAGGAATGGTTCAAAACATAATCAGTAAGAAGAGTCAGTCTTCATGTCCATAAGTCGGCATTGTGCCTTTTGTATTTAATTCCGATGCAATTTTGAGTTTCATCGTCAATAAGAATATCCAAGGGATACAGTAAACCTGAAGTGAAGATTCGGAATCTATAACTAGTGTCACAGGAATGGTTCAAATCATTGTCAATAAGAAGTGTTGGTCTACATGTACTTAAGTCGGCATTGTTCCTTTTGTATTTAATTCCGATGCAATTTCTGTGTTTCTTCGTCAATAAGATGGTCCAAGCGGTACAGTAAACCGGAAGTGAAGCATCGGAATCTATAACTAGTGTCACACTAATGGTTCAAAACAAAGTCAGTAAGAGAATATAGTCTTCTTATTCTTAAGTCGGCATTGTGCCTTTTATATTTAATTCCGATGCAATTTCTGTATTTCATGGTCAATAAGAATGTCCAAGGGATACAGAAAACCTGAAGTGAAGCATCGGGATCTAAAACTAGTGTCACAGGAATGGTTCAAAACATAGACAGTAGGAAGAGTCAGTATTCTTGTACTTAAGTCGGCATTGTGCCTTTTGTGTTTAATTCCGATGTAATTTCTGTGTTTCATCGTCAATAAGAAGGTCCAAGGGATACAGTAAACCTGAAGTGAGGCATCGGAATCTACAACTAGTGTCACAGGATTTATTCAAAACATAGACAGTAAGAAGAGTCAGTCTTCTTGTACTTAAGTCGGCATTGTGCCTTTTCTATTTAAAACCGATGCAATTTCTGTGTTTCATCGTCAATAAGAAGGTCAGAGGGATACAGTAAACCTGAAGTGTAGCGTCGGAATCTATAACCAGTGTCACAGGAATGGTTAAAGACATAGTCAGTAAGAAGTGTCAGTCTTCTTGTACTTAATTGGGCATTGTGCGTTTCGTATGTAATTCCGATGCAATTTCTGTGCTTCACCGTCAATAAGAAGGTCAGAGGGATACAGTGAACCTGAAGTGAAGCATCGGAATTTATAACTAGTGTCACAGGAATGGTTCAAACATCGACAGTAAGAAGAGTCAGTCTTCTTGTACTTAAGTCGGCATTGTGCTTTTTGTATTTAACTCAGATGCAATTTCTGTGTTTCATCGTCAATAAGAAGGTCAGAGGGATACAGTAAACCGGAAGTGAAGCATCGGAACCTATAACTAGTGTCACATTTATGGTTCAAACATAGTCAGTAAGAAGAGTCAGTCTTCTTGTCCTTAAGTCGGCATTGTGCCTTTTGTATTTAATTCCGATGCAATTTCTGTGTTTCATCGTCAATAAGAATGTCCAAGGGATACAGTAAACCTGGAGTGAAGCATCGGAATCTATAACTAGAGTCACAGTAATGGTTCAAAACATTGACAGTAAGAGGAGTCTGTCTTCTTGTACTTAAGTCGGCATTGTCCCTTTTGTATTTAATTCCGATGCAATATCTGCGTTTCATCGTCAATAAGAAGGTCCAAGGGATACAGTAAACCTGAAGTGAAGTATCGGAATCTATAACTAATGTCACTGCAATGGTTCGAAATATAGACAGTAAGAAAAGTCAGTCTTCTTGTACATAAGTCGGCATTGTGCCATTTGTATTTAATTCCGATGCAATTTCTGTGATTCATCGTCAGAAAGAAGCTCCAAGGGATACAGTAAACCTGAAGTGAAGCATCTGACTCTATAACTAGTGTCACAGAAATGGATCAAAACATAGGCAGTAGGAAGAGTCAGTCTTCTTATACTTAAGTCGGCATTGTGCCTTTTGTATTTAATTCCGATGCAATTTCTGTGTTTCATCGTCAATAAGAAGGTCCAAGGGATACAGTAATCCTGAAATGAAGCATCGGAATCTATAACTAGTGTCACACGAATGGTGCAAATCATAGTCAGTAGGAAGAGTCGGTCTTCATGTAGTTAAGTCGGCATTGTGCCTCTTGTATTTAATTCTGAAGCAAATTCTGTGTGTCAACGTCAATTAGAAGGTCCAAGGGATACAGTAAACCTCAAGTGAAGCATCGGAATCTATAACTAGTGTCACACGAATGGTTCAAATCATAGTCAGTAGGAAGAGTCGGTCTTCATGTACTTAAATCGGCATTGTGCCTTTTGTATTTAATTCCGATGCAATTTCTGTGTTTCATCGTCAATAAGAAGGTCCAAGCGATACAGTAAACCTAAAGTGAGGCATCGGAATCTATAACTAGTGTCACAGGATTGGTTCAAACATAGACAGTAAGAAGAGTCAGTCTTCATGTACTTAAGTCGGCATTGTGCCTTTTGTATTTAATTCCGATGCAATTTCTGTGTTTCTTCGTCAATAAGATGGTCCAAGCGGTACAGTAAACCGGAAGTGAAGCATCGGAATCTATAACTAGTGTCACACTAATGGTTCAAAACAAAGTCAGTAAGAGAATACAGTCTTCTTATTCTTAAGTCGGCATTGTGCCTTTTATATTTAATTCCGATGCAATTTCTGTGTTTCATCGTCAATAAGAATGTCCAAGGGATAGAGAAAACCTGAAGTGAAGCATCGGAATCTATAACTGGTGTCACAGGAATGGTTCAAAACATAGACAGTAGGAAGAGTCAGTGTTCTTGTACTTAAGTCGGCATTGTGCCTTTTGTGTTTAATTCCGATGCAATTTCTGGGTTTCATCGTCAATAAGAAGGTCCAAGGGATACAGTAAACCTGAAGTGAGGCATCGGAATCTACAACTAGTGTCACAGGATTAATTCAAAACATAGACAGTAAGAAGAGTCAGTCTTCTTGTACTTAAGTCGGCATTGTGCATTTTCTATTTAAAACCGATGCAATTTCTGTGTTTCATCGTCAATAAGAAGGTCAGAGGGATACAGTAAACCTGAAGTGTAGCGTCGGAATCTATAACTAGTGTCACAGGAATGGTTAAAGACATAGTCAGTAAGAAGTATCAGTCTTCTTGTACTTAATTGGGCATTGTGCGTTTCGTATGTAATTCCGATGCAATTTCTGTGCTTCACCGTCAATAAGAAGGTCAGAGGGATACAGTGAACCTGAAGTGAAGCATCGGAATCTATAACTAGTGTCACAGGAATGGTTCAAACATCGACAGTAAGAAGAGTCAGTCTTCTTGTACTTAAGTCGGCATTGTGCTTTTTGTATTTAACTCCGATGCAATTTCTGTGTTTCATCGTCAATAAGAAGGTCAGAGGGATACAGTAAACCGGAAGTGAAGCATCGGAACCTATAACTAGTGTCACATTTATGGTTCAAACATAGTCAGTAAGAAGAGTCAGTCTTCTTGTCCTTAAGTCGGCATTGTGCCTTTTGTATTTAATTCCGATGCAATTTCTGTGTTTCATCGTCAATAAGAATGTCCAAGGGATACAGTAAACCTGGAGTGAAGCATCGGAATCTATAACTAGAGTCACAGTAATGGTTCAAAACATTGACAGTAAGAGGAGTCTGTCTTCTTGTACTTAAGTCGGCATTGTCCCTTTTGTATTTAATTCCGATGCAATATCTGTGTTTCATCGTCAATAAGAAGGTCCAAGGGATACAGTAAACCTGAAGTGAAGTATCAGAATCTATAACTAATGTCACTGCAATGGTTCGAAAATTAGACAGTAAGAAAAGTCAGTCTTCTTGTACGTAAGTCGGCATTGTGCCATTTGTATTTAATTCCGATGCAATTTCTGTGATTCATCGTCAGAAAGAAGCTCCAAGGGATACAGTAAACCTGAAGTGAAGCATCTGACTCTATAACTAGTGTCACAGAAATGGTTCAAAACATAGGCAGTAGGAAGAGTCAGTCTTCTTATACTTAAGTCGGCATTGTGCCTTTTGTATTTAATTCCGATGCAATTTCTGTGATTCAACGTCAATTAGAAGGTCCAAGGGATACAGTAAACCTCAAGTGAAGCATCGGAATCTATAACTAGTGTCACACGAATGGTTCAAATCATAGTCAGTAGGAAGAGTCGGTCTTCATGTACTTAAGTCGGCATTGTGCCTATTGTATTTAATTCCGATGCAATTTCTGTGTTTCATCGTCAATAAGAAGGTCCAAGGGATACAGTAATCCTGAAGTGAAGCATCGGAATCTATAACTAGGGTCACAGGAATGGTTCAAAACATAGACAGTATGAAGAGTCAGTCTCCTTGTACTTAAGTCGCCATTGTGCCTTTTGTATTTAATTCCGATGCAATTTCTGTGTTTCATCGTCATTAAGATAGTCCAAGGTATACAGTAAACCTGAAGTGAAGCATCGGAATCTATAACTAGTGTCACAGGAATGGTTCAGAACATAGTCAGTAAGAAGAGTCAGTCTTCTTGTACTTAAGTCGGCATTGTGCCTTTTGTATTTAATTCCGATGCAATATCTGTGTTTTATCGACAATACGAAGGTCCAAGCGATACAGTTAACCGGAAGTGAAGCATCGGTATCTATAACTACCGTCACACTAATGGTTCAAAGCGAAGTCAGTAAGAAGAGTCAGTCTCCTTGGTCTTAAGTCGGCATTGTGCCTTTTGTATTTAATTCCGATGCAATATCTGTGTTTCATCGTCAATAAAAATGTCCAGGGGATACAGTAAACCTGAAATGAAGCATCGGAATATATAACTAGTGTCACAGGAATGGTTCAAATCATTGTCAATAAGAATTGTCGGTCTTCATGTACTTAAGTAGGCATTGTGCCTTTTATATTTAATTCCGATGCAATTTCTTTGTTTCATCGTCACAAAGAAAGTACAAGGGGTACAGTAAACCTGAAGTGAAGCATCGGAATCTATAACTAGTGTCACAGGAATGGTTCGAAACATAGACAGTAAGAAGAGTCAGTCTTCTTGTACTTAAGTCGGCATTGTGCCTTTTCTATTTAATACCGATGCAATTTCTGTGTTTCATCGTCATTAAGAAGGTCAGAGGGATACTGTAAACCTGAAGTCAAGCATCGGAATCTACAACTAGTGTCACAGGTTTGGTTCGAAACATTGACAGTAAGAAGAGTCAGTCTTCTTGTACTTAAGTCGGCATTGTGCCTTTTCTATTTCAGAACAATGCAATTTCTGTGTTTCATCGTCATTAAGAAGGTCAGAGGGATACAGTAAACCTGAAGTGAAGCATCGGAATCTATAACTAGTGTCACAGGAGTGGTTCAAAACATAGTCAGTAAGAGGAGTCTGTCTTCTTGTACTTAATTCGGCATTGTGCCTTTCGTATTGAATTCCGATGCAATTTCTGGTTTTCACCGTCTATAAGAAGGTCAGATGGATACACAAAACCTGAAGTGAAGCATCGGAATCTATAACTAGTGTCACAGGAATGGTTCACACATAGACAGTAAGAAGAGTCAGTCTTCATGTACTTAAATCGGCATTGTGCCTTTTGTATTTAATTCCGATGCAATTTCTGTGTTTCATCGTCAATAAGAATGACCAAGGGATACAGTAAACCTGAAGTGAAGCATCGGAATCTATAACTAGTGTCACAGGAATGGTTAAAATCATTGTCAATAAGAAGAGTCGGTCTTCATGTACTTAAGTCGGCTTTGTGCCTTTTGTATTTAATTCCGATGCAATTTCTGTGTTTCATCGTCAATAAGAAGGTCAGAGGGATACAGTGAACCGGAAGTTAAGCATCGGAACCTATAACTAGTGTCACAGGAATGGTTCAAAACATAGACAGTAGGAAGAGTCAGTGTTCTTGTACTTAAGTCGGCATTGTGCCTTTTGTGTTTAATTCCGATGCAATTTCTGTGTTTCATCGTCAATAAGAAGGTCCAAGGGATACAGTAAACCTAAAGTGAAGCATCGGAATCTATAACTAGTGTCACAGGTATGGTTAAAAGCATAGTCAGTAAGAAGTGTCAGTCTTCTTGTACTTAATTGGGCATTGTGCGTTTCGTATGTAATTCCGATGCAATTTCTGTGCTTCACCGTCAATAAGAACGTCAGAGGGATACAGTAAACATGAAGTGAAGCATCGGAATCTATAACTAGTGTCACAGGAACGGTTCAAACATAGACAGTAAGAAGAGTCAGTCTTCTTGTCCTTAAGTCGGCATTGTGCCTTTTGTATTTAATTCCGATGCAATTTCTGTGTTTCATCGTCAATAAGAAGGTCCAAGGGATACAGTAAACGTGGAGTGAAGCATCGGAATCTATAACTAGAGTCACAGTAATGGTTCAAAACATTGACAGTAAGAAGAGTCTGTCTTCTTGTACTTAATTCGGCATTGTCCCTTTTGTATTTAATTCCGATGCAATTTCTGTGTTTCATCGTCATTAAGTAGGTCCAAGGGATACAGTAAACCTGAAGTGAAGCATCGGAATCTATAACTAGTGTCACTGCAATGGTTGGAAATGTAAACAGTAAGAAAAGTCAGTCTTCTTGTACTTAAGTCGGCATTGTGCCATTTGTATTTAATTCCGATGCATTTTCTGTGATTCATCGTCAGAAAGAAGGTGCAAGGGATACAGTAAACCTGAAGTGAAGCATCGGACTCTATAACTAGTGTCACAGAAATAGATCAAAACATAGGCAGTAGGAAGAGTCAGTCTTGTTATACTTAAGTCGGCATTGTGCCTTTTGTATTTAATTCTGAAGCAATTTCTGTGTTTCAACGTCAATTAGAAGGTCCAAGTGATACAGTAAACCTCAAGTGAAGCATCGGAATCTACAACTAGTGTCACAGGAATGGTTCAAATCATAGTCAGTACTAAGAGTCGGTCTTCATGTACTTAAGTCGGCATTGTGCCTTTTGTATTTAAGTCCGATGCAATTTCTGTGTTTCATCGTCAATATGAAGGTCCAAGAGATACAGTAATCCTGAAGTGAAGCATCAGAATCTATAACTAGAGTCACAGGAATGGTTCAAAACATATACAGTATGAAGAGTCAGTCTTCTTGTACTTAAGTCGGCATTGTGCCTTTTGTATTTAATTCCGATGCAATTTCTGTGTTTCATCGTCAATAAGAAATTCAGAGGGATACAGTGAACCGGAAGTTAAGCATCGGAACCTATAACTAGTGTCACAGGAATGGTTCAAACTTAGTCAGTAAGAAGTGTCAGTCTTCTTGTCCTTAAGTCGGCATTGTGCCTTTTGTTTTTAATTCCGATGCAATTTCTGTGTTTCATCGTCAATAAGAAGGTCCAAGGGATACAGTAAACGTGGAGTGAAGCATCGGAATCTATAACTAGAGTCACAGTAATGGTTCAAAACATTGACAGTAAGAAGAGTCTGTCTTCTTGTACTTAATTCGGCATTGTCCCTTTTGTATTTAATTCCGATGCAATTTCTGTGTTTCATCGTCATTAAGTAGGTCCAAGGGATACAGTAAACCTGAAGTGAAGCATCGGAATCTATAACTAGTGTCACTGCAATGGTTCGAAATGTAAACAGTAAGAAAAGTCAGTCTTCTTGTACTTAAGTCGGCATTGTGCCATTTGTATTTAATTCCGATGCATTTTCTGTGATTCATCGTCAGAAAGAAGGTGCAAGGGATACAGTAAACCTGAAGTGAAGCATCGGACTCTATAACTAGTGTCACAGAAATAGATCAAAACATAGGCAGTAGGAAGAGTCAGTCTTGTTATACTTAAGTCGGCATTGTGCCTTTTGTATTTAATTCTGAAGCAATTTCTGTGTTTCAACGTCAATTAGAAGGTCCAAGTGATACAGTAAACCTCAAGTGAAGCATCGGAATCTACAACTAGTGTCACAGGAATGGTTCAAATCATAGTCAGTACTAAGAGTCGGTCTTCATGTACTTAAGTCGGCATTGTGCCTTTTGTATTTAAGTCCGATGCAATTTCTGTGTTTCATCGTCAATATGAAGGTCCAAGAGATACAGTAATCCTGAAGTGAAGCATCAGAATCAATAACTAGAGGCACAGGAATGGTTCAAAACATAGACAGTATGAAGAGTCAGTCTTCTTGTACTTAAGTCGGCATTGTGCCTTTTGTATTTAATTCCGATGCAATTTCTGTGTTTCATCGTCATTAAGATAGTCCAAGGTATACAGTAAACCTGAAGTGAAGCATCGGAATCTATAACTAGTGTCACAGGAATGGTTCAGAACATAGTCAGTAAGAAGAGTCAGTCTTCTTGTACTTAAGTCGGCATTGTGCCTTTTGTATTTAATTCCGATGCAATATCTGTGTTTTATCGACAATAAGAAGGTCCAAGCGATACAGTTAACCGGAAGTGAAGCATCGGTATCTATAACTAGCGTCACACTAATGGTTCAAAGCGAAGGCAGTAAGAAGAGTCAGTCTCCTTGGTCTTAAGTCGGCATTGTGCCTTTTGTATTTAATTCTGATGCAATATCTGTGTTTCATCGTCAATAAAAATGACCAAGGGATACAGTAAACCCGAAATGAAGCATCGGACTATATAACTAGTGTCACAGGAATGGTTCAAATCATTGTCAATAAGAAGTGGCGGTCTTCATGTACTTAAGTCGGCATTGTGCCTTTTGTATTTAATTCCGATGCAATTTCTTTGTTTCATCGTCACAAAGAATGAACAAGGGATACAGTAAACCTGAAGTGAAGCATCGGAATCTATAACTAGTGTCACAGGAATGGTTCGAAACATAGACAGTATGAAGAGTCAGTCTTCTTGTACTTAAGTCGGCATTGTGCCTTTTCTATTTAATACCGATGCAATTTCTGTGTTTCATCGTCATTAAGAAGGTCAGAGGGATACAGTAAACCTGAAGTCAAGCATCGGAATCTACAACTAGTGTCACAGGAGTGGTTCAAAACATAGTCAGTAATAAGAGTCTGTCTTCTTGTACTTAATTCGGCATTGTGCGTTTCAGTATTGAATTCCGATGCAATTTCTGGTTTTCACCGTCTATAAGAAGGTCAGATGGATACACAAAACCTGAAGTGAAGCATCGGAATCTATAACTAGTGTCACAGGAATGGTTCACACATAGACAGTAAGAAGAGTCAGTCTTCATGTACTTAAATCGGCATTGTGCCTTTTGTATTTAATTCCGATGCAATTTCCGTGTTTCATCGTCAATAAGATGTTCCAAGCGATACAGTAAACCGGAAGTGAAGCATCGGAATCTATAACTAGTGTCACACTAATGGTTGAAAACAAAGTCAGTAAGAAGTGTCATTCTTCTTATCCTTAAGTCGGCATTGTGCCTTTTATATTTAATTCCGATGCAATTTCTGTGTTTCATCGTCAATAAGAATGTCCAAGGGATACAGTAAACGTGAAGTGAGGCATCGGAATCTGTAACTAGTGTCACAGGAATGGTTAAAATCATTGTCAATAAGAAGAGTCGGTCTTCATGTACTTAAGTCGGTTTGTGCCTCTTGTATTTAATTCCGATGCAATTTCTGTGTTTCATCGTCAATAAGAAAGTACAAGGGATACAGTAAACCTGAGGTGAAGCATCGGAATCTATAACTAGTGTCACAGGAATGGTTCAAAACATAGACAGTAGGAAGAGTCAGTGTTCTAGTACGTAAGTCGGCATTGTGCCTTTTCTGATTATTTCCGATGCAATTTCTGTTTTTCATCGTCAATAAGAAGGTCCAAGGGATACAGTAAACCTGAAGTGAGGCATCGGAATCTACAACTATTGACACAGGATTGGTTCAAAACATAGACAGTAAGAAGAGTCAGTCTTCTTGTACTCAAGTCGGCATTGTGCCTTTTCTATTTAATACCGATGCATTTTCTGTGTTTCATCGTCAATAAGAATGTCAGAGGGATACAGTAAACCTAAAGTGAAGCATCGGAATCTATAACTAGTGTCACAGGAATGGTTAAAAGCATAGTCAGTAAGAAGTGTCAGTCTTCTTGTACTTAATTGGGCATTGTGTGTTTCGTATGTAATTCCGATGCAATTTCTGTGCTTCACCGTCAATAAGAACGTCAGAGGGATACAGTAAACCTGAAGTGAAGCATCGGAATCTATAACTAGTGTCACAGGAACGGTTCAAACATAGACAGTAAGAAGAGTCAGTCTTCTTGTACTTAAGTCGGCATTGTGCCTTTTGTATTTAATTCCGATGCAATTTCTGTGTTTCATCGTCAATAAGAAGGTCAGAGGGATACAGTAAACCGGAAGTGAAGCATCGGAACCTATAACTAGTGTCACAGGAATGGTTCAAACATAGTCAGTAAGAAGAGTCAGTCTTCTTGTCCTTAAGTCGGCCCTGTGGCTTTTGTATTTAATTCCGATGCAATTTCTGTGTTTCATCGTCAATAAGAAGGTCCTAGGGATACAGTAAACCTGGAGTGAAGCATCGGAATCTATAACTAGAGTCACAGTAATGGTTCAAAACATTGACAGTAAGAAGAGTCTGTCTTCTTGTACTTAAGTCGGCATTGTCCCTTTTGTATTTAATTCCGATGCAATTTCTGTGTTTCATCGTCAGTAAGTAGGTCCAAAGGATACAGTAAACCTGAAGTGAAGCATCGGAATCTATAACTAGTGTCACTGCAATGGTTCGAAATATAGACAGTAAGAAAAGTCAGTCTTCTTGTACTTAAGCCGGCATTGTGCCATTTGTATTTAATTCCGATGCAATTTCTGTGATTCATCGTCAGAAAGAAGGTCCAAGGGATACAGTAAACCTGAAGTGAAGCATCGGACTCTATAACTAGTGTCACAGAAATGGATCAAAACATAGGCAGTAGGAAGAGTTAGTTTTCTTATACTTAAGTCGGCATTGTGCCTTTTGTATTTAATTCTGAAGCAATTTCTGTGTTTCAACGTCAATTAGAAGGTCCAAAGGATACAGTAAACCTCAAGTGAAGCATCGGAATCTATAACTAGTGTCACAGGAATGGTTCAAATCACAGTCAGTACTAAGAGTCGGTCTTCATGTATTTAATTCGGCATTGTGCCTTTTGTATTTAAGTCCGATGCAATTTCTGTGTTTCATCGTGAATATGAAGGTCCAAGAGATACAGTAATCCTGAAGTGAAGCATCAGAATCTATAACTAGAGTCACAGGAATGGTTCAAAACATAGACAGAATGAAGAGTCAGTCTTCTTGTACTTAAGTCGGCATTGTGCCTTTTGTATTTAATTCCGATGCAATTTGTGTGTCTCATCGTCATTAAGATAGTCCAAGGTATACAGTAAACCTGAAGTGAAGCATCGGAATCTATAACTAGTGTCACAGGAATGGTTCAGAACATAGTCAGTAAGAAGAGTCAGTCTTCTTGTACTTATGTCGGCATTGTGCCTTTTGTATTTAATTCCGATGCAAATTCTGTGTTTCATCGTCAATAAGAAGGTCCAAGCGATACAGTTAAACGGAAGTGAAGCATCGGTATCTATAACTAGCGTCACACTAATGGTTCAAAGCAAAGTCAGTAGGAAGAGTCAGTCTTCTTGTTCTTAAGTCGGCATTGTGCCTTTTGTATTTAATTCCGATGCAATATCTGTGTTTCATCGTCAATAAAAATTTCCAAGGGATACAGTAAACCTGAAATGTAGCATCGGAATCTATAACTAGTGTCACTGGAATGGTTCAAATCATTGTCAAAAAGAAGAGTCGGTCTTCATGTACTTAAGTCGGCATTGTGCCTTTTGTATTTAATTCCGATGCAATTTCTGTGTTTCATCGTCACAAAGAAAGTACAAGGGATACAGTAAACCTGAAGCGAAGCATCGAAATCTATAACTAGTGTCACAGGAATGGCTCAAAACATAGTCAGTAAGAAGAGTCAGTCTTCTGGTACTTAATTCGGCATTGTGCCTTTCGTATTGAATTCCGATGCAATTTCTGTGTTTCACCGTCTATAAGATGGTCAGAGGGATACACAAAACCTAAAGTGAAGCATCGGAATCTATAACTAGTGTCACAGGAATGGTTCAAACATTGACAGTAAGAAGAGCCAGTCTTCATGTACTTAAATCGGCATTGTGCCTTTTGTATTTAATACGATGCAATTTCTGTGTTTCATCGTCAATAAGAAGGTCAGAGGGATACAGTAAACCGGAAGTGAAGCATCGGAATCTATAACTAGTGTCACAGGAATGGTTCAAATCATAGTCAGTAAGTAGAGTCAGTCTTCTTGTCCTTAGGTCGGCATTGTGCCGTTTGTATTTTACTCCGATGCAATATCTGTGTTTCATCGTCAATAAAAATGTCCAAGGGATACAGTGAACCTGAAATGAAGCATCGGAATCTATAACTAGTGTCACAGGAAATTGTTCAAATCATTGTCAATAAGAAGAGTCGGTCTTCATGTACTTAAGTCAGCATTGTGCCTTTTGTATTTAATTCCGATGCAATTTCTGTGTTTCATCGTCACAAAGGAAATACACGGGATACAGCAAACCTGAAGTGAAGCATCGGAATCTATAACTAGTGTCACAGGAATGGTTCAAAACATAGACAGTAGGAAGAGTCAGTGTTCTTGTACTTAAGACGGCATTGTGCATTATGTATTTAATTCCGATGCAATTTCAGTGATTCATCGTCAATAAGAAGGTCCAAGGGATACAGTAAACCTGAAGTGAAGCATCGGAATCTACAACTAGTGTCACAGGATTGGTTCAAAGCATAGACAGTAAGAAGAGTCAGTCTTCTTGTACTTAAGTCGACATTGTGCCTTTTCTATTTAATACCGATGCAATTTCTGAGTTTCATCGTCAATAAGAAGGTCAGAGGGATACAGTAAACCTGAAGTGAAGCATCGGAATCTATAACTAGTGTCACAGGAATGGTTCAAAACATAGACAGTAAGAAGAGTCTGTCTTCTTGTACTTAATTCGGCATTGTGCCTTTCGTATTGAATTCCGTTGCAATTTCTGTGTTTCATCGTCTATAAGAAGGTCAGAGGGATACACAAAACCTGAAGTGAAGCATCGGAATCTATAACTAGTGTCACAGGAATGGTTCAAACATTGACAGTAAGAAGAGTCAGTCTTCATGTACTTAAATCGGCATTGTGCCTTTTGTATTTAATCCCGATGCAATTTCTGTGTTTCATCGTCAATAAGAAGGTCAGAGGGATACAGTAAACCGGAAGTGAGGCATCGGAATCTATAACTAGTGTCACAGGAATGGTTCAAAACATAGTCAGTAAGTAGAGTCAGTCTTCTTGTCCTTAAGTCGGCATTGTGCCTTTTGTATTTAATTCCGATGCAATTTTGTGTTTCATCGTCAATAAGAATGTCCAAGGTATACAGTAAACCTGAAGTGAAGCATCGGAATCTATAACTAGAGTCACAGGAATGGTTCAAATCATTGTCAATAAGAAGAGTCGGTCCTCATGTACTTAAGTCGGCATTGTGCCATTTGAATTTAATTCCGATGCAATTTCTGTGTTTCACCGTCAATAAGAAAGTACAAGGGATACAGTAAACCTGTAGTGAAGCATCGGAATCTATAACTAGTGTCACAGGAATGATTCAAAACATAGACTGTAGGAAGAGTCAGTCGGCATTGTGCCTTTTGTATTTAATTCCGATGCAATTTCTGGGTTTCATCGTCAATAAGAAGGTCCAAGGGATACAGTAAACCTGAAGTGAATCATTGGGATCTACAACTAGTGTCACAGGATTGGTTCAAAACATAGACAGTAAGAAGAGTCAGCCTTCTTGTACTTAAGTCCCCATTGTGCCTTTTCTATTTAATACCGAAGCAATTTCTGTGTTTCATCGTCAATAAGAAGGTCAGAGGCATACTGTAAACCTAAAGTGAAGCATCGGAATCTGTAACTAGTGTCACAGGAATGGTTCAAAACATAGTCAGTAAGAAGAGTCAGTCCTCTTGTACTTAATTGGGCGTTGTGCCTTTCGTATTGAATTCCGATGCAATTTCTGTGTTTCATCGTCATTAAGAAGGTCTGAGGGATACAGTAAACCTGAAGTGAAGCATCGGAATTTGTAACTAGTGTCACAGGAATGGTTCAAACATAGACAGTAAGAAGAGTCAGTTTTCTTGTACTTAAGTCGGCATTGTGCCTTTTGTATTTAATTCCGATGCAATTTCTGTGTTTCATCGTCAATAAGAAGGTCAGAGGGATACAGTAAAAAGGAAGTGAAGCATCGGAACCTATAACTAGTGTCACAGGAATGGTTCAAAATGTAGGCAGTAAAAAGAGTCAGTCTTCTTGTACTTAAGTCGGCATTGTGCCTTTTGTATTTAATTCCGATGCAATTTCTGTGTTTCATCGTCAATAAGATGGTCAGAGGGATACACAAAACCTGAAGTGAAGCATCGGAATCTATAACTAGTGTCACAGGAATGGTTCAAAACATAGTCAGTAAGTAGAGTCAGTCTTCTTGTCCTTAAGTCGGCATTGTGCCTTTTGTATTTAATTCCGATGCAATTTTGTGTTTCATCGTCAATAAGAATGTCCAAGGGATACAGTAAACCCGAAGTGAAGCATCGGAATCTATAACTAGTGTCACAGGAATGGTTCAAATCATTGTCAATAAGAAGAGTCGGTCCTCATGTACTTAAGTCGGCATTGTGCCATTTGTATTTAATTCCGATGCAATTTCTGTGTTTCATCGTCAATAAGAAAGTACAAGGGATACAGTAAACCTGTAGTGAGGCATCGGAATCTATAACTAGTGTCACAGGAATGATTCAAAACATAGACAGAAAGGAAGAGTCAGTGTTCTTGTACTTAAGTCGGCATTGTGCCTTTTGTATTTAATTCCGATGCAATTTCTGGGTTTCATCGTCAATAAGAAGGTCCAAGGGATACAGTAAACCTGAAGTGAATCATTGGGATCTACAACTAGTGTCACAGGATTGGTTCAAAACATAGACAGTAAGAAGAGTCAGTCTTCTTGTACTTAAGTCCCCATTGTGCCTTTTCTATTTAATACCGATGCAATTTCTGTGTTTCATCGTCAATAAGAAGGTCAGAGGCATACTGTAAACCTAAAGTGAAGCATCGGAATCTATAACTAGTGTCACAGGAATTGTTCTAAACATAGTCAGTAAGAAGAGTCAGTCCTCTTGTACTTAATTGGGCATTGTGCCTTTCGTATTGAATTCCGATGCAATTTCTGTGTTTCATCGTCATTAAGAAGGTCAGAGGGATACAGTAAACCTGAAGTGAAGCATCGGAATCTATAACTAGTGTCACAGGAATGGTTCAAACATAGACAGTAATAAGAGTCAGTCTTCTTGTACTTAAGTCGGCATTGTGCCTTTTGTATTTAATTCCGATGCAATTTCTGTGTTTCATCAGCAATAAGAAAGTCAGGGGGATACAGTAAAAAGGAAGTGAAGCATTGGAACCTATAACTAGTGTCACAGGAATGGTTCAAAACGTAGACAGTAAAAAGAGTCAGTCTTCTTGAACTTAAGTCGGCATTGTGCCTTTTGTATTTAATTCCGATTCAATTTCTGTGTTTCATCGTCAATAAGAAGGTCCAAGGGACACAGTAAACCTGAAGTGAAGCATCGGAATCTATAACTAGTGTCACCGGAATGGTTCAAAACATAGACAGTAAGAAGAGTCAGTCTTCTTGTACTTAAGTCGGCATTGTGCCTTTTGAATTTCATTCCGATGCAATTTCTGTGATTCATCGTCAATAAGAAGGTCCAAGGGATACAGTAAACCTGAAGTGAAGCATCGGACTCCATAACTAGTGTCACAGAAATGGATCAAAACATAGACAGTAGGAACAGTCAGTCTTTTTATACTTAAGTCGGCATTGTGAGTTTTGTATTAAATTCCGATGCAATTTCTGTGTTTCATCATCAATAAGAACGTCCAAGGGAAACAGTAAACCTGAAGTGAAGCATCGGAATCTATAACTAGTGTCACAGGAATGGTTCAAAGCATAGACAGTACGAAGAGTCAGTCTTCATGTACATATGTCGGCATTGTAGCTTTTGCATTTAATTCCGATGCAATTTCTGTGTTACATCGTCAATAAGAAGGTCAGAGGGATACAGTAAACCTGAAGTGAAGCATCGGAATCTATAACTGGTGTCGCAGGAATGGTTCAAATCATAGACAGTAAGAAGAGTCAGTCTTCCTGTCCTTAAGTCGGCATTGTGCCTTTTTATTTAATTCCGATGCAATTTCTGTGTTTCATCGGCAATAAGGTCAGAGGGATACAGTAAACTTGAAGTGAAGCATCGGAATCTATTGCTAGTGTCACAGCAATGGTTCAAAACATTGACAGTAGGAAGAGTCAGTCTTCTTGTACTTCAGTCGGCATTGTGCCTTTTGTATTTAATTCCGATGCAACTTCTGTGTTTCATCGTCACTAATAAGGTCAGAGGGATACAGTAAACCTGAAGTGAAGCATCGGAATCAAAACTAGTTTCTCAGGAATGTTTCAAAACATAGTCAGTAAGAAGAGTCAGTCTTCTTGTACTTAAGTCGGCATTGTGCCTTTTCTATTTAATTCCGATGCAATTTCTGTGTTTCATCGTCAATAAGAAGGTCCAAGTGATACAGTAAAATTGGAGTGAAGCATCGGAATCTATAACTAGTGTCACAGGAATGATTCAAAACATAGACAGTAGGAAGAGTCAGTCGGCATTGTGCCTTTTGTATTTAATTCCGATGCAATTTCTGGGTTTCATCGTCAATAAGAAGGTCCAAGGGATACAGTAAACCTGAAGTGAATCATTGGGATCTACAACTAGTGTCACAGGATTGGTTCAAAACATAGACAGTAAGAAGAGTCAGCCTTCTTGTACTTAAGTCCCCATTGTGCCTTTTCTATTTAATACCGAAGCAATTTCTGTGTTTCATCGTCAATAAGAAGGTCAGAGGCATACTGTAAACCTAAAGTGAAGCATCGGAATCTGCAACTAGTGTCACAGGAATGGTTCAAAACATAGTCAGTAAGAAGAGTCAGTCCTCTTGTACTTAATTGGGCGTTGTGCCTTTCGTATTGAATTCCGATGCAATTTCTGTGTTTCATCGTCATTAAGAAGGTCAGAGGGATACAGTAAACCTGAAGTGAAGCATCGGAATTTGTAACTAGTGTCACAGGAATGGTTCAAACATAGACAGTAAGAAGAGTCAGTTTTCTTGTACTTAAGTCGGCATTGTGCCTTTTGTATTTAATTCCGATGCAATTTCTGTGTTTCATCGTCAATAAGAAGGTCAGAGGGATACAGTAAAAAGGAAGTGAAGCATCGGAACCTATAACTAGTGTCACAGGAATGGTTCAAAATGTAGGCAGTAAAAAGAGTCAGTCTTCTTGTACTTAAGTCGGCATTGTGCCTTTTGTATTTAATTCCGATGCAATTTCTGTGTTTCATCGTCAATAAGATGGTCAGAGGGATACACAAAACCTGAAGTGAAGCATCGGAATCTATAACTAGTGTCACAGGAATGGTTCAAAACATAGTCAGTAAGTAGAGTCAGTCTTCTTGTCCTTAAGTCGGCATTGTGCCTTTTGTATTTAATTCCGATGCAATTTTGTGTTTCATCGTCAATAAGAATGTCCAAGGGATACAGTAAACCTGAAGTGAAGCATCGGAATCTATAACTAGTGTCACAGGAATGGTTCAAATCATTGTCAATAAGAAGAGTCGGTCCTCATGTACTTAAGTCGGCATTGTGCCATTTGTATTTAATTCCGATGCAATTTCTGTGTTTCATCGTCAATAAGAAAGTACAAGGGATACAGTAAACCTGTAGTGAGGCATCGGAATCTATAACTAGTGTCACAGGAATGATTCAAAACATAGACAGAAAGGAAGAGTCAGTGTTCTTGTACTTAAGTCGGCATTGTGCCTTTTGTATTTAATTCCGATGCAATTTCTGGGTTTCATCGTCAATAAGAAGGTCCAAGGGATACAGTAAACCTGAAGTGAATCATTGGGATCTACAACTAGTGTCACAGGATTGGTTCAAAACATAGACAGTAAGAAGAGTCAGTCTTCTTGTACTTAAGTCCCCATTGTGCCTTTTCTATTTAATACCGATGCAATTTCTGTGTTTCATCGTCAATAAGAAGGTCAGAGGCATACTGTAAACCTAAAGTGAAGCATCGGAATCTATAACTAGTGTCACAGGAATTGTTCAAAACATAGTCAGTAAGAGGAGTCAGTCCTCTTGTACTTAATTGGGCATTGTGCCTTTCGTATTGAATTCCGATGCAATTTCTGTGTTTCATCGTCATTAAGAAGGTCAGAGGGATACAGTAAACCTGAAGTGAAGCATCGGAATCTATAACTAGTGTCACAGGAATGGTTCAAACATAGACAGTAATAAGAGTCAGTCTTCTTGTACTTAAGTCGGCATTGTGCCTTTTGTATTTAATTCCGATGCAATTTCTGTGTTTCATCGTCAATAAGAAAGTCAGGGGGATACAGTAAAAAGGAAGTGAAGCATCGGAACCTATAACTAGTGTCACAGGAATGGTTCAAAACGTAGACAGTAAAAAGAGTCAGTCTTCTTGAACTTAAGTCGGCATTGTGCCTTTTGTATTTAATTCCGATTCAATTTCTGTGTTTCATCGTCAATAAGAAGGTCCAAGGGACACAGTAAACCTGAAGTGAAGCATCGGAATCTATAACTAGTGTCACCGGAATGGTTCAAAACATAGACAGTAAGAAGAGTCAGTCTTCTTGTACTTAAGTCGGCATTGTGCCTTTTGAATTTCATTCCGATGCAATTTCTGTGATTCATCGTCAATAAGAAGGTCCAAGGGATACAGTAAACCTGAAGTGAAGCATCGGACTCCATAACTAGTGTCACAGAAATGGATCAAAACATAGACAGTAGGAACAGTCAGTCTTTTTATACTTAAGTCGGCATTGTGAGTTTTGTATTAAATTCCGATGCAATTTCTGTGTTTCATCATCAATAAGAAGGTCCAAGGGAAACAGTAAACCTGAAGTGAAGCATCGGAATCTATAACTAGTGTCACAAGAATGGTTCAAAGCATAGACAGTACGAAGAGTCAGTCTTCATGTACATTTGTCGGCATTGTAGCTTTTGCATTTAATTCCGATGCAATTTCTGTGTTACATCGTCAATAAGAAGGTCAGAGGGATACAGTAAACCTGAAGTGAAGCATCGGAATCTATAACTGGTGTCACAGGAATGGTTCAAATCATAGACAGTAAGAAGAGTCAGTCTTCCTGTCCTTAAGTCGGCATTGTGCCTTTTTATTTAATTCCGATGCAATTTCTGTGTTTCATCGGCAATAAGGTCAGAGGGATACAGTAAACTTGAAGTGAAGCATCGGAATCTATAACTAGTGTCACAGCAATGGTTCAAAACATAGACAGTAGGAAGAGTCAGTCTTCTTGTACTTCAGTCGGCATTGTGCCTTTTGTATTTAATTCCGATGCAACTTCTGTGTTTCATCGTCACTAATAAGGTCAGAGGGATACAGTAAACCTGAAGTGAAGCATCGGAATCAAAACTAGTTTCTCAGGAATGTTTCAAAACATAGTCAGTAAGAAGAGTCAGTCTTCTTGTACTTAAGTCGGCATTGTGCCTTTTCTATTTAATTCCGATGCAATTTCTGTGTTTCATCGTCAATAAGAAGGTCCAAGTGATACAGTAAAATTGGAGTGAAGCATCGGAATCTATAACTAGTGTCACAGGATTGGTTCAAAACATAGACAGTAAGAAGAGTCAGTCTTCTTGTACTTAAGTCGAGATTGTGCCTTTTCTATTTAATACCGATGCAATTTCTGTGTTTCATCGTCAATAAGAAGGTCAGAGGGATACAGTAAACCTGAAGTGAAGCATCGGAATCTATAACTAGTGTCACAGGAATGGTTCAAAACATAGTCAGTAAGAAGAGTCTGTCTTCTTGTACTTAATTCGGCATTGTGCCTTCGTATTGAATTCCGATGCAATTTCTGTGTTTCACCATCTATAAGAAGGTCAGAGGGATACACAAAACCTGAAGTGAAGGATCGGAATCTATAACTAGTGTCACAGGAATGGTTCAAACATTGACAGTAAGAAGAGTCAGTCTTCATGTTCTTAAATCGGCATTGTGCCTTTTGTATTTAATCCCGATGCAATTTCTGTGTTTCATCGTCAATAAGAAGGTCAGAGGGAAACAGTAAACCGGTAGTGAAGCATCGGAATCTATAACTAGTGTCACTGGATTGGTTCAAAACATAGTCAGTAAGTAGAGTCAGTCTTCTTGTCCTTAAGTCGGCATTGTGCCTTTTGTATTTAATTCCGAAGCAATTTTGTGTCTCATCGTCAATAAGAATGTCCAATGGATACAGTAAACCTGAAGTGAAGCATCGGAATCTATAACTAGTGTCACAGGAATGGTTCAAATCATTGTCAATAAGAAGAGTCGGCCCTCATGTACTTAAGTCGGCATTGTGCCATTTGTATTTAATTCCGATGCAATTTCTGTGTTTCATCGTCAATAAGAAAGTACAAGGGATACAGTAAACCTGAAGTGAATCATTGGGATCCACAACTAGTGTCACAGGATTGGTTCAAATCATAGACAGTATGAAGAGTCAGTCTTCTTGTACTTAAGTCCCCATTGTGCCTTTTCTATTTAATACCGATGCAATTTCTGTGTTTCATCGTCAATAAGAAGGTCAGAGGCATACTGTAAACCTAAAGTGAAGCATCGGAATCTATAAGTAGTGTCACAGGATTGGTTAAAACATAGTCTGTAAGAAGAGTCAATCCTCTTGTACTTAATTGGGCATTGTGCCTTTCGTATTGAATTCCGATGCAATTTCTGTGTTTCACCGTCAGCAAGAAGGTCAGAGGGATACAGTAAACCTGAAGTGAAGCATCGGAATCTATAACTAGTGTCACAGGAATGGTTCAAATCATTGTCAATAAGAAGAGTCGGTCCTCATGTACTTAAGTCGGCATTGTGCCATTTGTATTTAATTCCGATGCAATTTCTGTGTTTCATCATCAATACGAAGGTCCAAGGAAAACCGTAAACCTGAAGTGAAGCATCGGAATCTATAACTAGTGTCACAGGAATGGTTCAAACATAGACAGTACGAAGAGTCAGTCTTCATGTACATAAGACGGCATTGTAGCTTTTGTATTTAATTCCGATGCAATTTCTGTGTTACATCGTCAATGAGAAGGTCAGAGGGATACAGTAAACCTGAAGTGAAGCATCGGAATCTATAACTAGTGTCACAGGAATGGTTCAAACATAGACACTAAGAAGAGTCAGTCCTCTTGCACTTAAGTCGGCATTGTGCCTTTTTTACTTAATTCCGATGCAATTTCTGTGTTTCATCGGCAATAAGGTGAGAGGGATACAGTAAACCTGAAGTGAAGCATCGGAATCTATAACTAGTGTCACAGCAATGGTTCAAAACATAGACAGTAGGAAGAGTCAGTCTACTTGTACTTCAGTCGGCATTGTGCATTTTGTATTTAATTCCGATGCAATTTCTGTGTTTCATCGTCAATAATAAGGTCAGAGGGATACAGTAAACCTGAAGTTAAGCATCGGAATCAAATCTAGTTTCACAGGAATGGTTCAAAGCATAGTCTGTAAGAAGAGTCAATCCTCTTGTACTTAATTGGGCATTGTGCCTTTCGTATTGAATTCCGATGCAATTTCTGTGTTTCACCGTCAGCAAGAAGGTCAGAGGGATACAGTAAACCTGAAGTGAAGCATCGGAATCTATAACTACTGTCACAGGAATGGTTAAAAGCATAGACGGTAAGAAGAGTCAGACTTCTTATACTTAAGTCGACATTGTGCCTTTTCTATTTAATTTCGAAGCAATTTCTGTGTTTGATCGTCAACAAGGAGGTCAGAGGGATACAATAAACCTGAAGTGAAGCATCGGAATCTATAACTAGTGTCACAGGAATTGTTCAAAACAAAGTCAGTAAGAAGAGTCAGTCATGTTGTCCTTAAGTCGTCATTGTGCCTTTTGTATTTAATTCCGATGCAATTCCTGTGTTTCATCGTCAATAAGATGGTCCAAGGTATACAGTATACCTGGAGTGAAGCATCGGAATCTATAAATAGTGTCACAGGAATGGTTCAAAGCATAGTCAGTAAGAAGAGTCAGTCTTCTTGTCCTTAAGGCGGCATTGTGCCTTTTGTATTTAATTACGATGCAATTTCTGTGTTTCATCGGCAATAAGGTCAGAGGGATACAGTAAACCTGAAGTGAAGCAACGGAATCTATAACTAGTGTCACAGGAATGGTTCAAAACATTGACAGAAGGAAGAGTCAGTCTTCTTGTACTTAAGTCGGCATTTTGCCTTTTGTATTTAATTCCGATGCAATTTCTGTGTTTCATCGTCAATAAGAAGGTCAGAGGGATACAGTAAACCTGAAGTGATGCATCGGATTCTAAAACTAATGTCACAGGAATGGTTCAAAACATAGATAGTAGGAACAGTCAGTCTTCTTGTACTTAAGTCGGCATTGTGCCTTTTGTAATTAATTCCGATGCAATTTCTGTGTTTCATCGTCTACAAGAAGGTCAGAGGGATTGAGTAAACCTGAAGTGAAGCAACGGAATCCGTAACTAGTGTCACGGGAATGTTTCAAATCATTGTCAAAAAGAAGAGCCGGTCTTCATGTACTTAAGTCGGCATTGTGCCTTTTGTATTTAATTCCGATGAAATTTCTGTGTTTTATCGTCAATAAGATGGTTCAAGGGATACAGTAAACTTGAAGTGAAGCATCGGAGTCCATAACTAGTGTCACAGGAGTTTTTCGAAACATAGACAGTAGGAAGAGTCAGTGTTCTTGTACTTAAGTCGGCATTGTGCATTTTGTATTTAATTCCGATGCGATTTCCGTGTTTCATCGTCAATAAGAAGGTCCAAGGGATACAGTAAACCAGAAGTGAAGCATCGGAATCTACAACTAGTGTCACAGGATTGGTTCAAGACATAGACAGTAAGAAGAGTCAGTCTTCTTGTACTTAAGTTGGCATTGTGCTTTTCTATTAAATTCCGAAGCAATTTCTGTGTTTCATCGTCAACAAGAAGGTCAGAGGGATACAGTAAGCCTGAAGTGAAGCATCGGAATCTATAACTAGTGTCACAGGAATGGTTCAAAACATAGTCAGTAAGAAGAGTCAGTCTTCTTGTACTTAATTCGGCATTTAGCCTTTCGTATTGAATTCCGATGCAATTTATGTGCTTCACCGTCGATAAGAAGGTCAGAGGGATACAGTAAACCTGAAGTGAAGCATCGGAATCTATAACTAGTGTCACAGGAATGGTTCAAAGCATAGACAGTACGAAGAGTCAGTCTTCATGTACATAAATTGGCATTGTAGCTTTTGTATTTAATTCCGATGCAATTTCTGTGTTACATCGTCAATAAGAAGGTCAGAGGGATACAGTAAACCTGAAGTGAAGCATCGGAATCTATAACTAGTGTCACAGGAATGGTTCAAACATAGACAGTAAGAAGAGTCAGTCTTCTTGTACTTAAGTCGGCATTGTGCCTTTTTTATTTAATTCCGATGCAATTTCTGTGTTTCATCGGCAATAAGGTCGGAGGGATACAGTAAACCTGAAGTGAAGCATCGGAATCTATAACTAGTGTCACAGCAATGGTTCAAAAGTTAGACAGTAGGAAGAGTCAGTCTTCTTGTACTTCAGTCGGCATTGTGCCTTTTGTATTTAATTCCGATGCAATTTCTGTGTTTCATCGTCAATAATAAGGTCAGAGGGATACAGTAAACCTGAAGTAAAGCATCGGAATCAAAACTAGTTTCACAGGAATGGTTCAAAGCACAGTCAGTAAGAAGAGTCAGTCTTCTTGTACTTAAGTCGGCATTGTGCCTTTTCTATATAATTCCGATGCAATTTCTGTGTTTCATCGTCAAGAAGAAGGTCCAAGTGATACAGTAAAATTGGAGTGAAGCATCGGGATTTATAACTAGTGTCACAGGAATGGTTCAAAACATAGACGGTAAGAAGTGTCAGACATCTTATACTTAAGTCGACATTGTGCCTTTTCTATTTAATTCGGAAGCTATTTCTGTGTTTGATCGTCAATAAGAAGGTCAGAGGGATACAATAAACCTGAAGTGAAGCATCGGAATCTATAACTAGTGTCACAGGAATGGTTCAAAACAAAGTCAGTAAGAAGAGTCAGTCATGTTGTCCTTAAGTCGTCATTGTGCCATTTGTATTTAATTCCGATGCAATTTCTGTGTTTCATCGTCAATAAGATGGTCCAAGGGATACAGTATACCGGGAGTGAAGCATCGGAATCTATAAATAGTGTCACAGGAATGGTTCAAAGCATAGTCAGTAAGAAGAGTGAGTCTTCTTGTCCTTAAGGCGACATTGTGCCTTTTGTATTTAATTACGATGCAATTTCTGTGTTTCATCGGCAATAAGGTCAGAGGGATACAGTAAACCCGAAGTGAAGCATCGGAAACTATAACTAGTGTCACAGGAATGGTTCAAAACATTGACAGTAGGAAGAGTCAGTCTTCTTGTACTTAAGTCGGCATTTTGCCTTTTGTATTTAATTCCGATGCAATTTCTGTGTTTCATCGTCAAAAAGAAGGTCAGATGGATACAGTAAACCTGAAGTGAAGCATCGGATTCTAAAACTAATGTCACAGGAATGGTTCAAAACATAGACAGTAGGAACAGTCAGTCTTCTTGTACTTAAGTCGGCATTGTGCCTTTTGTAATTAATTCCGATGCAATTTCTGTGTTTCATCGTCTACAAGAAGGTCAGAGGGATTGAGTAAGCCTGAAGTGAAGCAACGGAATCCATAACTAATGTCACGGGAATGTTTCAAATCATTGTCAATAAGAAGAGCCGGTCTTCATGTACTTAAGTCGGCATTGTGCCTTTTGTATTTAATTCCGATGAAATTTCTGTGTTTCATCGTCAATCAGATGGTTCAAGGGATACAGTAAACCTGAAGTGAAGCATCGGAATAAATAGCTAGTGTCACAGGAATTTTTCGAATCATAGACAGTAAGAAGAGTCAGTCTTCTTGTACTTAAGTCGGCATTGTGCCTTTTGTATTTAATTCTGAAGCAATTTCTGTGTTTCAACGTCAATTAGAAGGTCCAAGGGATACAGTAAACCTCAAGTGAAGCATCGGAATCTATAACTAGTGTCACAGGAATGGTTCAAATCACAGTCAGTACTAAGAGTCGGTCTTCATGTATTTAATTCGGCATTGTGCCTTTTGTATTTAAGTCCGATGCAATTTCTGTGTTTCATCGTGAATATGAAGGTCCAAGAGATACAGTAATCCTGAAGTGAAGCATCAGAATCTATAACTAGAGTCACAGGAATGGTTCAAAACATAGACAGAATGAAGAGTCAGTCTTCTTGTACTTAAGTCGGCATTGTGCCTTTTGTATTTAATTCCGATGCAATTTCTGTGTCTCATCGTCATTAAGATAGTCCAAGGTATACAGTAAACCTGAAGTGAAGCATCGGAATCTATAACTAGTGTCACAGGAATGGTTCAGAACATAGTCAGTAAGAAGGGTCAGTCTTCTTGTACTTATGTCGGCATTGTGCCTTTTGTATTTAATTCCGATGCAATTTCTGTGTTTCATCGTCAATAAGAAGGTCCAAGCGATACAGTTAAACGGAAGTGAAGCATCGGTATCTATAACTAGCGTCACACTAATGGTTCAAAGCAAACTCAGTAGGAAGAGTCAGTCTTCTTGCTCTTAAGTCGGCATTGTGCCTTTTGTATTTAATTCCGATGCAATATCTGTGTTTCATCGTCAATAAAAATTTCCAAGGGATACAGTAAACCTGAAATGAAGCATCGGAATCTATAACTAGTGTCACTGGAATGGTTCAAATCATTGTCAAAAAGAAGAGTCGGTCTTCATGTACTTAAGTCGGCATTGTGCCTTTTGTATTTAATTCCGATGCAATTTCTGTGTTTCATCGTCACAAAGAAAGTACAAGGGATACAGTAAACCTGAAGTGAAGCATCGGAATCTATAACTAGTGTCACAGGAATGGTTCAAAACATAGTCAGTAAGAAGAGTCAGTCTTCTTGTACTTAATTCGGCATTGTGCCTTTCGTATTGAATTCCGATGCAATTTCTGTGTTTCACCGTCTATGAGATGGTCAGAGGGATACACAAAACCTAAAGTGAAGCATCGGAATCTATAACCAGTGTCACAGGAATGGTTCAAACATTGACAGTAAGAAGAGCCAGTCTTCATGTACTTAAATCGGCATTGTGCCTTTTGTAATTAATCACGATGCAATTTCTGTGTTTCATCGTCAATAAGAAGGTCAGAGGGATACAGTAAACCGGAAGTGAAGCATCGGAATCTATAACTAGTGTCACAGGAATGGTTCAAATCATAGTCAGTAAGTAGAGTCAGTCTTCTTGTCCTTAGGTCGGCATTGTGCCGTTTGTATTTTACTCCGATGCAATATCTGTGTTTCATCGTCAATAAAAATGTCCAAGGGATACAGTAAACCTGAAATGAAGCATCGGAATCTATAACTAGTGTCACAGGAAATTGTTCAAATCATTGTCAATAAGAAGAGTCGGTCTTCATGTACTTAAGTCGGCATTGTGCCTTTTGTATTTAATTCCGATGCAATTTCTGTGTTTCATCGTCACAAAGGAAATACAAGGGATACAGTAAACCTGAAGTGAAGCATCGGAATCTATAACTAGTGTCACAGGAATGGTTCAAAACATAGACAGTAGGAAGAGTCAGTGTTCTTGTACTTAAGACGGCATTGTGCATTTTGTATTTAATTCCGATGCAATTTCAGTGATTCATCGTCAATAAGAAGGTCCAAGGGATACAGTAAACCTGAAGTGAAGCATCGGAATCTACAACTAGTGTCACAGGATTGGTTCAAAACATAGACAGTAAGAAGAGTCAGTCTTCTTGTACTTAAGTCGACATTGTGCCTTTTCTATTTAATACCGATGCAATTTCTGTGTTTCATCGTCAATAACAAGGTCAGAGGGATACAGTAAACCTGAAGTGAAGCATCGGAATCTATAACTGGTGTCACAGGAATGGTTCAAAACATAGACAGTAAGAAGAGTCTGTCTTCTTGTACTTAATTCGGCATTGTGCCTTTCGTATTGAATTCCGTTGCAATTTCTGTGTTTCATCGTCTATAAGAAGGTCAGAGGGATACACAAAACCTGAAGTGAAGCATCGGAATCTATAACTAGTGTCACAGGAATGGTTCAAACATTGACAGTAAGAAGAGTCAGTCTTCATGTACTTAAATCGGCATTGTGCCTTTTGTATTTAATCCCGATGCAATTTCTGTGTTTCATCGTCAATAAGAAGGTCAGAGGGATACAGTAAACCGGAAGTGAGGCATCGGAATCTATAACTAGTGTCACAGGAATGGTTCAAAACATAGTCAGTAAGTAGAGTCAGTCTTCTTGTCCTTAAGTCGGCATTGTGCCTTTTGTATTTAATTCCGATGCAATTTTGTGTTTCATCGTCAATAAGAATGTCCAAGGGATACAGTAAACCTGAAGTGAAGCATCGGAATCTATAACTAGAGTCACAGGAATGGTTCAAATCATTGTCAATAAGAAGAGTCGGTCCTCATGTACTTAAGTCGGCATTGTGCCATTTGAATTTAATTCCGATGCAATTTCTGTGTTTCACCGTCAATAAGAAAGTACAAGGGATACAGTAAACCTGTAGTGAAGCATCGGAATCTATAACTAGTGTCACAGGAATGATTCAAAACATAGACAGTAGGAAGAGTCAGTCGGCATTGTGCCTTTTGTATTTAATTCCGATGCAATTTCTGGGTTTCATCGTCAATAAGAAGGTCCAAGGGATACAGTAAACCTGAAGTGAATCATTGGGATCTACAACTAGTGTCACAGGATTGGTTCAGAACATAGACAGTAAGAAGAGTCAGCCTTCTTGTACTTAAGTCCCCATTGTGCCTTTTCTATTTAATACCGAAGCAATTTCTGTGTTTCATCGTCAATAAGAAGGTCAGAGGCATACTGTAAACCTAAAGTGAAGCATCGGAATCTGTAACTAGTGTCACAGGAATGGTTCAAAACATAGTCAGTAAGAAGAGTCAGTCCTCTTGTACTTAATTGGGCGTTGTGCCTTTCGTATTGAATTCCGATGCAATTTCTGTGTTTCATCGTCATTAAGAAGGTCAGAGGGATACAGTAAACCTGAAGTGAAGCATCGGAATTTGTAACTAGTGTCACAGGAATGGTTCAAACATAGACAGTAAGAAGAGTCAGTTTTCTTATACTTAAGTCGGCATTGTGCCTTTTGTATTTAATTCCGATGCAATTTCTGTGTTTCATCGTCAATAAGAAGGTCAGAGGGATACAGTAAAAAGGAAGTGAAGCATCGGAACCTATAACTAGTGTCACAGGAATGGTTCAAAACATTGACAGTAGGAAGAGTCAGTCTTCTTGTACTTAAGTCGGCATTTTGCCTTTTGTATTTAATTCCGATGCAATTTCTGTGTTTCATCGTCAATAAGAAGGTCAGAGGGATACATTAAACCTGAAGTGATGCATCGGATTCTAAAACTAATGTCACAGGAATGGTTCAAAACATAGATAGTAGGAACAGTCAGTCTTCTTGTACTTAAGTCGGCATTGTGCCTTTTGTAATTAATTCCGATGCAATTTCTGTGTTTCATCGTCAATAAGAAGGTCAGAGGGATACAGTAAACCTGAAGTGATGCATCGGATTCTAAAACTAATGTCACAGGAATGGTTCAAAACATAGATAGTAGGAACAGTCAGTCTTCTTGTACTTAAGTCGGCATTGTGCCTTTTGTAATTAATTCCGATGCAATTTCTGTGTTTCATCGTCTACAAGAAGGTCAGAGGGATTGAGTAAACCTGAAGTGAAGCAACGGAATCCGTAACTAGTGTCACGGGAATGTTTCAAATCATTGTCAATAAGAAGAGGCGGTCTTCATGTACTTAAGTCGGCATTGTGCCTTTTGTATTTAATTCCGATGCAATTTCTGTGTTTCATCGTCACAAAGGAAATACAAGGGATACAGTAAACCTGAAGTGAAGCATCGGAATCTATAACTAGTGTCACAGGAATGGTTCAAAACATAGACAGTAGGAAGAGTCAGTGTTCTTGTACTTAAGACGGCATTGTGCATTTTGTATTTAATTCCGATGCAATTTCAGTGATTCATCGTCAATAAGAAGGTCCAAGGGATACAGTAAACCTGAAGTGAAGCATCGGAATCTACAACTAGTGTCACAGGATTGGTTCAAAACATAGACAGTAAGAAGAGTCAGTCTTCTTGTACTTAAGTCGACATTGTGCCTTTTCTATTTAATACCGATGCAATTTCTGTGTTTCATCGTCAATAACAAGGTCAGAGGGATACAGTAAACCTGAAGTGAAGCATCGGAATCTATAACTGGTGTCACAGGAATGGTTCAAAACATAGACAGTAAGAAGAGTCTGTCTTCTTGTACTTAATTCGGCATTGTGCCTTTCGTATTGAATTCCGTTGCAATTTCTGTGTTTCATCGTCTATAAGAAGGTCAGAGGGATACACAAAACCTGAAGTGAAGCATCGGAATCTATAACTAGTGTCACAGGAATGGTTCAAACATTGACAGTAAGAAGAGTCAGTCTTCATGTACTTAAATCGGCATTGTGCCTTTTGTATTTAATCCCTATGCAATTTCTGTGTTTCATCGTCAATAAGAAGGTCAGAGGGATACAGTAAACCGGAAGTGAGGCATCGGAATCTATAACTAGTGTCACAGGAATGGTTCAAAACATAGTCAGTAAGTAGAGTCAGTCTTCTTGCCCTTAAGTCGGCATTGTGCCTTTTGTATTTAATTCCGATGCAATTTTGTGTTTCATCGTCAATAAGAATGTCCAAGGGATACAGTAAACCTGAAGTGAAGCATCGGAATCTATAACTAGAGTCACAGGAATGGTTCAAATCATTGTCAATAAGAAGAGTCGGTCCTCATGTACTTAAGTCGGCATTGTGCCATTTGAATTTAATTCCGATGCAATTTCTGCGTTTCACCGTCAATAAGAAAGTACAAGGGATACAGTAAACCTGTAGTGAAGCATCGGAATCTATAACTAGTGTCACAGGAATGATTCAAAACATAGACAGTAGGAAGAGTCAGTCGGCATTGTGCCTTTTGTATTTAATTCCGATGCAATTTCTGGGTTTCATCGTCAATAAGAAGGTCCAAGGGATACAGTAAACCTGAAGTGAATCATTGGGATCTACAACTAGTGTCACAGGATTGGTTCAGAACATAGACAGTAAGAAGAGTCAGCCTTCTTGTACTTAAATCCCCATTGTGCCTTTTCTATTTAATACCGAAGCAATATCTGTGTTTCATCGTCAATAAGAAGGTCAGAGGCATACTGTAAACCTAAAGTGAAGCATCGGAATCTGTAACTAGTGTCACAGGAATGGTTCAAAACATAGTCAGTAAGAAGAGTCAGTCCTCTTGTACTTAATTGGGCGTTGTGCCTTTCGTATTGAATTCCGATGCAATTTCTGTGTTTCATCGTCATTAAGAAGGTCAGAGGGATACAGTAAACCTGAAGTGAAGCATCGGAATTTGTAACTAGTGTCACAGGAATGGTTCAAACATAGACAGTAAGAAGAGTCAGTTTTCTTATACTTAAGTCGGCATTGTGCCTTTTGTATTTAATTCCGATGCAATTTCTGTGTTTCATCGTCAATAAGAAGGTCAGAGGGATACAGTAAAAAGGAAGTGAAGCATCGGAACCTATAACTAGTGTCACAGGAATGGTTCAAAACATTGACAGTAGGAAGAGTCAGTCTTCTTGTACTTAAGTCGGCATTTTGCCTTTTGTATTTAATTCCGATGCAATTTCTGTGTTTCATCGTCAATAAGAAGGTCAGAGGGATACAGTAAACCTGAAGTGATGCATCGGATTCTAAAACTAATGTCACAGGAATGGTTCAAAACATAGATAGTAGGAACAGTCAGTCTTCTTGTACTTAAGTCGGCATTGTGCCTTTTGTAATTAATTCCGATGCAATTTCTGTGTTTCATCGCCTACAAGAAGGTCAGAGGGATTGAGTAAACCTGAAGTGAAGCAACGGAATCCGTAACTAGTGTCACGGGAATGTTTCAAATCATTGTCAATAAGAAGAGGCGGTCTTCATGTACTTAAGTCGGCATTGTGCCTTTTGTATTTAATTCCGATGAAATTTCTGTGTTTTATCGTCAATAAGATGGTTCAAGGGATACAGTAAACCTGAAGTGAAGCATCGGAGTCCATAACTAGTGTCACAGGAATTTTTCGAAACATAGACAGTAGGAAGAGTCAGTGTTCTTGTACTTAAGTCGGCATTGTGCATTTTGTATTTAATTCCGATGCGATTTCCGTGTTTCATCGTCAATAAGAAGGTCCAAGGGATACAGTAAACCAGAAGTGAAGCATCGGAATCTACAACTAGTGTCACAGGATTGGTTCAAGACATAGACAGTAAGAAGAGTCAGTCTTCTTGTACTTAAGTTGGCATTGTGCTTTTCTATTAAATTCCGAAGCAATTTCTGTGTTTCATCGTCAACAAGAAGGTCACAGGGATACAGTAAGCCTGAAGTGAAGCATCGGAATCCATAACTAGTGTCACAGGAATGGTTCAAAACATAGTCAGTAAGAAGAGTCAGTCTTCTTGTACTTAATTCGGCATTTAGCCTTTCGTATTGAATTCCGATGCAATTTATGTGCTTCACCGTCGATAAGAAGGTCAGAGGGATACAGTAAACCTGAAGTGAAGCATCGGAATCTATAACTAGTGTCACAGGAATGGTTCAAACATAGACAGTAAGAAGAGTCAGTCTTCTTGTACTTAAGTCGGCATTGTGCCTTTTTTATTTAATTCCGATGCAATTTCTGTGTTTCATCGGCAATAAGGTCGGAGGGATACAGTAAACCTGAAGTGAAGCATCGGAATCTATAACTAGTGTCACAGCAATGGTTCAAAAGTTAGACAGTAGGAAGAGTCAGTCTTCTTGTACTTCAGTCGGCATTGTGCCTTTTGTATTTAATTCCGATGCAATTTCTGTGTTTCATCGTCAATAATAAGGTCAGAGGGATACAGTAAACCTGAAGTAAAGCATCGGAATCAAAACTAGTTTCACAGGAATGGTTCAAAGCACAGTCAGTAAGAAGAGTCAGTCTTCTTGTACTTAAGTCGGCATTGTGCCTTTTCTATATAATTCCGATGCAATTTCTGTGTTTCATCGTCAAGAAGAAGGTCCAAGTGATACAGTAAAATTGGAGTGAAGCATCGGAACCTATAACTAGTGTCACAGGAATGGTTCAAAACATAGACGGTAAGAAGTGTCAGACATCTTATACTTAAGTCGACATTGTGCCTTTTCTATTTAATTCGGAAGCTATTTCTGTGTTTGATCGTCAATAAGAAGGTCAGAGGGATACAATAAACCTGAAGTGAAGCATCGGAATCTATAACTAGTGTCACAGGAATGGTTCAAAACAAAGTCAGTAAGAAGAGTCAGTCATGTTGTCCTTAAGTCGTCATTGTGCCATTTGTATTTAATTCCGATGCAATTTCTGTGTTTCATCGTCAATAAGATGGTCCAAGGGATACAGTATACCGGGAGTGAAGCATCGGAATCTATAAATAGTGTCACAGGAATGGTTCAAAGCATAGTCAGTAAGAAGAGTGAGTCTTCTTGTCCTTAAGGCGACATTGTGCCTTTTGTATTTAATTACGATGTAATTTCTGTGTTTCATAGGCAATAAGGTCAGAGGGATACAGTAAACCCGAAGTGAAACATCGGAAACTATAACTAGTGTCACAGGAATTGTTCAAAACATTGACAGTAGGAAGAGTCAGTCTTCTTGTACTTAAGTCGGCATTTTGCCTTTTGTATTTAATTCCGATGCAATTTCTGTGTTTCATCGTCAAAAAGAAGGTCAGAGGGATACAGTAAACCTGAAGTGAAGCATCGGATTCTAAAACTAATGTCACAGGAATGGTTCAAAACATAGACAGTAGGAACAGTCAGTCTTCTTGTACTTAAGTCGGCATTGTGCCTTTTGTAATTAATTCCGATGCAATTTCTGTGTTTCATCGTCTACAAGAAGGTCAGAGGGATTGAGTAAGCCTGAAGTGAACCAACGGAATCCATAACTAATGTCACGGGAATGTTTCAAATCATTGTCAATAAGAAGAGCCGGTCTTCATGTACTTAAGTCGGCATTGTGCCTTTTGTATTTAATTCCGATGAAATTTCTGTGTTTCATCGTCAATCAGATGGTTCAAGGGATACAGTAAACCTGAAGTGAAGCATCGGAATAAATAACTAGTGTCACAGGAATTTTTCGAATCATAGACAGTAAGAAGAGTCAGTCTTCTTGTACTTAAGTCGGCATTGTGCCTTTTGTATTTAATTCTGAAGCAATTTCTGTGTTTCAACGTCAATTAGAAGGTCCAAGGGATACAGTAAACCTCAAGTGAAGCATCGGAATCTATAACTAGTGTCACAGGAATGGTTCAAATCACAGTCAGTACTAAGAGTCGGTCTTCATGTATTTAATTCGGCATTGTGCCTTTTGTATTTAAGTCCGATGCAATTTCTGTGTTTCATCGTGAATATGAAGGTCCAAGAGATACAGTAATCCTGAAGTGAAGCATCAGAATCTATAACTAGAGTCACAGGAATGGTTCAAAACATAGACAGAATGAAGAGTCAGTCTTCTTGTACTTAAGTCGGCATTGTGCCTTTTGTATTTAATTCCGATGCAATTTCTGTGTCTCATCGTCATTAAGATAGTCCAAGGTATACAGTAAACCTGAAGTGAAGCATCGGAATCTATAACTAGTGTCACAGGAATGGTTCAGAACATAGTCAGTAAGAAGAGTCAGTCTTCTTGTACTTATGTCGGCATTGTGCCTTTTGTATTTAATTCCGATGCAATTTCTGTGTTTCATCGTCAATAAGAAGGTCCAAGCGATACAGTTAAACGGAAGTGAAGCATCGGTATCTATAACTAGCGTCACACTAATGGTTCAAAGCAAAGTCAGTAGGAAGAGTCAGTCTTCTTGCTCTTAAGTCGGCATTGTGCCTTTTGTATTTAATTCCGATGCAATATCTGTGTTTCATCGTCAATAAAAATTTCCAAGGGATACAGTAAACCTGAAATGAAGCATCGGAATCTATAACTAGTGTCACTGGAATGGTTCAAATCATTGTCAAAAAGAAGAGTCGGTCTTCATGTACTTAAGTCGGCATTGTGCCTTTTGTATTTAATTCCGATGCAATTTCTGTGTTTCATCGTCACAAAGAAAGTACAAGGGATACAGTAAACCTGAAGTGAAGCATCGGAATCTATAACTAGTGTCACAGGAATGGTTCAAAACATAGTCAGTAAGAAGAGTCAGTCTTCTTGTACTTAATTCGGCATTGTGCCTTTCGTATTGAATTCCGATGCAATTTCTGTGTTTCACCGTCTATGAGATGGTCAGAGGGATACACAAAACCTAAAGTGAAGCATCGGAATCTATAACCAGTGTCACAGGAATGGTTCAAACATTGACAGTAAGAAGAGCCAGTCTTCATGTACTTAAATCGGCATTGTGCCTTTTGTATTTAATCACGATGCAATTTCTGTGTTTCATCGTCAATAAGAAAGTCAGAGGGATACAGTAAACCGGAAGTGAAGCATCGGAATCTATAACTAGTGTCACAGGAATGGTTCAAATCATAGTCAGTAAGTAGAGTCAGTCTTCTTGTCCTTAGGTCGGCATTGTGCCGTTTGTATTTTACTCCGATGCAATATCTGTGTTTCATCGTCAATTAAAATGTCCAAGGGATACAGTAAACCTGAAATGAAGCATCGGAATCTATAACTAGTGTCACAGGAAATTGTTCAAATCATTGTCAATAAGAAGAGTCGGTCTTCATGTACTTAAGTCGGCATTGTGCCTTTTGTATTTAGTTCCGATGCAATTTCTGTGTTTCATCGTCACAAAGGAAATACAAGGGATACAGTAAACCTGAAGTGAAGCATCGGAATCTATAACTAGTGTCACAGGAATGGTTCAAAACATAGACAGTAGGAAGAGTCAGTGTTCTTGTACTTAAGACGGCATTGTGCATTTTGTATTTAATTCCGATGCAATTTCAGTGATTCATCGTCAATAAGAAGGTCCAAGGGATACAGTAAACCTGAAGTGAAGCATCGGAATCTACAACTAGTGTCACAGGATTGGTTCAAAACATAGACAGTAAGAAGAGTCAGTCTTCTTGTACTTAAGTCGACATTGTGCCTTTTCTATTTAATACCGATGCAATTTCTGTGTTTCATCGTCAATAACAAGGTCAGAGGGATACAGTAAACCTGAAGTGAAGCATCGGAATCTATAACTAGTGTCACAGGAATGGTTCAAAACATAGACAGTAAGAAGAGTCTGTCTTCTTGTACTTAATTCGGCATTGTGCCTTTCGTATTGAATTCCGTTGCAATTTCTGTGTTTCATCGTCTATAAGAAGGTCAGAGGGATACACAAAACCTGAAGTGAAGCATCGGAATCTATAACTAGTGTCACAGGAATGGTTCAAACATTGACAGTAAGAAGAGTCAGTCTTCATGTACTTAAATCGGCATTGTGCCTTTTGTATTTAATCCCGATGCAATTTCTGTGTTTCATCGTCAATAAGAAGGTCAGAGGGATACAGTAAACCGGAAGTGAGGCATCGGAATCTATAACTAGTGTCACAGGAATGGTTCAAAACATAGTCAGTAAGTAGAGTCAGTCTTCGTGTCCTTAAGTCGGCATTGTGCCTTTTGTATTTAATTCCGATGCAATTTTGTGTTTCATCGTCAATAAGAATGTCCAAGGGATACAGTAAACCTGAAGTGAAGCATCGGAATCTATAACTAGAGTCACAGGAATGGTTCAAATCATTGTCAATAAGAAGAGTCGGTCCTCATGTACTTAAGTCGGCATTGTGCCATTTGAATTTAATTCCGATGCAATTTCTGTGTTTCACCGTCAATAAGAAAGTACAAGGGATACAGTAAACCTGTAGTGAAGCATCGGAATCTATAACTAGTGTCACAGGAATGATTCAAAACATAGACAGTAGGAAGAGTCAGTCGGCATTGTGCCTTTTGTATTTAATTCCGATGCAATTTCTGGGTTTCATCGTCAATAAGAAGGTCCAAGGGATACAGTAAACCTGAAGTGAATCATTGGGATCTACAACTAGTGTCACAGGATTGGTTCAGAACATAGACAGTAAGAAGAGTCAGCCTTCTTGTACTTAAGTCCCCATTGTGCCTTTTCTATTTAATACCGAAGCAATTTCTGTGTTTCATCGTCAATAAGAAGGTCAGAGGCATACTGTAAACCTAAAGTGAAGCATCGGATTCTATAACTAGTGTCACAGGAATTGTTCAAAACATAGTCAGTAAGAAGAGTCAGTCCTCTTGTACTTAATTGGGCATTTTGCCTTTCGTATTGAATTCCGATGCAATTTCTGTGTTTCATCGTCATTAAGAAAGTCAGAGGGATACAGTAAACCTGAAGTGAAGCATCGGAATCTATAACTAGTGTCACAGGAATGGTTCAAACATAGACAGTAATAAGAGTCAGTCTTCTTGTACTTAAGTCGGCATTGTGCCTTTTGTATTTAATTCCGATGCAATTTCTGTGTTTCATCGTCAATAAGAAAGTCAGAGGGATACAGTAAAAAGGAAGTGAAGCATCGGATTCTAAAACTAATGTCACAGGAATGGTTCAAAACATAGACAGTAGGAACAGTCAGTCTTCTTGTACTTAAGTCGGCATTGTGCCTTTTGTAATTAATTCCGATGCAATTTCTGTGTTTCATCGTCTACAAGAAGGTCAGAGGGATTGAGTAAGCCTGAAGTGAACCAACGGAATCCATAACTAATGTCACGGGAATGTTTCAAATCATTGTCAATAAGAAGAGCCGGTCTTCATGTACTTAAGTCGGCATTGTGCCTTTTGTATTTAATTCCGATGAAATTTCTGTGTTTCATCGTCAATCAGATGGTTCAAGGGATACAGTAAACCTGAAGTGAAGCATCGGAATAAATAACTAGTGTCACAGGAATTTTTCGAATCATAGACAGTAAGAAGAGTCAGTCTTCTTGTACTTAAGTCGGCATTGTGCCTTTTGTATTTAATTCTGAAGCAATTTCTGTGTTTCAACGTCAATTAGAAGGTCCAAGGGATACAGTAAACCTCAAGTGAAGCATCGGAATCTATAACTAGTGTCACAGGAATGGTTCAAATCACAGTCAGTACTAAGAGTCGGTCTTCATGTATTTAATTCGGCATTGTGCCTTTTGTATTTAAGTCCGATGCAATTTCTGTGTTTCATCGTGAATATGAAGGTCCAAGAGATACAGTAATCCTGAAGTGAAGCATCAGAATCTATAACTAGAGTCACAGGAATGGTTCAAAACATAGACAGAATGAAGAGTCAGTCTTCTTGTACTTAAGTCGGCATTGTGCCTTTTGTATTTAATTCCGATGCAATTTCTGTGTCTCATCGTCATTAAGATAGTCCAAGGTATACAGTAAACCTGAAGTGAAGCATCGGAATCTATAACTAGTGTCACAGGAATGGTTCAGAACATAGTCAGTAAGAAGAGTCAGTCTTCTTGTACTTATGTCGGCATTGTGCCTTTTGTATTTAATTCCGATGCAATTTCTGTGTTTCATCGTCAATAAGAAGGTCCAAGCGATACAGTTAAACGGAAGTGAAGCATCGGTATCTATAACTAGCGTCACACTAATGGTTCAAAGCAAAGTCAGTAGGAAGAGTCAGTCTTCTTGCTCTTAAGTCGGCATTGTGCCTTTTGTATTTAATTCCGATGCAATATCTGTGTTTCATCGTCAATAAAAATTTCCAAGGGATACAGTAAACCTGAAATGAAGCATCGGAATCTATAACTAGTGTCACTGGAATGGTTCAAATCATTGTCAAAAAGAAGAGTCGGTCTTCATGTACTTAAGTCGGCATTGTGCCTTTTGTATTTAATTCCGATGCAATTTCTGTGTTTCATCGTCACAAAGAAAGTACAAGGGATACAGTAAACCTGAAGTGAAGCATCGGAATCTATAACTAGTGTCACAGGAATGGTTCAAAACATAGTCAGTAAGAAGAGTCAGTCTTCTTGTACTTAATTCGGCATTGTGCCTTTCGTATTGAATTCCGATGCAATTTCTGTGTTTCACCGTCTATGAGATGGTCAGAGGGATACACAAAACCTAAAGTGAAGCATCGGAATCTATAACCAGTGTCACAGGAATGGTTCAAACATTGACAGTAAGAAGAGCCAGTCTTCATGTACTTAAATCGGCATTGTGCCTTTTGTATTTAATCACGATGCAATTTCTGTGTTTCATCGTCAATAAGAAAGTCAGAGGGATACAGTAAACCGGAAGTGAAGCATCGGAATCTATAACTAGTGTCACAGGAATGGTTCAAATCATAGTCAGTAAGTAGAGTCAGTCTTCTTGTCCTTAGGTCGGCATTGTGCCGTTTGTATTTTACTCCGATGCAATATCTGTGTTTCATCGTCAATTAAAATGTCCAAGGGATACAGTAAACCTGAAATGAAGCATCGGAATCTATAACTAGTGTCACAGGAAATTGTTCAAATCATTGTCAATAAGAAGAGTCGGTCTTCATGTACTTAAGTCGGCATTGTGCCTTTTGTATTTAGTTCCGATGCAATTTCTGTGTTTCATCGTCACAAAGGAAATACAAGGGATACAGTAAACCTGAAGTGAAGCATCGGAATCTATAACTAGTGTCACAGGAATGGTTCAAAACATAGACAGTAGGAAGAGTCAGTGTTCTTGTACTTAAGACGGCATTGTGCATTTTGTATTTAATTCCGATGCAATTTCAGTGATTCATCGTCAATAAGAAGGTCCAAGGGATACAGTAAACCTGAAGTGAAGCATCGGAATCTACAACTAGTGTCACAGGATTGGTTCAAAACATAGACAGTAAGAAGAGTCAGTCTTCTTGTACTTAAGTCGACATTGTGCCTTTTCTATTTAATACCGATGCAATTTCTGTGTTTCATCGTCAATAACAAGGTCAGAGGGATACAGTAAACCTGAAGTGAAGCATCGGAATCTATAACTAGTGTCACAGGAATGGTTCAAAACATAGACAGTAAGAAGAGTCTGTCTTCTTGTACTTAATTCGGCATTGTGCCTTTCGTATTGAATTCCGTTGCAATTTCTGTGTTTCATCGTCTATAAGAAGGTCAGAGGGATACACAAAACCTGAAGTGAAGCATCGGAATCTATAACTAGTGTCACAGGAATGGTTCAAACATTGACAGTAAGAAGAGTCAGTCTTCATGTACTTAAATCGGCATTGTGCCTTTTGTATTTAATCCCGATGCAATTTCTGTGTTTCATCGTCAATAAGAAGGTCAGAGGGATACAGTAAACCGGAAGTGAGGCATCGGAATCTATAACTAGTGTCACAGGAATGGTTCAAAACATAGTCAGTAAGTAGAGTCAGTCTTCGTGTCCTTAAGTCGGCATTGTGCCTTTTGTATTTAATTCCGATGCAATTTTGTGTTTCATCGTCAATAAGAATGTCCAAGGGATACAGTAAACCTGAAGTGAAGCATCGGAATCTATAACTAGAGTCACAGGAATGGTTCAAATCATTGTCAATAAGAAGAGTCGGTCCTCATGTACTTAAGTCGGCATTGTGCCATTTGAATTTAATTCCGATGCAATTTCTGTGTTTCACCGTCAATAAGAAAGTACAAGGGATACAGTAAACCTGTAGTGAAGCATCGGAATCTATAACTAGTGTCACAGGAATGATTCAAAACATAGACAGTAGGAAGAGTCAGTCGGCATTGTGCCTTTTGTATTTAATTCCGATGCAATTTCTGGGTTTCATCGTCAATAAGAAGGTCCAAGGGATACAGTAAACCTGAAGTGAATCATTGGGATCTACAACTAGTGTCACAGGATTGGTTCAGAACATAGACAGTAAGAAGAGTCAGCCTTCTTGTACTTAAGTCCCCATTGTGCCTTTTCTATTTAATACCGAAGCAATTTCTGTGTTTCATCGTCAATAAGAAGGTCAGAGGCATACTGTAAACCTAAAGTGAAGCATCGGATTCTATAACTAGTGTCACAGGAATTGTTCAAAACATAGTCAGTAAGAAGAGTCAGTCCTCTTGTACTTAATTGGGCATTTTGCCTTTCGTATTGAATTCCGATGCAATTTCTGTGTTTCATCGTCATTAAGAAAGTCAGAGGGATACAGTAAACCTGAAGTGAAGCATCGGAATCTATAACTAGTGTCACAGGAATGGTTCAAACATAGACAGTAATAAGAGTCAGTCTTCTTGTACTTAAGTCGGCATTGTGCCTTTTGTATTTAATTCCGATGCAATTTCTGTGTTTCATCGTCAATAAGAAAGTCAGAGGGATACAGTAAAAAGGAAGTGAAGCATCGGATCCTATAACTAGTGTCACAGGAATGGTTCAAAACATAGACAGTAAGAAGAGTCAGTCTTCTTGTACTTAAGTCGGCATTGTGCCTTTTGAATTTCATTCCGATGCAATTTCTGTGATTCATCGTCAATAAGAAGGTCCAAGGGATACAGTAAACCTGAAGTGAAGCATCGGACTCCATAACTAGTGTCACAGAAAGGATCAAAACATAGGCAGTAGGAACAGTCAGTCTTTTTATACTTAAGTCGGCATTGTGAGTTTTGTATTAAATTCCGATGCAATTTCTGTGTTTCATCATCAATAAGAAGGTCCAAGGGAAACAGTAAACCTGAAGTGAAGCATCGGAATCTATAACTAGTGTCACAGGAATCGTTCAAAGCATAGACAGTACGAAGAGTCAGTCTTCAAGTACATATGTCGGCATTGTAGCTTTTGCATTTAATTCCGATGCAATTTCTGTGTTACATCGTCAATAAGAAGGTCAGAGGGATACAGTAAACCTGAAGAGAAGCATCGGAATCTATAACTGGTGTCACAAGAATGTTTCACATCATAGTAAGTAAGAAGAGTCAGTCTTCCTGTCCTTAAGTCGGCATTGTGCCTTTTTATTTAATTCCGTTGCAATTTCTGTGTTTCATCGGCAATAAGGTCAGAGGGATACAGTAAACTTGAAGTGAAGCATCGGAATCTATAACTAGTGTCACAGCAATGGTTCAAAACATAGACAGTAGGAAGAGTCAGTCTTCTTGTACTTCAGTCGGCATTGTGCCTTTTGTATTTAATTCCGATGCAACTTCTGTGTTTCATCGTCACTAATAAGGTCAGAGGGATACAGTAAACCTGAAGTGAAGCATCGGAATCAAAACTAGTTTCTCAGGAATGTTTCAAAACATAGTCAGTAAGAAGAGTCAGTCTTCTTGTACTTAAGTCGACATTGTGCCTTTTCTATTTAATACCGATGCAATTTCTGTGTTTCATCGTCAATAAGAAGGTCAGAGGGATACAGTAAACCTGAAGTGAAGCATCGGAATCTATAACTAGTGTCACAGGAATGGTTCAAAACATAGTCAGTAAGAAGAGTCTGTCTTCTTGTACTTAATTCGGCATTGTGCCTTCGTATTGAATTCCGATGCAATTTCTGTGTTTCACCATCTATAAGAAGGTCAGAGGGATACACAAAACCTGAAGTGAAGGATCGGAATCTATAACTAGTGTCACAGGAATGGTTCAAACATTGACAGTAAGAAGAGTCAGTCTTCATGTTCTTAAATCGGCATTGTGCCTTTTGTATTTAATCCCGATGCAATTTCTGTGTTTCATCGTCAATAAGAAGGTCAGAGGGATACAGTAAACCGGAAGTGAAGCAACGGAATCTATAACTAGTGTCACAGGATTGGTTCAAAACATAGTCAGTAAGTAGAGTCAGTCTTCTTATCCTTAAGTCGGCATTGTGCCTTTTGTATTTAATTCCGAAGCAATTTTGTGTCTCATCGTCAATAAGAATGTCCAATGGATACAGTAAACCTGAAGTGAAGCATCGGAATCTATAACTAGTGTCACAGGAATGGTTCAAATCCTTGTCAATAAGAAGAGTCGGCCCTCATGTACTTAAGTCGGCATTGTGCCATTTGTATTTAATTCCGAGGCAATTTCTGTGTTTCATCGTCAATAAGAAAGTACAAGGGATACAGTAAACCTGAAGTGAATCATTGGGATCCACAACTAGTGTCACAGGATTGGTTCAAATCATAGACAGTATGAAGAGTCAGTCTTCTTGTACTTAAGTCCCCATTGTGCCTTTTCTATTTAATACCGATGCAATTTCTGTGTTTCATCGACAATATGAAGGTCAGAGGCATACTGTAAACCTAAAGTGAAGCATCGGAATCTATAAGTAATGTCACAGGATTGGTTAAAACATAGTTTGTAAGAAGAGTCAATCCTCTTGTACTTAATTGGGCATTGTGCCTTTCGTATTGAATTCCGATGCAATTTCTGTGTTTCACCGTCAGCAAGAAGGTCAGAGGGATACAGTAAACCTGAAGTAAAGCATCGGAATCTATAACTAGTGTCACAGCAATGGTTCAAAACATAGACAGTAGGAAGAGTCAGTCTTCTTGTACTTCAGTCGGCATTGTGCATTTTGTATTTAATTCCGATGCAATTTCTGTGTTTCATCGTCAATAATAAGGTCAGAGGGATACAGTAAACCTGAAGTTAAGCATCGGAATCAAATCTAGTTTCACAGGAATGGTTCAAAGCATAGTCAGTAAGAAGAGTCAGTCTTCTTGTACTTAAGTCGGCATTGTGCCTTTTCTATTTAATTCCGATGCAATTTCTGTGTTTCATCGTCAATAAGAAGGTCCAAGTGATACAGTAAAATTGGTGTGAAGCATCGGAATCTATAACTACTGTCACAGGAATGGTTAAAAGCATAGACGGTAAGAAGAGTCAGACTTCTTATACTTAAGTCGACATTGTGCCTTTTCTTTTTAATTTCGAAGCAATTTCTGTGTTTGATCGTCAACAAGGAGGTCAGAGGGATACAATAAACCTGAAGTGAAGCATCGGAATCTATAACTAGTGTCACAGGAATGGTTCAAAACAAAGTGAGTAAGAAGAGTCAGTCATGTTGTCCTTAAGTCGTCATTGTGCCTTTTGTATTTAATTCCGATGCAATTCCTGTGTTTCATCGTCAATAAGATGGTCCAAGGTATACAGTATACCTGGAGTGAAGCATCGGAATCTATAAATAGTGTCACAGGAATGGTTCAAAGCATAGTCAGTAAGAAGAGTCAGTCTTCTTGTCCTTAAGGCGGCATTGTGCCTTTTGTATTTAATTACGATGCAATTTCTGTGTTTCATCGGCAATAAAGTCAGAGGGATACAGTAAACCTGAAGTGAAGCAACGGAATCTAAAACTAGTGTCACAGGAATGGTTCAAAACATTGACAGTAGGAAGAGTCAGTCTTCTTGTACTTAAGTCGGCATTTTGCCTTTTGTATTTAATTCCGATGCAATTTCTGTGTTTCATCGTCAATAAGAAGGTCAGAGGGATACAGTAAACCTGAAGTGATGCATCGGATTCTAAAACTAATGTCACAGGAATGGTTCAAAACATAGATGGTAGGAACAGTCAGTCTTCTTGTACTTAAGTCGGCATTGTGCCTTTTGTAATTAATTCCGATGCAATTTCTGTGTTTCATCGTCAACAAGAAGGTCAGAGGGTGACAATAAGCCTGAAGTGAAGCATCAGAATCTATAACTAGTGTCACAGGAATGGTTCAAAACATAGTCAGTAAGAAGAGTCAGTCTTCTTGTACTTAATTCGGCATTTAGCCTTTCGTATTGAATTCCGATGCAATTTATGTGCTTCACCGTCGATAAGAAGGTCAGAGGGATACAGTAAACCTGAAGTGAAGCATCGGAATCTATAACTAGTGTCACAGGAATGGTTCAAACGTAGACAGTAAGAAGAGTCAGTCTTCATGTACCTAAGTCGGAATTGTGCCTTTTGTATATAATTCCGATGCAATTTCTGTGTTTCATCGTCAATATGAAGGTCAGAGGTATACAGTAAACCGGAAGTGAAGCATCGGAATCTATAACTAGTGTCACAGGAATGGTTCAAAACATAGTCAGTAAGAAGAGTCAGTCTTCTTGTACTTAATTCGGCATTTAGCCTTTCGTATTGAATTCCGATGCAATTTATGTGCTTCACCGTCGATAAGAAGGTCAGAGGGATACAGTAAACCTGAAGTGAAGCATCGGAATCTATAACTAGTGTCACAGGAATGGTTCAAACGTAGACAGTAAGAAGAGTCAGTCTTCATGTACCTAAGTCGGCATTGTGCCTTTAGTATTTAATTCCGATTCAATTTCTGTGTTTCATCGTCAATAAGAAGGTCCAAGGGATACAGTAAACCTCGAGTGAAGCATCGGAATCTATAACTAGTGTCACAGGAATGGTTCAAAACATAGACAGTAAGAAAAGTCAGTCTTCGTGTACTTAAGTCGGCATTGTGCCTTTTGTATTTCATTCCGATGCAATTTCTGTGATTCATCGTCAATACGAAGGTCCAAGGGATACAGTAAACCTGAAGTGAAGCATCGGACTCCATAACTAGTGTCACAGAAATGGATCAAAGCGTAGACAGTAGGAAGAGTCAGTCTTTTTATACTTAAGTCGGCATTGTGCCTTTTGTATTTAATTCCGATGCAATTTCTGTGTTTCATCATCAATAAGAAGGTCCAAGGAAAACAGTAAACCTGAAGTGAAGCATCGGAATCTATAACTAGTGTCACAGGAATGGTTCAAAGCATAGACAGTACGAAGAGTCAGTCTTCATGTACATAAATCGGCATTGTAGCTTTTGTATTTAATTCCGATGCAATTTCTGTGTTACATCGTCAATAAGAAGGTCAGAGGGATACAGTAAACCTGAAGTGAAGCATCGGAATCTATAACTAGTGTCACAGGAATGGTTCAAACATAGACAGTAAGAAGAGTCAGTCTTCTTGTACTTAAGTCGGCATTGTGCCTTTTTTATTTAATTCCGATGCAATTTCTGTGTTTCATCGTCAATAAGATGGTCCAAGGGATACAGTATACCGGGAGTGAAGCATCGGAATCTATAAATAGTGTCACAGGAATGGTTCAAAGCATAGTCAGTAAGAAGAGTGAGTCTTCTTGTCCTTAAGGCGACATTGTGCCTTTTGTATTTAATTACGATGCAATTTCTGTGTTTCATCGGCAATAAGGTCAGAGGGATACAGTAAACCCGAAGTGAAGCATCGGAAACTATAACTAGTGTCACAGGAATGGTTCAAAACATTGACAGTAGGAAGAGTCAGTCTTCTTGTACTTAAGTCGGCATTTTGCCTTTTGTATTTAATTCCGATGCAATTTCTGTGTTTCATCGTCAAAAAGAAGGTCAGAGGGATACAGTAAACCTGAAGTGAAGCATCGGATTCTAAAACTAATGTCACAGGAATGGTTCAAAACATAGACAGTAGGAACAGTCAGTCTTCTTGTACTTAAGTCGGCATTGTGCCTTTTGTAATTAATTCCGATGCAATTTCTGTGTTTCATCGTCTACAAGAAGGTCAGAGGAATTGAGTAAGCCTGAAGTGAAGCAACGGAATCCATAACTAATGTCACGGGAATGTTTCAAATCATTGTCAATAAGAAGAGCCGGTCTTCATGTACTTAAGTCGGCATTGTGCCTTTTGTATTTAATTCCGATGAAATTTCTGTGTTTCATCGTCAATCAGATGGTTCAAGGGATACAGTAAACCTGAAGTGAAGCATCGGAATAAATAACTAGTGTCACAGGAATTTTTCGAATCATAGACAGTAAGAAGAGTCAGTCTTCTTGTAATTTATTCGGCATTTAGCCTTTCGTATTGAATTCCGATGCAATTTATGTGCTTCACCGTCAATAAGAAGGTCAGAGGGATACAGTAAACCTGAAGTGAAGCATCGGAATCTATAACTAGTGTCACAGGAATGGTTCAAACGTAGACAGTAAGAAGAGTCAGTCTTCATGTACCTAAATCGGCATTGTGCCTTTTGTATATAATTCCGATGCAATTTCTGTGTTTCATCGTCAATATGAAGGTCAGAGGTATACAGTAAACCGGAAGTGAAGCATCGGAATCTATAACTAGTGTCACAGGAATGGTTCAAAACATAGTCAGTAAGAAGAGTCAGTCATTTTGTCCTTAAGTCGTCATTGTGCCTTTTGTATTTAATTCCGATGCAATTTCTGTGTTTCATCGTCAATAAGATGGTCCAAGGGATACAGTATTCCTGGAGTGAAGCATCGGAATCTATAACTAGTGTCACAGGAATGGTTCAAAACATAGACAGTAAGAAAAGTCAGTCTTCGTGTACTTAAGTCGGCATTTTGCCTTTTGTATTTACTTCCGATGCAATTTCTGTGTTTCATCGTCAATAAGAAATTCCAAGGTTTACAGTAAACCTGAGGTGAAGCATCGGAATCTATAACTAGTGTCACAGGAATGGTTCAAATCATAGTCAGTAAGAAGAGTCAGTCTTCTTGTACTTAAGTCGGTATTGTACCTTTTCTATTTAATTCTGATGCAATTTCTGTGTTTCATCGTCAATAAGAAGGTCCATGGGATACAATAAACCTGGAGAGAAGCATCGAAATCTATAACTAGTGTCACAGGAATGGTTCAAATCGTAGACAGTAAGAAGAGTCAGACTTCTTGTACTTAAGTCGACATTGTGCCTTTTCTATTTAATTCCGATGCAATTTCTGTGTGTCATTGTCAATAAGAAGGTCAGAGGGATACAATAAAACTGAAGCTAAGCATCGGAATCTATAACTAGTGTCACAGGAATGGTTCAAAACAAAGTCAGTTAGAAGAGTCAGTCTTCTTGTCCTTAAGTCAGCATTGTGCCATTTACATTTAATTCCGATGCAATTTCTGTGTTTCATCGACAGTAAGAAGGTCAGAGCGATACAGTAAACTTGAAGTGAAGCATCAGAATCCAAAACTAATGTCACAGGAATGGTTCAAAACATAGACAGTAGGAAGAGTCAGCCTTCTTGAACTTAAGTCGGCATTGTGCCTTTTGTATTTAATTCCGATGCAATTTCTGTATTTCATCGTCAATAAGAAAGTCAGAGGGATACAGTAAACCAGATGTGAAGCATCAGAATGAATAACTAGTGTCACAGGAATGGTTCAAAACATAGTCAGTAATAAGATTCAGTCTTCTTGTACTTAAGTCTGCTTTGTGCCTTTTGTATTTAATTCTGATGCAATATCTGTGTTTCATCGTCAATAAGAAGGTCCAAGGGATACAGTAAACCTGAAGTGATGCATCGGAATCTATAACTAGTGTCACAGGAATGGTTCAAAACTTAGACAGTAAGAAGAGTCAGTCTTCTTGTACTTAAGTCGGCATTGTACGTTTTCTAATTAATTCCGATGCAATTTCCGTGTTTCATCGTCAATAAGATGCTCCAAGGGATACAGTAACCCTGAGGTGAAGCATCGGAATCTATAGCTAGTGTCACAGGAATGGTTCAAAACATAGGCAGTAAGAAGAGTCAGTCTTCTTGCCCTGAAGTCGGCATTGTGCTTTTTGTATTTATTTCCGATGCAATTTCTGTGTTTCATCGACAATAAGAAGGTCCAAGGGATACAGTAAACCTCAAGTGAAGCATCGGAATCTATAACTAGTGTCACAGGAATGGTTCCAATCATAGTCAGTAGTAAGAGTCGGTCTTCATGTACTTAAGTCGGCATTGTGCCTTTTAATATGTAATTCCGATGCAATTTCAGTGTTTCATCGTCAATAAGAAGGTTGAAGGGATACAGTAGACCTGAAGTGAAGCATCGGAATCCCTAACTAGTGTCACAGGAACGGTACAAACATAGACAGTATTAAGAGTCAGTCTTCTTTTACTTAAGTCGGCATTGTGCTTTTTATTTAATTCCGATGCAATTTCTGTGTTTCATCGGCAATAAGGTCAGAGGGATACAGTAAACCTGAAGTGAAGCATCGGAATCTATAACTAGTGTCACAGCAATGGTTCAAAACATAGACAGTAGGAAGAGTCAGTCTTCTTGTACTTCAGTCGGCATTGTGCCTTTTGTATTTAATTCCGATGCAATTTCTGTGTTTCATCGTCAATAATAAGGTCAGAGGGATACAGTAAAATTGGAGTGAAGCATCGGAATCTATAACTAGTGTCACAGGAATGGTTCAAAACATAGACGGTAAGAAGAGTCAGACTTCTTATACTTAAGTCGACATTGTGCCTTTTCTATTTAATTCGGAAGCTATTTCTGTGTTTGATCGTCAATAAGAAGACGGAGGGATACAATAAACCTGAAGTGAAGCATCGCAATCTATAACTAGTGTCACAGGAATGGTTCAAAACAAAGTCAGTAAGAAGAGTCAGTCATGTTGTCCTTAAGTCGTCATTGTGCCTTTTGTATTTAATTCCGATGCAATTTCTGTGTTTCATCGTCAATAAGATGGTCCAAGGGATACAGTATACCTGGAGTGAAGCATCGGAATCTATAAATAGTGTCACAGGAATGGTTCAAAGCATAGTCAGTAAGAAGAGTCAGTCTTCTTGTCCTTAAGGCGTCATTGTGCCTTTTGTATTTAATTACGATGCAATTTCTGTGTTTCATCGGCAATAAGGTCAGAGGGATACAGTAAACCTGAAGTGAAGCATCGGAATCTATAACTAGTGTCACAGGAATGGTTCAAAACAATGACAGTAGGAAGAGTCAGTCTTCTTGTACTTAAGTCGGCATTTTGCCTTTTGTATTTAATTCCGATGCAATTTCTGTGTTTCATCGTCAATAAGAAGGTAAGAGGGATACAGTAAACCTGAAGTGAAGCATCGGATTCTAAAACTAATGTCACAGGAATGGTTCAAAACATAGACAGTAGGAACAGTCAGTCTTCTTGTACTTAAGTCGGCATTGTGCCTTTTGTAATTAATTCCGATACAATTTCTGTGTTTCATCGACTACAAGAAGGTCAGAGGGATTGAGTAAACCTGAAGTGAAGCAACGGAATCCATAACTAATGTCACGGGAATGTTTCAAATCATTGTCAATAAGAAGAGTCGGTCCTCATGTACTTAAGTCGGCATTGTGCCTTTTGTATTTAATTCCGATGAAATTTCTGTGTTTCATCGTCAATAAGATGGTTCAAGGGATACAGTAAACCTGAAGTGAAGCATCGGAATCCATAACTAGTGTCACAGGAATTTTTCGAATCATAGACAGTAGGAAGAGTCAGTGTTCTTGTACTTAAGTCGGCATTGTGCCTTTTCTATTAAATTCCGATGCAATTTCTGTGTTTCATCGTCAATAAGAAGGTCAGAGGGATACAGTAAACCTGAAGTGAAGCATCGGAATCTATAACTAGTGTCACAGGAATGGTTCAAAACATTGTCAGTAAGAAGAGTCAGTCTTCTTGTACTTTATTCGGCATTTAGCCTTTCGTATTGAATTCCGATGCAATTTATGTGCTTCACCGTCAATAAGAAGGTCAGAGGGATACAGTAAACCTGAAGTGAAGCATCGGAATCTATAACTAGTGTCACAGGAATGGTTCAAACGTAGACAGTAAGAAGAGTCAGTCTTCATGTACCTAAATCGGCATTGTGCCTCTTGTATATAATTCCGATGCAATTTCTGTGTTTCATCGTCAATATGAAGGTCAGAGGTATACAGTAAACTGGAAGTGAAGCATCGGAATCTATAACTAGTGTCACAGGAATGGTTCAAAACATAGTCAGTAAGAAGAATCAGTCTTCTTGTCCTTAAGTCGGCATTCTGCCTTTAGTATTTAATTCCGATTCAATTTCTGTGTTTCATCGTCAATAAGAAGGTCCAAGGGATACAGTAAACTTGGAGTGAAGCATCGGAATCTATAATTAGAGTCACAGTAGTGGTTCAAACATAGACAGTAAGAAGAGTCAGTCATCTTGTACTTATTTCGGGATTGTGCCTTTTGTATTTAGTTCCGATGCAATTTCTGTTTTTCATCGTCAATAAGAAGGACCGAGGGATACAGTAAACCTGGAGTGAAGCATCGGAATCTATAACTAGTGTCACAGGAATGGTTCAAAACATAGACAGTAAGAAAAGTCAGTCTTCGTGTACTTAAGTCGGCATTTTGCCTTTTGTATTTACTTCCGATGCAATTTCTGTGTTTCATCGTCAATAAGAAATTCCAAGGTTTACAGTAAACCTGAGGTGAAGCATCGGAATCTATAACTAGTGTCACAGGAATGGTTCAAAACATAGTCAGGAAGAAGAGTCAGTCTTCTTGTACTTAAGTCGGCATTGTACCTTTTCTATTTAATTCTGATGCAATTTCTGTGTTTCATCGTCAATAAGAAGTTCCAAGGGATACAATAAACCTGGAGAGAAGCATCGAAATCTATAACTAGTGTCACAGGAATGGTTCAAAACGTAGACAGTAAGAAGAGTCAGACTTCTTGTACTTAAGTCGACATTGTGCCTTTTCTATTTAATTCCGATGCAATTTCTGTGTTTCATTGTCAATAAGAAGGTCAGAGGGATACAATAAACCTGAAGCTAAGCATCGGAATCTATAACTAGTGTCACAGGAATGGTTCAAAACATAGTCACTAAGAAGAGTCAGTATTCTTGTACTTAAGTCGGCATTGTGCTTTTTGTATTTATTTCCGATGCAATTTCTGTGTTCCATCGTCAATACGAAGGTCCAAGGGATACAGTAAACCTCAAGTGAAGCATCGGAATCTATAACTAGTGTCACAGGAATGGTTCAAATCATAGTCAGTAGTAAGAGTCGGTCTTCATGTACTTAAGTCGGTATTGTGCCTTTAATATGTAATTCCGATGCAATTTCAGTGTTTCATCGTCAATAAGAAGGTAGAAGGGATACAGTAGACCTGAAGTGAAGCATCGGAATCCATAACTAGTGTCACAGGAATGGTACAAACATAGACAGTAGGAAGAGTCAGTCTTCTTTTACTTAAGTGGCATTGTGCCTTTTCTATTTAATACCGATGCGATTTCTGTGTTTCATCGTCAATAAGAAGGTCCAAGGCATACAGTAAACCTGAAGTGAGGCATCGGAATCTATAACTAGTGTCACAGGAATGGTTCAAAACATAGCCAGTAAGAAGAGTCAGTCTTCTTGTACTTAAGTCGAAATTGTTCCTTTTCTATTTAATTCCGATGCAATTTGTGTGTTTCATAGTCAATAAGATGGTCCAAGGGATACAGTAAACCTGGCGTGATGCATCGGAATCTATAACTAGTGTCACAGGAATGGTTCAAGATTTAGACAGTAAGAAGAGTCAGTCTTCTTGTACTTAAGTCGGCATTGTACGTTTTCTAATTAATTCCGATGCAATTTCCGTGTTTCATCGTCAATAAGAAGGTCCAAGGGATACAGTAACCCTGAGGTGAAGCATCAGAACCTATAACTAGTGTCACAAGAATGGTTCAAATCATAGACAGTAGGAAGGGTCATTCTTCTTGTACTTAAGTCGGCATTGTGCCTTTCGTATTTAATTCCGATGCAATTTCTGTGTTTCATCGTCAATAAGATGGTCCAAGGGATACGGCAAACCTGGAGTGAACCATCGGAATCTATAACTAGTGTCACAGGAATGGTTCAAAACATAGACAGTAAGAGGAGTCAGTCTTCTTGTCCTTAAGTCGTCTTTGTGCCATTTCTATTTAATTCCGATGCAATTTCTGTGTTTCATCGTCAATAAGAAGGTCAGAGGGATACAATAAACCTGAAGTGAAGCATCAGAATCTATATCTAGTGTCACAGGAATGGTTCAAAACGAAGTCAGTAAGAAGAGTCACTCTTCTTGTCCTTAAGTCGGCATTGTGCCTTTTGTATTTAATTCCGATGAAATTTCTGTGTTTCGTCGTCAATAAGAAGGTCCAAGGGATACAGTAAACCTGCAGTGTATCATCGGAATCTATAACTAGTGTCACAGGAATGGTTCAAAACATAGACAGTAAGAAAAGTCAGTCTTCGTGTACTTAAGTCGGCATTTAGCTTTTTGTATTTACTTCCGATGCAATTTCTGTGTTTCATCGTCAATAAGAAATTCCAAGGTTTACAGTAAACCTGAGGTGAAGCATCGGAATCTATAACTAGTGTCACAGGAATGGTTCAAAACATAGTAAGAAGAGTCAGTCTTCTTGTACTTAAGTCGGCATTGTACCTTTTCTATTTAATTCTGATGCAATTTCTGTGTTTCATCGTCAATACCAAGGTCCAAGGGATACAGTAAACCTGGAGTGAAGCATCGGAATCTGTAACTAGTGTCAATGGAATGGTTCAAAACATAGTCAGTAAGAAGAGTCAGTCTTCTTGTACTTAAGTCGGCATTGTGCCTTTTGTATTTAATTTCGATTCAATTTCTGTGTTTCATCGTCAATAAGAAGGTCGGAGGGATACAGTAAACCTGAAGTGGGGCATCTGAATCCAAAAGTAGTGTCACAGGAATGGTTCAAAACATAGACAGTAGGAAGAGTCAGTCTTCTTGTACGTAAGTCGGCAATGTGCCTTTTGTATTTAATTCCAATGCAATTTCTGTGTTTCATCGTCAAAAAATGGGTCCAAGGTATACAGTAAAACTAAGGTGAAGCGTCGGAATCTATAACTAGTTTCTCAGGAATGGTTCAAAACATAGTCAGTAAGAGGAGTCAGTCTTCTTGTACTTAAGTCTTCATTGTGCCTTTTCCATTTAATTCCGATGCTAATTCTGTGTTTCATCGTCAATAAGAAGGTCCAAGGGATACAGTAAACCTGGAGAGAAGCATCGGAATCTATAACTAGTGTCACAGGAATGGTTCAATACGTAGACAGTAAGAAGAGTCAGACTTCTTGTACTTAAGTCGACATTGTGCCTTTTCTATTTTATTCCGATGCAATTTCTGTGTTTCATTGTCAATAAGAATTTCAGAGGGATACAATAAACCTAAAGTGAAGCATCCGAATCTATAACTAGTGTCACAGGAATGGTTCAAAACAAAGTCAGTAAGAAGAGTCAGTCTTCTTGTCCTTAAGTCGGCATTGTGCCATTTGCATTTAATTCCGATGCAATTTCTGTGTTTCATCGTCAGTAAGAAGGTCAGAGGGATACAGTAAACCTGAAGTGAAGCATCGGAATCTATAACTAGTGTCACAGGAATGGTCCAAAACATAGTCAGTAAGAAGAGTCAGTCTTCTTGTACTTAATTCGGCATTTAGCCTTTCGTATTGAATTCCGATGCAATTTATGTGCTTCACCGTCAATGAGAAGGTCAGAGGGATACAGTAAACCTGAAGTGAAGCATCGGAATCTATAACTACTGTCACAGGAATGGTTCAAACGTAGACAGCAAGAAGAGTCAGTCTTCATGTACCTAAGTCGGCATTGTGCCTTTTGTATATAATTCCGATGCAATTTCTGTGTTTCATCGTCAATATGAAGGTCAGAGGTATACAGTAAACCGGAAGTGAAGCATCGGAATCTATAACTAGTGTCACAGGAATGGTTCAAAACATAGTCAGTAAGAAGAGTCAGTCATCTTGTCCTTAAGTCGGCATTGTGCCTTTAGTACTTAATTCCGATTCAATTTCTGTGTTTCATCGTCAATAAGAAGGTCCAAGGGATACAGTAAATCTGGAGTGAAGCATCGGAATCTATAATTAGAGTCACAGTAGTGGTTCAAAGCATAGACAGTAAGGAGAGTCAGTCATCTTGTACTTATTTCGGGATTGTGCCTTTTGTATTTAGTTCCGATGCAATTTCTGTTTTTCATCGTCAATAAGAAGGTCCAAGGGATACAGTAAACCTGGAGTGAAGCATCGGAATCTATAACTAGTGTCACAGGAATGGTTCAAAACAATAGACAGTAAGAAAAGTCAGTCTTCGTGTACTTAAGTCGGCATTTAGCCTTTTGTATTTACTTCCGATGCAATTTCTGTGTTTCATCGTCAATAAGAAATTCCAAGGTTTACAGTAAACCTGAGGTGAAGCATCGGAATCTATAACTAGTGTCACAGGAATGGTTCGAAACATAGTCAGTAAGAAGAGTCAGTCTTCTTGTACTTAAGTCGGCATTGTACCTTTTCTATTTAATTCTGATGCAATTTCTGTGTTTCATCGTCAATAAGAACGTCCAAGGTATACAATAAACCTGGAGAGAAGCATCGAAACCTATAACTAGTGTCACAGGAATGGTTCAAAACGTAGACAGTAAGAAGAGTCAGACTTCTTGTACTTAAGTCGACATTGTGCCTTTTCTATTTAATTCCGATGCAATTTCTGTGTTTCATTGTCAATAAGAAGGTCAGAGGGATACAGTAAACCTGGAGTGAGGCATCAGAATCTATAACTAGTGTCACAGGATTGGTTCAAAACATAGACAGTAAGAAGAGTCAGTCTTCGTGTACTTAAGTCGGCATTTTGCCTTTTGTATTTAATTTCGATGCAATTGCTATGTTTCATCGTCAATAACAAGGTCCATGGGATACAGTAAACCTGAAGTGAAGCATCGGAATCTATATCTAGTGTCACAGGAATGGTTCAAAACATAGTCAGTAAGAAGAGTCAGTCTTCTTGTAACTTACTCGGCATTGTGCCTTTTATATTTAATTCCGATGCAATTTCTGTGATTCATCGTCAATAAGTAGGCCGAAGGGTTACAGAAAACTGGAGTGAAGCATCGGACTCTAAAACTAGTGTCACAGAAATGGTTCAAAACATAGACAGTAGAAGAGTCAGTCTTCTTGTACTTAAGTCGGCATTGTGCCTTTTGTATTTAATTCCGATGCAAAATCTGTGTTTCATCGTCAATAAGAAGGTCCAAGAGAAACAGTACACCTGAAGTGAAGCATCGGAATCTATAACTAGTGTCACAGGAATGGTTCAAAACATAGTCAGTAAGAAGAGTCAGTCTTCTTGTCCTTAAGTCGGCATTGTGCCTTTTGTATTTAATTCCGATCCAGTTTCTGTGTTTCATCGGCAATAAGATCAGAGGAATACAGTAAACGTGAAGTGAAGCTTCGGAATCTATAACTAGTGCCACAGGAATGGTTCAAAACATAGACAGTAGGAAGAATCAGTCTTCTTGTACTTAAAACGGCATTGTGCCTTTTGTAATTAGTTCCGATGCAATTTCTGTGTTTCATCGACAACAAGAAGGTCAGAGCGATACAGTAAACTTGAAGTGAAGCATCGGAATCCAAAACTAATGTCACAGGAATGGTTCAAAACATAGACAGTAGGAAGAGTCAGTCTTCTTGTACTTAAGTCGGCATTGTGCCTTTTGTATTTAATTCCGATGCAATTTCTGTGTTTCATCGTCAATAAGAAAGTCAGAGGGATACAGTAAACCAGATGTGAAGCATCAGAATCAATAACTAGTGTCACAGGAATGGTTCAAAACATAGTCAGTAAGAAGATTCAGTCTTCTTGTACTTAAGTCGGCATTGTGCCTTTTGTATTTAATTCTGATGCAATTTCTGTGTTTCATCGTCAATAAGAAGGTCCAAGGGATATAGTAAACCTCAAGTGAAGCATCGGAATCTATAACTAGTGTCACAGGAATGGTTCAAATCATAGTCAGTAGTAACAGTCGGTCTTCATGTACTTAAGTCGGCATTGCGCCTTTTAATATGTAATTCCGATGCAATTTCAGTGTTTCATCGTCAATAAGAAGGTAGAAGTGATACAGTAGACCTGAAGTGAAGAATCGGAATCTATAACTAGTGTCACAGGAATGGTTCAAACATAGACAGTAGGAAGAGTCAGTCTTCTTGTACTTAAGTCGGCATTGTGCCTTTTCTATTTAATTCCGATGCAATTTCTGTGTTTCATCGTCAATAAGAAGGTCCAAAGCAAAAAGTAAACGTGAAGTGAAGCATCGGAATCTATAACCAGTGTCACAGGAATGGTTCAAAACATAGCCAGTAAGAAGAGTCAGTCTTCTTGTACTTAATTCGGCATTGTGCCTTTTCTATTTAATTCCGATGCAATTTGTGTGTTTCATCGTCAATAAGAAGGTCCAAGGGATACAGTAAACCTGGAGTGATGCATCGGAATCTGTAACTAGTATCACAGGAATGGTTCAAAACATAGACAGTAAGAAGAGTCAGTCTTCTTGTACTTAAGTCGACATTGTGCCATTTCTATTTAATTCCGATGCAATTTCCGTGTTTCATCGTCAATAAGAAGGTCCAAGAAATACAGTAAACCTGAGGTGAAGCATCGGAATCTATAGCTAGTGTCACAGGAATGGTTCAAAACATAGGCAGTAAGAAGAGTCAGTCTTCTTGTACTTAAGTCGGCATTGTGCCTTTTCTATATAATTCCGATGCAATTTCTGTGTTTCATCGTCAATAAGAAGGTCCAAGTGATACAGTAAAATTGGAGTGAAGCATCGGAATCTATAACTAGTGTCACAGGAATGGTTCAAAACATAGACGGTAAGAAGAGTCAGACTTCTTATACTTAAGTCGACATTGTGCCTTTTCTATTTAATTCGGAATCTATTTCTGTGTTTGATCGTCAATAAGAAGACAGAGGGATACAATAAACCTGAAGTGAAGCATCGGAATCTATAACTAGTGTCACAGGAATGGTTCAAAACAAAGTCAGTAAGAAGAGTCAGTCATGTTGTCCTTAAGTCGTCATTGTGCCTTTTGTATTTAATTCCGATGCAATTTCTGTGTTTCATCGTCAATAAGATGGTCCAAGGGATACAGTATACCTGGAGTGAAGCATCGGAATCTATAAATAGTGTCACAGGAATGGTTCAAAGCATAGTCAGTAAGAAGAGTCAGTCTTCTTGTACTTTATTCGGCATTTAGCCTTTCGTATTGAATTCCGATGCAATTTATGTGCTTCACCGTCAATAAGAAGGTCAGAGGGATACAGTAAACATGGAGTGATGCATCGGAATCTGTAACTAGTATCACAGGAATGGTTCAAAACATAGACAGTAAGAAGAGTCAGTCTTCGTGTACTTAAGTCGGCATTTTGCCTTTTGTATTTACTTCCGATGCAATTTCTGTGTTTCATCGTCAATAAGAAATTCCAAGGATTACAGTAAACCTGAGGTGAAGCATCGGAATCTATAACTAGTGTCACAGGAATGGTTCAAAACATAGTCAGGAAGAAGAGTCAGTCTTCTTGTACTTAAGTCGGCATTGTACCTTTTCTATTTAATTCTGATGCAATTTCTGTGTTTCATCGTCAATAAGAAGGTCCAAGGGATACAATAAACCTGGAGAGAAGCATCGAAATCCATAACTAGTGTCACAGGAATGGTTCAAAACGTAGACAGTAAGAAGAGTCAGACTTCTTGTACTTAAGTCGACATTGTGCCTTTTCTATTTAATTCCGATGCAATTTCTGTGTTTCATTGTCAATAAGAAGGTCAGAGGGATACAATAAACCTGAAGCTAAGCATCGGAATCTATAACTAGTGTCACAGGAATGGTTCAAAACAAAGTCAGTTAGAAGAGTCAGTCTTCTTGTCCTTAAGTCGGAATTGTGCCATTTACATTTAATTCCGATGCAATTTCTGTGTTTCATCGACAGTAAGAAGGTCCAAGGGATACAGTAAACCTCGAGTGAAGCATCGGAATCTATAACTAGTGTCACAGGATTGGTTCAAAACATAGACTGTAAGAAGAGTCAGTCTTCGTGTACTTAAGTCGGTATTTTGCCTTTTGTCTATAATTTCGCTGCAATTGCTGTGTTTCATCGTCAATAACAAGGTCCATGGGATACAGTAAATCTGAAGTGAAGCATCGGAATCTATAACTAGTGTCACGGGAATGGTTCAAAACATAGTCAGTAAGAACAGTCAGTCTTCTTGTACTTTACTCGGCATTGTGCCTTTTATATTTAATTCCGATGCAATTTCTGTGATTCATCGTCAATAAGAAGGCCCAAGGGTTACAGAAAACTGGAGTGAACCGTCGGACTCTATAACTAGTGTCACACAAATGGTTCAAAACATAGACATTAGAAGAGTCAGTCTTCTTGTACTTAAGTCGGCATTGTGCTTTTTGTATTTAATTCCGATGCAATTTCTGTGTTTCATCGTCAACAAGAAGGTCCAAGAGAAACAGTATACCTGAAGTGAACCATCGGAATCTATAACTAGTGTCACAGGAATGGTTCAAAACATAGTCACTAAGAAGAGTCAGTCTTCTTGTACTTAAGTCGGCATTGTGCCTTTTGTATTTAATTCCGATCCAATTTCTGTGTTTCATCGGCAATAAGGTCAGAGGGATACTGTAAACCTGAAGTGAAGCTTCGGAATCTAAAACTAGTGTCACAGGAATGGTTCAAAACATAGACAGTAGGAAGAATCAGTCTTCTTGTACATAAGTCGGCATTGTGCCTTTTGTAATTAATTCCGATGCAATATCTGTGTTATATCGACAACAAGAACATCAGAGCGATACAGTAAACTTGAAGTGAAGCATCAGAATCCAATACTAATGTCACAGGAATGGTTCAAAACATAGACAGTAGGAAGAGTCAGCCTTCTTGTACTTAAGTCGGCATTGTGCCTTTTGTATTTAATTCCGATGCATTTTCTGTATTTCATCGTCAATAAGAAAGTCAGAGGGATACAGTAAACCAGATGTGAAGCATCAGAATCAATAACTAGTGTCACAGGAATGGTTCAAAACATAGTCAGTAAGAAGATTCAGTCTTCTTGTACTTAAGTCGGCTTTGTGCCTTTTGTATTTAATTCTGATGCAATTTCTGTGTTTCATCGTCAATAAGAAGGTCCAAGGGATACAGTAAACCTGCAGTGAAGCATCGGAATCTATAAGTAGTGTCACAGGGACGGTACAAAGCATAGACAGTAAGATGAGTCAGTATTCTTGTACTTAAGTCGGCATTGTGCTTTTTGTATTTATTTCCGATGCAATTCCTGTGTTCCATCGTCAATAGGAAGGTCCAAGGGATACAGTAAACCTCAAGTGAAGCATCGGAATCTATAACTAGTGTCACAGGAATGGTTCAAATCATAGTCAGTAGTAAGAGTCGGTCTTCATGTACTTACGTCGGCATTGTGCCTTTTAATATGTAATTCCGATGCAATTTCAGTGTTTCATCGTCAATAAGAAGGTAGAAGGGATACAGTAGACCTGAAGTGAAGCATCGGAATCCATAACTAGTGTCACAGGAATGGTACAAACATAGACAGTAGGAAGAGTCAGTCTTCTTTTACTTAAGTCGGCATTGTGCCTTTTCTATTTAATTCCGATGCAATTTCTGTGTTTCATCGTCAATAAGAAGGTCCAAGGCAGACAGTAAACCTGAAGTGAAGCATCGGAATCTATAACTAGTGTCACAGGAATGGTTCAAAACATAGCCAGTAAGAAGAGTCAGTCTTCTTGTACTTAAGTCGAAATTGTGCCTTTTCTATTTAATTCCGATGCAATTTGTGTGTTTCATAGTCAATAAGAAGGTCCAAAGGATACAGTAAACCTGGCGTGATGCATCGAAATCTATAACTAGTGTCACAGGAATGGTTCAAAATTTAGACAGTAAGAAGAGTCAGTCTTCTTGTACTTAAGTCGGCATTTTACGTTTTCTAATTAATTCCGATGCAATTTCCGTGCTTCATCGTCAATAAGAAGGTCCAAGGGATACAGTAACCCTGAGGTGAAGCATCGGAATCTATAGCTAGTGTCACAGGAATGGTTCAAAACATAGTCAGTAAGAAGAGTCGGTCATCACGTACTGAAGTCGGCATTGTGCCTTTTGTATTTAATTCCGATGCAATTTCTGTGTTTCATCGTCAATAAGAAGGTCCGAGGAATACAGTAAACCTGGAGTGAAGCATCAGAATCTACAACTACTGACACAGGAATGGTTGAAAGCACAGACAGTACCTAAGTCAGCTTTGTGCCTTTTGTATTTAATTCCGATGCAATTTCTGTGTTTCATCGTCAATAAGATGGTCCAAGGGATACAGTAAACCTGAAGTGAAGCATCGGAATCTACAACTAGTGTCACAGGAATGGTTCAAACATAGTCAGTAAGAAGAGTCGGTCATCATGTACTTAAGTCGGCATTGTGCCTTTTGTATTTCATTCCGATGCAATTTCTGTGTTTCATTGTCAATAAGAATGTCCACGGGATACAATTAATCTGAAGTGAAGCATCGCGATCTATAACTAGTGTCACAGGAATGGTTGAAATCATAGTCAGTAAGCAGAGTCAGTCTTCTTGGACTAAAGTCGGCATTTTGCCTAATCTATTTAATTCCGATGCAATTTCAGTGTTTCATCGTCATTAAGAAGGTCTAAGGGATACAGTACACCTGGAGTGAAGCATCGGAATCTATAACTAGTGTCAATGGAATTGTTCAAAACATAGGCAGTAAGAAGAGTCAGTCTTCTTGTACTTAAGTCAACATTGTGCCTTTCGGGCTTAATTCCGATGCAATTTCTGTGTTTCATCGTCAATGAGAAGGTCAGAGAGATACAGAAAACCTGAAGTGAAGCATGGTAATCCATAACTAGTGTCAGAGGAATGGTTCAAAACATAGTCAGTAAGAAGAGTCAGTCTTCTTGTCCTTAAGTCGGCATTGTGCCTTTTGTATTTAATTCCGATGCTAATTCATTGTTTCATCAACAATAAGAAGGTACACGGGATACAGTAAACCTGAAGTGAAGCATCGGAATCTGAATTAGTGTCACAGGAATGGTTCAAAACATAGTCAGTAAGAAGAGTCGGTCATCACGTACTGAAGTCGGCATTGTGCCTTTTGTATTTAATTCCGATGCAATTTCTGTGTTTCATCGTCAATAAGAAGGTCCAAGGGATACAGTTAACCTGGAGTGAAACATCGGAATCTATAACTAGTCTCACAGAAATGGTTCAAAACGTAGTCAGTAAGAAGAGTCAGTCATCTTGTACTTGTGTCGGCATTGTGCCGTTTGTTTTAAATTCCGATGGAATTTCTGTGTTTCATCGTCAATAAGAAGGTCCATGGGATACAGTAAACCTTAAGTCAAGCATCGGAATCTATAACTAGTGTCACTGGAATGGTTCAAAACATTGACAGTAAGAGGAGTCAGTATTCTTGTACTTAAGTCGGCATTGTGATATTTTTATTTAATTCCGATGCATTTTCTGTGTTCCATCATCAATAACAAGTTCAGAGGGAAACAGTAAACCTGAAGTGAAACATCGGAATCTATAACTAGTGTCACAGGAATGGTTCAAAATATAGTCAGTAAGAAGGGTCAGTCCTTTTGTACTTAAGTCGGCATTGTGCCTTTTGTATTTAATTCCGATGTAATTTCTGTGTTTCATCGTCAATAAGAAGGTCCAAATGATACAGTAAACATGAAGTGAAGCATCGGAATCTATAACTAATGTCACAGGAATGGATCAAAACATAGACAGTAAGAAGAGTCTATCATCTTGTACATAAGACGGAATTGTGCCTTTTGTATTTAATTCCGATGTAATTTCTGTGTTTCATCGTCAATAAGGTCAGAGGGATACAGTAAACCTGAAGTGAAGCATCGGATTCTATAACTAGTGTCACAGGAATGGTTCAAAGCATAGACAGTAAGAAGATAGAGTCTTCTTGCACTTAAGTCGGCATTGTGCCTTTTGTATTTAATTTAGATGCAATTTCTCTGATTCATCGTCAGTAAGAAGGTCCGAGGGATACAGTAAACCTGAAGTGAAGCATCGGAATCTATAACTATTGTCACTGGAATGGTTCAAACATAGTCAGTAAGAAGAGTCAGTCTTCATGTCCTTAAGTCGGCATTGTGCCTTTTGTATTTAATTCCTGTGCAATTTCTGTGTTTCATCGTCAATAAGAAGGTCCAAAGGATACAGTAAACTTGGAGTGAAGCATCGGAATCTATAACTAGTCTCACAGGAATGATTCAAAACATAGATAGTAAGAAGATACAGTCTTCTTGTACTCTAGTTGGCATTGTGGCTTTTGTATTTAATTTCGATGCAATTTCTGTGTTTCATCGTCAATACGAAGGTCAGAGGGATACAGTAAACCTGAAGTGATGCATCGGAATCTATAACTAGTGTCACAGGAATGGTTCAAAACATAGTCAGTAAGAAGAGTCGGTCATCACGTACTGAAGTCGGCATTGTGCCTTTTGTATTTAATTCCGATGCAATTTCTGTGTTTCATCGTCAATAAGAAGGTCCGAGGAATACAGTAAACCTGGAGTGAAGCATCAGAATCTACAACTACTGACACAGGAATGGTTGAAAGCACAGACAGTACTTAAGTCAGCTTTGTGCCTTTTGTATTTAATTCCGATGCAATTTCAGTGTTTCATCGTCATTAAGAAGGTCTAAGGGATACAGTACACCTGGAGTGAAGCATCGGAATCTATAACTAGTGTCACAGGAATGGTTCAAAACATAGTAAGAAGAGTCAGTCTTCTTGTACTTAAGTCGGCATTGTACCTTTTCTATTTAATTCTGATGCAATTTCTGTGTTTCATCGTCAATAACAAGGTCCAAGGGATACAGTAAACCTGGAGTGAAGCATCGGAATCTATAACTAGTGTCAATGGAATGGTTCAAAACATAGTCAGTAAGAAGAGTCAGTCTTCTTGTACTTATGTCGGCATTGTGCCTTTTGTATTTAATTTCGATGCAATTTCTGTGTTTCATCGTCAATAAGAAGGTCGGAGGGATACAGTAAACCTGAAGTGGGGCATCGGAATCCAAAAGTAGTGTCACAGGAATGGTTCAAAACATAGACAGTAGGAAGAGTCAGTCTTCTTGTACGTAAGTCGGCATTGTGCCTTTTGTATTTAATTCCAATGCAATTTCTGTGTTTCATCGTCAAAAAATGGGTCCAAGGTATACAGTAAAACTAAGGTGAAGCGTCGGAATCTATAACTAGTTTCTCAGGAATGGTTCAAAACATAGTCAGTAAGAGGAGTCAGTCTTCTTGTACTTAAGCCTTCATTGTGCCTTTTCCATTTAAATCCGATGCTAATTCTGTGTTTCATCGTCAATAAGAAAGTCCAAGGGATACAGTAAACCTGGAGAGAAGCATCGGAATCTATATCTAGTGTCACAGGAATGGTTCAATACGTAGACAGTAAGAAGAGTCAGACTTCTTGTACTTAAGTCGACATTGTGCCTTTTCAATTTTATTCCGATGCAATTTCTGTGTTTCATTGTCAATAAGAAGGTCAGAGGGATACAATAAACCTAAAGTGAAGCATCCGAATCTATAACTAGTGTCACAGGAATGGTTCAAAACAAAGTCAGTAAGAAGAGTCAGTCTTCTTGTCCTTAAGTCGGCATTGTGCCATTTGCATTTAATTCCGATGCAATTTCTGTGTTTCATCGTCAGTAAGAAGGTCAGAGGGATACAGTAAACCTGAAGTGAAGCATCGGATTCTAAAACTAATGTCACAGGAATGGTTCAAAACATAGACAGTAGGAATAGTCAGTCTTCTTGTACTTAAGTCGGCATTGTGCCTTTTGTAATTAATTCCGATGCAATTTCTGTGTTTCATCGTCTACAAGAAGGTCAGAGGGATTGAGTAAACCTGAAGTGAAGCAACGGAATCCATAACTAGTGTCACGGGAATGCTTCAAATCATTGTCAATAAGAAGAGTCGGTCTTCATGTACTTAAGTCGGCATTGTGCCTTTTGTATTTAATTCGGATGTAATTTCTGTGTTTCATCGTCAATAAGATGGTTCAAGGGATACAGTAATTCTGAAGTTAAGCATCGGAATCCATAACTAGTGTCACAGGAATTTTTCAAAACATAGACAGTAGGAAGAGTCAAGGATCTTGTACTTAAGTCGGCATTGTGCCTTTTGTACTTAATTCCGATGCAATTTCTGTGTTTCATCGTCAATAAGAAGGTCCAAGGGATACAGTAAACCTGAAGTGAAGCATCGGAATCTATAACTAGTGTCACAGGAATGGTCCAAAACATAGTCAGTAAGAAGAGTCAGTCTTCTTGTACTTAATTCGGCATTTAGCCTTTCGTATTGAATTCCGATGCAATTTATGTGCTTCACCGTCAATGAGAAGGTCAGAGGGATACAGTAAACCTGAAGTGAAGCATCGGAATCTATAACTAGTGTCACAGGAATGGTTCAAACGTAGACAGCAAGAAGAGTCAGTCTTCATGTACCTAAGACGGCATTGTGCTTTTTGTATATAATTCCGATGCAATTTCTGTGTTTCATCGTCAATATGAAGGTCAGAGGTATACAGTAAACCGGAAGTGAAGCATCGGAATCTATAACTAGTGTCACAGGAATGGTTCAAAACATAGTCAGTAATAAGAGTCAGTCTTCTTGTCCTTAAGTCGGCATTGTGCCTTTAGTATTTATTTCCGATTCAATTTCTGTGTTTCATCGTCAATAAGAAGGTCCAAGGGATACAGTAAAACTGGAGTGAAGCATCGGAATCTATAATTAGAGTCACAGTAGTGGTTCAAAGCATAGACAGTAAGAAGAGTCAGTCATCTTGTACTTATTTCGGGATTGTGCCTTTTGTATTTAGTTCCGATGCAATTTCTGTTTTTCATCGTCAATAAGAAGGTCCAGAGGATACAGTAAACCTGGAGTGAAGCATCGGAATCTATAACTAGTGTCACAGGAATGGTTCAAAACATAGACAGTAAGAAAAGTCAGTCTTCGTGTACTTAAGTCGGCATTTAGCCTTTTGTATTTACTTCCGATGCAATCTCTGTGTTTCATCGTCAATAAGAAATTCCAAGGTTTACAGTAAACCTGAGGTGAAGCATCGGAATCTATAACTAGTGTCACAGGAATGGTTCAAAACATAGTCAGTAAGAAGAGTCAGTCTTCTTGTACTTAAGTCGGCATTGTACCTTTTCTATTTAATTCTGATGCAATTTCTGTGTTTCATCGTCAATAAGAAGGTCCAAGGTATACAATAAACCTGGAGAGAAGCATCGAAACCTATAACTAGTGTCACAGGAATGGTTCAAAACGTAGACAGTAAGAAGAGTCAGACTTCTTGTACTTAAGTCGACATTGTGCCTTTTCTATTTAATTCCGATGCAATTTCTGTGTTTCATTGTCAATAAGAAGGTCAGAGGGATACAGTAAACCTGGAGTGAGGCATCGGAATCTATAACTAGTGTCACAGGATTGGTTCAAAACATAGACAGTAAGAAGAGTCAGTCTTCGTGTACTTAAGTCGGCATTTTGCCTTTTGTATTTAATTCCGATGCAATTGCTGTGTTTCATCGTCAATAACAAGGTCCATGGGATACAGTAAACCTGATGTGAAGCTTCGGAATCTATAACTAGTGTCACAGGAATGGTTCAAAACATAGTCAGTAAGAAGAGTCAGTCTTCTTGTAACTTACTCGGCATTGTGCCTTTTATATTTAATTCCGATGCAATTTCTGTGATTCATCGTCAATAAGTTGGCCGAAGGGTTACAGAAAACTGGAGTGAAGCATCGGACTCTATAACTAGTGTCACAGAAATGGTTCAAAACATAGACAGTAGAAGAGTCAGTCTTCTTGTACTTAAGTCGGCATTGTGCCTTTTGTATTTAATTCCGATTCAATTTCTGTGTTTCATCGTCAACAAGAAGGTCCAAGAGAAACAGTATACCTGAAGTGAAGCATCGGAATCTATAACTAGTGTCACAGGAATGGTTCAAATCATAGTAACTAAGAAGAGTCAGTCTTCTTGTACTTAAGTCGGCATTGTGCCTTTTGTATTTAATTCCGATCCAATTTCTGTGTTTCATCGGCAATAAGGTCAGAGGGATACAGTAAACCTGAAGTGAAGCTTCGGAATCTAAAACTTGTGTCACAGGAATGGTTCAAAACATAGACAGTAGGAAGAATCAGTCTTCTTGTACATAAGTCGGCATTGTGCCTTTTGTAATTAATTCCGATGCAATATCTGTGTTTTATCGACAACAAGAAGGTCAGAGCGATACAGTAAACTTGAAGTGAAGCATCAGAATCCAAAACTAATGTCACAGGAATGGTTCAAAGCATAGACAGTAGGAAGAGTCAGCCTTCTTGTACTTAAGTCGGCATTGTGCCTTTTGTATTTAATTCCGATGCAATTTCTGTATTTCATCGTCAATAAGAAAGTCAGAGGGATACAGTAAACCAGATGTGAAGCATCAGAATCAATAACTAGGGTCACAGGAATGGTTCAAAACATAGTCAGTAAGAAGATTCAGTCTTCTTGTACTTAAGTCGGCTTTGTGCCTTTTGTATTTAATTCTGATGCAATTTCTGTGTTTCATCGTCAATAAGAAGGTCCAAGGGATACAGTAAACCTGCAGTGAAGCATCGGAATCTATAAGTGGTGTCACAGGGACGGTACAAAGCATAGACAGTAAGATGAGTCAGTATTCTTGTACTTAAGTCGGCATTGTGCTTTTTGTATTTATTTCCGATGCAATTCCTGTGTTCCATCGTCAATACGAAGGTCCAAGGGATACAGTAAACCTCAAGTGAAGCATCGGAATCTATAACTAGTGTCACAGGAATGGTTCAGATCATAGTCAGTAGTAAGAGTCGGTCTTCATGTACTTACGTCGGCATTGTGCCTTTTAATATGTAATTCCGATGCAATTTCAGTGTTTCATCGTCAATAAGAAGGTAGAAGGGATACAGTAGACCTGAAGTGAAGCATCGGAATCCATAACTAGTGTCACAGGAATGGTACAAACATAGACAGTAGGAAGAGTCAGTCTTCTTTTACTTAAGTCGGCATTGTGCCTTTTCTATTTAATTCCGATGCAATTTCTGTGTTTCATCGTCAATAAGAAGGTCCAAGGCATACAGTAAACCTGAAGTGAAGCATCGGAATCTATAACTAGTGTCACAGGAATGGTTCAAAACATAGCCAGTAAGAAGAGTCAGTCTTCTTGTACTTAAGTCGAAATTGTGCCTTTTCTATTTAATTCCGATGCAATTTGTGTGTTTCATAGTCAATAAGAAGGTCCAAAGGATACAGTAAACCTGGCGTGATGCATCGAAATCTATAACTAGTGTCACAGGAATGGTTCAAAATTTAGACAGTAAGAAGAGTCAGTCTTCTTGTACTTAAGTCGGCATTGTACGTTTTCTAATTAATTCCGATGCAATTTCCGTGCTTCATCGTCAATAAGAAGGTCCAAGGGATACAGTAACCCTGAGGTGAAGCATCGGAATCTATAGCTAGTGTCACAGGAATGGTTCAAAACATAGGCAGTAAGAAGAGTCAGTCTTCTTGCCCTTAAGTCGGCATAGTGCCTTTTGTATTTAATTCCGATGCAATTTCTGTGTTTCATCGTCAATAAGAAGGTCCCAGGGATACAGTAAACCTGAAGTGAAGCATCAGAACCTATAACTAGTGTCACAAGAATGGTTCAAATCATAGACAGTAGGAAGGGTCATTCTTCTTGTACTTAAGTCGGCATTGTGCCTTTCGTATTTAATTCCGATGCAATTTCTGTGTTTCATCGTCAATAAGATGGTCCAAGGGATACGGCAAACCTGGAGTGAAGCATCGGAATCTATAACTAGTGTCACAGGAATGGTTCAAAACATAGACAGTAAGAGGAGTCAGTCTTCTTGTCCTTAAGTCGTCTTTGTGCCATTTTTATTTAATTCCGATGCAATTTCTGTGTTTCATCGTCAATAAGAAGGTCAGAGGGATACAAAAAACCTGAAGTGAAGCATCAGAATCTATATCTAGTGTCACAGGAATGGTTCAAAACAAAGTCAGTAAGAAGAGTCAGTCTTCTTGTCCTTAAGTCGGCATTGTGCCTTTTGTATTTAATTCCGATGAAATTTCTGTGTTTCGTCGTCAATAAGAAGGTCCAAGGGATACAGTAAACCTGCAGTGTATCATCGGAATCTATAACTAGTGTCACAGGAATGGTTCAAAACATAGACAGTAAGAAAAGTCAGTCTTCGTGTACTTAAGTCGGCATTTAGCTTTTTGTATTTACTTCCGATGCAATTTCTGTGTTTCATCGTCAATAAGAAATTCCAAGGTTTACAGTAAACCTGAGGTGAAGCATCGGAATCTATAACTAGTGTCACAGGAATGGTTCAAAACACAGTAAGAAGAGTCAGTCTTCTTGTACTTAAGTCGGCATTGTACCTTTTCTATTTAATTCTGATGCAATTTCTGTGTTTCATCGTCAATAACAAGGTCCAAGGGATACAGTAAACCTGGAGTGAAGCATCGGAATCTGTAACTAGTGTCAATGGAATGGTTCAAAGCATAGTCAGTAAGAAGAGTCAGTCTTCTTGTACTTAAGTCGGCATTGTGCCTTTTGTATTTAATTTCGATGCAATTTCTGTGTTTCATCGTCAATAAGAAGGTCGGAGGGATACAGTAAACCTGAAGTGGGGCATCGGAATCCAAAAGTAGTGTCACAGGAATGGTTCAAAACATAGACAGTAGGAAGAGTCACTCTTCTTGTACGTAAGTCGGCATTGTGCCTTTTGTATTTAATTCCAATGCAATTTCTGTGTTTCATCGTCAAAAAATGGGTCCAAGGTATACAGTAAAACTAAGGTGAAGCGTCGGAATCTATAACTAGTTTCTCAGGAATGGTTCAAAACATAGTCAGTAAGAGGAGTCAGTCTTCTTGTACTTAAGTCTTCATTGTGCCTTTTCCATTTAATTCCGATGCTAATTCTGTGTTTCATCGTCAATAAGAAGGTCCAAGGGATACAGTAAACCTGGAGAGAAGCATCGGAATCTATAACTAGTGTCACAGGAATGGTTCAATACGTAGACAGTAAGAAGAGTCAGACTTCTTGTACTTAAGTCGACATTGTGCCTTTTCAATTTTATTCCGATGCAATTTCTGTGTTTCATTGTCAATAAGAAGGTCAGAGGGATACAATAAACCTAAAGTGAAGCATCCGAATCTATAACTAGTGTCACAGGAATGGTTCAAAACAAAGTCAGTAAGAAGAGTCAGTCTTCTTGTCCTTAAGTCGGCATTGTGCCATTTGCATTTAATTCCGATGCAATTTCTGTGTTTCATCGGCAGTAAGAAGGTCAGAGGGATACAGTAAACCTGAAGTGAAGCATCGGATTCTAAAACTAATGTCACAGGAATGGTTCAAAACATAGACAGTAGGAATAGTCAGTCTTCTTGTACTTAAGTCGGCATTGTGCCTTTTTTAATTAATTCCGATGCAATTTCTGTGTTTCATCGTCTACAAGAAGGTCAGAGGGATTGAGTAAACCTGAAGTGAAGCAACGGAATCCATAACTAGTGTCACGGGAATGTTCAAATCATTGTCAATAAGAAGAGTCGGTCTTCATGTACTTAAGTCGGCATTGTGCCTTTTGTATTTAATTCGGATGAAATTTCTGTGTTTCATCGTCAATAAGATGGTTCAAGGGATACAGTAATTCTGAAGTTAAGCATCGGAATCCATAACTAGTGTCACAGGAATTTTTCAAAGCATAGACAGTAGGAAGAGTCAAGGATCTTGTACTTAAGTCGGCATTGTGCCTTTTGTATTTAATTCCGATGCAATTTCTGTGTTCCATCGTCAATACGAAGGTCCAAGGGATACAGTAAACCTCAAGTGAAGCATCGGAATCTATAACTAGTGTCACAGGAATGGTTCAAATCATAGTCAGTAGTAAGAGTCGGTCTTCATGTACTTACGTCGGCATTGTGCCTTTTAATATGTAATTCCGATGCAATTTCAGTGTTTCATCGTCAATAAGAAGGTAGAAGGGATACAGTAGACCTGAAGTGAAGCATCGGAATCCATAACTAGTGTCACAGGAATGGTACAAACATAGACAGTAGGAAGAGTCAGTCTTCTTTTACTTAAGTCGGCATTGTGCCTTTTCTATTTAATTCCGATGCAATTTCTGTGTTTCATCGTCAATAAGAAGGTCCAAGGCATACAGTAAACCTGAAGTGAAGCATCGGAATCTATAACTAGTGTCACAGGAATGGTTCAAAACATAGCCAGTAAGAAGAGTCAGTCTTCTTGTACTTAAGTCGAAATTGTGCATTTTCTATTTAATTCCGATGCAATTTTTGTGTTTCATAGTCAATAAGAAGGTCCAAAGGATACAGTAAACCTGGCGTGATGCATCGAAATCTATAACTAGTGTCACAGGAATGGTTCAAAATTTAGACAGTAAGAAGAGTCAGTCTTCTTGTACTTAAGTCGGCATTGTACGTTTTCTAATTAATTCCGATGCAATTTCCGTGCTTCATCGTCAATAAGAAGGTCCAAGGGATACAGTAACCCTGAGGTGAAGCATCGGAATCTATAGCTAGTGTCACAGGAATGGTTCAAAACATAGGCAGTAAGAAGAGTCAGTCTTCTTGCCCTTAAGTCGGCATAGTGCCTTTTGTATTTAATTCCGATGCAATTTCTGTGTTTCATCGTCAATAAGAAGGTCCAAGGGATACAGTGAACCTGAAGTGAAGCATCGGAATCTATAACTAGTGTCACAGGAATGGTTCAAACATAGACAGTAAGAAGAGTCAGACTTCTTCTACATAAGTCGACTTTGTGCCTCTTCTATTTAATTCCGATGCAATTCCTGTGTTGCATCGTCAATAAGATGGTCAGAGGGATTCAATAAACCTGGAGTGAAGCATCGGCATCTATAACTAGTATCACTGGAATGGTTCCAAATATAGACAGTAAAAGAGTCAGTCTTCTTGTACTTATGTCGGCATTGTGCCTTTTGTATTTAATTCCGATGAAATTTCTGTGTTTCATCGTCAATAAGAAGGTCCCAGGGATACAGTAAACCTGAAGTGAAGCATCAGAACCTATAACTAGTGTCACAAGAATGGTTCAAATCATAGACAGTAGGAAGGGTCATTCTTCTTGTACTTAAGTCGGCATTGTGCCTTTCGTATTTAATTCCGATGCAATTTCTGTGTTTCATCGTCAATAAGATGGTCCAAGGGATACGGCAAACCTGGAGTGAAGCATCGGAATCTATAACTAGTGTCACAGGAATGGTTCAAAACATAGACAGTAAGAGGAGTCAGTCTTCTTGTCCTTAAGTCGTCTTTGTGCCATTTTTATTTAATTCCGATGCAATTTCTGTGTTTCATCGTCAATAAGAAGGTCAGAGAGATACAAAAAACCTGAAGTGAAGCATCAGAAACTATATCTAGTGTCACAGGAATGGTTCAAAACAAAGTCAGTAAGAAGAGTCAGTCTTCTTGTCCTTAAGTCGGCATTGTGCCTTTTGTATTTAATTCCGATGAAATTTCTGTGTTTCGTCGTCAATAAGAAGGTCCAAGGGATACAGTAAACCTGCAGTGTATCATCGGAATCTATAACTAGTGTCACAGGAATGGTTCAAAACATAGACAGTAAGAAAAGTCAGTCTTCGTGTACTTAAGTCGGCATTTAGCTTTTTGTATTTACTTCCGATGCAATTTCTGTGTTTCATCGTCAATAAGAAATTCCAAGGTTTACAGTAAACCTGAGGTGAAGCATCGGAATCTATAACTAGTGTCACAGGAATGGTTCAAAACACAGTAAGAAGAGTCAGTCTTCTTGTGCTTAAGTCGGCATTGTACCTTTTCTATTTAATTCTGATGCAATTTCTGTGTTTCATCGTCAATAACAAGGTCCAAGGGATACAGTAAACCTGGAGTGAAGCATCGGAATCTATAACTAGTGTCAATGGAATGGTTCAAAACATAGTCAGTAAGAAGAGTCAGTCTTCTTGTACTTAAGTCGGCATTGTGCCTTTTGTATTTAATTTCGATGCAATTTCTGTGTTTCATCGTCAATAAGAAGGTCGGAGGGATACAGTAAACCTGAAGTGGGGCATCGGAATCCAAAAGTAGTGTCACAGGAATGGTTCAAAACATAGACAGTAGGAAGAGTCACTCTTCTTGTACGTAAGTCGGCATTGTGCCTTTTGTATTTAATTCCAATGCAATTTCTGTGTTTCATCGTCAAAAAATGGGTCCAAGGTATACAGTAAAACTAAGGTGAAGCGTCGGAATCTATAACTAGTTTCTCAGGAATGGTTCAAAACATAGTCAGTAAGAGGAGTCAGTCTTCTTGTACCTAAGTCTTCATTGTGCCTTTTCCATTTAATTAAGATGCTAATTCTGTGTTTCATCGTCAATAAGAAGGTCCAAGGGATACAGTAAACCTGGAGAGAAGCATCGGAATCTATAACTAGTGTCACAGGAATGGTTCAATACGTAGACAGTAAGAAGAGTCAGACTTCTTGTACTTAAGTCGACATTGTGCCTTTTCAATTTTATTCCGATGCAATTTCTGTGTTTCATTGTCAATAAGAAGGTCAGAGGGATACAATAAACCTAAAGTGAAGCATCCGAATCTATAACTAGTGTCACAGGAATGGTTCAAAACAAAGTCAGTAAGAAGAGTCAGTCTTCTTGTCCTTAAGTCGGCATTGTGCCATTTGCATTTAATTCCGATGCAATTTCTGTGTTTCATCGGCAGTAAGAAGGTCAGAGGGATACAGTAAACCTGAAGTGAAGCATCGGATTCTAAAACTAATGTCACAGGAATGGTTCAAAACATAGACAGTAGGAATAGTCAGTCTTCTTGTACTTAAGTCGGCATTGTGGCTTTTGTAATTAATTCCGATGCAATTTCTGTGTTTCATCGTCTACAAGAATGTCAGAGGGATTGAGTAAACCTGAAGTGAAGCAACGGAATCCATAACTAGTGTCACGGGAATGTTCAAATCATTGTCAATAAGGAGAGTCGGTCTTCATGTACTTAAGTCGGCATTGTGCCTTTTGTATTTAATTCGGATGAAATTTCTGTGTTTCATCGTCAATAAGAAGGTTCAAGGGATACAGTAATTCTGAAGTTAAGCATCGGAATCCATAACTAGTGTCACAGGAATTTTTCAAAGCATAGACAGTAGGAAGAGTCAAGGATCTTGTACTTAAGTCGGCATTGTGCCTTTTGTATTTAATTCCGATGCAATTTCTGTGTTTCATCGTCAATAAGAAGGTCCAAGGGATACAGTAAACCAGAAGTGAATCATCGGAATCTACAACTAGTGTCACAGGATTGGTTCAAGACATAGGCAGTAAGAAGAGTCAGTTTTGTAGTACTTAAGTCGGCATTGTGCCTTTTCTATTTAATTCCGTTGCAATATCTGTGTTTCATCGTCAATAAGAAGGTCGGAGGGATACACTAAACCTGAAGTGAAGCATCGGAATGTATAACTAGTGTCACAGGAATGGTCCAAAACATAGTCAGTAAGAAGAGTCAGTCTTCTTGTACTTAATTCGGCATTTAGCCTTTCGTATTGAATTCCGATGCAATTTATGTGCTTCACCGTCAATGAGAAGGTCAGAGGGATACAGTAAACCTGAAGTGAAGCATCGGAATCTATAACTAGTGTCACAGGAATGGTTCAAACGTAGACTGCAAGAAGAGTCAGTCTTCATGTACCTAAGACGGCATTGTGCCTTTTGTATATAATTCCGATGCAATTTCTGTGTTTCATCGTCAATATGAAGGTCAGAGGTATACAGTAAACCGGAAGTGAAGCATCGGAATCTATAACTAGTGTCACAGGAATGGTTCAAAACATAGTCAGTAAGAAGAGTCAGTCTTCTTGTCCTTAAGTCGGCATTTTGCCTTTAGTATTTATTTCCGATTCAATTTCTGTGTTTCATCGTCAATAAGAAGGTCCAAGGGATACAGTAAATCTGGAGTGAAGCATCGGAATCTATAATTAGAGTCACAGTAGTGGTTCAAAGCATAGACAGTAAGAAGAGTCAGTCATCTTGTACTTATTTCGGGATTGTGCCTTTTGTATTTAGTTCCGATGCAATTTCTGTTTTTCATCGTCAATAAGAAGGTCCAGATGATACAGTAAACCTGGAGTGAAGCATCGGAATCTATAACTAGTGTCACAGGAATGGTTCAAAACATAGACAGTAAGAAAAGTCAGTCTTCGTGTACTTAAGTCGGCATTTAGCCTTTTGTATTTACTTCCGATGCAATTTCTGTGTTTCATCGTCAATAAGAAATTCCAAGGTTTACAGTAAACCTGAGGTGAAGCATCGGAATCTATAACTAGTGTCACAGGAATGGTTCAAAACATAGTCAGTAAGAAGAGTCAGTCTTCTTGTACTTAAGTCGGCATTGTACCTTTTCTATTTAATTCTGATGCAATTTCTGTGTTTCATCGTCAATAAGAAGGTCCAAGGTATACAATAAACCTGGAGAGAAGCATCGAAACCTATAACTAGTGTCACAGGAATGGTTCAAAACGTAGACAGTAAGAAGAGTCAGACTTCTTGTACTTAAGGCGACATTGTGCCTTTTCTATTTAATTCCGATGCAATTTCTGTGTTTCATTGTCAATAAGAAGGTCAGAGGGATACAGTAAACCTGGAGTGAGGCATCGGAATCTATAACTAGTGTCACAGGATTGGTTCAAAACATAGACCGTAAGAAGAGTCAGTCTTCGTGTACTTAAGTCGGCATTTTGCCTTTTGTATTTAATTCCGATGCAATTGCTGTGTTTCATCGTCAATAACAAGGTCCATGGGATACAGTAAACCTGAAGTGAAGCATCGGAATCTAAAACTAGTGTCACAGGAATGGTTCAAAACATAGTCAGTAAGAAGAGTCAGTCTTCTTGTCCTTAAGTCGGCATTGTGCCTTTTATATTTAATTCCGATGCAATTTCTGTGATTCATCGTCAATAAGTAGGCCGAAGGGTTACAGAAAACTGGAGTGAAGCATCGGACTCTATAACTAGTGTCACAGAAATGGTTCAAAACATAGACAGTAGAAGAGTCAGTCTTCTTGTACTTAAGTCGGCATTGTGCCTGTTGTATTTAATTCCGATGCAAAATCTGTGTTTCATCGTCAATAAGAAGGTCCAAGAGAAACAGTACACCTGAAGTGAAGCATCGGAATCTATAACTAGTGTCACAGGAGTGGTTCAAAACATAGTCAGTAAGAAGAGTCAGTCTTCTTGTCCTTAAGTCGGCATTGTGCCTTTTGTATTTAATTCCGATCCAGTTTCTGTGTTTCATCGGCAATAAGATCAAAGGAATACAGTAAACCTGAAGTGAAGCTTCGGAATCTATAACTAGTGCCACAGGAATGGTTCAAAACATAGACAGTAGGAAGAATCAGTCTTCTTGTACTTAAGTCGGCATTGTGCCTTTTGTAATTAATTCCGATGCAATTTCTGTGTTTCATCGACAACAAGAAGGTCAGAGCGATACAGTAAACTTGAAGTGAAGCATCGGAATCCAAAACTAATGTCACAGGAATGGTTCAAAACATAGACAGTAGGAAGAGTCAGACTTCTTGTACTTAAGTCGGCATTGTGCCTTTTGTATTTAATTCCGATGCAATTTCTGTGTTTCATCGTCAATAAGAAAGTCAGAGGGATACAGTAATCCAGATGTGAAGCATCAGAATCAATAACTAGTGTCACAGGAATGGTTCAAAACATAGTCAGTAAGAAGATTCAGTCTTCTTGTACTTAAGTCGGCATTGTGCCTTTTGTATTTAATTCTGATGCAATTTCTGTGTTTCATCGTCAATAAGAAGGTCCAAGGGATATGGTAAACCTCAAGTGAAGCATCGGAATCTATAACTAGTGTCACAGGAATGGTTCAAATCATAGTCAGTAGTAAGAGTCGGTCTTCATGTACTTAAGTCGGCATTGCGCCTTTTAATATGTAATTCCGATGCAATTTCAGTGTTTCATCGTCAATAAGAAGGTAGAAGTGATACAGTAGACCTGAAGTGAAGAATCGGAATCTATAACTAGTGTCACAGGAATGTTCAAACATAGACAGTAGGAAGAGTCAGTCTTCTTGTACTTAAGTCGGCATTGTGCCTTTTCTATTTAATTCCGATGCAATTTCTGTGTTTCATCGTCAATAAGAAGGTCCAAGGCATACAGTAAACGTGAAGTGAAGCATCGGAATCTATAACCAGTGTCACAGGAATGGTTCAAAACATAGCCAGTAAGAAGAGTCAGTTTTCTTGTACTTAATTCGGCATTGTGCCTTTTCTATTTAATTCCGATGCAATTTGTGTGTTTCATCGTCAATAAGAAGGTCCAAGGGATACAGTAAACCTGGAGTGATGCATCGGAATCTGTAACTAGTATCACAGGAATGGTTCAAAACATAGACAGTAAGAAGAGTCAGACTTCTTGTACTTAAGTCGACATTGTGCCATTTCTATTTAATTCCGATGCAATTTCCGTGTTTCATCGTCAATAAGAAGGTCCAAGGGATACAGTAAACCTGAGGTGAAGCATCGGAATCTATAGCTAGTGTCACAGGAATGGTTCAAAACATAGGCAGTAAGAAGAGTCAGTCCTCTTGCCCTTAAGTCGGCATAGTGCCTTTTGTATTTAATTCCGATGCAATTTCTGTGTTTCATCGTCAATAAGAAGGTCCAAGGGATACAGTAAACCTGGAGTGTAGCATCGGAATCTATAACTAGTGTCACAGGAATGGTTCAAAGCATAGATAGAAAGAAGAGTCAATCTTCGTATAATTAAGTCGGCATTTTGCCTTTTGTATTTAATTCCGATGCAATATCGGTGTTTCATCGTCAATAAGAACTTCCAAGGGATACAGTAAACCTGAGGTGAAGCATCGGAATCTATAACTAGTGTCACAGGAATGGTTCAAAACATAATCAGTAAAAAGAGTCAGTCTTCATTTACTTAAGTCGGCATTGTACCTTTTCAAATTAATTCCGATGCAATTTCCGTGTTTCATCGTCAATAAGAAGGTCCAAGTGATACAGTAAACCTGAGGTGAAGCATCGGAATCTATAGCTAGTGTCACAGGAATGGTTCAAAACATAGGCAGTAAGAAGAGTCAGCCTTCTTGCCCTTAAGTCGGCATAGTGCCTTTTGTATTTAATTCCGATGCAATTTCTGTGTTTCATCGTCAATAACAAGGTCCAAGGGATACAGTAAACCTGGAGTGAAGCATCGGAATCTATAACTAGTGTCACAGGAATGGTTCAAAACATAGACAGTAAGAAGGGTCAGACTTCTTGTACATAAGTCGACTTTGTACCTTTTTTATTTAATTCCGATGCAATTTCTGTGATGCATCGTCAATAAGAGGGACAGAGGGATACAATAAACCTGGAGTGAAGCATCGGAATCTACAACTAGTGTCACTGGAATGGTTCAAAATATAGACAGTAAGAAGGGTCAGTCTCCTTGTACTTAAGTCGGCATTGTGCCTTTTCTATTTAATTCCGATGCAATTTCTGTGTTTCATCGTCAATAAAAAGGTCCAAGGCATACAGTAAACCTGAAGTGAAGCATCGGAATCTATAACCAGTGTCACAGGAATGGTTTAAAACATAGCCAGTAAAAAGAGTCAGTCTTCTTGTACTTAAGTCGGCATTGTGCCTTTTCTATTTAATTCCGATGCAATATGTGTGTTTCATCGTCAATAAGAACGTCCAAGGGATACAGTAAACCTGGAGTGATGCATCGGAATCTATAACTAGTGTCACAGGAATGGTTCAAAACATAGCCAGTAAGAAGAGTCAGTCTTCTTGTACTTAAGTCGACATTGTACCATATCTATTTAATTCCGATGCAATTTCCGTGTTTCATCGTCAATAAGAAGGTCCAAGAGATACAGTAAACCTGAGGTGAAGCATCAGAATTTATAGCTAGTGTCACAGGAATGGTTAAAACATAGGCAGTAAGAAGAGTCAGTCTTCTTGCCCTTAAGTCGGCATAGTGCCTTTTGTATTTATTCCGATGCAATTTCTGTGTTTCATCGTCAATAAGAAGGTCCAAGGGATACAGTAAACCTGGAGTGTAGCTTCGGAATCTATAACTAGTGTTACAGGAATGGTTGAAAACATAGACAGTAAGAAGAGTCAATCTTCGTATACTTAAGTCGGCATTTTGCCTTTTGTATTTAATTCCGATGCAATTTCGGTGTTTCATCGTCAATAAGAAGTTCCAAGGGATACAGTAAACCTGAGGTGAAGCATCGGAATCTATAACTAGTGTCACAGGAATGGTTCAAAACATAGTCAGTAAGAAGAGTCAGTCTTCTTGTACTTAAGTCGGCATTGTACGTTTTCTAATTAATTCCGATGCAATTTCCGTGTTTCATCGTCAATAAGAAGGTCCAAGGGATACAGTAAACCTGAGGTGAAGCATCGGAATCTATAGCTAGTGTCACAGGAATGGTTCGAAACATAGGCAGTTAGAAGAGTCAGCCTTTTTGCCCTTATGTCGGCAAGGTGCCTTTTGTATTTAATTCCGATGCAATTTCTGTGTTTAATCGTCAATAACAAGGTCCAAGGGATACAGTAAACCTGGAGTGAAGCATCGGAATCTATAACTAGTGTCACAGGAATCGTTCAAAACGTAGACAGTAAGAAGAGTCAGACTTCTTGTACTTAAGTCGTCATTGTGCCTTTTCTATTTAATTCCGATGCAATTTCTGTGTTTCATTGTCAATAAGATGGTCAGAGGGATACAATAAACCTGAAGTGAAGCATCGGAATCTATAACTAGTGTCACAGGAATGGTTCAAAACATAGTCAGTAAGAAGAGTCAGTCTTCTTGTCCTTAAGTCGGCATTGTGCCATTTGCATTTAATTCCGATGCAATTTCTGTGTTTCATCGTCAGTAAGAAGGTCCAAGGGATACAGTAAACCTGGAGTGAAGCATCGGAATCTATAACTAGTGTCAAAGGATTGGTTCAAAACATAGACAGTAAGAAGAGTCAGTCTTCGTGTACTTAAGTCGGCATTTTACCTTTTGTATTTAATTCCGATGCAATTGCTGTGATTCATCGTCAATAACAAGGACCATGGGATACAGTAAACCTGAAGTGAAGCATCGGAATCTATAACTAGTGTCACAGGAATGGTTCAAAGCATAGTCAGTAAGAAGAGTCAGTCTTCTTGTACTTAAGTCGGCATGGTGCCTTTTAATATGTAATTCCGATGCAATTTCTGTGATTCATCGTCAATAAGTAGGCCGAAGGGTTACAGAAAACTGGAGTGAAGCATCGGACTCTATAACTAGTGTCACAGAAATGGTTCAAAACATAGACAGTAGAAGAGTCAGTCTTCTTGTACTTAAGTCGGCATTGTGCCTGTTGTATTTAATTCCGATGCAAAATCTGTGTTTCATCGTCAATAAGAAGGTCCAAGAGAAACAGTACACCTGAAGTGAAGCATCGGAATCTATAACTAGTGTCACAGGAGTGATTCAAAACATAGTCAGTAAGAAGAGTCAGTCTTCTTGTCCTTAAGTCGGCATTGTGCCTTTTGTATTTAATTCCGATCCAGTTTCTGTGTTTCATCGGCAATAAGATCAAAGGAATACAGTAAACCTGAAGTGAAGCTTCGGAATCTATAACTAGTGCCACAGGAATGGTTCAAAACATAGACAGTAGGAAGAATCAGTCTTCTTGTACTTAAGTCGGCATTGTGCCTTTTGTAATTAATTCCGATGCAATTTCTGTGTTTCATCGACAACAAGAAGGTCAGAGCGATACAGTAAACTTGAAGTGAAGCATCGGAATCCAAAACTAATGTCACAGGAATGGTTCAAAACATAGACAGTAGGAAGAGTCAGACTTCTTGTACTTAAGTCGGCATTGTGCCTTTTGTATTTAATTCCGATGCAATTTCTGTGTTTCATCGTCAATAAGAAAGTCAGAGGGATACCGTAAACCAGATGTGAAGCATCAGAATCAATAACTAGTGTCACAGGAATGGTTCAAAACATAGTCAGTAAGAAGATTCAGTCTTCTTGTACTTAAGTCGGCATTGTGCCTTTTGTATTTAATTCTGATGCAATTTCTGTGTTTCATCGTCAATAAGAAGGTCCAAGGGATATGGTAAACCTCAAGTGAAGCATCGGAATCTATAACTAGTGTCACAGGAATGGTTCAAATCATAGTCAGTAGTAAGAGTCGGTCTTCATGTACTTAAGTCGGCATTGCGCCTTTTAATATGTAATTCCGATGCAATTTCAGTGTTTCATCGTCAATAAGAAGGTAGAAGTGATACAGTAGACCTGAAGTGAAGAATCGGAATCTATAACTAGTGTCACAGGAATGGTTCAAACATAGACAGTAGGAAGAGTCAGTCTTCTTGTACTTAAGTCGGCATTGTGCCTTTTCTATTTAATTCCGATGCAATTTCTGTGTTTCATCGTCAATAAGAAGGTCCAAGGCATACAGTAAACGTGAAGTGAAGCATCGGAATCTATAACCAGTGTCACAGGAATGGTTCAAAACATAGCCAGTAAGAAGAGTCAGTCTTCTTGTACTTAATTCGGCATTGTGCCTTTTCTATTTAATTCCGATGCAATTTGTGTGTTTCATCGTCAATAAGAAGGTCCAAGGGATACAGTAAACCTGGAGTGATGCATCGGAATCTGTAACTAGTATCACAGGAATGGTTCAAAACATAGACAGTAAGAAGAGTCAGTCTTCTTGTACTTAAGTCGACATTGTGCCATTTCTATTTAATTCCGATGCAATTTCCGTGTTTCATCGTCAATAAGAAGGTCCAAGGGATACAGTAAACCTGAGGTGAAGCATCGGAATCTATAGCTAGTGTCACAGGAATGGTTCAAAACATAGGCAGTAAGAAGAGTCAGTCCTCTTGCCCTTAAGTCGGCATAGTGCCTTTTGTATTTAATTCCGATGCAATTTCTGTGTTTCATCGTCAATAAGAAGGTCCAAGGGATACAGTAAACCTGGAGTGTAGCATCGGAATCTATAACTAGTGTCAAAGGAATGGTTCAAAGCATAGATAGAAAGAAGAGTCAATCTTCGTATAATTAAGTCGGCATTTTGCCTTTTGTATTTAATTCCGATGCAATTTCGGTGTTTCATCGTCAATAAGAACTTCCAAGGGATACAGTAAACCTGAGGTGAAGCATCGGAATCTATAACTAGTGTCACAGGAATGGTTCAAAACATAGTCAGTAAAAAGAGTCAGTCTTCTTTTACTTAAGTCGGCATTGTACCTTTTCAAATTAATTCCGATGCAATTTCCGTGTTTCATCGTCAATAAGAAGGTCCAAGGGATACAGTAAACCTGAGGTGAAGCATCGGAATCTATAGCTAGTGTCACAGGAATGGTTCAAAACATAGGCAGTAAGAAGAGTCAGCCTTCTTGCCCTTAAGTCGGCATAGTGCCTTTTGTATTTAATTCCGATGCAATTTCTGTGTTTCATCGTCAATAACAAGGTCCAAGGGATACAGTAAACCTGGAGTGAAGCATCGGAATCTATAACTAGTGTCACAGGAATGGTTCAAAACATAGACAGTAAGAAGAGTCAGACTTCTTGTACATAAGTCGACTTTGTACCTTTTTTATTTAATTCCGATGCAATTTCTGTGATGCATCGTCAATAAGAGGGACAGAGGGATACAATAAACCTGGAGTGAAGCATCGGAATCTACAACTAGTGTCACTGGAATGGTTCAAAATATAGACAGTAAGAAGGGTCAGTCTTCTTGTACTTAAGTCGGCATTGTGCCTTTTCTATTTAATTCCGATGCAATTTCTGTGTTTCATCGTCAATAAGAAGGTCCAAGGCATACAGTAAACCTGAAGTGAAGCATCGGAATCTATAACCAGTGTCACAGGAATGGTTTAAAACATAGCCAGTAAAAAGGGTCAGTCTTCTTGTACTTAAGTCGGCATTGTGCCTTTTCTATTTAATTCCGATGCAATATGTGTGTTTCATCGTCAATAAGAACGTCCAAGGGATACAGTAAACCTGGAGTGATGCATCGGAATCTATAACTAGTGTCACAGGAATGGTTCAAAACATAGCCAGTAAGAAGAGTCAGTCTTCTTGCCCTTAAGTCGGCATAGTGCCTTTTGTATTTATTCCGATGCAATTTCTGTGTTTCATCGTCAATAAGAAGGTCCAAGGGATACAGTAAACCTGGAGCGTAGCATCGGAATCTATAACTAGTGTTACAGGAATGGTTGAAAACATAGACAGTAAGAAGAGTCAATCTTCGTATACTTAAGTCGGCATTTTGCCTTTTGTATTTAATTCCGATGCAATTTCGGTGTTTCATCGTCAATAAGAAGTTCCAAGGGATACAGTAAACCTGAGGTGAAGCATCGGAATCTATAACTAGTGTCACAGGAATGGTTCAAAACATAGTCAGTAAGAAGAGTCAGTCTTCTTGTACTTAAGTCGGCATTGTACGTTTTCTAATTAATTCCGATGCAATTTCCGTGTTTCATCGTCAATAAGAAGGTCCAAGGGATACAGTAAACCTGAGGTGAAGCATCGGAATCTATAGCTAGTGTCACAGGAATGGTTCGAAACATAGGCAGTAAGAAGAGTCAGCCTTTTTGCCCTTATGTCGGCAAGGTGCCTTTTGTATTTAATTCCGATGCAATTTCTGTGTTTCATCGTCAATAACAAGGTCCAAGGGATACAGTAAACCTGGAGTGAAGCATCGGAATCTATAACTAGTGTCACGGGAATCGTTCAAAACGTAGACAGTAAGAAGAGTCAGACTTCTTGTACTTAAGTCGACATTGTGCCTTTTCTATTTAATTCCGATGCAATTTCTGTGTTTCATTGTCAATAAGAAGGTCAGAGGGATACAATAAACCTGAAGTGAAGCATGGGAATCTATAACTAGTGTCACAGGAATGGTTCAAAACATAGTCAGTAAGAAGAGTCAGTCTTCTTGTCCTTAAGTCGGCATTGTGCCATTTGCATTTAATTCCGATGCAATTTCTGTGTTTCATCGTCAGTAAGAAGGTCCAAGGGATACAGTAAACCTGGAGTGAAGCATCGGAATCTATAACTAGTGTCACAGGATTGGTTCAAAACATAGACAGTAAGAAGAGTCAGTCTTCGTGTACTTAAGTCGGCATTTTACCTTTTGTATTTAATTCCGATGCAATTGCTGTGTTTCATCGTCAATAACAAGGACCATGGGATACAGTAAACCTGAAGTGAAGCATCGGAATCTATAACTAGTGTCACAGGAATGGTTCAAAGCATAGTCAGTAAGAAGAGTCAGTCTTCTTGTACTTAAGTCGGCATGGTGCCTTTTAATATGTAATTCCGATGCAATATCAGTGTTTCATCGTCAATAAGAAGGTAGAAGTGATACAGTAGACCTGAAGTGAAGCATCGGAATCTATAACTAGTGTCACAGGAATGGTTCAAACATAGACAGTAGGAAGAGTCAGTCTTCTTGTACTTAAGTAGGCATTGTGCCTTTTCTATTTAATTCCGATGCAATTTCTGTGTTTCATCGTCAATAAGAAGGTCCAAGGCATACAGTAAACCTGAAGTGATGCATCGGAATCTATAACCAGTGTCACAGGAATGGTTCAAAACATAGCCAGTAAGAAGAGTCAGTCTTCTTGTACTTAAGTCGGCATTGTGCCTTTTCTATTTAGTTCCGATGCAATTTGTGTGTTTCATCGTCAATAAGAAGGTCCAAGGGATACAGTAAACCTGGAGTGATGCATCGGAGTCTTTAACTAGTGTCACAGGAATGGTTCAAAACATAGACAGTACGAAGAGTCAGTCTTCTTGTACTTACGTCGACATTGTGCCATTTCTATTTAATTCCGATGCAATTTCCGTGTTTCATCGTCAATAAGAAGGTCCAAGGGATACAGTAAACCTGAGGTGAAGCATCGGAATCTATAGCTAGTGTCACAGGAATGGTTCAAAACATAGGCAGTAAGAAGAGTCAGTCTTCCTGCCCTTAAGTCGGCATAGTGCCTTTTGTATTTAATTCCGATGCAATTTCTGTGTTTCATCGTCAATAAGAAGGTCCAAGGGATACAGTAAACCTGGAGTGTAGCATCGGAATCTATAACTAGTGTCACAGGAATGGTTCAAAACATAGACAGTAAGAAGAGTCAATCTTTGTATACTTAACTCGCCATTTGGCCTTTTGTATTTAATTCCGATGCAATTTCGGTGTTTCATCGTCAATAAGAAGTTCCAAGGGATACAGTAAACCTGAGGTGAAGCATCAGAATCTATAACTAGTGTCACAGGAATGGTTCAAAACATAGTCAGTAAGAAGAGTCAGTCCTCTTGTACTTAAGTCGGCATTGTACCTTTTCTAATTAATTCCGATGCAATTTCCGTGTTTCATCGTCAATAAGAAGGTCCAAGGGATACAGTAAACCTGAGGTGAATCATCGGAATCTATAGCTAGTGTCACAGGAATGGTTCAAAGCATAGGCAGTAAGAAGAGTCAGTCTTCTTGCCCATAAGTCGGCATAGTGCCTTTTGTATTTAATTCCGATGCAATTTCTGTGTTTCATCGTCAATAACAAGGTCCAAGGGATACATTAAACCTGGAGTGAAGCATCGGAATCTATAACTAGTGTCACAGGAATGGTTCAAAACATAGACAGTAAGAAGAGTCAGACTTCTTGTACATAAGTCGAGTTTGTGCCTTTTCTATTTAATTCCGATGCAATTTCTGTGATGCATCGTCAATAAGAAGGTCTGAGGGATACAATAAACCTGGAGTGAAGCATCGGAATCTATAACTAGTGTCACTGGAATGGTTCAAAATATAGACAGTAAGAAGAGTCAGTCTTCTTGTACTTAAGTCGGCATTGTGCCTTTTGTATTTAATTCCGATGAAATTTCTGTGTTTCATCGTCAATAAGAAGGTCCAAGGGATACAGTAAACCTGAAGTGAAGCATCGGAATCTATAACTAGCGTCACAGGAATGGTTCAAACATAGACAGTAGGAAGGGTCAGTCTTCTTGTACTTAAGTCGGCATTGTGCCTTTCGTATTTAATTCCGATGCAATTTCTGTGTTTCATCGTCAATAAGATGGTCCAAGGGATACGGCACACCTGCAGTGAAGCATCGGAATCTATAACTAGTGTCACGGGAATGGTTCAAAGCATAGACAGTAAGAGGAGTCAGTCTTCTTGTCCTTAAGTCGACTTTGTGCCATTTCTATTTAATTCCGATGCAATTTCTGTGTTTCATCGTCAATAAGAAGGTCAGAGGGATACAGTAAACCTGAAGTGAAGCATCGGAATCTACAACTAGTGTCACAGGATTGGTTCAAGACATAGACAGTAAGAAGAGTCAGTCTTCTTGTACTTAAGTCGGCATTGTGCCTTTTCTATTTAATTCCGATGCAATTTCTGTGTTTCATCGTCAATAAGAAGGTCAGAGGGATACAGTAAACCTGAAGTGAAGCATCGGAATCTATAACTAGTGTCACAGGAATGGTTCAAAACATAGTCAGTAAGAAGAGTCAGTCTTCTTGTACTTAATTCGGCATTTAGCCTTTCGTATTGAATTCCGATGCTATTTATGTGCCTCACCGTCAATGAGAAGGTCAGAGGCATACAGTAAACCTGAAGTGAAGCATCGGAATCTGTAACTAGTGTCACAGGAATGGTTCAAACGTAGACAGCAAGAAGAGTCAGTCTTCATGTACCTAAGACGGCATTGTGCCTTTTGTATATATTTCCGATGCAATTTCTGTGTTTCATCGTCAATATGAAGGTCAGAGGTATACAGTAAACCGGAAGTGAAGCATCGGAATCTATAAGTAGTGTGACAGGAATGGTTCAAAACATAGTCAGTAAGAAGAGTCAGTCTTCTTGTCCTTAAGTCGGCATTGTGCCTTTAGTATTTAATTCCGATTCAATTTCTGTGTTTCATCGTCAATAAGAAGGTCCAAGGGATACAGTAAATCTGGAGGGAAGCATCGGAATCTATAATTAGAGTCACAGTAGTGGTTCAAAACATAGACAGTAAGAAGAGTCAGTCATCTTGTACTTATTTCGGGATTGTGCCTTTTGTATTTAGTTCTGATGCAATTTCTGTTTTTCATCGTCAATAAGAAGGTCAAAGGGATACAGTAAACCTGGAGTGAAGCATCGGAATCTATAACTAGTGTCACAGGAATGGTTCAAAACATAGACAGTAAGAAAAGTCAGTCTTCGTGTACTTAAGACGGCATTTAGCCTTTTGTATTTACTTCCGATGCAATTTCTGTGTTTCATCGTCAATAAGAAATTCCAAGGTTTACAGTAAACCTGAGGTGAAGCATCGGAATCTATAACTAGTGTCACAGGAATGGTTCAAAACATAGTCAGTAAGAAGAGTCAGTCTTCTTGTACTTAAGTCGGCATTGTACATTTTCTATTTAATTCTGATGCAATTTCTGTGTTTCATCGTCAATAAGAAGGTCCAAGGGATACAATAAACCTGGAGGGAAGCATCGAAACCTATAACTAGTGTCACAGGAATGGTTCAAAACGTAGACAGTTAGAAGAGTCAGACTTCTTGTACTTAAGTCGACATTGTGCCTTTTCTATTTAATTCCGATGCAATTTCTGTGTTTCATTGTCATTAAGAAGGTCGGAGGGATACAATAAACCTGAATTGAAGCATCGGAATCTATAACTAGTGTCACAGGAATGGTTCAAAACATAGACAGTAAGAAGAGTCAGACTTCTTGTACACAAGTCGACTTTGTGCCTTTTCTATTTAATTCCGATGCAATTTCTGTGTTTCATCGTCAATAAGAAGGTCCAAGGGATACAGTAAACCTGGAGTGTAGCATCGGAATCTATAACCAGTGTCACAGGAATGGTTCAAAACATAGACAGTAAGAAGAGTCAATCTTCGTATACTTAAGTCGGCATTTTGCCTTTTGTATTTAATTCCGATGCAATATCGGTGTTTCATCGTCAATAAGAAGTTCCAAGGGATACAGTAAACCTGAGGTGAAGCATCGGAATCTATAACTAGTGTCACAGGAATGGTTCAAAACATAGTCAGTAAGAAGAGTCAGTCTTCTTTTACTTAAGTCGGCATTGTACCTTTTCAAATTAATTCCGATGCAATTTCCGTGTTTCATCGTCAATAAGAAGGTCCAAGGGATACAGTAAACCTTAGGTGAAGCATCGGAATCTATAGCTAGTGTCACAGGAATGGTTCAAAGCATAGGCAGTAGGAAGAGTCAGTCTTCTTGCCCATAAGTCGGCATAGTGCCTTTTGTATTTAATTCCGATGCAATTTCTGTGTTTCATCGTCAATAACAAGGTCCAAGGGATACAGTAAACCTGGAGTGAAGCATCGGAATCTATAACTAGTGTCACAGGAATGGTTCAAAAATTAGACAGTAAGAAGAGTCAGTCTTCTTGTACTTAAGTCGACATTGTGCCATTTCTATTTAATTCCGATGCAATTTCCGTGTTTCATCGTCAATAAGAAGTTCCAAGGGATACAGTAAACCTGAGGTGAAGCATCGGAATCTATAGCTAGTGTCACAGGAATGTTTAAAACATAGGCAGTAAGAAGAGTCAGTCTTCTTTCCCTTAAGTCGGCATAGTGCCTTTTGTATTTAATTGCGATGCAATTTCTGTGTTTCATCGTCAATAAGAAGGTCCAAGGGATACAGTAAACCTGGAGTGTAGCATCGGAATCAATAACTAGTGTCACAGGAATGGTTCAAAACATAGACAGTAAGAAGAGACAATCTTCGTATACTTAAGTCGGCATTTTGCCTTTTGTATTTAATTCCGATGCAATTTCGGTGTTTCATCGTCAACAAGAAGTTCCAAGGGATACAGTAAACCTGAGGTGAAGCATCGGAATCTATAACTAGTGTCACAGGAATGGTTCAAAACATAGTCAGTAAGAAGAGTCAGTCTTCTTATACTTAAGTCGGCATTGTACGTTTTCTAATTAATTCCGATGCAATTTCCGTGTTTCAAAGTCAATAAGAAGGTCCAAGGGATACAGTAAACCAGAGGTGAAGCATCGGAATCTATAGCTAGTGTCACAGGAATGGTTCAAAACATAGGCAGTAAGAAGAGTCAGTCTTTCTGCCCTTAAGTCGGCATAGTGCCTTTTGTATTTAATTCCGATGCAATTTCTGTGTTTCATCGTCAATAACAAGGTCCAAGGGATACAGTAAACCTGGAGTGAAGCATCGGAATCTATAACTAGTGTCACTGGAATGGTTCAAAATATAGACAGTAAGAAGAGTCAGTCTTCTTGTACTTAAGTCGGCATTGTGCCTTTTCTATTTAATTCCGATGCAATTTCTGTGTTTCATCGTCAATAAGAAGGTCCAAGGCATACAGTAAACCTGATGTGAAGCATCGGAATCTATAACCAGTGTCACTGGAATGGTTCAAAACATAGCCAGTAAAAAGAGTCAGTCTTCTTGTACTTAAGTCGGCATTGTGCCTTTTCTATATAATTCCGATGCAATTTGTGTGTTTCATCGTCAATAAGAACGTCCAAGGGATACAGTAAACCTGGAGTGATGCATCGGAATCTATGACTAGTGTCACAGGAATGGTTCAAAACATAGACAGTAAGAAGAGTCAGTCTTCTTGTACTTAAGTCGACATTGTGCCATTTCTATTTAATTCCGATGCAATTTCCGTGTTTCATCGTCAATAAGAAGTTCCAAGGGATACAGTAAACCTGAGGTGAAGCATCGGAATCTATAGCTAGTGTCACAGGAATGTTTAAAACATAGGCAGTAAGAAGAGTCAGTCTTCTTTCCCTTAAGTCGGCATAGTGCCTTTTGTATTTAATTGCGATGCAATTTCTGTGTTTCATCGTCAATAAGAAGGTCCAAGGGATACAGTAAACCTGGAGTGTAGCATCGGAATCAATAACTAGTGTCACAGGAATGGTTCAAAACATAGACAGTAAGAAGAGACAATCTTCGTATACTTAAGTCGGCATTTTGCCTTTTGTATTTAATTCCGATGCAATTTCGGTGTTTCATCGTCAATAAGAAGTTCCAAGGGATACAGTAAACCTGAGGTGAAGCATCGGAATCTATAACTAGTGTCACAGGAATGGTTCAAAACATAGTCAGTAAGAAGAGTCAGTCTTCTTATACTTCAGTCGGCATTGTACGTTTTCTAATTAATTCCGATGCAATTTCCGTGTTTCAAAGTCAATAAGAAGGTCCAAGGGATACAGTAAACCAGAGGTGAAGCATCGGAATCTATAGCTAGTGTCACAGGAATGGTTCAAAACATAGGCAGTAAGAAGAGTCAGTCTTTCTGCCCTTAAGTCGGCATAGTGCCTTTTGTATTTAATTCCGATGCAATTTCTGTGTTTCATCGTCAATAACAAGGTCCAAGGGATACAGTAAACCTGGAGTGAAGCATCGGAATCTATAACTAGTGTCACAGGAATCGTTCAAAACGTAGACAGTAAGAAGAGCCAGACTTCTTGTACTTAAGTCGACATTGTGCCTTTTCTATTTAATTCCGATGCAATTTCTGTGTTTCATTGTCAATAAGAAGGTCAGAGGGATACAATAAACCTGAAGTGAAGCATCGGAATCTATAACTAGTGTCACAGGAATGGTTCAAAACATAGACAGTAAGAAGAGACAATCTTCGTATACTTAAGTCGGCATTTTGCCTTTTGTATTTAATTCCGATGCAATTTCGGTGTTTCATCGTCAATAAGAAGTTCCAAGGGATACAGTAAACCTGAGGTGAAGCATCGGAATCTATAACTAGTGTCACAGGAATGGTTCAAAACATAGTCAGTAAGAAGAGTCAGTCTTCTTGTACTTAAGTCGGCATTGTACGTTTTCTAATTAATTCCGATGTAATTTCCGTGTTTCAAAGTCAATAAGAAGGTCCAAGGGATACAGTAAACCTGAGGTGAAGCATCGGAATCTATAGCTAGTGTCACAGGAATGGTTCAAAACATAGTCAGTAAGAAGAGTCAGTCTTCTTGTCCTTAAGTCGGCATTGTGCCTTTAGTATTTATTTCCGATTCAATTTCTGTGTTTCATCGTCAATAAGAAGGTCCAAGGTATACAGTAAATCTGGAGTGAAGCATCGGAATCTATAATTAGAGTCACAGTAGTGGTTCAAAGCATAGACAGTAAGAAGAGTCAGTCATCTTGTACTTATTTCGGGATTGTGCCTTTTGTATTTAGTTCCGATGCAATTTCTGTTTTTCATCGTCAATAAGAAGGTCCAAGGGATACAGTAAACCTGGAGTGAAGCATCGGAATCTATAACTAGTGTCACAGGAATGGTTCAAAACATAGACAGTAAGAAAAGTCAGTCTTCGTGTACTTAAGTCGGCATTTAGCCTTTTGTATTTACTTCCGATGCAATTTCTGTGTTTCATCGTCAATAAGAAATTCCAAGGTTTACAGTAAACCTGAGGTGAAGCATCGGAATCTATAACTAGTGTCACAGGAATGGTTCAAAACATAGTCAGTAAGGAGAGTCAGTCTTCTTGTACTTAAGTCGGCATTGTACCTTTTCTATTTAATTCCGATGCAATTGCTGTGTTTCATCGTCAATAACAAGGTCCATGGGATACAGTAAACCTGAAGTGAAGCATCGGAATCTATAACTAGTGTCACAGGAATGGTTCAAAACATAGTCAGTAAGAAGAGTCAGTCTTCTTGTAACTTACTCGGCATTGTGAATTTTATATTTAATTCCGATGCAATTTCTGTGATTCATCGTCAATAAGTAGGCCGAAGGGTTACAGAAAACTGGAGTGAAGCATCGGACTCTATAACTAGTGTCACAGAAATGGTTCAAAACATAGACAGTAGAAGAGTCAGTCTTCTTGTACTTAAGTCGGCATTGTGCCTGTTGTATTTAATTCCGATGCAAAATCTGTGTTTCATCGTCAATAAGAAGGTCCAAGAGAAACAGTACACCTGAAGTGAAGCATCGGAATCTATAACTAGTGTCACAGGAGTGGTTCAAAACATAGTCAGTAAGAAGAGTCAGTCTTCTTGTCCTTAAGTCGGCATTGTGCCTTTTGTATTTAATTCCGATCCAGTTTCTGTGTTTCATCGGCAATAAGATCAGAGGAATACAGTAAACCTGAAGTGAAGCTTCGGAATCTATAACTAGTGCCACAGGAATGGTTCAAAACATAGACAGTAGGAAGAATCAGTCTTCTTGTACTTAAGTCGGCATTGTGCCTTTTGTAATTAATTCCGATGCAATTTCTGTGTTTCATCGACAACAAGAAGGTCAGAGCGATACAGTAAACTTGAAGTGAAGCATCGGAATCCAAAACTAATGTCACAGTAATGGTTCAAAACATAGACAGTAGGAAGAGTCAGACTTCTTGTACTTAAGTCGGCATTGTGCCTTTTGTATTTAATTCCGATGCAATTTCTGTGTTTCATCGTCAATAAGAAAGTCAGAGGGATACAGTAAACCAGATGTGAAGCATCAGAATCAATAACTAGTGTCACAGGAATGGTTCAAAACATAGTCAGTAAGAAGATTCAGTCTTCTTGTACTTAAGTCGGCATTGTGCCTTTTGTATTTAATTCTGATGCAATTTCTGTGTTTCATCGTCAATAAGAAGGTCCAAGGGATATAGTAAACCTCAAGTGAAGCATCGGAATCTATAACTAGTGTCACAGGAATGGTTCAAATCATAGTCAGTAGTAAGAGTCGGTCTTCATGTACTTAAGTCGGCATTGCGCCTTTTAATATGTAATTCCGATGCAATTTCAGTGTTTCATCGTCAATAAGAAGGTAGAAGTGATACAGTAGACCTGAAGTGAAGAATCGGAATCTATAACTAGTGTCACAGGAATGGTTCAAACATAGACAGTAGGAAGAGTCAGTCTTCTTGTACTTAAGTCGGCATTGTGCCTTTTCTATTTAATTCCGATGCAATTTCTGTGTTCCATCGTCAATAAGAAGGTCCAAGGCATACAGTAAACGTGAAGGGAAGCATCGGAATCTATAACCAGTGTCACAGGAATGGTTCAAAACATAGCCAGTAAGAAGAGTCAGTCTTCTTGTACTTAATTCGGCATTGTGCCTTTTCTATATAATTCCGATGCAATTTGTGTGTTTCATCGTCAATAAGAAGGTCCAAGGGATACAGTAAACCTGGAGTGATGCATCGGAATCTGTAACTAGTATCACAGGAATGGTTCAAAACATAGACAGTAAGAAGAGTCAGTCTTCTTGTACCTAAGTCGACATTGTGCCATTTCTATTTAATTCCGATGCAATTTCCGTGTTTCATCGTCAATAAGAAGGTCCAAGGGATACAGTAAACCAGAGGTGAAGCATCGGAATCTATAGCTAGTGTCACAGGAATGGTTCAAAACATAGGCAGTAAGAACAGTCAGTCCTCTTGCCCTTAAGTCGGCATAGTGCCTTTTGTATTTAATTCCGATGCAATTTCTGTGTTTCATCGTCAATAAGAAGGTCCAAGGGATACAGTAAACCTGGAGTGTAGCATCGGAATCTATAACTAGTGTCACAGGAATGGTTCAAAGCATAGATAGTAAGAAGAGTCAATCTTCGTATAATTAAGTCGGCATTTTGCCTTTTGTATTTAATTCCGATGCAATTTCGGTGTTTCATCGTCAATAAGAAGTTCCAAGGGATACAGTAAACCTGAGGTGAAGCATCGGAATCTATAACTAGTGTCACAGGAATGGTTCAAAACATAGTCAGTAAAAAGAGTCAGTCTTCTTTTACTTAAGTCGGCATTGTACCTTTTCAAATTAATTCCGATGCAATTTCCGTGTTTCATCGTCAATAAGAAGGTCCAAGGGATACAGTAAACCTGAGGTGAAGCATCGGAATCTATAGCTAGTGTCACAGGAATGGTTCAAAACATAGGCAGTAAGAAGAGTCAGCCTTCTTGCCCTTAAGTCGGCATAGTGCCTTTTGTATTTAATTCCGATGCAATTTCTGTGTTTCATCGTCAATAACAAGGTCCAAGGGATACAGTAAACCTGGAGTGAAGCATCGGAATCTATAACTAGTGTCACAGGAATGGTTCAAAACATAGAAAGTAAGAAGAGTCAGACTTCTTGTACATAAGTCGACTTTGTACCTTTTTTATTTAATTCCGATGCAATTTCTGTGATGCATCGTCAATAAGAGGGACAGAGGGATACAATAAACCTGGAGTGAAGCATCGGAATCTACAACTTGTGTCACTGGAATGGTTCAAAATATAGACAGTAAGAAGGGTCAGTCTTCTTGTACTTAAGTCGGCATTGTGCCTTTTCTATTTAATTCCGATGCAATTTCTGTGTTTCATCGTCAATAAGAAGGTCCAAGGCATACAGTAAACCTGAAGTGAAGCATCGGAATCTATAACCAGTGTCACAGGAATGGTTTAAAACATAGCCAGTAAAAAGAGTCAGTCTTCTTGTACTTAAGTCGGCATTGTGCCTTTTCTATTTAATTCCGATGCAATATGTGTGTTTCATCGTCAATAAGAACGTCCAAGGGATACAGTAAACCTGGAGTGATGCATCGGAATCTATAACTAGTGTCACAGGAATGGTTCAAAACATAGCCAGTAAGAAGAGTCAGTCTTCTTGTACTTAAGTCGACATTGTACCATATCTATTTAATTCCGATGCAATTTCCGTGTTTCATCGTCAATACGAAGGTCCAAGGGATACAGTAAACCTGAGGTGAAGCATCGGAATTTATAGCTAGTGTCACAGGAATGGTTAAAACATAGGCAGTAAGAAGAGTCAGTCTTCTTGCCCTTAAGTCGGCATAGTGCCTTTTGTATTTATTCCGATGCAATTTCTGTGTTTCATCGTCAATAAGAAGGTCCAAGGGATACAGTAAACCTGGAGTGTAGCATCGGAATCTATAACTAGTGTTACAGGAATGGTTGAAAACATAGACAGTAAGAAGAGTCAATCTTCGTATACTTAAGTCGGCATTTTGCCTTTTGTATTTAATTCCGATGCAATTTCGGTGTTTCATCGTCAATACGAAGTTCCAAGGGATACAGTAAACCTGAGGTGAAGCATCGGAATCTATAACTAGTGTCACAGGAATGGTTCAAAACATAGTCAGTAAGAAGAGTCAGTCTTCTTGTACTTAAGTCGGCATTGTACGTTTTCTAATTAATTCCGATGCAATTTCCGTGTTTCATCGTCAATAAGAAGGTCCAAGGGATACAGTAAACCTGAGGTGAAGCATCGGAATCTATAGCTAGTGTCACAGGAATGGTTCGAAACATCGGCAGTAAGAAGAGTCAGCCTTTTTGCCCTTAAGTCGGCATAGTGCCTTTTGTATTTAATTCCGATGCAATTTCTGTGTTTCATCGTCAATAACAAGGTCCAAGGGATACAGTAAACCTGGAGTGAAGCATCGGAATCTATAACTAGTGTCACAGGAATCGTTCAAAACGTAGACAGTAAGAAGAGTCAGACTTCTTGTACTTAAGTCGACATTGTGCCTTTTCTATTTAATTCCGATGCAATTTCTGTGTTTCATTGTCAATAAGAAGGTCAGAGGGATACAATAAACCTGAAGTGAAGCATCGGAATCTATAACTAGTGTCACAGGAATGGTTCAAAACATAGTCAGTAAGAAGAGTCAGTCTTCTTGTCCTTAAGTCGGCATTGTGCCATTTGCATTTAATTCCGATGCAATTTCTGTGTTTCATCGTCAGTAAGAAGGTCCAAGGGATACAGTAAACCTGGAGTGAAGCATCGGAATCTATAACTAGTGTCACAGGATTGGTTCAAAACATAGACAGTAAGAAGAGTCAGTCTTCGTGTACTTAAGTCGGCATTTTACCTTTTGTATTTAATTCCGATGCAATTGCTGTGTTTCATCGTCAATAACAAGGTCCATGGGATACAGTAAACCTGAAGTGAAGCATCGGAATCTATAACTAGTGTCACAGGAATGGTTAAAAGCATAGTCAGTAAGAAGAGTCGGTCTTCTTGTACTTAAGTCGGCATGGTGCCTTTTAATATGTAATTCCGATGCAATATCAGTGTTTCATCGTCAATAAGAAGGTAGAAGTGATACAGTAGACTTGAAGTGAAGCATCGGAATCTATAACTAGTGTAACAGGAATGGTTCAAACATAGACAGTAGGAAGAGTCAGTCTTCTTGTACTTAAGTCGGCATTGTGCCTTTTCTATTTAATTCCGATGCAATTTCTGTGTTTCATCGTCAATAAGAAGGTCAGAGGGATACAGTAAACCTGAAGTGAAGCATCGGAATCTATAACTAGTGTCACAGGAATGGTTCAAAACATAGTCAGTAAGAAGAGTCAGTCTTCTTGTACTTAATTCGGCATTTAGCCTTTCGTATTGAATTCCGATGCAATTTATGTGCCTCACCGTCAATGAGAAGGTCAGAGGCATACAGTAAACCTGAAGTGAAGCATCGGAATCAATAACTAGTGTCACAGGAATGGTTCAAACGTAGACAGCAAGAAGAGTCAGTCTTCATGTACCTAAGACGGCATTGTGCCTTTTGTATATAATTCCGATGCAATTTCTGTGTTTCATCGTCCATATGAAGGTCAGAGGTATACAGTAAACCGGAAGTGAAGCATCGGAATCTATAAGTGGTGTGACAGGAATGGTTCAAAACATAGTCAGTAAGAAGAGTCAGTCTTCTTGTCCTTAAGTCGGCATTGTGCCTTTAGTATTTAATTCCGATTCAATTTCTGTGTTTCATCGTCAATAAGAAGGTCCAAGGAATACAGTAAATCTGGAGTGAAGCATCGGAATCTATAATTAGAGTCACAATAGTGGTTCAAAACATAGACAGTAAGAAGAGTCAGTCATCTTGTACTTATTTCGGGATTGTGCCTTTTGTATTTAGTTCCGATGCAATTTCTGTTTTTCATCGTCAATAAGAAGGTCAAAGGGATACGGTAAACCTGGAGTGAAGCATCGGAATCTATAACTAGTGTCACAGGAATGGTTCAAAACATAGACAGTAAGAGAAGTCAGTCTTCGTGTACTTAAGACGGCATTTAGCCTTTTGTATTTACTTCCGATGCAATTTCTGTGTTTCATCGTCAATAAGAAATTCCAAGGTTTACAGTAAACCTGAGGTGAAGCATCGGAATCTATAACTAGTGTCACAGGAATGGTTCAAAACATAGTCAGTAAGAAGAGTCAGTCTTCTTGTACTTAAGTCGGCATTGTACATTTTCTATTTAATTCTGATGCAATTTCTGTGTTTCATCGTCAATAAGAAGGTCCAAGGGATACAATAAACCTGGAGGGAAGCATCGAAACCTATAACTAGTGTCACAGGAATGGTTCAAAACGTAGACAGTTAGAAGAGTCAGACTTCTTGTACTTAAGTCGACATTGTGCCTTTTCTATTTAATTCCGATGCAATTTCTGTGTTTCATTGTCATTAAGAAGGTCGGAGGGATACAATAAACCTGAATTGAAGCATCGGAGTCTATAACTAGTGTCACAGGAATGGTTCAAAACATAGACAGTAAGAAGAGTCAGACTTCTTGTACATAAGTCGACTTTGTGCCTTTTCTATTTAATTCCGATGCAATTTCTGTGATGCATCGTCAATAAGAAGGTCAGAGGGATACAATAAACCTGGAGTGAAGCATCGGAATCTATAACTAGTGTCACTGGAATGGTTCAAAATATAGACAGTAAGAAGAGTCAGTCTTCTTGTACTTAAGTCGGCATTGTGCCTTTTCTATTTCATTCCGCTGCAATTTCTGTGTTTCATCGTCAATAAGAAGGTCCAAGGCATACAGTAAAACTGAAGTGAAGCATCGGAATCTATAACCAGTGTCACAGGAATGGTTCAAAACATAGCCAGTAAGAAGAGTCAGTCTTCTTGTACTTAAGTCGGCATTGTGCATTTTCTATTTAATTCCGATGCATTTTGTGTGTTTCATCGTCAATAAGAACGTCCAAGGGATACAGTAAACCTGGAGTGATGCATCGGAGTCTATAACTAGTGTCACAGGAATGGTTCAAAACATAGACAGTAAGAAGAGTCAGTCTTCTTGTACTTAAGTCGGCATTGTGCCTGTTGTATTTAATTCCGATGCAAAATCTGTGTTTCATCGTCAATAAGAAGGTCCAAGAGAAACAGTATACCTGAAGTGAAGCATCGGAATCTATAACTAGTGTCACAGGAATGGTTCAAAGCATAGTCAGTAAGAAGAGTCAGTCTTCTTGTCCTTAAGCCGGCATTGTGCCTTTTGTGTTTAATTCCGATCCAATTTCTGTGTTTCATCGGCAATAAGATCAGAGGGATACAGTAAACCTGAAGTGAAGCTTCGGAATCTATAACTAGTGTCACAGGAATGGTTCAAAACATAGACAGTAGGAAGAGTCAGTCTACATATGCTTAAATCAGCATTGTGCCTTTTGTATTTAATTCCGAAGCAATATCTGTGTTACATCGCCAATAAGAAGGTCCAAGGCATACAGTAAACCAGATGTGAAGCATCAGAATCAATAACTAGTGTCACAGGAATGGTTCAAAACATAGTCAGTAAGAAGATTCAGTCTTCTTGTACTTAAGTCGGCATTGTGCCTTTTGTATTTAATTCTGATGCAATTTCTGTGTTTCATCGTCAATAAGAAGGTCCAAGGGATATAGTAAACCTCAAGTGAAGCATCGGGATCTATAACTAGTGTCACAGGAATGGTTCAAACCATAGTCAGTAGTAAGAGTCGGTCTTCATGTACTTAAGTCGGCATTGCGCCTTTTAATATGTAATTCCGATGCAATTTCAGTGTTTCATCGTCAATAAGAAGGTAGTGGTGATACAGTAGACCTGAAGTGAAGCATCGGAATCTATAACTAGTTTCACAGGAATGGTTCAAACATAGACAGTAGGAAGAGTCAGTCTTCTTGTACTTAAGTCGGCATTGTGCCTTTTCTATTTAATTCCGATGCAATTTCTGTGTTTCATCGTCAATAAGAAGGTCCAAGGCATACAGTAAACCTGAAGTGAAGCATCGGAATCTATAACCAGTGTCACAGGAATGGTTCAAATCATAGTCAGTAAGAAGAGTCAGTCTTCTTTTACTTAACTCGGCATTGTACCTTTTCAAATTAATTCCGATGCAATTTCCGTGTTTCATCGTCAATAAGGAGGTCCAAGGGATACAGTAAACCTTAGGTGAAGCATCGGAATCTATAGCTAGTGTCACAGGAATGGTTCAAAGCATAGGCAGTAGGAAGAGTCAGTCTTCTTGCCCATAAGTCGGCATAGTGCCTTTTGTATTTAATTCCGATGCAATTTCTGTGTTTCATCGTCAATAACAAGGTCCAAGGGATACAGTAAACCTGGAGTGAAGCATCGGAATCTATAACTAGTGTCACAGGAATGGTTCAAAACATAGACAGTAAGAAGAGTCAGACTTCTTGTACATAAGTCGACTTTGTGCCTTTTTTATTTAATTCCGATGCAATTTCTGTGATGCATCGTCAATAAGAAGGTCAGAGGGATACAATAAACCTGGAGTGAAGCATCGGAATCTATAACTAGTGTCACTGGAATGGTTCAAAATATAGACAGTAAGAAGAGTCAGTCTTCTTGTACTTAAGTCGGCATTGTGCTTTTTCTATTTAATTCCGATGCAATTTCTGTGTTTCATCGTCAATAAGAAGGTCCAAGGCATACAGTAAACCTGAAGTGAAGCATCGGAATCTATAACCAGTGTCACTGGAATGGTTCAAAACATAGCCAGTAAAAAGAGTCAGTCTTCTTGTACTTAAGTCGGCATTGTGCCTTTTCTATTTAATTCCGATGCAATTTGTGTGTTTCATCGTCAATAAGAACGTCCAAGGGATACAGTAAACCTGGAGTGATGCATCGGAATCTATGACTAGTGTCACAGGAATGGTTCAAAACATAGACAGTAAGAAGAGTCAGTCTCCTTGTACTTAAGTCGACATTGTGCCATATCTATTTAATTCCGATGCAATTTCCGTGTTTCATCGTCAATAAGAAGTTCCAAGGGATACAGTAAACCTGAGGTGAAGCATCGGAATCTATAGCTAGTGTCACAGGAATGTTTAAAACATAGGCAGTAAGAAGAGTCAGTCTTCTTGCCCTTATGTCGGCATAGTGCCTTTTGTATTTAATTGCGATGCAATTTCTGTGTTTCATCATCAATAAGAAGGTCCAAGGGATACAGTAAACCTGGAGTGTAGCATCGGAATCAATAACTAGTGTCACAGGAATGGTTCAAAACATAGACAGTAAGAAGAGACAATCTTCGTATACTTAAGTCGGCATTTTGCCTTTTGTATTTAATTCCGATGCAATTTCGGTGTTTCATCGTCAATAAGAAATTCCAAGGGATACAGTAAACCTGAGGTGAAGCATCGGAATCTATAACTAGTGTCACAGGAATGGTTCAAAACATAGTCAGTAAGAAGAGTCAGTCTTCTTGTACTTAAGTCGGCATTGTACGTTTTCTAATTAATTCCGATGCAATTTCCGTGTTTCAAAGTCAATAAGAAGGTCCAAGGGTTACAGTAAACCTGAGGTGAAGCATCGGAATCTATAGCTAGTGTCACAGGAATGGTTCAAAACATAGGCAGTAAGAAGAGTCAGTCTTTTTGCCCTTAAGTCGGCATAGTGCCTTTTGTATTTAATTCCGATGCAATTTCTGTGTTTCATCGTCAATAACAAGGTCCAAGGGATACAGTAAACCTGGAGTGAAGCATCGGAATCTATAACTAGTGTCACAGGAATCGTTCAAAACGTAGACAGTAAGAAGAGCCAGACTTCTGGTACTTATGTCGACATTGTGCCTTTTCTATTTAATTCCGATGCAATTTCTGTGTTTCATTGTCTATAAGAAGGTCAGAGGGATACAATAAACCTGAAGTGAAGCATCGGAATCTATAACTAGTGTCACAGGAATGGTTCAAAACAAAGTCAGTAAGAAGAGTCAGTCTTCTTGTCCTTAAGTCGGCATTGTGCCATTTGCATTTAATTCCGATGCAATTTCTGTGTTTCATCGTCAGTAAGAAGGTCCAAGGGATACAGTAAACCTGGAGTGAAGCATCGGAATCTATTACTAGTGTCACAGGATTGGTTCAAAACATAGACAGTAAGAAGAGTCAGTCTTCGTGTACTTAAGTCGGCATTTTGCCTTTTGTATTTAATTCCGATGCAATTGCTGTGTTTCATCGTCAATAACAAGGTCCATGGGATACAGTAAACCTCAAGTGAAGCATCGGAATCTATAAGTAGTGTCACAGGAATGGTTCAAAACATAGACAGTAGAAGAGTCAGTCTTCTTGTACTTAAGTCGGCATTGTGCCTTTTGTATTTAATTCCGATGCAATTTCTGTGTTTCATCGTCAATAAGAAGGTCCAAGAGAAACAGTATACCTGAAGTGAAGCTTCGGAATCTATAACTAGTGTCACAGGAATGGTTCAAAACATAGACAGTAGGAAGAATCAGTCTTCTTGTCCTTAAGTCGGCATTGTGCCTTTTGTGTTTAATTCCGATCCAATTTCTGTGTTTCATCGGCAATAAGATCAGAGGGATACAGTAAACCTGAAGTGAAGCTTCGGAATCTATAACTAGTGTCACAGGAATGGTTCAAAACATAGACAGTAGGAAGAATCAGTCTTCTTGTACTTAAGTCGGTATTGTGCCTTTTGTAATTAATTGCGATGCAATTTCTGTGTTTCATCGGCAACAAGAAGGTCAGAGCGATACAGTAAACTTGAAGTGAAGCATCGGAATCCAAAACTAATGTCACAGGAATGGTTCAAAACATAGACAGTAGGAAGAGTCACTCTTCTTGTACTTAAGTCGGCATTGTGCCTTTTGTATTTAATTCCGATGCAATTTCTGTGTTTCATCGTCAATAAGAAAGTCAGAGGGATACAGTAAACCAGATGTGAAGCATCAGAATCAATAACTAGTGTCACAGGAAATGTTCAAAACATAGACAGTAGGAAGAATCAGTCTTCTTGTACTTCAGTCGGCATTGTGCCTTTTCTATTTAATTCCGATGCAATTTCTGTGTTTCATCGTCAATAAGAAGGTCCAAGGCATACAGTAAACCTGAAGTGAAGCATCGGAATCTATAACCAGTGTCACAGGAATGGTTCAAATCATAGTCAGTAAGAAGAGCCAGTCTTCTTTTACTTAAGTCGGCATTGTACCTTTTCAAATTAATTCCGATGCAATTTCCGTGTTTCATCGTCAATAAGAAGGTCCAAGGGATACAGTAAACCTTAGGTGAAGCATCGGAATCTATAGCTGGTGTCACAGGAATGGTTCAAAGCATAGGCAGTAGGAAGAGTCAGTCTTCTTCCCCATAAGTCGGCATAGTGCCTTTTGTATTTAATTCCGATGCAATTTCTGTGTTTCATCGTCAATAACAAGGTCCAAGGGATACAGTAAACCTGGAGTGAAGCATCGGAATCTATAACTAGTGTCACAGGAATGGTTCAAAACATAGACAGTAAGAAGAGTCAGACTTCTTGTACATAAGTCGACTTTGTGCCTTTTTTATTTAATTCCGATGCAATTTCTGTGATGCATCGTCAATAAGAAGGTCAGAGGGATACAGTAAACCTGGAGTGTAGCATCGGAATCTATAACTAGTGTCACAGGAATGGTTCAAAGCATAGATAGTAAGAAGAGTCAATCTTCGTATAATTAAGTCGGCATTTTGCCTTTTGTATTTAATTCCGATGCAATTTCGGTGTTTCATCGTCAATAAGAAGTTCCAAGGGATACAGTAAACCTGAGGTGAAGCATCGGAATCTATAACTAGTGTCACAGGAATGGTTCAAAACATAGTCAGTAAAAAGAGTCAGTCTTCTTTTACTTAAGTCGGCATTGTACCTTTTCAAATTAATTCCGATGCAATTTCCGTGTTTCATCGTCAATAAGAAGGTCCAAGGGATACAGTAAACCTGAGGTGAAGCATCGGAATCTATAGCTAGTGTCACAGGAATGGTTCAAAACATAGGCAGTAAGAAGAGTCAGCCTTCTTGCCCTTAAGTCGGCATAGTGCCTTTTGTATTTAATTCCGATGCAATTTCTGTGTTTCATCGTCAATAACAAGGTCCAAGGGATACAGTAAACCTGGAGTGAAGCATCGGAATCTATAACTAGTGTCACAGGAATGGTTCAAAACATAGAAAGTAAGAAGAGTCAGACTTCTTGTACATAAGTCGACTTTGTACCTTTTTTATTTAATTCCGATGCAATTTCTGTGATGCATCGTCAATAAGAGGGACAGAGGGATACAATAAACCTGGAGTGAAGCATCGGAATCTACAACTTGTGTCACTGGAATGGTTCAAAATATAGACAGTAAGAAGGGTCAGTCTTCTTGTACTTAAGTCGGCATTGTGCCTTTTCTATTTAATTCCGATGCAATTTCTGTGTTTCATCGTCAATAAGAAGGTCCAAGGCATACAGTAAACCTGAAGTGAAGCATCGGAATCTATAACCAGTGTCACAGGAATGGTTTAAAACATAGCCAGTAAAAAGAGTCAGTCTTCTTGTACTTAAGTCGGCATTGTGCCTTTTCTATTTAATTCCGATGCAATATGTGTGTTTCATCGTCAATAAGAACGTCCAAGGGATACAGTAAACCTGGAGTGATGCATCGGAATCTATAACTAGTGTCACAGGAATGGTTCAAAACATAGCCAGTAAGAAGAGTCAGTCTTCTTGTACTTAAGTCGACATTGTACCATATCTATTTAATTCCGATGCAATTTCCGTGTTTCATCGTCAATACGAAGGTCCAAGGGATACAGTAAACCTGAGGTGAAGCATCGGAATTTATAGCTAGTGTCACAGGAATGGTTAAAACATAGGCAGTAAGAAGAGTCAGTCTTCTTGCCCTTAAGTCGGCATAGTGCCTTTTGTATTTATTCCGATGCAATTTCTGTGTTTCATCGTCAATAAGAAGGTCCAAGGGATACAGTAAACCTGGAGTGTAGCATCGGAATCTATAACTAGTGTTACAGGAATGGTTGAAAACATAGACAGTAAGAAGAGTCAATCTTCGTATACTTAAGTCGGCATTTTGCCTTTTGTATTTAATTCCGATGCAATTTCGGTGTTTCATCGTCAATACGAAGTTCCAAGGGATACAGTAAACCTGAGGTGAAGCATCGGAATCTATAACTAGTGTCACAGGAATGGTTCAAAACATAGTCAGTAAGAAGAGTCAGTCTTCTTGTACTTAAGTCGGCATTGTACGTTTTCTAATTAATTCCGATGCAATTTCCGTGTTTCATCGTCAATAAGAAGGTCCAAGGGATACAGTAAACCTGAGGTGAAGCATCGGAATCTATAGCTAGTGTCACAGGAATGGTTCGAAACATCGGCAGTAAGAAGAGTCAGCCTTTTTGCCCTTAAGTCGGCATAGTGCCTTTTGTATTTAATTCCGATGCAATTTCTGTGTTTCATCGTCAATAACAAGGTCCAAGGGATACAGTAAACCTGGAGTGAAGCATCGGAATCTATAACTAGTGTCACAGGAATCGTTCAAAACGTAGACAGTAAGAAGAGTCAGACTTCTTGTACTTAAGTCGACATTGTGCCTTTTCTATTTAATTCCGATGCAATTTCTGTGTTTCATTGTCAATAAGAAGGTCAGAGGGATACAATAAACCTGAAGTGAAGCATCGGAATCTATAACTAGTGTCACAGGAATGGTTCAAAACATAGTCAGTAAGAAGAGTCAGTCTTCTTGTCCTTAAGTCGGCATTGTGCCATTTGCATTTAATTCCGATGCAATTTCTGTGTTTCATCGTCAGTAAGAAGGTCCAAGGGATACAGTAAACCTGGAGTGAAGCATCGGAATCTATAACTAGTGTCACAGGATTGGTTCAAAACATAGACAGTAAGAAGAGTCAGTCTTCGTGTACTTAAGTCGGCATTTTACCTTTTGTATTTAATTCCGATGCAATTGCTGTGTTTCATCGTCAATAACAAGGTCCATGGGATACAGTAAACCTGAAGTGAAGCATCGGAATCTATAACTAGTGTCACAGGAATGGTTAAAAGCATAGTCAGTAAGAAGAGTCGGTCTTCTTGTACTTAAGTCGGCATGGTGCCTTTTAATATGTAATTCCGATGCAATATCAGTGTTTCATCGTCAATAAGAAGGTAGAAGTGATACAGTAGACTTGAAGTGAAGCATCGGAATCTATAACTAGTGTAACAGGAATGGTTCAAACATAGACAGTAGGAAGAGTCAGTCTTCTTGTACTTAAGTCGGCATTGTGCCTTTTCTATTTAATTCCGATGCAATTTCTGTGTTTCATCGTCAATAAGAAGGTCAGAGGGATACAGTAAACCTGAAGTGAAGCATCGGAATCTATAACTAGTGTCACAGGAATGGTTCAAAACATAGTCAGTAAGAAGAGTCAGTCTTCTTGTACTTAATTCGGCATTTAGCCTTTCGTATTGAATTCCGATGCAATTTATGTGCCTCACCGTCAATGAGAAGGTCAGAGGCATACAGTAAACCTGAAGTGAAGCATCGGAATCTATAACTAGTGTCACAGGAATGGTTCAAACGTAGACAGCAAGAAGAGTCAGTCTTCATGTACCTAAGACGGCATTGTGCCTTTTGTATATAATTCCGATGCAATTTCTGTGTTTCATCGTCCATATGAAGGTCAGAGGTATACAGTAAACCGGAAGTGAAGCATCGGAATCTATAAGTGGTGTGACAGGAATGGTTCAAAACATAGTCAGTAAGAAGAGTCAGTCTTCTTGTCCTTAAGTCGGCATTGTGCCTTTAGTATTTAATTCCGATTCAATTTCTGTGTTTCATCGTCAATAAGAAGGTCCAAGGAATACAGTAAATCTGGAGTGAAGCATCGGAATCTATAATTAGAGTCACAATAGTGGTTCAAAACATAGACAGTAAGAAGAGTCAGTCATCTTGTACTTATTTCGGGATTGTGCCTTTTGTATTTAGTTCCGATGCAATTTCTGTTTTTCATCGTCAATAAGAAGGTCAAAGGGATACGGTAAACCTGGAGTGAAGCATCGGAATCTATAACTAGTGTCACAGGAATGGTTCAAAACATAGACAGTAAGAGAAGTCAGTCTTCGTGTACTTAAGACGGCATTTAGCCTTTTGTATTTACTTCCGATGCAATTTCTGTGTTTCATCGTCAATAAGAAATTCCAAGGTTTACAGTAAACCTGAGGTGAAGCATCGGAATCTATAACTAGTGTCACAGGAATGGTTCAAAACATAGTCAGTAAGAAGAGTCAGTCTTCTTGTACTTAAGTCGGCATTGTACATTTTCTATTTAATTCTGATGCAATTTCTGTGTTTCATCGTCAATAAGAAGGTCCAAGGGATACAATAAACCTGGAGGGAAGCATCGAAACCTATAACTAGTGTCACAGGAATGGTTCAAAACGTAGACAGTTAGAAGAGTCAGACTTCTTGTACTTAAGTCGACATTGTGCCTTTTCTATTTAATTCCGATGCAATTTCTGTGTTTCATTGTCATTAAGAAGGTCGGAGGGATACAATAAACCTGAATTGAAGCATCGGAGTCTATAACTAGTGTCACAGGAATGGTTCAAAACATAGACAGTAAGAAGAGTCAGACTTCTTGTACATAAGTCGATTTTGTGCCTTTTCTATTTAATTCCGATGCAATTTCTGTGATGCATCGTCAATAAGAAGGTCAGAGGGATACAATAAACCTGGAGTGAAGCATCGGAATCTATAACTAGTGTCACTGGAATGGTTCAAAATATAGACAGTAAGAAGAGTCAGTCTTCTTGTACTTAAGTCGGCATTGTGCCTTTTCTATTTCATTCCGCTGCAATTTCTGTGTTTCATCGTCAATAAGAAGGTCCAAGGCATACAGTAAAACTGAAGTGAAGCATCGGAATCTATAACCAGTGTCACAGGAATGGTTCAAAACATAGCCAGTAAGAAGAGTCAGTCTTCTTGTACTTAAGTCGGCATTGTGCATTTTCTATTTAATTCCGATGCATTTTGTGTGTTTCATCGTCAATAAGAACGTCCAAGGGATACAGTAAACCTGGAGTGATGCATCGGAGTCTATAACTAGTGTCACAGGAATGGTTCAAAACATAGACAGTAAGAAGAGTCAGTCTTCTTGTACTTAAGTCGGCATTGTGCCTGTTGTATTTAATTCCGATGCAAAATCTGTGTTTCATCGTCAATAAGAAGGTCCAAGAGAAACAGTATACCTGAAGTGAAGCATCGGAATCTATAACTAGTGTCACAGGAATGGTTCAAAGCATAGTCAGTAAGAAGAGTCAGTCTTCTTGTCCTTAAGCCGGCATTGTGCCTTTTGTGTTTAATTCCGATCCAATTTCTGTGTTTCATCGGCAATAAGATCAGAGGGATACAGTAAACCTGAAGTGAAGCTTCGGAATCTATAACTAGTGTCACAGGAATGGTTCAAAACATAGACAGTAGGAAGAGTCAGTCTACATATGCTTAAATCAGCATTGTGCCTTTTGTATTTAATTCCGAAGCAATATCTGTGTTACATCGCCAATAAGAAGGTCCAAGGCATACAGTAAACCAGATGTGAAGCATCAGAATCAATAACTAGTGTCACAGGAATGGTTCAAAACATAGTCAGTAAGAAGATTCAGTCTTCTTGTACTTAAGTCGGCATTGTGCCTTTTGTATTTAATTCTGATGCAATTTCTGTGTTTCATCGTCAATAAGAAGGTCCAAGGGATATAGTAAACCTCAAGTGAAGCATCGGGATCTATAACTAGTGTCACAGGAATGGTTCAAATCATAGTCAGTAGTAAGAGTCGGTCTTCATGTACTTAAGTCGGCATTGCGCCTTTTAATATGTAATTCCGATGCAATTTCAGTGTTTCATCGTCAATAAGAAGGTAGTGGTGATACAGTAGACCTGAAGTGAAGCATCGGAATCTATAACTAGTTTCACAGGAATGGTTCAAACATAGACAGTAGGAAGAGTCAGTCTTCTTGTACTTAAGTCGGCATTGTGCCTTTTCTATTTAATTCCGATGCAATTTCTGTGTTTCATCGTCAATAAGAAGGTCCAAGGCATACAGTAAACCTGAAGTGAAGCATCGGAATCTATAACCAGTGTCACAGGAATGGTTCAAATCATAGTCAGTAAGAAGAGTCAGTCTTCTTTTACTTAACTCGGCATTGTACCTTTTCAAATTAATTCCGATGCAATTTCCGTGTTTCATCGTCAATAAGGAGGTCCAAGGGATACAGTAAACCTTAGGTGAAGCATCGGAATCTATAGCTAGTGTCACAGGAATGGTTCAAAGCATAGGCAGTAGGAAGAGTCAGTCTTCTTGCCCATAAGTCGGCATAGTGCCTTTTGTATTTAATTCCGATGCAATTTCTGTGTTTCATCGTCAATAACAAGGTCCAAGGGATACAGTAAACCTGGAGTGAAGCATCGGAATCTATAACTAGTGTCACAGGAATGGTTCAAAACATAGACAGTAAGAAGAGTCAGACTTCTTGTACATAAGTCGACTTTGTGCCTTTTTTATTTAATTCCGATGCAATTTCTGTGATGCATCGTCAATAAGAAGGTCAGAGGGATACAATAAACCTGGAGTGAAGCATCGGAATCTATAACTAGTGTCACTGGAATGGTTCAAAATATAGACAGTAAGAAGAGTCAGTCTTCTTGTACTTAAGTCGGCATTGTGCTTTTTCTATTTAATTCCGATGCAATTTCTGTGTTTCATCGTCAATAAGAAGGTCCAAGGCATACAGTAAACCTGAAGTGAAGCATCGGAATCTATAACCAGTGTCACTGGAATGGTTCAAAACATAGCCAGTAAAAAGAGTCAGTCTTCTTGTACTTAAGTCGGCATTGTGCCTTTTCTATTTAATTCCGATGCAATTTGTGTGTTTCATCGTCAATAAGAACGTCCAAGGGATACAGTAAACCTGGAGTGATGCATCGGAATCTATGACTAGTGTCACAGGAATGGTTCAAAACATAGACAGTAAGAAGAGTCAGTCTCCTTGTACTTAAGTCGACATTGTGCCATATCTATTTAATTCCGATGCAATTTCCGTGTTTCATCGTCAATAAGAAGTTCCAAGGGATACAGTAAACCTGAGGTGAAGCATCGAAATCTATAGCTAGTGTCACAGGAATGTTTAAAACATAGGCAGTAAGAAGAGTCAGTCTTCTTGCCCTTATGTCGGCATAGTGCCTTTTGTATTTAATTGCGATGCAATTTCTGTGTTTCATCATCAATAAGAAGGTCCAAGGGATACAGTAAACCTGGAGTGTAGCATCGGAATCAATAACTAGTGTCACAGGAATGGTTCAAAACATAGACAGTAAGAAGAGACAATCTTCGTATACTTAAGTCGGCATTTTGCCTTTTGTATTTAATTCCGATGCAATTTCGGTGTTTCATCGTCAATAAGAAATTCCAAGGGATACAGTAAACCTGAGGTGAAGCATCGGAATCTATAACTAGTGTCACAGGAATGGTTCAAAACATAGTCAGTAAGAAGAGTCAGTCTTCTTGTACTTAAGTCGGCATTGTACGTTTTCTAATTAATTCCGATGCAATTTCCGTGTTTCAAAGTCAATAAGAAGGTCCAAGGGTTACAGTAAACCTGAGGTGAAGCATCGGAATCTATAGCTAGTGTCACAGGAATGGTTCAAAACATAGGCAGTAAGAAGAGTCAGTCTTTTTGCCCTTAAGTCGGCATAGTGCCTTTTGTATTTAATTCCGATGCAATTTCTGTGTTTCATCGTCAATAACAAGGTCCAAGGGATACAGTAAACCTGGAGTGAAGCATCGGAATCTATAACTAGTGTCACAGGAATCGTTCAAAACGTAGACAGTAAGAAGAGCCAGACTTCTGGTACTTATGTCGACATTGTGCCTTTTCTATTTAATTCCGATGCAATTTCTGTGTTTCATTGTCTATAAGAAGGTCAGAGGGATACAATAAACCTGAAGTGAAGCATCGGAATCTATAACTAGTGTCACAGGAATGGTTCAAAACAAAGTCAGTAAGAAGAGTCAGTCTTCTTGTCCTTAAGTCGGCATTGTGCCATTTGCATTTAATTCCGATGCAATTTCTGTGTTTCATCGTCAGTAAGAAGGTCCAAGGGATACAGTAAACCTGGAGTGAAGCATCGGAATCTATTACTAGTGTCACAGGATTGGTTCAAAACATAGACAGTAAGAAGAGTCAGTCTTCGTGTACTTAAGTCGGCATTTTGCCTTTTGTATTTAATTCCGATGCAATTGCTGTGTTTCATCGTCAATAACAAGGTCCATGGGATACAGTAAACCTCAAGTGAAGCATCGGAATCTATAAGTAGTGTCACAGGAATGGTTCAAAACATAGACAGTAGAAGAGTCAGTCTTCTTGTACTTAAGTCGGCATTGTGCCTTTTGTATTTAATTCCGATGCAATTTCTGTGTTTCATCGTCAATAAGAAGGTCCAAGAGAAACAGTATACCTGAAGTGAAGCTTCGGAATCTATAACTAGTGTCACAGGAATGGTTCAAAACATAGACAGTAGGAAGAATCAGTCTTCTTGTCCTTAAGTCGGCATTGTGCCTTTTGTGTTTAATTCCGATCCAATTTCTGTGTTTCATCGGCAATAAGATCAGAGGGATACAGTAAACCTGAAGTGAAGCTTCGGAATCTATAACTAGTGTCACAGGAATGGTTCAAAACATAGACAGTAGGAAGAATCAGTCTTCTTGTACTTAAGTCGGTATTGTGCCTTTTGTAATTAATTGCGATGCAATTTCTGTGTTTCATCGACAACAAGAAGGTCAGAGCGATACAGTAAACTTGAAGTGAAGCATCGGAATCCAAAACTAATGTCACAGGAATGGTTCAAAACATAGACAGTAGGAAGAGTCACTCTTCTTGTACTTAAGTCGGCATTGTGCCTTTTGTATTTAATTCCGATGCAATTTCTGTGTTTCATCGTCAATAAGAAAGTCAGAGGGATACAGTAAACCAGATGTGAAGCATCAGAATCAATAACTAGTGTCACAGGAAATGTTCAAAACATAGACAGTAGGAAGAATCAGTCTTCTTGTACTTCAGTCGGCATTGTGCCTTTTCTATTTAATTCCGATGCAATTTCTGTGTTTCATCGTCAATAAGAAGGTCCAAGGCATACAGTAAACCTGAAGTGAAGCATCGGAATCTATAACCAGTGTCACAGGAATGGTTCAAATCATAGTCAGTAAGAAGAGCCAGTCTTCTTTTACTTAAGTCGGCATTGTACCTTTTCAAATTAATTCCGATGCAATTTCCGTGTTTCATCGTCAATAAGAAGGTCCAAGGGATACAGTAAACCTTAGGTGAAGCATCGGAATCTATAGCTGGTGTCACAGGAATGGTTCAAAGCATAGGCAGTAGGAAGAGTCAGTCTTCTTCCCCATAAGTCGGCATAGTGCCTTTTGTATTTAATTCCGATGCAATTTCTGTGTTTCATCGTCAATAACAAGGTCCAAGGGATACAGTAAACCTGGAGTGAAGCATCGGAATCTATAACTAGTGTCACAGGAATGGTTCAAAACATAGACAGTAAGAAGAGTCAGACTTCTTGTACATAAGTCGACTTTGTGCCTTTTTTATTTAATTCCGATGCAATTTCTGTGATGCATCGTCAATAAGAAGGTCAGAGGGATACAATAAACCTGGAGTGAAGCATCGGAATCTATAACTAGTGTCACTGGAATGGTTCAAAATATAGACAGTAAGAAGAGTCAGTCTTCTTGTACTTAAGTCGGCATTGTGCCTTTTCTATTTAATTCCGATGCAATTTCTGTGTTTCATCGTCAATAAGAAGGTCCAAGGCATACAGTAAACCTGAAGTGAAGCATCGGAATCTATAACCAGTGTCACTGGAATGGTTCAAAACATAGCCAGTAAAAAGAGTCAGTCTTCTTGTACTTAAGTCGGCATTGTGCCTTTTCTATTTAATTCCGATGCAATTTGTGTGTTTCATCGTCAATAAGAACGTCCAAGGGATACAGTAAACCTGGAGTGATGCATCGGAATCTATGACTAGTGTCACAGGAATGGTTCAAAACATAGACAGTAAGAAGAGTCAGTCTCCTTGTACTTAAGTCGACATTGTGCCATATCTATTTAATTCCGATGCAATTTCCGTGTTTCATCGTCAATAAGAAGTTCCAAGGGATACAGTAAACCTGAGGTGAAGCATCGGAATCTATAGCTAGTGTCACAGGAATGTTTAAAACATAGGCAGTAAGAAGAGTCAGTCTTCTTGCCCTTATGTCGGCATAGTGCCTTTTGTATTTAATTGCGATGCAATTTCTGTGTTTCATCATCAATAAGAAGGTCCAAGGGATACAGTAAACCTGGAGTGTAGCATCGGAATCAATAACTAGTGTCACAGGAATGGTTCAAAACATAGACAGTAAGAAGAGACAATCTTCGTATACTTAAGTCGGCATTTTGCCTTTTGTATTTAATTCCGATGCAATTTCGGTGTTTCATCGTCAATAAGAAATTCCAAGGGATACAGTAAACCTGAGGTGAAGCATCGGAATCTATAACTAGTGTCACAGGAATGGTTCAAAACATAGTCAGTAAGAAGAGTCAGTCTTCTTGTACTTAAGTCGGCATTGTACGTTTTCTAATTAATTCCGATGCAATTTCCGTGTTTCAAAGTCAATAAGAAGGTCCAAGGGATACAGTAAACCTGAGGTGAAGCATCGGAATCTATAGCTAGTGTCACAGGAATGGTTCAAAACATAGGCAGTAAGAAGAGTCAGTCTTTTTGCCCTTAAGTCGGCATAGTGCCTTTTGTATTTAATTCCGATGAAAGTTCTGTGTTTCATCGTCAATAACAAGGTCCAAGGGATACAGGAAACCTGGAGTGAAGCATCGGAATCTATAACTAGTGTCACAGGAATCGTTCAAAACGTAGACAGTAAGAAGAGCCAGACTTCTGGTACTTAAGTCGACATTGTGCCTTTTCTATTTAATTCCGATGCAATTTCTGTGTTTCATTGTCTATAAGAAGGTCAGAGGGATACAATAAACCTGAAGTGAAGCATCGGAATCTATAACTAGTGTCACAGGAATGGTTCAAAGCAAAGTCAGTAAGAAGAGTCAGTCTTCTTGTCCTTAAGTCGGCATTGTGCCATTTGCATTTAATTCCGATGCAATTTCTGTGTTTCATCGTCAGTAAGAAGGTCCAAGGGATACAGTAAACCTGGAGTGAAGCATCGGAATCTATTACTAGTGTCACAGGATTGGTTCAAAACATAGACAGTAAGAAGAGTCAGTCTTCGTGTACTTAAGTCGGCATTTTGCCTTTTGTATTTAATTCCGATGAAATTGCTGTGTTTCATCGTCAATAACAAGGTCCATGGGATACAGTAAACCTCAAGTGAAGCATCGGAATCTATAAGTAGTGTCACAGGAATGGTTCAAAACATAGACGGTAGAAGAGTCAGTCTTCTTGTACTTAAGTCGGCATTGTGCCTTTTGTATTTAATTCCGATGCAATTTCTGTGTTTCATCGTCAATAAGAAGGTCCAAGAGAAACAGTATACCTGAAGTGAAGCTTCGGAATCTATAACTAGTGTCACAGGAATGGTTCAAAACATAGACAGTAGGAAGAATCAGTCTTCTTGTACTTAAGTCGGCATTGTGGCTTTTGTAATTAATTCCGATGCAATTTCTGTGTTTCATCGACAATAAGAAGGTCAGAGCGATACAGTAAACTTGAAGTGAAGCATCGGAATCCAAAACTAATGTCACAGGAGTGGTTCAAAACATAGACTGTAGGAAGAGTCAGTCTTCTTGTACTTAAGTCGGCATTGTGCCTTATGTATTTAATTCCGATGCAATTTCTGTGTTTCATCGTCAATAAGAAAGTCAGAGGGATACAGTAAACCAGATGTGAAGCATCAGAATCAATAACTAGTATCACAGGAATGGTTCAAAACATAGACAGTAAGAAGATTCAGTCTTCTTGTACTTAAGTCGGCATTGTGCTGTTTGTATTTAATTCTGATGCAATTTCTGTGTTTCATCGTCAATAAGAAGGTCCAAGGGATACAGTAAACCTGCAGTGAAGCATCGGAATCTATAAGTAGTGTCACAGAGACGGTACAAAACATAGACAGTAAGATGAGTCAGTATTCTTGTACTTAAGTCGGCATTGTGCTTTTTGTATTTATTTCCGATGCAATTTCTGTGTTTCATCGTCATTAACAAGGTCCAAGGGATACAGTAAACCTCAAGTGAAGCATCGGAATCTATAACTGGTGTCACAGGAATGGTTCAAATCATAGTCAGTAGTAAGAGTCGGTCTTCATGTACTTAAGTCGGCATGGTGCCTTTTAATATGTAATTCCGATGCAATTTCAGTGTTTCGTCGTCAATAAGAAGGTAGAAGTGATACAGTAGACCTGAAGTGAAGCATCAGAATCAATAACTAGTATCACAGGAATGGTTCAAAACATAGACAGTAGGAAGAGTCAGTCTTCTTGTACTTAAGTCGGCATTGTGCCTTTTCTATTTAAGTCCGATGCAATTTGTGTGTTTCATCGTCAATAAGAAGGTCCAAGGGATACAGTAAACCTGAGGTGAAGCATCGGAATCTATAGCTGCTGTCACAGGAATGGTTCAAAACATAGGCAGTAAGAAGAGTCAGTCTTCTTGCCCTTAAGTCGGCATAGTGCCTTTTGTATTTAATTCCGATGCAATTTCTGTGTTTCATCGTCACTAAGAAGGTCCAAGGGATACAGTAAACCTGGAGTGTAGCATCGGAATCTATAACTAGTGTCACAGGAATGGTTCAAAACATAGACAGTAAGAAGAGTCAATCTTTGTATACTTAAGTCGTCATTTTGCCTTTTGTATTTAATTCCGATGCAATTTCGGTGTTTCATCGTCAATAAGAAGTTCCAAGGGATACAGTAAACCTGAGGTGAAGCATCGGAATCTATAACTAGTGTCACAGGAATGGTTCAAAACATAGTCAGTAAGAAGAGTCAGTCCTCTTGTACTTAAGTCGGCATTGTACCTTTTCTAATTAATTCCGATGCAATTTCCGTGTTTCATCGTCAATAAGAAGGTCCAAGGGATACAGTAAACCTGAGGTGAAGCATCGGAATCTATAGCTAGTGTCACAGGAATGGTTCAAAGCATAGGCAGTAAGAAGAGTCAGTCTTCTTGCCCTTAAGTCGGCATAGTGCCTTTTGTATTTAATTCCGATGCAATTTCTGTGTTTCATCGTCAATAACAAGGTCCAAGGGATACACTAAACCTGGAGTGAAGCATAGGAATCTATAACTAGTGCCACAGGAATGGTTCAAAACATAGACAGTAAGAAGAGTCAGACTTCTTGTACTTAAGTCGGCATTGTGCCTTTTCTATTTAATTCCGATGCAATTTCTGTGATGCATCGTCAATAAGAAGGTCAGAGGGATAAAATAAACCTGGAGTGAAGCATCGGAATCTATAACTAGTGTCACTGGAATGGTTCAAAATATAGACAGTAAGAAGAGTCAGTCTTCTTGTACTTAAGTCGGCATTGTGCCTTTGTATTTAATTCCGATGAAATTTCTGTGTTTCATCGTCAATAAGAAGGTCCAAGGGATACAGTAAACCTGAAGTGAAGCATCGGAATCTATAACTAGTGTCCCAGGAATGGTTCAAATCATAGACAGTAGGAAGGGTCAGTCTTCTTGTACTTAAGTCGGCATTGTGCCTTTCGTATTTAATTCCGATGCAATTTCTGTGTTTCATCGTCAATAAGATGGTCCAAGGGATACGGCAAGCCTGGAGTGAAGCATCGGAATCTATAACTAGTGTCACGGGAATGGTTCAAAACATAGACAGTAAGAGGAGTCAGTCTTCTTGTCCTTAAGTCGACTTGGTGCCATTTCTATTTAATTCCGATGCAATTTCTGTGTTTCATCGTCAATAAGAAGGTCAGAGGGATACAATAAACCTGAAGTGAAGCATCAGAATCTATAACTAGTGTCACAGGAATGGTTTAAAACAATGTCAGTAAGAAGAGTCAGTCTTCTTGTCCTTAAGTCGGCATTGTGCCTTTTGTATTTAATTCTGATGAAATTTTTGTGTTTCATCGTCAATAAGATGGTCCAGGGGATACAGTAAACCTGCAGTGAATCATCGGAATCTATAACTAGTGTCACAGGAATGGTTCAAAGCATAGAGAGTAAGAAAAGTCAGTCTTCGTGTACTTAAGTCGGCATTTAGCCTTTTGCATTTACTTCCGATGCAATTTCTGTGTTTCATCGTCAATAAGAAATTCCAAGGTTTACAGTAAACCTGAGGTGAAGCATCGGAATCTATAACTAGTGTCACAGGAATGGTTCAAAACATAGTCAGTAAGAAGAGTCAGTCTTCTTGTACTTAAGTCGGCATTGTGTCTTTTGTATTTAATTCCGATGCAATTTCTGTGTTTCGTCATCAATAAGAAGGTCAGAGGGATACAGTAAACCTGAAGTGAGGCATCGGAATCCAAAACTAGTGTCACAGGAATGGTTCAAAACATAGACAGTAGAAAGAGTCAGTCTTCTTGTACGTAAGTCGGCATTGTGCCTTTTGTATTTAATTCTGATGCAATTTCTGCGTTTCATCGTCAAAAAGATGGTCCTAGGTATACAGTAAAACTAAAGTGAAGCATCGGAATCTATAACTAGTTTCACAGGAATGGTTCAAAGCATAGTCAGTAAGAAGAGTCAGTCTTCTTGTACTTATCACAGGAATCGTTCAAAACATAGTCAGTAAGAAGAGTCAGTATTCTTGTACTAAAGAAGGCATAGTGCCTTTTCTATTAAATCCGATGCAATTTCTGTGTTTCATCGTCAATAAGAAGGTCCAAGTGATACAGTAAACCTGGAGTGAAGCATCGGAATCTATAACTAGTCTCAATGGTATGGTTCAAAAAATAGACAGTAAGAAGAGTCAGTCTTCTTGTACTTAAGTCCGCATTGTGCCTTTTCTATTTAATTCCGATGCAATATCTGTGTTTCATCGTCAATAAGAAGGTCAGAGGGTACAGTAATCCTGAAGTGAAGCATCGGAATCTATAACTAGTGTCAAAGGAATGGTTCAAAACATTGTAAGAAGAGTCAGTCTTCTTGTACTTAAGTCGGCATTGTGCCTTTTCTATTTAATTCCGATGCAATTTCTGTGTTTCATCGTCAATAAGTAGGGTTCAAGGGATACAGTAAACCTGGAGTGAAGCTTCGGAATCTATAAATAGTGTCACAGGAATGGTTCAAAACATAGACAGTAAGAAGAGTCAGTCTTCGTGTACTTAAGTCGGCATTTTGCCTTTTGTATTTAATTCCGATGCAATTTCTGTGTTTCATCGTCAATAAGAAGGTCCAAGGGATACAGTAAACCTGAGGTGAAGCATCGGAATCTATAACTAGTGTCACAGGAATGGTTCAAATCATAGTCAGTAAGAAGAGTCAGTCTTCTTGTACTTATGACGGCATTGTACGTTTCCTATTTAATTCCGATGCAATTTCTGTGTTTCATCGTCAATAAGAAGGTCCAAGGGATACAGTAAACCCGGAGTGAAGCATCGTAATCTGTAACTAGTGTCACAGGAACGGCTCAAAACATAGACAGTAGGAAGAGTCGGTCTTCTTGTACTTAAGTCGGCATTGTGCCTTTTCTATTTAATTTCGATGCAATTCCTGTGTTTCATCGTCAATAAGAAGGTCGAAGGGATATAGTAAACCTGGAGTGAAGCAACGGATTCTATAACTAGTGTCACAGTAATGGTTCAAAGCATAGACAGTAAAATGAGTCAGTCTTCTTGAACTTAATTCTGCATTGTGCCTTTTCTATTTAATTCCGATGCAATATCTGTGTTTCATCGTCAATAAGAAGGTCCAAGGTATACAGTAAACCTGAAGTGAAGCATCTGATAACTAGTGTCACAGGAATGGTTCAAAACATAGTCAGTAAGAAGAGTCAAACTTCTTGTACTTAAGTCGGCATTGTGCCTTTCCTATTTAATTCCGATGCAATTTCTGTGTTTCATCGTCAATATGAAGTTCCAAGGGATACAGTAAATGTGGAGTGAAGCATCGGAATCTATATCTAGTGTCCATGGAATGGTTCAAAACATAGTCAGTAAGAAGAGTCAGTCTTCTTGTACTTAAGACGACATTGTGCCTTTTCTATTTAATTTCGATGCAATTTCTGTGTTTCATCGTCAATAAGAAGGTCCAAGGGATACAGTAAACCTGAAGTGAAGCATCGGAATCTATAACTAGTGTCACAGGAATGGTTCAAAACATAGTCAGTAAGGAGAGTCAGTCTTCTTGTACTTAAATCGGCATTGTGCCTTTTGTATTTAATTCCGATGCATTTTCTGTGTTTCATCGCCAATAAGAAGGTCCAAGGGATACAGTAAACTTGAAGTGAAGCATCGGAATTTATAACTGGTGTCACAGGAAGGGTTCAAAACATAGTCAGTAAGGAGAGTCAGTCTTCTTGTACTTTAGTCGGCATTGTGCCTTTAGTGTCTAATTCCGATGCAATTGCTGTCTTTCATCGTCAATACGAAGGACCAAGGGATACAGTAAACCTGGAGTGAAGCATCGGAATCTATAACTAGTGTCACAGGGATGGTTAAAAACATAGACAGTAAGAAGAGTCAGTCTTCTTGTACTTAAGTCGGCATTGTGCCTTTTCTATTTAATTCCGATGCAATTTCTGTGTTTCATTGTCAATAAGAAGGTCAGATGGATACAGTAATCCTGAAGTGGAGCGTCGGAATCTATAACTAGTGTCACAGGAATGGTTCAAAGCAAGGTCAGTAAGAAGACTCAGTCTTCTTGTCCTTAAGTCGGCATTGTGCCTTTTGTATTTAATTCCGATGCAATTTCTGTGCTTCATCGTCAATAAGAAGGTCCAAGGTATACAGTAAACCTGAAGTGAAGCATCTGATCTATAACTAGTGTCACAAGAATGGTTCAAAACATAGTCAGTAAGAAGAGTCGGACTTCTTGTACATAATTCTGCTTTGTGCATTTTGTATTTAATTCCGATGCAATTTCTGTGTTTCATCGTCAATAAGAAGGTCCAAGGGATACAGTTAATCTGAAGTGAAGCAGCGGAATTTATAACTAGTGTCACAGGAATGGTTCAAAACATAGACAGTAGGAAGAGTCGGTCTTCATGTACTTAAGTCGGCATTGTGCCTTTTGCATTTAATTCCGATGCAATTTCTGTGTTTCATCGTCAATAAGAAGGTCCAAGGGATACAGTAAACCTGAAGTGTAGCATCGGAATCTATAACTAGTGTCACAGGAATGGTTCAAACATAGTCAGTAGGAAGAGTCAGTCTTCTTGTACTTAAGTCGGCATTGTGCCGTTTGTATTTAATTCCGATGCAATTTCTGTGTTTCATCGTCAATAAGAAGGTCAGAGGGGTACAGTAAACCTGAAGTGAAGCATCGGAATCTACAACTAGTGTCACAGGAATGGTTCAAAACATAGACAGTAAGAAGAGTCAGTCTCCTTGTACTTAATTCAGCACTGTGCCTTTTCTAATTAATTCCGATGCAATTTCTTTGTTTCATCGTCAATATGAAGGTCCAAGGGATATAGTAAACCAGAAGTGAACCATCGGAATTTATAACTAGTGTCACGGGAATGGTTCAAACATAGTCAGTAAGAAGAGTCAGTCTTCTTGTACTTAAGCCGGCATTGTGCCTTTTCTATTTAATTCCGATGCAATTTCTGTGTTTCATCGTCAATAAGAAGGACCAAGGGATACAGTTAACCTAAAGTGAAGCATCGGAGTCTATAACTAGTGTCACAGTACTGGTTCAAAAATAGACAGTAAGAAGAGTCAGTCATCTTGAACTGAAATCGGCATTGTGCATTTTGTATTTAATTCCGATGCAATTTCTGTGTTTCATCGTCAATAAGAAGGTCAGAGGGATACAGTAAACCAGAAGTGAAGCATCGGAATCCATAACTAGTGTCACAGGAATGGTTCAAACACAGTCAGTAAGAAGAATTAGTCTTCTTGTACTTAAGTCAGCATTGTGCCTTTTGTATTTAATTCCGATGCAATTTCTGTGTTTCATCGTCAATAAGAAGGTCCAAGGCATACAGTAAACCCGGAGTGAAGCATCGGAATCTATAACTAGTGTCAATGGAATGCTTCAAACATAAACAGTAGGAAGAGTCAGTCTTCTTGTACTTAAGTCGGCATTGTGCCGTTTGTATTTAATTCCGATGCAATTTCTGTGTTTCATCGTCAATAAGAAGGTCAGAGGGGTACAGTAAACCTGAAGTGAAGCATCGGAATCTACAACTAGTGTCACAGGAATGGTTCAAAACATAGACAGTAAGAAGAGTCAGTCTCCTTGTACTTAATTCAGCACTGTGCCTTTTCTAATTAATTCCGATGCAATTTCTTTGTTTCATCGTCAATATGAAGGTCCAAGGGATATAGTAAACCAGAAGTGAACCATCGGAATTTATAACTAGTGTCACGGGAATGGTTCAAACATAGTCAGTAAGAAGAGTCAGTCTTGTTGTACTTAAGTCGGCATTGTGCCTTTTCTATTTAATTCCGATGCACTTTCTGTGTTTCATCGTCAATAAGAAGGTCAGAGGGATACAGTAATCCTGAAGTGGAGCATCGGAATCTATAACTAGTGTCACAGGAATGGTTCAAAACAAGGTCAGTAAGAAAACTCAGTCTTCTTGTCCTTAAGTCGGCATTGTGCCTTTTGTATTTAATTCCGGTGCAATTTCTGTGTTTCATCGTCAATAAGAAGATCCATGGGTTACAGTAATCCTGGAGTGAAGCATCGGAATCTATAACTAGTGTCACAGGAATGGTTCAAAACATAGACAGTAAGAAGAGTCAGACTTCTTGTACTTAATTCTGCTTTGTGCATTTTGTGTTTAATTACGATGCAATTTCTGTGTTTCATCGTCAATAAGAAGGTCCAAGGGATACAGTAAACCTGAAGTGAAGCATCGGAATTTATAACTAGTGTCACAGGAATGGTTCAAAGCATAGTCAGTAAGAAGAGTCAGTCTTCTTGTACTTAAGTCGGCATTGTGCCTTTTGAATTTAATTCCGATGCAATTTCTGTGTTTCATCGTCAATAAGAAGGACCAAGGGATACAGTAAACATGGAGTTAAGCATCGGAATCTATAACTAGTGCCACAGGGATGGTTCAAAACATAGACAGTAAGAAGAGTCAGTCTTCTTGTACTTAAGTCGGCATTGTGCCTTTTCTATTTAATTCCGATGCAATTTCTGTGTTTCATCGTCGATAAGAAGGTCAGAGGGATACAGTAAACCTGAAGTGAAGCATCGGAATCCATAACTAGTGTCACAGGAATGGTTCAAAACATAGTCAGTAAGAAGAGTTAGTCTTCTTGTACTTAAGTCGCCATTGTGCCTTTTGTATTTAATTCCGATGCAATTTCTGTAGTTCATCGTCAATAAGAAGGTCCAAGGGATGCAGTAAACCTGGAGTGAAGCATCGGAATCTATAACTAGTGTCACAGGAATGGTTCAAAACATAGTCAGTAAGAAGAGTCAGTCTTCTTGTACTTAAGTCGGCATTGTGCTTTTTCTATTTAATTCCGATGCAATTTCTGTGTTTCATCGTCAATAAGAAGGTCAGAGGGATACAATAAACCTGAAGTGAAGCATCGGAATCTATAACTAGTGTCACAGGAATGGTTCAAAGCAAAGTCAGTAAGAAGAGTCAGCTTCTTGTCCTTAAGTCGGCATTGTGCGTTTTGTATTTAATTCCGATGCAATTCCTGTGTTTCATCGTCAATAAGAAGGTCCAAGGGATACAGTAAACCGGGAGTGAAGCATCGGAATCTGTAACTAGTGTCAATGGAATGGATCAAAACATAGTCAGTAAGGAGAGTCAGTCTTCTTGTACTTAAGTCGGCATTGTGCCTTTTCTATTTAATTCCGATGCAATTTCTGTGTTTCATCGTAAATAAGAAGGTCCAAGGGATATAGTAAACCTGGAGTGAAGCATCGGAATCTATAACTAGTGTCACAGGAATGGTTCAAAACATAGACAGTAAGAAGAGTCAGTCTTCTTGTACTTACGTCGACATTGCGCCTTTTCTATTTAATTCCGATGCAATTTCTGTGTTTCATCGTCAATAAGAAGGTCAGAGGGATACAATAAACCTGAAGTGAAGCATCGGAATCTATAACTAGTGTCACAGGAATGGTTCAAAACAAAGTCAGTAAGAAGAGTCACTCTTCTTGTCCTTAAGTCGGCATTGTGCCTTTTGTATTTAATTCCGATGCAATTTCTGTGTTTCATCGTCAATAAGGTGGTCCAAGGGATACAGTAAACCTGAAGTGAAGCGTCGGAATCTATAGCTAGTGTCACAGGAATGCTTCAAAACATAGTCAGTAAGAAGAGTCAGTCTTCTTGTCCTTATGTCGGCATTGTGCCTTTTGTAATTAATTCCGGTGCAATTTCATGTTTCATCGTCGATAAGAAGGTCCAAGGGATACAGTAAACCTGGAGTGAAGCATCGGAATCTATAACTACTGTCACAGGAATGGTTCAAAGCATAGACAGTAAGAAGAGTCAGTCTTCTTGACCTTAATTCTGCTTTGTGCCTTTTGTATTTAATTCCGATGCAATTTCTGTGTTTCATCGTCAATAAGAAGGTCCAAGGTATACAGTAAAAATGAACTGAAGCATCAGATCTGTAACTAGTGTCACAGGAATGGTTCAAAACATAGTCAGTAAGAAGAGTCAAGTTTTTGTACTTAAGTCGGCATTGTGCCTTTTCTATTTAATTCCGATGCAATTTCTGTGTTTCATCGTCAATAAGAAGGTGCAAGGGATACAGTAAACCTGGAGTGAAGCATCGGAATTTATAACTAGTGTCACAGGAATGGTTCAAAACATAGTCAGTAAGAAGATTCAGTCTTCTTGTACTTAAGTCGGCATTGTGCCTTTTTATTTACCTCCGATGCAATTTCTGTGTTTCATCGTCAATAAGAAGGTCATAGGGATACAATAAACCTGAAGTGAAGCATCGGAATCTATAACTAGTGTCACAGGATTGGTTCAAAGCAAAGTCACTAAGAAGAGTCATTCTTCTTGTCCTTAGGTCGGCATTGTGCCTTTTGTATTTAATTCCGATGCAATTTCTGTGTTTCATCGTCAATAAGAAGGTCCAAGGGATACAGTAAACATGGAGTGAAGCATCGGAATCTATAACTGGTGTCAATGGAATGGTTCAAGACATAGTGAGAAAGAGGAGTCAGTCTTCTTGTACTTTAGTCGGCATTGTGCCTTTTGTATTTAATTCCGATGCAATTGCTGTGTTTCATCGTTAATAAGAAGGTCCAAGGGATACAGTAAACCTGGAGTGAAGCATCGGAATCTATAATTAGTGTCACGGGGATGGTTCAAAGCATAGACAGTAAGAAGAGTCAGTCTTGTTGTACATAAGTCGGCATTGTGCCTTTTCTATTTAATTCCGATGCAATTTCTGTGTTTCATCGTCAATAAGAAGGTCAGAGGGATACAGTGATCCTGAAGTGGAGCATCGGAATCTATAACTAGTGTCACAGGAATGGTTCAAAACAAGGTCAGTAAGAAGACTCAGTCATCTTGTCCTTAAGTCGTCATTGTGCCTTTTGTATTTAATTCCGGTGCAATTTCTGTGTTTCATCGTCAATAATAAGATCCAAGGGTTACAGTAAACCTGGAGTGAAGCATCGGAATCTATAACTAGTGTCACAGGAATGGTTCAAACATAGACAGTAAGAAGAGTCAGACTTCTTGTACTTAATTCGGCTTTGTGCAATTTGTATTTAATTCCGATGCAATTTCTGTGTTTCATCGTCAATAAGAAGGTCCAAGGGATACAGTAAACCTGAAGTGAAGCATCGGAATCTATAACTAGTGACACAGGGATGGTTCAAAACATAGACAGTAAGAAGAGTCAGTCTTCTTGTACTTAAGTCGGCATAGTGCCTTTTGTATTTAATTCCGATGCAATTTCTGTGTTTCATCGTCAATAAGAAGGTCCAAGGGACACAGTAAACCTGGAGTGAAGCATCGGAATGTGTAACTAGTGTCACAGGAATGGTTCAAATCATAGACTGTAAGAAGAGTCAGTCCTCGTGCACTTCAGTCGGCATTTTGCCTTTTGTATTTAATTCCGATGCAATTTTTGTGTTTCATACTCAATAAGAAGGTCCAAGGGATACAGTAAACTTGAAGTGAAGCATCGGGATCTATAACTAGTGTCACAGGAATCGTTCAAACCATAGTCAGTAAGAAGAGTCAGTCTTCTTGTACTTAAGTCGGCATAGTGCCTTTTCTATTTAATTCCGATGCAATTTGTGTGTTTCATCGTCAATAAGAAAGTCCAAGGGATACAGTAAACCTGGAGTGAAGCATCGGAATCTATAACTAGTGACACAGGGATGGTTCAAAACATAACTAGTGTCAATTGTATGGTTCAAAACATGGACGGTAAGAAGAGTCAGTCTTCTTGTATTTAAGTCGGCATTGTGCCTTTTGGATTTAATTACGAAGCAATGTCTGTGTTTCTTTGTCATTAAGAAGGTCAGAGGGATACAGTAAACCTGAAGTGAAGCATCGGAATCTATAGCTAGTGTCACAGGAATGGTTCGAAGCATAGTCAGTAAGAAGAGTCAATCTTGTTGTCCTTAAGTCGGCACTGTGCCTTTTGTATTTAATTCCGATGCAATTTCTGTGTTTCATCGTCAATAAGAAGGTCCAAGGGATGCAGTAAAACAGGAGTGAAGCATCGGAATCTGAATCTCGTGTCACAGAAATGGTTCAAAACATAGACAGTAAGAAGAGTCAGTCTTCTTGTACTTAATTCGACATTGTGCCTTTTGTATTTAATTCCGATGCAATATCTGTGTTTCATCGTCAATAACAAGGTCCAAGGGATACAGTAAACCTCAAGTGAAGCATCGGAATTTATAACGGGTGTCACAGGGATGGTTCAAAACATAGACAGTAAGAAGAGTCAGCCTTGTTGTACTTAAGTCGGCATTGTGCCTTTTCTATTTAATTCCGATGCAATTTCTGTGTTTCATCGTCAATAAGAGAGTCCAAGGGATACAGTAAACATGAAGTGAAGCATCGGAATTTATAACTAGTGTCAATGGAATGGTTCAAAACGTTGTCAGTAAGAAGAGTCAGTCTTCTTGTACTTAAGTCGGCATTGTTCCTTTTCTATTTATTTCCGATGCAATTTCTGTGTTTCATCGTCAATAAGAAGGTCCATGGGATATAGTAAACCTGGAGTGAAGCATCGGAATCTATTAATAGTGTCACAGGAATGGTTCAAACATAGACAGTAAGAAGAGTCAGTCTTCTTGTACTTACGTCGACATTGTGCCCTTTCTATTTAAATCCGATGCAATTTCTGTGTTTCATCGTCAATATGAAGGTCCAAGGGATACAGTAAACCTGAAGTGAAGCTTCGGAATCTATAGATAGTGTCACAGGAATGGTTCAAAACATAGACAGTAAGAAGTGTCAGTCTTCTTGTCCTTAAGTCGGCATTGTGCCTTTTGTAATTAATTCCGCAGCAATTTCTGTGTTTCATCCTCAATAAGAAGGTCCAAGGGATACAGTAAACCTGGAGTAAAGCATCGGAATCTATAACTAGTGTCACAGGAATGGTTCAAAACATAGACAGTAGGAAGAGTCAGTCCTCTTGTACTTAATTCTGCTTTGTGCCATTTGTACTTAATTCCGATGCAATTTCTGTGGTTCATAGTCAATAAGAAGGTCCAAGGTATACAGTAAACCTGAAGTGAAGCACCGGAATTTATAACTAGTGTCACAGGAATGGTTCAAAACATAGTCAGTAAGGAGAGTCAGTCTTCTTGTACTTAAGTCGGCATGGTGCCTTTTGTATTTAATTCCGATGCAATTTCTGTGTTTCATCGTCAATAAGAAGGTCAGAGGGGTACAGTAAACCAGAAACCTGAAGCGAAGCATCGTAATCTATAGCTAGTGTCACAGGAATGGTTCAAAACATAGACAGTAAGAAGAGTCAGTCTTCTTGTACTTAATTCTGCTTTGTGCCTATTGTATTTAATTCCGATGCATTTTCTGTGTTTCATCGTCAATAAGTAGGGTCCAAGGGATACAGTAAACCTGGAGTGAAGCTTCGGAATCTATAACTAGTGTCACAGGAATGGTTCAAAACATAGACAGTAAGAAGAATCAGTCTTCGTGTACTTAAGTCGGCATTTTGCCTTTTGCATTTAATTCCGATGCAATTTCTGTGTTTCATCGTCAATAAGAAGGTCCAAGGGATACAGTAAACCTGAGGTGAAGCATCGGAATCTATAACTAGTGTCAATGGAATGGTTCAAAACATAGACAGTAAGTAGGGTCAGTCTTCATGTACTTAAGTTGGCATTGTGCCTTTTGTATTTAATTCCGATGCAATTTCTGTGTTTCATCGTCAATAAGAAGGTCAGAGGGGTACAGTAAACCTGAAGTGAAGCATCGGAATCTACAACTAGTGTCACAGGAATGGTTCAAAACATAGACAGTAAGAAGAGTCAGTCTCCTTGTACTTAATTCTGCACTGTGCCTTTTGTAATTAATTCCGATGCAATTTCTTTGTTTCATCGTCAATATCAAGGTCCAAGGGATATAGTAAACCTGAAGTGAACCATCGGAATTTATAACTAGTGTCACGGTACTGGTTCAAACATAGTCAGTAAGAAGAGTCAGTCTTCTTGTACTTAAGTCGGCATTGTGCCTTTTCTATTTAATTCCGATGCAATTTCTGTGTTTCATCGTCAATAAGAAGATCCAAGGGATATAGTAAACCTGGAGTGAAGCATCGGATTCTATAACTAGTGTCACAGGAATGGTTCAAAACATAGACAGTAAGATGAGTCAGTCTTCTTGAACTTAATTCTGCATTGTGCCTTTTGTATTTAATTCCGATGCAATTTCTGTGTTTCATCGTCAATAAGAAGGTCCAAGGGATACAGTAAACCTGAAGTGAAGCATCGGAATCTATAACTAGTGTCACAGGGATGGTGTAAAACATAGACAGTAAGAAGAGTCAGTCTTCTTGTACTTAAGTCGGCATTGTGCCTTTTCTATTTCATTCAGATGCAATTTCTGTGTTTCATCGTCAATAAGAAGGTCAGAGGGATACAGTAATCCTGAAGTGGAGCGTCGGAATCTATAACTAGTGTCACAGGAATGGTTCAAAACAAGGTCAGTAAGAAGACTCAGTCTTCTTGTCCTTAAGTCGGCATTGTGCCTTTTGTATTTAATTCCGATGCAATATCTGTGTTTCATCGTCAATAAGAAGGTCCAAGGGATACAGTAAACCTGGAGTGAAGCATCGGAATCTATAACTAGTGTCACAGGAATGGTTCAAAACATAGACAGTAAGAAGAGTCAGACTTCTTGTACTTAATTCTGCTTTGTGCATTTTGTATTTAATTCCGATGCAATTTCTGTGTTTCATCGTCAATAAGAAGGTCCAAGGGATACAGTAAACCTGAAGTGAAGCATCGAAATTTATAACTAGTGTCACAGGAAGGGTTCAAAACGTAGACAGTAGGAAGAGTCGGTCTTCATGTACTTGAGTCGGCATTGTGCCTTTTGCATTTAATACCGATGCAATTTCTGTGTTTCATCGTCAATAAGAAGGTCCAAGGGATACAGTAAACTTGAAGTGAAGCATCGGAATCTATAACTAGTGTCACAGGAATGGTTCAAATCATAGACAGTAGGAAGAGTCAGTCTTCTTGTACTTAAGTCGGCATTGTGCCGTTTGTATTTAATTCCGATGCAATTTCTGTGTTTCATCGTCAATAAGAAGGTCCAAGGTATACAGTAAACCTGAAGTGAAGCATCTGATCTATAACTAGTGTCACAGGAATGGTTCAAAACATAGTCAGTAAGAAGAGTCAAACTTGTTGTACTTAAGTCGGCATTGTGCCTTTTCTATTTAATTCCGATGCAATTTCTGTGTTTCATCGTCAATAAGAAGGTCAGAGGGGTACAGTAAACCTGAAGTGAAGCATCGGAATCTACAACTAGTGTCACAGGAATGGTTCAAAACATAGACAGTAAGAAGAGTCAGTCTCCTTGTACTTAATTCTGCACTGTGCCTTTTGTAATTAATTCCGATGCAATATCTTTGTTTCATCGTCAATATCAAGGTCCAAGGGATATAGTAAACCTGAAGTGAACCATCGGAATTTATAACTAGTGTCACGGTACTGGTTCAAACATAGTCAGTAAGAAGAGTCAGTCTTCTTAAACTTAAGTCGGCATTGTGCCTTTTCTATTTAATTCCGATGCAATTTCTGTGTTTCATCGTCAATAAGAAGTACCAAGGGATACAGTAAACCTGGAGTGAAGCATCGGAGTCTATAACTAGTGTCACAGGACTGGTTCAAAAATAGACAGTAAGAAGAGTCAGTCTTCTTGAACTGAAATCGGCATTGTGCATTTTGTATTTAATTCCGATGCAATTTCTGTGTTTCATCGTCAATAAGAAGATCCAAGGGATATAGTAAACCTGGAGTGAAGCATCGGATTCTATAACTAGTGTCACAGGAATGGTTCAAAACATAGACAGTAAGATGAGTCAGTCTTCTTGAACTTAATTCTGCATTGTGCCTTTTGTATTTAATTCCGATGCAATTTCTGTGTTTCATCGTCAATAAGAAGGTCCAAGGGATACAGTAAACCTGAAGTGAAGCATCGGAATCTATAACTAGTGTCACAGGGATGGTTCAAAACATAGACAGTAAGAAGAGTCAGTCTTCTTGTACTTAAGTCGGCATTGTGCCTTTTCTATTTCATTCAGATGCAATTTCTGTGTTTCATCGTCAATAAGAAGGTCAGAGGGATACAGTAATCCTGAAGTGGAGCGTCGGAATCTATAACTAGTGTCACAGGAATGGTTCAAAACAAGGTCAGTAAGAAGACTCAGTCTTCTTGTCCTTACGTCGGCATTGTGCCTTTTGTATTTAATTCCGATGCAATTTCTGTGTTTCATCGTCAATAAGAAGGTCCAAGGCATACAGTAAACCTGGAGTGAAGCATCGGAATCTATAACTAGTGTCACAGGAATGGTTCAAAACATAGACAGTAAGAAGAGTCAGACGTCTTGTACTTAATTCTGCTTTGTGCATTTTGTATTTAATTCCGATGCAATTTCTGTGTTTCATCGTCAATAAGAAGGTCCAAGGGATACAGTAAACCTGAAGTGAAGCATCGAAATTTATAACTAGTGTCACAGGAAGGGTTCAAAACGTAGACAGTAGGAAGAGTCGGTCTTCATGTACTTGAGTCGGCATTGTGCCTTTTGCATTTAATACCGATGCAATTTCCGTGTTTCATCGTCAATAAGAAGGTCCAAGGGATACAGTAAACTTGAAGTGAAGCATCGGAATCTATAACTAGTGTCACAGGAATGGTTCAAAACATAGACAGTAGGAAGAGTCAGTCTTCTTGTACTTAAGTCGGCATTGTGCCGTTTGTATTTAATTCCGATGCAATTTCTGTGTTTCATCGTCAATAAGAAGGTCCAAGGTATACAGTAAACCTGAAGTGAAGCATCTGATCTATAACTAGTGTCACAGGAATGGTTCAAAACATAGTCAGTAAGAAGAGTCAAACTTGTTGTACTTAAGTCGGCATTGTGCCTTTTCTATTTAATTCCGATGCAATTTCTGTGTTTCATCGTCAATAAGAAGGTCCATGGGATACAGTAAACGTGGAGTGAAGCATCGGAATCTATAACTAGTGTCAATGGAATGGTTCAAAACATAGTGAGTAAGAAGAGTCAGTCTTCTTGTACTTAAGTCGGCATTGTGTCTTTTCTATTTAATTTCGATGCAATTCCTGTGTTTCATCGTCAATAAAAGGTCCAAGGGATATAGTAAACCTGGAGTGAAGCATCGGATTCTATAACTAGTGTCACAGGAATGGTTCAAAACATAGACAGTAAGAAGAGTCAGTCTTCTTGTACTTAATTCGGCTTTGTACCATTTGTATTTAATTCCGATGCAATTTCTGTGCTTCATCGTGAATAAGAAGGTCCAAGGGATACAGTAAACCTGAAGTGAAGCATCGGAATCTATAACTAGTGTCACAGGACTGGTTCAAAAGATAGACAGTAAGATGAGTCAGTCTTCTTGAACTTAATTCTGCATTGTGCCTTTTGTATTTAATTCCGATGCAATTTCTGTGTTTCATCGTCAATAAGAAGGTCCAAGGTATACAGTAAACCTGAAGTGAAGCATCGGAATCTATAACTATTGTCACAGGAATGGTTCAAAGCATTGTCAGTAAGGAGAGTCAGTCTTCTTGTACTTAAGTCGGCATTGTTCCTTTTGTATTTAATTCCGATGCATTTTCTGTGTTTCATCGTCAATAAGAAGGTCTAAGGGATACAGTAAACCTGAAGTGAAGCATCGTAATTTATAACTAGTGTCACAGGAAGGGTTCAAAACATAGTCAGTAAGGAGAGTCAGTCCTCTTGTACTTTAGTCGTCATTGTGCCTTTTGTATTTAATTCCGATGCAATTGCTGTGTTTCATCGTCAATAAGAAGGACCAAGGGATACAGTAAAACTGGAGTGAAGCATCGGCATCTATAACTAGTGTCACAGGGATGGTTCAAAACATGGACAGTAAGAAGAGTCAGTCTTGTTGTACTTAAGTCGGCATTGTGCCTTTTCTGTTTAATTCCGATGCAATTTCTGTGTTTCATCGTCAATAAGAAGGTCAGAGGGGTACAGTAAACCTGAAACCTGAAGTGAAGCATCGTAATCTATAGCTAGTGTCACAGGAATGGTTCAAAACATAGACAGTAAGAAGAGTCAGTCTTCTTGTACTTAATTCTGCTTTGTGCCTATTGTATTTAATTCCGATGCATTTTCTGTGTTTCATCGTCAATAAGTAGGGTCCAAAGGATACAGTAAACCTGGAGTGAAGCTTCGGAATCTATAACTAGTGTCACAGGAATGGTTCAAAACATAGACAGTAAGAAGAATCAGTCTTCGTGTACTTAAGTCGGCATTTTGCCTTTTGCATTTAATTCCGATGCAATTTCTGTGTTTCATCGTCAATAAGAAGGTCCAAGGGATACAGTAAACCTGAGGTGAAGCATCGGAATCTATAACTAGTGTCAATGGAATGGTTCAAAACATAGACAGTAAGTAGGGTCAGTCTTCATGTACTTAAGTTGGCATTGTGCCTTTTGTATTTAATTCCGATGCAATTTCTGTGTTTCATCGTCAATAAGAAGGTCAGAGGGGTACAGTAAACCTGAAGTGAAGCATCGGAATCTACAACTAGTGTCACAGGAATGGTTCAAAACATAGACAGTAAGAAGAGTCAGTCTCCTTGTACTTAATTCTGCACTGTGCCTTTTGTAATTAATTCCAATGCAATTTCTTTGTTTCATCGTCAATATCAAGGTCCAAGGGATATAGTAAACCTGAAGTGAACCATCGGAATTTATAACTAGTGTCACGGTACTGGTTCAAACATAGTCAGTAAGAAGAGTCAGTCTTCTTGTACTTAAGTCGGCATTGTGCCTTTTCTATTTAATTCCGATGCAATTTCTGTGTTTCATCGTCAATAAGAAGTACCAAGGGATACAGTAAACCTGGAGTGAAGCATCGGAGTCTATAACTAGTGTCACAGGACTGGTTCAAAAATAGACAGTAAGAAGAGTCAGTCTTCTTGAACTGAAATCGGCATTGTGCATTTTGTATTTAATTCCGATGCAATTTCTGTGTTTCATCGTCAATAAGAAGATCCAAGGGTTATAGTAAACCTGGAGTGAAGCATCGGATTCTATAACTAGTGTCACAGGAATGGTTCAAAACATAGACAGTAAGATGAGTCAGTCTTCTTGAACTTAATTCTGCATTGTGCCTTTTGTATTTAATTCCGATGCAATTTCTGTGTTTCATCGTCAATAAGAAGGTCCAAGGGATACAGTAAACCTGAAGTGAAGCATCGGAATCTATAACTAGTGTCACAGGGATGGTTCAAAACATAGACAGTAAGAAGAGTCAGTCTTCTTGTACTTAAGTCGGCATTGTGCCTTTTCTATTTCATTCAGATGCAATTTCTGTGTTTCATCGTCAATAAGAAGGTCAGAGGGATACAGTAATCCTGAAATGGAGTGTCGGAATCTATAACTAGTGTCACAGGAATGGTTCAAAACAAGGTCAGTAAGAAGACTCAGTCTTCTTGTCCTTAAGTCGGCATTGTGCCTTTTGTATTTAATTCCGATGCAATTTCTGTGTTTCATCGTCAATAAGAAGGTCCAAGGGATACAGTAAACCTGGAGTGAAGCATCGGAATCTATAACTAGTGTCACAGGAATGGTTCAAAACATAGACAGTAAGAAGAGTCAGACTTCTTGTACTTAATTCTGCTTTGTGCATTTTGTATTTAATTCCGATGCAATTTCTGTGTTTCATCGTCAATAAGAAGGTCCAAGGGATACAGTAAAGCTGAAGTGAAGCATCGAAATTTATAACTAGTGTCACAGGAACTGTTCAAAACGTAGACAGTAGGAAGAGTCGGTCTTCATGAACTTGAGTCGGCATTGTGCCTTTTGCATTTAATACCGATGCAATTTCTGTGTTTCATCGTCAATAAGAAGGTCCAAGGGATACAGTAAACTTGAAGTGAAGCATCGGAATCTATAACTAGTGTCACAGGAATGGTTCAAAACATAGACAGTAGGAAGAGTCAGTCTTCTTGTACTTAAGTCGGCATTGTGCCGTTTGTATTTAATTCCGATGCAATTTCTGTGTTTCATCGTCAATAAGAAGGTCCAAGGTATACAGTAAACCTGAAGTTAAGCATCTGATCTATAACTAGTGTCACAGGAATGGTTCAAAACATAGTCAGTAAGAAGAGTCAAACTTGTTTTACTTAAGTCGGCATTGTGCCTTTTCTATTTAATTCCGATGCAATTTCTGTGTTTCATCGTCAATAAGAAGGTCCATGGGATACAGTAAACGTGGAGTGAAGCATCGGAATCTATAACTAGTGTCAATGGAATGGTTCAAAACATAGTGAGTAAGAAGAGTCAGTCTTCTTGTACTTAAGTCGGCATTGTGTCTTTTCTATTTAATTTCGATGCAATTCCTGTGTTTCATCGTCAATAAAAGGTCCAAGGGATATAGTAAACCTGGAGTGAAGCATCGGAATCTATAACTAGTGTCACAGGAATGGTTCAAAGCATTGTCAGTAAGGAGAGTCAGTCTTCTTGTACTTAAGTCGGCATTGTTCCTTTTGTATTTAATTCCGATGCATTTTCTGTGTTTCATCGTCAATAAGAAAGTCTAAGGGATACAGTAAACCTGAAGTGAAGCATCGTAATTTATAACTAGTGTCACAGGAAGGGTTCAAAACATAGTCAGTAAGGAGAGTCAGTCCTCTTGTACTTTAGTCGGCATTGTGCCTTTTGTATTTAATTCCGATGCAATTGCTGTGTTTCATCGTCAATAAGAAGGACAAAGGGATACAGTAAAACTGGAGTGAAGCATCGGAATCTATAACTAGTGTCACAGGGATGGTTCAAAACATGGACAGTAAGAAGAGTCAGTCTTGTTGTACTTAAGTCGGCATTGTGCCTTTTCTGTTTAATTCCGATGCAATTTCTGTGTTTCATCGTCAATAAGAAGGTCAGAGGGATACAGTAATCCTGAAGTGGAGCATCGGAATCTATAACCAGTGTCACAGGAATGGTTCAAAGCAAGGTCAGTAAGAAGACTCAGTCGTCTTGTCCTTAAGTCGGCATTGTGCCTTTTGTATTTAATTCCGGTGCAATTTCTGTGTTTCATCGTCAATAAGAAGATCCAAGGGTTACAGTAAACCTGGCGTGAAGCATCGGAATCTATAACTAGTGTCACAGGAATGGTTCAAAACATAGACAGTAGGAAGAGTCAGACTTCTTGTACTTAATTCTGCTTTGTGCATTTTGTATTTAATTCCGATGCAATTTCTGTGTTTCATCGTCAATAAGAAGGTCCAAGGGATACAGTAAACCTGAAGTGAAGCATCGGAATTTATAACTAGTGCCACAGGAATGGTTCAAACCATAGTCAGTAGGAAGAGTCAGTCTTCTTGTACTTAAGTCGGCATTGAGCCTTTTGAATTTAATTCCGATGCAATTTCTGTAGTTCATCGTCAATAAGAAGGTCAGAAGGATACAATAAACCTGAAGTGAAGCATCGGAATCTATAACTAGTGTCACAGGAATGGTTCAAAGGAAAGTCAGTAAGAAGAGTCAGCTTCTTGTCCTTAAGTCGGCATTGTGCGTTTTGTTGTTAATTCCGATGCAATTCCTGTGTTTCATCGTCAATAAGAAGGTCCAAGGGATACAGTAAACCTGGAGTGAAGCATCGGAATCTGTAACTAGTGTCAATGGAATGGTTCAAAAAATAGTCAGTAAGGAGAGTCAGTCTTCTTGTACTTAAATCGGCATTGTGCCTTTTCTATTTAATTCCGATGCAATTTCTGTGTTTCATCGTCAATAAGAAGGTCTGGAGTGAAGCATCGGAATCTATAACTAGTGTCACAGGAATGGTTCAAAACATAGACAGTAAGAAGAGTCAGTCTTCTTGTACTTACGTCGACATTGTGCCTTTTCTAGTTAATTCCGATGCAATTTCTGTGTTTCATCGTCAATAAGAAGGTCAGAGGGATACAATAATCCTGAAGTGAAGCATCGGAATCTATAACTAGTGTCACAGGAATGGTTCAAAACAAAGTCGGTAAGAAGCTTCAGTCTTCTTGTCCTTAAGTCGGCATTGTGAATTTTGTATTTAATTCCGATGCAATTTCTGTGTTTCATCGTCAATAAGATGGACCAAGGGATACAGTAAACCTGAAGTGAAGCTTCGGAATCTATAGCTAGTGTCACAGGAATGCTTCAAAACATAGTCAGTAAGAAGAGTCAGTCTTCTTGTCCTTATGTCGGCATTGTGCCTTTTGTAATTAATTCCGATGCAATTTCTGTGTTTCATCGTCAATATGAAGGTCCAAGGGATACAGCAAACCTGGAGTGAAGCATCGGATTCTATAACTAGTGTCACAGGAATGGTTCAAAGCATAGACAGTAAGAAGAGTCAGTCTTCTTGACCTTAATTCTGCTTTGTGCCTTTTGTATTTAATTCCGATGCAATTTCTGTGTTTCATCGTCAATAAGAAGGTCCAAGGTATACAGTAAAAATGAAGTGAAGCATCGGATCTATAACTAGTGTCACAGGAATGGTTCAAAACATAGTCAGTAAGAAGAGTCAGGTTTTTGTCCTTAAGTCGGCATTGTGCATTTTCTATTTAATTCCGATGCAATTTCTGTGTTTCATCGTCAATAAGAAGGTGCAAGGGATACAGTAAACCTGGAGTGAAGCATCGGAATTTATAACTAGTGTCACAGGAATGGTTTAAAACATAGTCAGTAAGAAGAGTCAGTCTTCTTGTACTTAAGTCGGCATTGTGCCTTTTTATTTAATTCCGATGCAATTTCTGTGTTTCATCGTCAATAAGAAGGTCAGAGGGATACAATAAACCTGAAGTGAAGCATCGGAATCTATAACTAGTGTCACAGGAATGGTTCAAAGCAAAGTCAGTAAGAAGAGTCAGTCTTCTTGTCCTTAAGTCGGCATTGTGCTTTTTGTATTTAATTCCGATGCAATTTCTGTGTTTCATCGTCAATAAGAAGGTCCAAGGGATACAGTAAACATGGAGTGAAGCATCGGAATCTATAACTAGCGTCAATGGAATGGTTCAAAACATAGTCAGTAAGAAGAGTCAGTCTTCTTGTACTTAAGTCGGCATTGTGATTTTTCTATTTAATTCCGATGCAATTTCTGTGTTTCATCGTCAATAAGAAGGTCCAAGGGATATAGTAAGCCTGGAGTGAAGCATCGGCATCTATAACTAGTGTCACAGGAATTGATCAAAGCAAAGTCAGTAAGAAGAGTCAGTCTTCTTGTCCTTAAGTCGGCATTGTGACTTTTGAATTTAATTCCGATGCAATTTCTGTAGTTCATCGTCAATAAGAGGGTCAGAGGGGTACAATAAACCTGAAGTGAAGCATCGGAATCTATAACTAGTGTCACAGGAATGGTTCAAAGCAAAGTCAGTAAGAAGAGTCAGCTTCTTGTCCTTAAGTCGGCATTGTGCGTTTTGTATTTAATTCCGATGCAATTCCTGTGTTTCATCGTCAATAAGAAGGTCCAAGGGATACAGTAAACCAGGAGTGAAGCATCGGAATCTGTAACTAGTGTCAATGGAATGGTTCAAAAAATAGTCACTAAGGAGAGTCAGTCTTCTTGTACTTAAGTCGGCATTGTGCCTTTTCTATTTAATTCCGATGCAATTTCTGTGTTTCATCGTCAATAAGAAGGTCCAAGTGATATAGTAAACCTTGAGTGAAGCAATGGAATCTATAAATAGTGTCACAGGAATGGTTCAAATCATAGACAGTAAGAAGAGTCAGTCTTCTTGTACTTACGACGACATTGTGCCTTTTCTATTTAATTCCGATGAAATTTCTGTGTTTCATCGTCAATAAGAAGGTCAGAGGGATACAATAAACCTGAAGTGAAGCATCGGAATCTATAACTAGTGTCACAGGAATGGTTCAAAACAAAGTCAGTAAGAAGCTTCAGTCTTCTTGTCCTTAAGTCGGCATTGTGCCTTTTGTATTTAATTCCGATGCAATTTCAGTGTTTCATCGTCAATAAGAAGGTCCAAGGGATACAGTAAACCTGAAGTGAAGCTTCGGAATCTATAGCTGGTGTCACAGGAGTGGTTCAAAACATAGACTGTAAGAAGAGTCAGTCTTCTTGACCTCAATTCTGCTTTGTGCCTTTTGTATTTAATTCTGATGCAATTTCTGTGTTTCATCGTCAATAAGAAGGTCCAAGGTATACAGTAAAAATGAATCGAAGCATCGGATCTATAACTAGTGTCACAGGAATGGTTCAAAACATAGTCAGTAAGAAGAGTCAGGTTTTTGTCCTTAAGTCGGCATTGTGCCTTCTCTATTTAATTCCGATGCAATTTCTGTGTTTCATCGTCAATAAGAAGGTGCAAGGCATACAGTAAACCTGGAGTGAAGCATCGGAATTTATAACTAGTGTCACAGGAATGGTTCAAAACATAGTCAGTAAGAAGAGTCAGTCTTCTTGTACTTAAGTCGGCATTGTGCCTTTTTATTTAATTCCGATGCAATTTCTGTGTTTCATCGTCAATAAGAAGGTCAGAGGGATACAATAAACCTGAAGTAAAGCATCGGAATCAATAACTAGTGTCACAGGAATGGTTCAAAGCAAAGTCAGTAAGGAGAGTCAGTCTTCTTGTCCTTAAGTCGGCATTGTGCCTTTTGTATTTAATTCCGATGCAATTTCTGTGTTTCATCGTCAATAAGAAGGTCCAAGGGATTCAGTAAACATGGAGTGAAGCATCAAAATCTATAACTAGTGTCAATGGAATGGTTCAAAACATAGTCAGTAAGAAGAGTCAGTCTTCTTGTACTTAAGTCGGCATTGTGCTTTTTCTATATAATTCCGATGCAATTTCTGTGTTTCATCGTCAATAAGAAGGTCCAAGGGATATAGTAAGCCTGGAGTCAAGCATCGGAATCTATAACTAGTGTCACCGGAATGGTTCAAAACATAGACAGTAAGAAGAGTCAGTCTTCTTGTACTTACGTCGACATTGTGCCTTTTCTATTTAATTCCGATGCAATTTCTGTGTTTCATCGTCAATAAGAAGGTTAGAGGGATACAATAAGCCTGAAGTGAAGCATCGGAATCGATAACTAGTGTCACAGGAATGGTTCAAAACATAGACAGTATGAAGAGTCAGACTTCCTGTACTTACGTCGACATTGTGCTTTTTCTATTTAATTCCGATGCAATTTCTGTGTTTTATCGTCAATAAGAAGGTCAGAGGGATACAGTAATCCTGAAGTGGAGCGTCGGAATCTATAACTAGTGTCACAGGAATGGTTCAAAACAAGGTCAGTAAGAAGACTCAGTCTTCTTGTCCTTAAGTTGGCATTGTGCCTTTTGTATTTAATTCCGATGCGATTTCTGTGTTTCATCTTCAATAAGAAGGTCCAAGGGATACAGTAAACCTGGAGTGAAGCATCTGAATCTATAACTAGTGTCACAGGAATGGTTCAAAACATAGACAGTAAGAAGAGTCAGACTTCTTGTACTTAATTCTGCTTTGTGCATTTTGTATTTAATTCCGATGCAATTTCTGTGTTTCATCGTCAATAAGAAGGTCCAAGGGATACAGTAAACCTGAAGTGAAGCATCGGAATTTATAACTAGTGTCACAGGAATGGTTCAAAACATAGACAGTAGGAAGAGTCGGTCTTCATGTACTTAAGTCGGCATTGTGCCTTTTGCATTTAATTCCGATGCATTTTCTGTGTTTCATCGTCAATAAGAAGGTCCAAGGGATACAGTAAACCTGAAGTGAAGCATCGGAATCTATAACTAGTGTCACAGGAATAGTTCAAAACATAGACAGTAGGAAGAGTCAGTCTTCTTGTACTTAAGTCGGTATTGTGCCGTTTGTATTTAATTCCGATGCAATTTCTGTGTTTCATCGTCAATAAGACGGTGCAAGGGATACAGTAAACGTGGAGTGAAGCATCGGAATCTATAACTAGTGTCAATGGAATGGTTCAAAGCATAGTGAGTAAGAAGAGTCAATCGTCTTGTACTTAAGTCGGCATTGTGCCTTTTCTGTTTAATTTCGATGCAATTCCTGTGTTTCATCGTCAATAAGAAGGTCCAAGGGATATAGTAAACCTGGAGTGAAGCATCGGATTCTATAACTAGTGTCACAGGAATGGTTCAAATCATAGACAGCAAGAAGAGTCAGTCTTCTTGTACTTAATTCGGCTTTGTGCCTTTTGTATTTAATTCCGATGCAATTTCAGTGTTTCATCGTCAATAAGAAGGTCCAGGGATACAGTAAACCTGAAGTGAAGCATCGGAGTCAATAACTAGTGTCACAGAACTGGTTCAAAAATAGACAGTAAGATGACTCAGTCTTCTTGAACTTAATTCTGCATTGTGCCTTTTGTATTTAATTCCGATGCAATTTCTGTAGTTCATCGTCAATAAGAAGGTCCAAGGGATACAGTAAACCTGGAGTGAAGCATTGGAATCTATAACTAGTGTCACAGGAATGGTTCAAAGAAAAGTCAGTAAGAATAGTCAGTCTTATTGTACTTAAGTCGGCATTGTGCATTTTCTATTTAATTCTGATGCAATTTCTGCGTTTCATCGTCAATATGAAGGTCCAACCGATACAGTAAACCTCGACTGAAGCATCGGAATCTATAACTAGTGTCACAGGAATGGTTCAAAACATAGTCAGTAAGAAGAGTCAGTCTTCTTGTACTTAAGTCGGCATTGTGCCTTTTGTAATTAATTCCGATGCAATTTCTGTGTTTCATCGTCAATAAGAAGGTCCAAGGGATACAGTAAACCTGAAGTGAAGCATCGTAATTTATAACTAGTGTCACAGGAAGGGTTCAAAACATAGTCAGTAAGGAGAGTCAGTCTTCTTGTACTTTAGTCGGCATTGTGCCTTTTGTATTTAATTCCGATGCAATTGCTGTGTTTCATCGTCAATAAGAAGGACCAGGGGATACAGTAAACCTGGAGTGAAGCATTGGAATCTATAACTAGTGTCACAGGGATGGTTCAAAACATAGACAGTAAGAAGAGTCAGCCTTGTTGTACTTAAGTCGGCATTGTGCCTTTTCTATTTAATTCCGATGCAATTTCTGTGTTTCATCGTCAATAAGAAGGTCAGAGGGATACAGTAATCCTGAAGTGGAGCATCGGAAACTATAACTAGTGTCACAGGAACGGTTCAAAACAAGGTCATTAAGAAGACTCACTCTTCTTGTCCTTAAGTCGGCATTGTGCCTATTGTATTTAATTCCGGTGCAATTTCTGTGTTTCATCGTCAATAAGAAGTTCCAAGGGTTACAGTAAACCTGGAGAGAAGCATCGGAAACTATAACTAGTGTCACAGGGATGGTTCAAAACATAGACAGTAAGAAGAGTCAGTCTTCTTGTACTTAAGTCGGCATTGTGCCTTTTCTATTTAATTCTGATGCGATTTCTGTGTTTCATCGTCAATAAGAAGGTCAGAGGGATACAGTAAACCTGAAGTGAAGCATCGGAATCCATAACTAGTGACACAGGAATGGTTCAAAACATAGTCAGTAAGAAGAGTTAGTCTTCTTGTACTTAAGTCGGCATTGTGCCTTTTGTATTTAATTGCGATGCAATTACTGTAGTTCATCGTCAATAAGAAGGTCCAAGGGATGCAGTAAACCTGGAGTGAAGCATCGGAATCTATAACTAGTGTCACAAGAATGGTTCAAAACATAGCCAGTAAGAAGAGTCAGTCTTCTTGTACTTAAGTCGGCATTGTGCCTTTTCTATTTAATACCGATGCAATTTCTGTGTTTCATCGTCAATAAGAAGGTCAGAGGGATACAATAAACCTGAAGTGAAGCATCGGAATTTATAACTAATGTCACAGGAATGGTTCAAAGAAAAGTCAGTAAGAAGAGTCAGCTTCTTGTTCTTAAGTCGGCATTGTGCGTTTTGTATTTAATTCTGATGCAATTCCTGTGTTTCATCGTCAATAAGAAGGTCCAAGGGATACAGTAAACCTGGAGTGAAGCATCGGAATCTGTAACTAGTGTCAATGGAATGGTTTAAATCATAGTCAGTAAGGAGAGTCAGTCTTCTTGTACTTAAGTCGGCATTGTGCCTTTTCTATTTAATTCCGATGCAATTTCTGTGTTTCATCGTCAATAAGAAGGTCAGAGGGATACAATAAACCTGAAGTGAAACATCGGACTCTATAACTAGTGTCACAGGAATGGTTCAAAACAAAGTCAGTAAGAAGAGTCAGTCTTCTTGTCCTTAAGTCGGCATTGTGCCTTTTGAATTTAATTCCAATGCAATTTCTGTGTTTCTTCGTCAATATGATGGTCCAAGGGATACATTAAACCTGAAGTGAAGCTTCGGAATCTATAGCTAGTGTCACAGGAATGCTTCAATACATAGTCAGTAAGAAGAGTCAGTCTTCTTGTCCTTATGTCGGCATTGTGCCTTTTGTAATTAATTCCGATGCAATTTCTGTGTTTCATCGTCAATAAGAAGGTCCAAGGGATACAGTAAACCTGAAGTGAAGCATCGGAAGCTATAACTAGTGTCACAGGAATGGTTGAAAGCATAGACAGTAAGAATAGTGAGTCTTCTTGACCTTAATTCTGCTTTGTGTCTTTTGTATTTAATTCCGATGCAATTTCTGTGTTTCATCGTCAATAAGAAGGTCCAAGGTATACAGTAAGAATGAAGTGAAGCATCGGATCTATAACTAGTGTCACAGGAATGGTTCAAAACATAGTCAGTAAGAAGAGTCAGTCTTATTGTACTTAAGTCATCATTGTGCATTTTCTATTTAATTCTGATGCAATTTCTGCGTTTCATCGTCAATATGAAGGTCCAACCGATACAGTAAACCTCGACTGAAGCATCGGAATCTATAACTAGTGTCACAGGAATGGTTCAAAATATAGTCAGTAAGAAGAGTCAGTCTTCTTGTACTTAAGTCGGCATTGTGCCTTTTCTATTTAATTCCGATGCAATTTCTGTGTTTCATCGTCAATAAGAATGTCAGAGGGATACAATAAACCTGAAGTGAAGCATCGGAATCTATAACTAGTGTCAGAGGAATGGTTCAAAACAAAGTAAGTAAGAAGAGTCAGTCTTCTTGTCCTTAAGTCGGCATTGTGCCTTTTGTATTTAATTCCGATGCAATTTCTGTGTTTCATCGTCAATAAGAAGGTCCAAGGGATACAGTAAACCTGAAGTGAAGCTTCGGAATCTATAGCTGGTGTCACAGGAATGCTTCAAAACATAGTCAGTAATAAGAGTCAGTCTTCTTGTCCTTATGTCGGCATTGTGCTTTTGTAATTAATTCCGATGCAATTTCTGTGTTTCATCGTCAATAAGAAGGTCCAAGGGATTCAGTAAACCTGGAGTGAAGCATCGGAATCTATAACTAGTGTCACAGGAGTGGTTCAAAACATAGACAGTAAGAAGAGTCAGTCTTCTTGACCTTAATTCTGCTTTGTGCCTTTTGTATTTAATTCCGATGCAATTTCTGTGTTTCATCGTCAATAAGAAGGTCCAAGGTATACAGTAAGCCTGAAGTGAAGCATCGGATCTATAACTAGTGTCACAGGAATGGTTCAAAACATAGTCTGTAAGAAGAGTCAGGGTTTGTACTTAAGTCGGCATTGTGCCTTTTCTATTTAATTACGATGCAATTTCTGTGTTTCGTCGTCAATAAGAAGGTCCAAGGGATACAGTAAACCTGGAGTGAAGCATCGGAATCTATAACTAGTGTCAATGGAATGGTTCAAGACATAGTCAGAAAGAGGAGTCAGTCTTCTTGTACTTAAGTCGGCATTGTGCCTTTTCTTTTAAATTCCGATGCAATTTCTGTGTTTCATCGTCAATAAGAAGGTCCAAGGGATACAGTAAAACTGGAGTGAAGCATCGGAATCTATAACTAGTGTCACAGGAATGGTTCAAATCATAGACAGTAAGAAGAGACAGACTTCTTGTACTTACGTCGACATTGTGCCTTTTCTATTTAATTCCGATGCAATTTCTGTGTTTCATCGTCAATAAGAAGGTCAGAGGGATACAATCAACCTGAAGTGAAGCATCTGAATTTATAGCTAGTGTCACAGGAATGGTTCAGAACATAGTCAGTAAGAAGAGTCAGTCTTCTTGTCCTTAAGTCGGCATTGAGCCGTTTGTAATTAATTCCGATGCAATTTCTGTGTTTCATCGTCAATAAGAAGGTCCAAGGGATACAGTAAACCTTGAGTGAAGCATCGGAATCTATAACTAGTGTCACAGGAATGGTTCAAAGCATAGTCAGTAAGAATAGTCAGTCTTATTGTACTTAAGTCATCATTGTGCATTTTCTATTTAATTCTGATGCAATTTCTGCGTTTCATCGTCAATATGAAGGTCCAACCGATACAGTAAACCTCGACTGAAGCATCGGAATCTATAACTAGTGTCACAGGAATGGTTCAAAACATAGTCATTAAGAAGAGTCAGTCTTCTTGTACTTAAGTCGGCATTGTGCCTTTTGTAATTAATTCCGATGCAATTTCTGTGTTTCATCGTCAATAAGAAGGTCCAAGGGATACAGTAAATCTGAAGTGAAGCATCGTAATTTATAACTAGTGTCACAGGAAGGGTTCAAAACATAGTCAGTAAGGAGAGTCAGTCTTCTTGTACTTTAGTCGGCATTGTGCCTTTTGTATTTAATTCCGATGCAATTGCTGTGTTTCATCGTCAATGAGAAGGACCAAGGGATACAGTAAACCTGGTGTGAAGCATCGGAATCTATAACTAGTGTCACAGGGATGGTTCAAAACATTGACAGTAAGAAGAGTCAGCCTTGTTGTACTTAAGTCGGCATTGTGCCTTTTCTATTTATTTCCGATGCAATTTCTGTGTTTCATCGTCAATAAGAACGTCAGAGGGATGCAGTAATCCTGAAGTGGAGCATCGGAAACTATAACTAGTGTCACAGGAACGGTTCAAAACAAGGTCATTAAGAAGACTCACTCTTCTTGTCCTTATGTCGGCATTGTGCCTTTTGTATTTAATTCCGGTGCAATTTCTGTGTTTCATCGTCAATAAGAAGGTCCAAGGGATACAGTAAACCTGGAGTGAAGCATCGGAATCTGTAACTAGTGTCAATGGAATGGCTTAAAACATAGTCAGTAAGGAGAGTCAGTCTTCTTGTACTTAAGTCGGCATTGTGCCTTTTGTATTTAATTCCGATGCAATTTCTGTGTTTCATCGTCAATAAGAAGGTCCAAGGTATACAGTAAGAATGAAGTGAAGCATCGGATCTATAACTAGTGTCACAGGAATGGTTCAAAACATAGTCAGTAAGAAGAGTCAGTCTTATTGTACTTAAGTCATCATTGTGCATTTTCTATTTAATTCTGATGCAATTTCTGCGTTTCATCGTCAATATGAAGGTCCAACCGATACAGTAAACCTCGACTGAAGCATCGGAATCTATAACTAGTGTCACAGGATTGGTTCAAAGTATAGTCAGTAAGAAGAGTCAGTCTTCTTGTACTTAAGTCGGCATTGTGCCTTTTCTATTTAATTCCGATGCAATTTCTGTGTTTCATCGTCAATAAGAAGGTCAGAGGGATCCAATAAACCTGAAGTGAAGCATCGGAATTTATAACTAATGTCACAGGAATGGTTCAAAGAAAAGTCAGTAAGAAGAGTCAGCTTCTTGTTCTTAAGTCGGCATTGTGCGTTTTGTATTTAATTCTGATGCAATTCCTGTGTTTCATCGTCAATAAGAAGGTCCAAGGGATACAGTAAACCTGGAGTGAAGCATCGGAATCTGTAACTAGTGTCAATGGAATGGTTTAAAACATAGTCAGTAAGGAGAGTCAGTCTTCTTGTACTTAAGTCGGCATTGTGCCTTTTCTATTTAATTCCGATGCAATTTCTGTGTTTCATCGTCAATAAGAAGGTCAGAGGGATACAATAAACCTGAAGTGAAACATCGGACTCTATAACTAGTGTCACAGGAATGGTTCAAAACAAAGTCAGTAAGAAGAGTCAGTCTTCTTGTCCTTAAGTCGGCATTGTGCCTTTTGAATTTAATTCCAATGCAATTTCTGTGTTTCTTCGTCAATATGATGGTCCAAGGGATACATTAAACCTGAAGTGAAGCTTCGGAATCTATAGCTAGTGTCACAGGAATGCTTCAATACATAGTCAGTAAGAAGAGTCAGTCTTCTTGTCCTTATGTCGGCATTGTGCCTTTTGTAATTAATTCCGATGCAATTTCTGTGTTTCATCGTCAATAAGAAGGTCCAAGGGATACAGTAAACCTGAAGTGAAGCATCGGAAGCTATAACTAGTGTCACAGGAATGGTTCAAAGCATAGACAGTAAGAATAGTGAGTCTTCTTGAGCTTAATTCTGCTTTGTGCCTTTTGTATTTAATTCCGATGCAATTTCTGTGTTTCATCGTCAATAAGAAGGTCCAAGGTATACAGTAAGAATGAAGTGAAGCATCGGATCTATAACTAGTGTCACAGGAATGGTTCAAAACATAGTCAGTAAGAAGAGTCAGTCTTATTGTACTTAAGTCATCATTGTGCATTTTCTATTTAATTCTGATGCAATTTCTGCGTTTCATCGTCAATATGAAGGTCCAACCGATACAGTAAACCTCGACTGAAGCATCGGAATCTATAACTAGTGTCACAGGAATGGTTCAAAATATAGTCAGTAAGAAGAGTCAGTCTTCTTGTACTTAAGTCGGCATTGTGCCTTTTCTATTTAATTCCGATGCAATTTCTGTGTTTCGTCGTCAATAAGAAGGTCCAAGGGATACAGTAAACCTGAGGTGAAGCTTCGGAATCTATAGCTGGTGTCACAGGAATGCTTCAAAACATAGTCAGTAATAAGAGTCAGTCTTCTTGTCCTTATGTCGGCATTGTGCTTTTGTAATTAATTCCGATGCAATTTCTGTGTTTCATCGTCAATAAGAAGGTCCAAGGGATTCAGTAAACCTGGAGTGAAGCATCGGAATCTATAACTAGTGTCACAGGAGTGGTTCAAAACATAGACAGTAAGAAGAGTCAGTCTTCTTGACCTTAATTCTGCTTTGTGCCTTTTGTATTTAATTCCGATGCAATTTCTGTGTTTCATCGTCAATAAGAAGGTCCAAGGTATACAGTAAGCCTGAAGTGAAGCATCGGATCTATAACTAGTGTCACAGGAATGGTTCAAAACATAGTCTGTAAGAAGAGTCAGGGTTTGTACTTAAGTCGGCATTGTGCCTTTTCTATTTAATTACGATGCAATTTCTGTGTTTCGTCGTCAATAAGAAGGTCCAAGGGATACAGTAAACCTGGAGTGAAGCATCGGAATCTATAACTAGTGTCAATGGAATGGTTCAAGACATAGTCAGAAAGAGGAGTCAGTCTTCTTGTACTTAAGTCGGCATTGTGCCTTTTCTTTTAAATTCCGATGCAATTTCTGTGTTTCATCGTCAATAAGAAGGTCCAAGGGATACAGTAAAACTGGAGTGAAGCATCGGAATCTATAACTAGTGTCACAGGAATGGTTCAAAACATAGACAGTAAGAAGAGACAGACTTCTTGTACTTACGTCGACATTGTGCCTTTTCTATTTAATTCCGATGCAATTTCTGTGTTTCATCGTCAACAAGAAGGTCAGAGGGATACAATCAACCTGAAGTGAAGCATCTGAATCTATAGCTAGTGACACAGGAATGGTTCAGAACATAGTCAGTAAGAAGAGTCAGTCTTCTTGTCCTTAAGTCGGCATTGAGCCGTTTGTAATTAATTCCGATGCAATTTCTGTGTTTCATCGTCAATAAGAAGGTCCAAGGGATACAGTAAACCTTGAGTGAAGCATCGGAATCTATAACTAGTGTCACAGGAATGGTTCAAAGCATAGTCAGTAAGAATAGTCAGTCTTATTGTACTTAAGTCATCATTGTGCATTTTCTATTTAATTCTGATGCAATTTCTGCGTTTCATCGTCAATATGAAGGTCCAACCGATACAGTAAACCTCGACTGAAGCATCGGAATCTATAACTAGTGTCACAGGAATGGTTCAAAACATAGTCATTAAGAAGAGTCAGTCTTCTTGTACTTAAGTCGGCATTGTGCCTTTTGTAATTAATTCCGATGCAATTTCTGTGTTTCATCGTCAATAAGAAGGTCCAAGGGATACAGTAAATCTGAAGTGAAGCATCGTAATTTATAACTAGTGTCACAGGAAGGGTTCAAAACATAGTCAGTAAGGAGAGTCAGTCTTCTTGTACTTTAGTCGGCATTGTGCCATTTGTATTTAATTCCGATGCAATTGCTGTGTTTCATCGTCAATGAGAAGGACCAAGGGATACAGTAAACCTGGTGTGAAGCATCGGAATCTATAACTAGTGTCACAGGGATGGTTTAAAACATTGACAGTAAGAAGAGTCAGCCTTGTTGTACTTAAGTCGGCATTGTGCCTTTTCTATTTATTTCCGATGCAATTTCTGTGTTTCATCGTCAATAAGAACGTCAGAGGGATGCAGTAATCCTGAAGTGGAGCATCGGAAACTATAACTAGTGTCACAGGAACGGTTCAAAACAAGGTCATTAAGAAGACTCACTCTTCTTGTCCTTAAGTCGGCATTGTGCCTTTTGTATTTAATTCCGGTGCAATTTCTGTGTTTCATCGTCAATAAGAAGGTCCAAGGGATACAGTAAACCTGGAGTGAAGCATCGGAATCTGTAACTAGTGTCAATGGAATGGCTTAAAACATAGTCAGTAAGGAGAGTCAGTCTTCTTGTACTTAAGTCGGCATTGTGCCTTTTCTATTTAATTCCGATGCAATTTCTGTGTTTCATCGTCAATAAGAAGGTCCAAGGGATATAGTAAACCTGGAGTGAAGCATCGGAATCTATAACTAGTGCCACAGGAATGGTTCAAACATAGACAGTAAGAAGAGTCAGTCTTCTTGTACTTTCGTCGAAATTGTGCATTTTCTATTGAATTCCGATGCAATTTCTGTGTTTCATCGTCAATAAGAAGGTCAGAGGGATACAATAAACCTGAAGTGAAGCATCGGAATCTATAACTAGTGTCACAGGAATGGTTCAAAACAAAGTCAGTAAGAAGAGTCAGTCTTCTTGTCCTTAAGTCGGCATTGTGCCTTTTGAATTTAATTCCAATGCAATATCTGTGTTTCTTCGTCAATATGATGGTCCAAGGGATACAGTAAACCTGAAGTGAAGCTTCGGAATCTATAGCTAGTGTCACAGGAATGCTTCAAAACATAGTCAGTAAGAAGAGTCAGTCTTCTTGTCCTTATGTCGGCATTGTGCCTTTTGTAATTAATTCCGATGCAATTTCTGTGTTTCATCGTCAATAAGAAGGTCCAAGGTATACAGTAAACCTGGAGTGAAGCATCGGAAGCTATAACTAGTGTCACAGGAATGGTTCAAAACATAGACAGTAAGAAGAGTCAGTCTTCTTGACCTTAATTCTGCTTTGTGCCTTTTGTATTTAATTCCGATGCAATTTCTGTGTTTCATCGTCAATAAGAAGGTCCAAGGTATACAGTAAGCCTGAAGTGAAGCATCGGATCTATAACTAGTGTCACAGGAATGGTTCAAAACATAGTCAGTAAGAAGAGTCAGTCTTATTGTACTTAAGTCATCATTGTGCATTTTCTATTTAATTCTGATGCAATTTCTGCGTTTCATCGTCAATATGAAGGTCCAACCGATACAGTAAACCTCGACTGAAGCATCGGAATCTATAACTAGTGTCACAGGATTGGTTCAAAGTATAGTCAGTAAGAAGAGTCAGTCTTCTTGTACTTAAGTCGGCATTGTGCCTTTTCTATTTAATTCCGATGCAATTTCTGTGTTTCATCGTCAATAAGAAGGTCAGAGGGATACAATAAACCTGAAGTGAAGCATCGGAATCTATAACTAGTGTCACAGGAATGGTTGAAAACAAAGTAAGTAAGAAGAGTCAGTCTTCTTGTCCTTAAGTCGGCATTGTGCCTTTTGTATTTAATTCCGATGCAATTTCTGTGTTTCATCGTCAATAAGAAGGTCCAAGGGATACAGTAAACCTGAAGTGAAGCTTCGGAATCTATAGCTGGTGTCGCAGGAATGCTTCAAAACATAGTCAGTAATAAGAGTCAGTCTTCTTGTCCTTATGTCGGCATTGTGCTTTTGTAATTAATTCCGATGCAATGTATGTGTTTCATCGTCAATAAGAAGGTCCAAGGGATACAGTAAACCTGGAGTGAAGCATCGGAATCTATAGCTAGTGTCACAGGAGTGGTTCAAAACATAGACAGTAAGAAGAGTCAGTCTTCTTGACCTTAATTCTGCTTTGTGACTTTTGTATTTAATTCCGATGCAATTTCTGTGTTTCATCGTCAATAAGAAGGTCCAAGGTATACAGTAAGCCTGAAGTGAAGCATCGGATCTATAACTAGTGTCACAGGAATGGTTCAAAACATAGTCTGTAAGAAGAGTCAGGGTTTGTACTTAAGTCGGCATTGTGCCTTTTCTATTTAATTACGATGCAATTTCTGTGTTTCGTCGTCAATAAGAAGGTCCAAGGGATACAGTAAACCTGGAGTGAAGCATCGGAATCTATAACTAGTGTCAATGGAATGGTTCAAGACATAGTCAGAAAGAGGAGTCAGTCTTCTTGTACTTAAGTCGGCATTGTGCCTTTTCTTTTAAATTCCGAAGCAATTTCTGTGTTTCATCGTCAATAAGAAGGTCCAAGGGATACAGTAAAACTGGAGTGAAGCATCGCAATCTATAACTAGTGTCACAGGAATGGTTCAAAACATAGACAGTAAGAAGAGACAGACTTCTTGTACTTACGTCGACATTGTGCCTTTTCTATTTAATTCCGATGCAATTTCTGTGTTTCATCGTCAATAAGAAGGTCAGAGGGATACAATCAACCTGAAGTGAAGCATCTGAATCTATAGCTAGTGTCACAGGAATGGTTCAGAACATAGTCAGTAAGAAGAGTCAGTCTTCTTGTCCTTAAGTCGGCATTGAGCCTTTTGTAATTAATTCCGATGCAATTTCTGTGTTTCATCGTCAATAAGAAGGTCCAAGGGATACAGTAAACCTTGAGTGAAGCATCGGAATCTATAACTAGTGTCACAGGAATGGTTCAAAACATAGTCAGTACGAATAGTCAGTCTTATTGTACTTAAGTCATCATTGTGGATTTTCTATTTAATTCTGATGCAATTTCTGCGTTTCATCGTCAATATGAAGGTCCAACCGATACAGTAAACCTCGACTGAAGCATCGGAATCTATAACTAGTGTCACAGGAATGGTTCAAAACATAGTCATTAAGAAGAGTCAGTCTTCTTGTACTTAAGTCGGCATTGTGCCTTTTGTAATTAATTCCGATGCAATTTCTGTGTTTCATCGTCAATATGAAGGTCCAAGGGATACAGTAAATCTGAAGTGAAGCATCGTAATTTATAACTAGTGTCACAGGAAGGGTTCAAAACATAGTCAGTAAGGAGAGTCAGTCTTCTTGTACTTTAGTCGGCATTGTGCCTTTTCTATTTATTTCCGATGCAATTTCTGTGTTTCATCGTCAATAAGAACGTCAGAGGGATACAGTAATCCTGAAGTGGACCATCGGAAACTATAACTAGTGTCACAGGAACGGTTCAAAACAAGGTCATTAAGAAGACTCACTCTTCCTGTCCTTAAGTCGGCATTGTGCCTTTTGTATTTAATTCCGGTGCAATTTCTGTGTTTCATCGTCAATAAGAAGGTCCAAGGTATACAGTAAGCCTGAAGTGAAGCATCGGATCTATAACTAGTGTCACAGGAATGGTTCAAAACATAGTCTGTAAGAAGAGTCAGGGTTTGTACTTAAGTCGGCATTGTGCCTTTTCTATTTAATTACGATGCAATTTCTGTGTTTCGTCGTCAATAAGAAGGTCCAAGGGATACAGTAAACCTGGAGTGAAGCATCGGAATCTATAACTAGTGTCAATGGAATGGTTCAAGACATAGTCAGAAAGAGGAGTCAGTCTTCTTGTACTTAAGTCGGCATTGTGCCTTTTCTTTTAAATTCCGAAGCAATTTCTGTGTTTCATCGTCAATAAGAAGGTCCAAGGGATACAGTAAAACTGGAGTGAAGCATCGCAATCTATAACTAGTGTCACAGGAATGGTTCAAAACATAGACAGTAAGAAGAGACAGACTTCTTGTACTTACGTCGACATTGTGCCTTTTCTATTTAATTCCGATGCAATTTCTGTGTTTCATCGTCAATAAGAAGGTCAGAGGGATACAATCAACCTGAAGTGAAGCATCTGAATCTATAGCTAGTGTCACAGGAATGGTTCAGAACATAGTCAGTAAGAAGAGTCAGTCTTCTTGTCCTTAAGTCGGCATTGAGCCTTTTGTAATTAATTCCGATGCAATTTCTGTGTTTCATCGTCAATAAGAAGGTCCAAGGGATACAGTAAACCTTGAGTGAAGCATCGGAATCTATAACTAGTGTCACAGGAATGGTTCAAAACATAGTCAGTAAGAATAGTCAGTCTTATTGTACTTAAGTCATCATTGTGGATTTTCTATTTAATTCTGATGCAATTTCTGCGTTTCATCGTCAATATGAAGGTCCAACCGATACAGTAAACCTCGACTGAAGCATCGGAATCTATAACTAGTGTCACAGGAATGGTTCAAAACATAGTCATTAAGAAGAGTCAGTCTTCTTGCACTTAAGTCGGCATTGTGCCTTTTGTAATTAATTCCGATGCAATTTCTGTGTTTCATCGTCAATAAGAAGGTCCAAGGGATACAGTAAATCTGAAGTGAAGCATCGTAATTTATAACTAGTGTCACAGGAAGGGTTCAAAACATAGTCAGTAAGGAGAGTCAGTCTTCTTGTACTTTAGTCGGCATTGTGCCTTTTCTATTTATTTCCGATGCAATTTCTGTGTTTCATCGTCAATAAGAACGTCAGAGGGATACAGTAATCCTGAAGTGGACCATCGGAAACTATAACTAGTGTCACAGGAACGGTTCAAAACAAGGTCATTAAGAAGACTCACTCTTCCTGTCCTTAAGTCGGCATTGTGCCTTTTGTATTTAATTCCGGTGCAATTTCTGTGTTTCATCGTCAATAAGAAGGTCCAAGTGATACAGTAAACCTGGAGTGAAGCATCGGAATCTGTAACTAGTGTCAATGGAATGGTTTAAAACATAGTCAGTAAGGAGAGTCAGTCTTCTTGTACTTAAGTCGGCATTGTGCCTTTTCTATTTAATTCCGATGCAATTTCTGTGTTTCATCGTCAATAAGAAGGTCCAAGGGATATAGTAAACCTAGAGTGAAGCATCGGAATCTATAACTAGTGCCACAGGAATGGTTCAAACATAGACAGTAAGAAGAGTCAGTCTTCTTGTACTTACGTCGACATTGTGCCTTTTCTATTTAATTCCGATGCAATTTCTGTGTTTCATCGTCAATAAGAAGGTCAGAGGGATACAATAAACCTGAAGTGAAGCATCGGAATCTATAACTAGTGTCACAGGAATGGTTCAAAACAAAGTCAGTAAGAAGAGTCAGTCTTCTTGTCCTTAAGTCGGCATTGTGCCTTTTGAATTTAATTCCAATGCAATTTCTGTGTTTCTTCGTCAATATGATGGTCCAAGGGATACAGTAAACCTGAAGTGAAGCTTCGGAATCTATAGCTAGTGTCACAGGAATGCTTCAAAACATAGTCAGTAAGAAGAGTCAGTCTTCTTGTCCTTATGTCGGCATTGTGCCTTTTGTAATTAATTCCGATGCAATTTCTGTGTTTCATCGTCAATAAGAAGGTCCAAGGTATACAGTAAGAATGAAGTGAAGCATCGGATTTATAACTAGTGTCACAGGAATGGTTCAAAACATAGTCAGTAAGAAGAGTCAGTCTTATTGTACTTAAGTCATCATTGTGCATTTTCTATTTAATTCTGATGCAATTTCTGCGTTTCATCGTCAATATGAAGGTCCAACCGATACAGTAAACCTCGACTGAAGCATCGGAATCTATAACTAGAGTCACAGGATTGGTTCAAAGTATAGTCAGTAAGAAGAGTCAGTCTTCTTGTACTTAAGTCGGCATTGTGCCTTTTCTATTTAATTCCGATGCAATTTCTGTGTTTCATCGTCAATAAGAAGGTCAGAGGGATACAATAAACCTGAAGTGAAGCATCGGAATCTATAACTAGTGTCACAGGAATGGTTGAAAACAAAGTAAGTAAGAAGAGTCAGTCTTCTTGTCCTTAAGTCGGCATTTGCCTTTTGTATTTAATTCCGATGCAATTTCTGTGTTTCATCGTCAATAAGAAGGTCCAAGCGATACAGTAAACTTGAAGTGAAGCTTCGGAATCTATAGCTGGTGTCGCAGGAATGCTTCAAAACATAATCAGTAATAAGAGTCAGTCTTCTTGTCCTTATGTCGGCATTGTGCTTTTGTAATTAATTCCTATGCAATGTCTGTGTTTCATCGTCAATAAGAAGGTCCAAGGGATACAGTAAACCTGGAGTGAAGCATCGGAATCTATAACTAGTGTCACAGGAGTGGTTCAAAATATAGACAGTAAGAAGAGTCAGTCTTCTTGACCTTAATTCTGCTTTGTGCCTTTTGTATTTAATTCCGATGCTATTTCTGTGTTTCATCGTCAATAAGAAGGTCCTAGGTATACAGTAAGCCTGAAGTGAAGCATCGGATCTATAACTAGTGTCACAGGAATGATTCAAAACATAGTCTGTAAGAAGAGTCAGGGTTTGTACTTAAGTCGGCATTGTGCCTTTTCTATTTAATTACGATGCAATTTCTGTGTTTCATCGTCAATAAGAAGGTCCAAGGGATACAGTAAACCTGGAGTGAAGCATCGGAATCTATAACTAGTGTCCATGGAATGGTTCAAGACATAGTCAGAAAGAGGAGTCAGTCTTCTTGTACTTAAGTCGGCATTGTGATTTTTCTATTTAATTCCGATGCAATTTCTGTGTTTCATCGTCAATAAGAAGGTCCAAGGGATATAGTAAAACTGGAGTGAAGCATCGGAATCTATAACTAGTGTCACAGGAATGGTTCAAAACATAGTCAGTAAGAAGAGTCAGTCTTCTTGTCCTTAAGTCGGCATTGAGCCTTTTGTAATTAATTCCGATGCAATTTCTGTGTTTCATCGTCAATAAGAAGGTCCAAGGGATACAGTAAACCTGAAGTGAAGCATCGTAATTTATAACTAGTGTCACAGGAAGGGTTCAAAACATAGTCAGTAAGGAGAGTCAGTCTTCTTGTACTTTAGTCGGCATTGTGCCTTTTGTATTTAATTCCGATGCAATTGCTGTGTTTCATCGTCAATAAGAAGGACCAGGGGATACAGTAAACCTGGAGTGAAGCATTGGAATCTATAACTAGTGTCACAGGGATGGTTCAAAACATAGACAGTAAGAAGAGTCAGCCTTGTTGTACTTAAGTCGGCATTGTGCCTTTTCTATTTAATTCCGATGCAATTTCTGTGTTTCATCGTCAATAAGAAGGTCAGAGGGATACAGTAATCCTGAAGTGGAGCATCGGAAACTATAACTAGTGTCACAGGAACGGTTCAAAACAAGGTCATTAAGAAGACTCACTCTTCTTGTCCGTAAGTCGGCATTGTGCCTATTGTATTTAATTCCGGTGCAATTTCTGTGTTTCATCGTCAATAAGAAGTTCCAAGGGTTACAGTAAACCTGGAGAGAAGCATCGGAAACTATAACTAGTGTCACAGGAATGGTTCAAAACATAGACAGTAAGTAGAGTCAGACTTCTTGTACTTAATTCTGCCTTGTGAATTTTGTATTTAATTCCGATGCAATTTCTGTGTTTCATCGTCAATAAGAAGGTCCAAGGGATACAGTAAACCTGAAGTGAAGCATCGGAATTTATAACTAGTGTCACAGGAATGGTTCAAAGCATAGTCAGCAAGAAGAGTCAGTCTTCTTGTACTTAAGTCGGCATTGTGCCTTTTGAATTTAATTCCGATGCAATTTCTGTGTTTCATCGTCAATAAGAAGGACCCAGGGATACAGTAAACTTGGAGTGAGGCATCGGAATCTATAATTAGTGTCACAGGGATGGTTCAAAACATAGACAGTAAGAAGAGTCAGTCTTCTTGTACTTAAGTCGGCATTGTGCCTTTTCTATTTAATTCTGATGCGATTTCTGTGTTTCATCGTCAATAAGAAGGTCAGAGGGATACAGTAAACCTGAAGTGAAGCATCGGAATCCATAACTAGTGTCACAGGAATGGTTCAAAACATAGTCAGTAAGAAGAGTTAGTCTTCTTGTACTTAAGTCGGCATTGTGCCTTTTGTATTTAATTGCGATGCAATTACTGTAGTTCATCGTCAATAAGAAGGTCCAAGGGATGCAGTAAACCTGGAGTGAAGCATCGGAATCCATAACTAGTGTCACAAGAATGGTTCAAAACATAGTCAGTAAGAAGAGTCAGTCTTCTTGTACTTAAGTCGGCATTGTGCATTTTCTATTTAATACCGATGCAATTTCTGTGTTTCATCGTCAATAAGAAGGTCAGAGGGATACAATAAACCTGAAGTGAAGCATCGGAATTTATAACTAATGTCACAGGAATGGTTCAAAGAAAAGTCAGTAAGAAGAGTCAGCTTCTTGTCCTTAAGTCGGCATTGTGCGTTTTGTATTTAATTCCGATGCAATTCCTGTGTTTCATCGTCAATAAGAAGGTCCAAGGGATACAGTAAACCTGGAGTGAAGCATCGGAATCTGTAACTAGTGTCAATGGAATGGTTTAAAACATAGTCAGTAAGGAGAGTCAGTCTTCTTGTACTTAAGTCGGCATTGTGCCTTTTCTATTTAATTCCGATGCAATTTCTGTGTTTCATCGTCAATAAGAAGGTCAGAGGGATACAATAAACCTGAAGTGAAGCATCGGACTCTATAACTAGTGTCACAGGAATGGTTCAAAACAAAGTCAGTAAGAAGAGTCAGTCTTCTTGTCCTTAAGTCGGCATTGTGCCTCTTGAATTTAATTCCAATGCAATTTCTGTGTTTCTTCGTCAATATGATGGTCCAAGGGATACAGTAAACCTGAAGTGAAGCTTCGGAATCTATAGCTAGTGTCACAGGAATGCTTCAATACATAGTCAGTAAGAAGAGTCAGTCTTCTTGTCCTTATGTCGGCATTGTGCCTTTTGTAATTAATTCCGATGCAATTTCTGTGTTTCATCGTCAATAAGAAGGTCCAAGGGATACAGTAAACCTGGAGTGAAGCATCGGAAGCTATAACTAGTGTCACAGAAATGGTTCAAAGCATAGACAGTAAGAATAGTCAGTCTTCTTGACCTTAATTCTAATTTGTGCCTTTTGTATTTAATTCCGATGCAATTTCTGTGTTTCATCGTCAATAAGAAGGTCCAAGGTATACAGTAAGTATGAAGTGAAGCATCGGATCTATAACTAGTGTCACAGGAATGGTTCAAAACATAGTCAGTAAGAAGAGTCAGTCTTATTGTACTTAAGTCATCATTGTGCATTTTCTATTTAATTCTGATGCAATTTCTGCGTTTCATCGTCAATATGAAGGTCCAACCGATACAGTAAACCTCGATTCAAGCATCGGAATCTATTACTAGTGTCACAGGATTGGTTCAAAGTATAGTCAGTAAGAAGAGTCAGTCTTCTTGTACTTAAGTCGGCATTGTGCCTTTTCTATTTAATTCCGATGCAATTTCTGTGTTTCATCGTCAATAAGAAGGTCAGAGGGATACAATAAACCTGAAGTGAAGCATCGGAATCTATAACTAGTGTCACAGGAATGGTTGAAAACAAAGTAAGTAAGAAGAGTCAGTCTTCTTGTCCTTAAGTCGGCATTGTGCCTTTTGTATTTAATTCCGATGCAATTTCTGTGTTTCATCGTCAATAAGAAGGTCCAAGGGATACAGTAAACTTGAAGTGAAGCTTCGGAATCTATAGCTGGTGTCGCAGGAATGCTTCAAAACATAGTCAGTAATAAGAGTCAGTCTTCTTGTCCTTATGTCGGCATTGTGCTTTTGTAATTAATTCCGATGCAATGTCTGAGTTTCATCGTCAATAAGAAGGTCCAAGGGATACAGTAAACCTGGAGTGAAGCATCGGAATCTATAACTAGTGTCACAGGAGTGGTTCAAAACATAGACAGTAAGAAGACTCAGTCTTCTTGACCTTAATTCTGCTTTGTGCCTTTTCTATTTAATTCCGATGCAATTTCTGTGTTTCATCGTCAATAAGAAGGTCAGAGGGATACAGTAATCCTGAAGTGGAGCATCGGAAACTATAACTAGTGTCACAGGAACGGTTCAAAACAAGGTCATTAAGAAGACTCACTCTTCTTGTCCTTAAGTCGGCATTGTGCCTATTGTATTTAATTCCGGTGCAATTTCTGTGTTTCATCGTCAATAAGAAGTTCCAAGGGTTACAGTAGACCTGGAGAGAAGCATCGGAAACTATAACTAGTGTCACAGGAATGGTTCAAAACATAGACAGTAAGTAGGGTCAGACTTCTTGTACTTAATTCTGCCTTGTGCATTTTGTATTTAATTCCGATGCAATTTCTGTGTTTCATCGTCAATAAGAAGGTCCAAGGGATACAGTAAACCTGAAGTGAAGCATCGGAATTTATAACTAGTGTCACAGGAATGGTTCAAAGCATAGTCAGCAAGAAGAGTCAGTCTTCTTGTACTTAAGTCGGCATTGTGCCTTTTGAATTTAATTCCGATGCAATTTCTGTGTTTCATCGTCAATAAGAAGGACCAAGGGATACAGTAAACTTGGAGTGAAGCATCGGAATCTATAATTAGTGTCACAGGGATGGTTCAAAACATAGACAGTAAGAAGAGTCAGTCTTCTTGTACTTAAGTCGGCATTGTGCCTTTTCTATTTAATTCTGATGCGATTTCTGTGTTTCATCGTCAATAAGAAGGTCAGAGGGATACAGTAAACCTGAAGTGAAGCATCGGAATCCATAACTAGTGTCACAGGAATGGTTCAAAACATAGTCAGTAAGAAGAGTTAGTCTTCTTGTACTTAAGTCGGCATTGTGCCTTTTGTATTTAATTGCGATGCAATTACTGTAGTTCATCGTCAATAAGAAGGTCCAAGGGATGCAGTAAACCTGGAGTGAAGCATCGGAATCCATAACTAGTGTCACAAGAATGGTTCAAAACATAGTCAGTAAGAAGAGTCAGTCTTCTTGTACTTAAGTCGGCATTGTGCATTTTCTATTTAATACCGATGCAATTTCTGTGTTTCATCGTCAATAAGAAGGTCAGAGGGATACAATAAACCTGAAGTGAAGCATCGGAATTAATAACTAATGTCACAGGAATGGTTCAAAGAAAAGTCAGTAAGAAGAGTCAGCTTCTTGTCCTTAAGTCGGCATTGTGCGTTTTGTATTTAATTCCGATGCAATTCCTGTGTTTCATCGTCAATAAGAAGGTCCAAGGGATACAGTAAACCTGGAGTGAAGCATCGGAATCTGTAACTAGTGTCAATGGAATGGTTTAAAACATAGTCAGTAAGGAGAGTCAGTCTTCTTGTACTTAAGTCGGCATTGTGCCTTTTCTATTTAATTCCGATGCAATTTCTGTGTTTCATCGTCAATAAGAAGGTCAGAGGGATACAATAAACCTGAAGTGAAGCATCGGACTCTATAACTAGTGTCACAGGAATGGTTCAAAACAAAGTCAGTAAGAAGAGTCAGTCTTATTGTCCTTAAGTCGGCATTGTGCCTTTTGAATTTAATTCCAATGCAATTTCTGTGTTTCTTCGTCAATATGATGGTCCAAGGGATACAGTAAACCTGAAGTGAAGCTTCGGAATCTATAGCTAGTGTCACAGGAATGCTTAAATACATAGTCAGTAAGAAGAGTCAGTCTTCTTGTCCTTATGTCGGCATTGTGCCTTTTGTAATTAATTCCGATGCAATTTCTGTGTTTCATCGTCAATAAGAAGGTCCAAGGGATACAGTAAACCTGGAGTGAAGCATCGGAAGCTATAACTAGTGTCACAGAAATGGTTCAAAGCATAGACAGTAAGAATAGTCAGTCTTCTTGACCCTAATTCTGCTTTGTGTCTTTTGTATTTAATTCCGATGCAATTTCTGTGTTTCATCGTCAATAAGAAGGTCCAAGGTATACAGTAAGTATGAAGTGAAGCATCGGATCTATAACTAGTGTCACAGGAATGGTTCAAAACATAGTCAGTAAGAAGAGTCAGTCTTATTGTACTTAAGTCATCATTGTGCATTTTCTATTTAATTCTGATGCAATTTCTGCGTTTCATCGTCAATATGAAGGTCCAACCGATACAGTAAACCTCGACTGAAGCATCGGAATCTATAACTAGTGTCACAGGAATGGTTCAAAATATAGTCAGTAAGAAGAGTCAGTCTTCTTGTACTTAAGTCGGCATTGTGCCTTTTCTATTTAATTCCGATGCAATTTCTGTGTTTCATCGTCAATAAGAAGGTCAGAGGGATACAATAAACCTGAAGTGAAGCATCGGAATCTATAACTAGTGTCACAGGAATGGTTCAAAACAAAGTAAGTAAGAAGAGTCAGTCTTCTTGTCCTTAAGTCGGCATTGTGCCTTTTGTATTTAATTCCGATGCAATTTCTGTGTTTCATCGTCAATAAGAAGGTCCAAGGGATACAGTAAACCTGAAGTGAAGCTTCGGAATCTATAGCTGGTGTCACAGGAATGCTTCAAAACATAGTCAGTAATAAGAGTCAGTCTTCTTGTCCTTATGTCGGCATTGTGTTTTTGTAATTAATTCCGATGCAATTTCTGTGTTTCATCGTCAATAAGAAGGTCCAAGGGATTCAGTAAACCTGGAGTGAAGCATCGGAATCTATAACTAGTGTCACAGGAGTGGTTCAAAACATAGACAGTAAGAAGAGTCAGTCATCTTGCCTTAATTCTGCTTTGTGCCTTTTGTATTTAATTCCGATGCAATTTCTGTGTTTCATCGTCAATAAGAAGGTCCAAGGTATACAGTAAGCCTGAAGTGAAGCATCGGATCTATAACTAGTGTCACAGGAATGGTTCAAAACATAGTCTGTAAGAAGAGTCAGGGTTTGTACTTAAGTCGGCATTGTGCCTTTTCTATTTAATTACGATGCAATTTCTGTGTTTCGTCGTCAATAAGAAGGTCCAAGGGATACAGTAAACCTGGAGTGAAGCATCGGAATCTATAACTAGTGTCAATGGAATGGTTCAAGACATAGTCAGAAAGAGGAGTCAGTCTTCTTGTACTTAAGTCGGCATTGTGCATTTTTTTTTAAATTCCGATGCAATTTCTGTGTTTCATGGTCAATAAGAAGGTCCAAGGGATACAGTAAAACTGGAGTGAAGCATCGGAATCTATAACTAGTGTCACAGGAATGGTTCAAAACATAGACAGTAAGAAGAGACAGACTTCTTGTACTTACGTCGACATTGTGCCTTTTCTATTTAATTCCGATGCAATTTCTGTGTTTCATCGTCAATAAGAAGGTCAGAGGGATACAATCAACCTGAAGTGAAGCATCTGAAACTATAGCTAGTGTCACAGGAATGGTTCAGAACATAGTCAGTAAGAAGAGTCAGTCTTCTTGTCCTTAAGTCGGCATTGAGCCTTTTGTAATTAATTCCGATGCAATTTCTGTGTTTCATCGTCAATAAGAAGGTCCAAGGGATACAGTAAACCTTGAGTGAAGCATCGGAATCTATAACTAGTGTCACAGGAATGGTTCAAAACATAGTCAGTAAGAATAGTCAGTCTTACTGTACTTAAGTCATCATTGTGCATTTTCTATTTAATTCTGATGCAATTTCTGCGTTTCATCGTCAATATGAAGGTCCAACCGATACAGTAAACTTCGACTGAAGCATCGGAATCTATAACTAGTGTCACAGGAATGGTTCAAGACATAGTCATTAAGAAGAGTCAGTCTTCTTGTACTTAAGTCGGCATTGTGCCTTTTGTAATTAATTCCGATGCAATTTCTGTGTTTCATCGTCAATAAGAAGGTCCAAGGGATACAGTAAATCTGAAGTGAAGCATCGTAATTTATAACTAGTGTCACAGGAAGGGTTCAAAACATAGTCAGTAAGGAGAGTCAGTCTTCTTGTACTTTAGTCGGCATTGTGCCTTTTGAATTTAATTCCGATGCAATTGCTGTGTTTCATCGTCAATGAGAACGACCAAGGGATACAGTAAACCTGGTGTGAAGCATCGGAATCTATAACTAGTGTCACAGGGATGGTTCAAAACATTGACAGTAAGAAGAGTCAGCCTTGTTGTACTTAAGTCGGCATTGTGCCTTTTCTATTTATTTCCGATGCAATTTCTGTGTTTCATCGTCAATAAGAACGTCAGAGGGATACAGTAATCCTGAAGTGGAGCATCGGAAACTATAACTAGTGTCACAGGAACGGTTCAAAACAAGGTCATTAAGAAGACTCACTCTTCTTGTCCTTAAGTCGGCATTGTGCCTTTTGTAATTAATTCCGGTGCAATTTCTGTGTTTCATCGTCAATAAGAAGGTCCAAGGGATACAGTAAACCTGGAGTGAAGCATCGGAATCTGTAACTAGTGTCAATGGAATGGTTTAAAACATAGTCAGTAAGGAGAGTCAGTCTTCTTGTACTTAAGTCGGCATTGTGCCTTTTCTATTTAATTCCGATGCAATTTCTGTGTTTCATCGTCAATAAGAAGGTCCAAGGGATATAGTAAACCTGGAGTGAAGCATCGGAATCTATAACTAGTGCCACAGGAATGGTTCAAACATAGACAGTAAAAAGAGTCAGTCTTCTTGTACTTACGTCGACATTGTGCCGTTTCTATTTAATTCCGATGCAATTTCTGTGTTTCATCGTCAATAAGAAGGTCAGAGGGATACAATAAACCTGAAGTGAAGCATCGGAATCTATAACTAGTGTCACAGGAATGGTTCAAAACAAAGTCAGTAAGAAGAGTCAGTCTTCTTGTCCTTAAGTCGGCATTGTGCCTTTTGAATTTAATTCCAATGCAATTTCTGTGTTTCTTCGTCAATGTGATGGTCCAAGGGATACAGTAAAACTGATGTGAAGCTTCGGAAACTATAGCTAGTGTCACAGGAATGCTTCAAAACATAGTCAGTAAGAAGAGTCAGTCTTCTTGTCCTTATGTCGGCATTGTGCCTTTTGTAATTAATTCCGATGCAATTTCTGTGTTTCATCGTCAATAAGAAGGTCCAAGGTATACAGTAAACCTGGAGTGAAGCATCGGAAGCTATAACTAGTGTCACAGGAATGGTTCAAAGCATAGACAGTAAGAAGAGTCAGTCTTCTTGACCTTAATTCTGCTTTGTGCCTTTTGTATTTAATTCCGATGCAATTTCTGTGTTTCATCGTCAATAAGAAGGTCCAAGGTATACAGTAAGAATGAAGTGAAGCATCGGATCTATAACTAGTGTCACAGGAATGGTTCAAAACATAGTCAGTAAGAAGAGTCAGTCTTATTGTACTTAAGTCATCATTGTGCATCTTCTATTTCATTCTGATGCAATTTCTGCGTTTCATCGTCAATATGAAGGTCCAACCGATACAGTAAACCTCGACTGAAGCATCGGAATCTATAACTAGTGTCACGGGATTGGTTCAAAGTATAGTCAGTAAGAAGAGTCAGTCTTCTTGTACTTAAGTCGGCATTGTGCCTTTTCTATTTAATTCCGATGCAATTTCTGTGTTTCATCGTCAATAAGAAGGTCAGAGGGATACAATAAACCTGAAGTGAAGCATCGGAATCTATAACTAGTGTCACAGGAATGGTTGAAAACAAAGTAAGTAAGAAGAGTCAGTCTTCTTGTCCTTAAGTCGGCATTGTGCCTTTTGTATTTAATTCCGATGCAATTTCTGTATTTCATCGTCAATAAGAAGGTCCAAGGGATACAGTAAACCTGAAGTGAAGCTTCGGAATCTATAGCTGGTGTCGCAGGAATGCTTCAAAACATAGTCAGTAATAAGAGTCAGTCTTCTTGTCCTTATGTCGGCATTGTGCTTTTGTAATTAATTCCGATGCAATGTCTGTGTTTCATCGTCAATAAGAAGGTCCAAGGGATACAGTAAACCTGGAGTGAAGCATCGGAATCTATAACTAGTGTCACAGGAGTGGTTCAAAACATAGACAGTAAGAAGAGTCAGTCTTCTTGACCTTAATTCTGCTTTGTGCCTTTTGTATTTAATTCCGATGCAATTTCTGTGTTTCATCGTCAATAAGAAGGTCCAAGGTATACAGTAAGCCTGAAGTGAAGCATCGGATCTATAACTAGTGTCACAGGAATGATTCAAAACATAGTCTGTAAGAAGAGTCAGGGTTTGTACTTAAGTCGGCATTGTGCCTTTTCTATTTAATTACGATGCAATTTCTCTGTTTCATCGTCAATAAGAAGGTCCAAGGGATACAGTAAACCTGGAGTGAAGCATCGGAATCTATAACTAGTGTCAATGGAATGGTTCAAGACATAGTCAGAAAGAGGAGTCAGTCTTCTTGTACTTAAGTCGGCATTGTGCCTTTTCTTTTAAATTCCGATGCAATTTCTGTGTTTCATCGTCAATAAGAAGGTCCAAGGGATATAGTAAAACTGGAGTGAAGCATCGGAATCTATAACTAGTGTCACAGGAATGGTTCAAAACATAGACAGTAAGAAGAGTAAGACTTCTTGTACTTACGTCGACATTGTGCCTTTTCTATTTAATTCCGATGCAATTTCTGTGTTTCATCGTCAATAAGAAGGTCAGAGGGATACAATAAACCTGAAGTGAAGCATCTGAATCTATAGCTAGTGTCACAGGAATGGTTCAAAACATAGTCAGTAAGAAGAGTCAGTCTTCTTGTCCTTAAGTCGGCATTGAGCCTTTTGTAATTAATTCCGATGCAATTTCTGTGTTTCATCATCAACAAGAAGGTCCAAGGGATACAGTAAACCTTGAGTGAAGCATCGGAATCTATAACTAGTGTCACAGGAATGGTTCAAAACATAGTCAGTAAGAATAGTCAGTCTTATTGTACTTAAGTCATCATTGTGCATTTTCTATTTAATTCTGATGCAATTTCTGCGTTTCATCGTCAATATGAAGGTCCAACCGATACAGTAAACCTCGACTGAAGCATCGGAATCTATAACTAGTGTCACAGGAATGGTTCAAAACATAGTCAGTAAGAAGAGTCAGTCTTCTTGTACTTAAGTCGGCATTGTGCCTTTTGTAATTAATTCGGATGCAATTTCTGTGTTTCATCGTCAATAAGAAGGTCCAAGGGATACAGTAAACCTGAAGTGAAGCATCGCAATTTATAACTAGTGTCACAGGAAGGGTTCAAAACATAGTCAGTAGGGAGAGTCAGTCTTCTTGTACTTTAGTCGGCATTGTGCCTTTTCTATTTAATTCCGATGCAATTTCTGTGTTTCATCATCAATAAGAAGGTCAGAGGGATACAGTAATCCTGAAGTGGATCATCGGAAACTATAACTAGTGTCACAGGAACGGTTCAAAACAACGTCATTAAGAAGACTCACTCTTCTTGTCCTTAAGTCGGCATTGTGCCATTTGTATTTAATTCCGGTGCAATTTCTGTGTTTCATCGTCAATAAGAAGTTCCAAGGGTTACAGTAAAGCTGGAGTGAAGCATCGGAATCTATAACTAGTGTCACAGGAATGGTTTAAAACATAGACAGTAAGTAGAGTCAGACTTCTTGTACTTAATTCTGCCTTGTGCATTTTGTATTTAATTGCGATGCAATTTCTGTGTTTCGTCGTCAATAAGAAGGTCCAAGGGATACAGTAAACCTGAAGTGAAGCATCGGAATTTATAACTAGTGCCACAGGAATGGTTCAAAGCATAGTCAGTAAGAAGAGTCAGTCTTCTTGTACTTAAGTCGGCATTGTGCCTTTTGAATTTAATTCCGATGCAATTTCTGTGTTTCATCGTCAATAAGAAGGACCAAGGGATACAGTAAACTTGGAGTGAAGCATCGGAATCTATAACTAGTGTCACAGGGATGGTTCAAAATATAGACAGTAAGAAGAGTCAGTCTTCTTGTACTTAAGTCGGCATTGTGCCTTTTCTATTTAATTCTGATGCAATTTCTGTGTTTCATCGTCAATAAGAAGGTCAGAGGGATACAGTAAACCTGAAGTGAAGCATCGGAATCCATAACTAGTGTCACAGGAATTGTTCAAAACATAGTCAGTAAGAAGAGTTAGTCTTCTTGTACTTAAGTCGGCATTGTGCCTTTTGTATTTAATTCCGATGAAATTCCTGTGTTTCATCGTCAATAAGAAGGTCCAAGGGATACAGTAAACCTGGAGTGAAGCATCGGAATCTGTAACTAGTGTCAATGGAATGATATAAAACATAATCAGTAAGGAGAGTCAGTCTTCTTGTACTTAAGTCGGCATTGTGCCTTTTCTATTTAATTCCGATGCAATTTCTGTGTTTCATCGTCAATAAGAATGTCCAAGGGATATAGTAAACCTGGAGTGAAGCATCGGAATCTATAACAAGTGTCACAGGAATGGTTCAAAACATAGACAGTAAGAAGAGTCAGTCTTCTTGTACTTACGTCGACATTGTGCCTTTTCTATTTAATTCCGATGCAATTTCTGTGTTTCATCGTCAATATGAAGGTCAGAGGGATACAATAAACCTGAAGTGAAGCATCGGAATCTATAACTAGTGTCACAGGAATGGTTCAAAACAAAGTCAGTAAGAAGAGTCAGTCTTCTTGTCCTTAATTCGGCATTGTGCCTTTTGAATTTAATTCCAATGCAATTTCTGTGTTTCTTCGTCAATATAATGGTCCAAGGGATACAGTAAACCTGAAGTGAAGCTTCGGAATCTATAGCTAGTGTCACAGGAATGCTTCAAAACATAGTCAGTAAGAAGAGTCAGTCTTCTTGTCCTTATGTCGGCATTGTGCCTATTGTAATTAATTCCGATGCAATTTCTGTGTTTCATCGTCAATAAGAAGGTCCAAGGGATACAGTAAACCTGGAGTGAAGCATCGGAATCTATAACTAGTGTCACAGGAATGGTTCAAAGCATAGACAGTAAGAAGAGTCAGTCTTCTTGACCTTAATTCTGCTTTGTGCCTTTTGTATTTAATTCCGATGCAATTTCTGTGTTTCATCGTCAATAAGAAGGTCCAAGGTATACAGTATAAATGAAGTGAGGCATCGGAATCTACAACTATTGTCACAGGAATGGTTCAAAATATAGTCAGTAAGAAGAGTCAGTCTTCTTGTACTTAAGTCGGCATTGTGCCTTTTCTATTTAATTCCGATGCAATTTCTGTGTTTCATCGCCAATAAGAAGGTCAGAGGGATACAATCAACCTGAAGTGAAGCATCGGAATCTATAACTAGTGTCACAGGAATGGTTCAAAGCAAAGTCAGTAAGAAGAGTCAGTCTTCTTGTACTTAAGTCGGCATTGTGCCTTTTGTATTTAATTCCGATGCAATTTCTGTGTTTCACCGTCAATAAGAAGGTCCAAGGGATACAGTAAACATGGAGTGAAGCAACGGAATCTATAACTAGTGTCAATGGAATGGTTCAAAACATAGTCATTAAGAAGAGTCAGTCTTCTTGTACTTAAGTCGGCATTGTGCCTTTTGTATTTAATTCCGAGGCAATTTCTGTGTTTCATCGCCAATAAGAAGGTCAGAGGGATACAATAAACCTGAAGTGAAGCATCGGAATCTATAACTAGTGTCACAGGAATGGTACAAAACAAAGTCAGTAAAAAGAGTCAGTTTTCTTGTCCTTAAGTCGGCATTGTACCTTTTGTATTTAATTCCGATGCAATTTCTGTGTTTCATCGTCAATAAGAAGGTCCAAGGGATACAGTAAACCTGAAGTGAAGCTTCGGAATCTATAGCTAGTGTCACAGGAATGCTTCAAAACATAGTCAGTAAGAAGAGTCAGTCTTCTTGTCCTTATGTCGGCATTGTGCCTTTTGTAATTAATTCCGATGCAATATCTGTGTTTCATCATCAATAAGAAGGTCCAAGGGATACAGTAAACCTGGACTGAAGCATCGGAAACTATAACTAGTGTCACAGGAATGGTTCAAAGCATAGACAGTAAGAAGAGTCAGTCTTCTTGTACTTCAGTCGGCATTGTGCCTTTTTATTTAATTCCGATGCAATTTCTGTGATTCATCGTCAATAAGAAGGTCAGAGGGATACAATAAACCTGAAGTGAAGCATAGGAATCTATAACTAGTGTCACAGGAATGGTTCAAAGCAAAGTCAGTAAGAAGAGTCAGTCTTCTTGTCCTTAAGTCGGCATTGTGCCTTTTGTATTTAATTCCGATGTAATTTCTGTGTTTCATCGTCAATAAGAAGGTCCAAGGGATACAGTAAACATGGAGTGAAGCATCGGAATCTATAACTAGTGTCAATGGAATGGTTCAAAGCATAGTCAGTAAGAAGAGTCAGTCTTCTTGTACTTAAGTCGGCATTGCGCCTTTTCTATTTAATTCCGATGCAATTTCTGTGTTTCATCGTCAAAAAGAAGGTCCAAAGGATCTAGTAAAACTGGAGTGAAGCATCGGAATCTATAACTAGTGTCACAGGAATGGTTCAAAACATAGACAGTAAGAAGAGTCAGTCTTCTTGTACTTACGTCGACATTGTGCCTTTTCTATTTAATTCCGATGCATTTTCTGTGTTTCATCGTCAATAAGAAGGTCAGAGAGATACAATAAACCTAAAGTGAAGCTTCGGAATCTATAACTGGTGTCACAGGAATGCTTCAAAACATAGTCAGTAAGAAGAGTCAGTCTTCTTGTCCTTATGTCGGCATTGTGGCTTTTGTAATTAATTCCGATGCAATTTCTGTGTTTCATCGTCAATAAGAAGGTCCAAGGGATACAGTAAACCTGGAGTGAAGCATCGGAATCTATAACTAGTGTCACAGGAGTGGTTCAAAACATAGACAGTAAGAAGAGTCAGTCTTCTTGACCTTAATTCTGCTTTGTGCCTTTAGTATTTAATTCCGATGCAATTTCTGTGTTTCATCGTCAGTAAGAAGTTCCAAGGTCTACAGTAAGCATGAAGTGCAGCATCGGATCTATAACTAGTGTCACAGGAATGGTTCAAAACATAGTCAGTAAGGAGAGTCAGGTTTTTGTACTTAAGTCGGCATTGTGCCTTTTCTATTTAATTCCGATGCAATTTCTGTGTTTCATCGTCAATAAGAAGGTCCAAGGGATACAGTAAACCTGGAGTGAAGCATCGGAATCTATAACTAGTGGCAATGGAATGGTTCAAAGCATAGACAGTAAGTAGAGTCAGACTTCTTGTACTTAATTCTGCCTTGTGCATTTTGTATTTTATTGCGATGCAATTTCTGTGTTTCGTCGTCAATAAGAAGGTCCAAGGGATACAGTAAACCTGAAGTGAAGCATCGGAATTTATAACTAGTGCCACAGGAATGGTTCAAAGCATAGTCAGTAAGAAGAGTCAGTCTTCTTGTACTTAAGTCGGCATTGTGCCTTTTGAATTTAATTCCGATGCAATTTCTGTGTTTCATCGTCAATAAGAAGGACCAAGGGATACAGTAAACTTGGAGTGAAGCATCGGAATCTATAACTAGTGTCACAGGGATGGTTCAAAACATAGACAGTAAGAAGAGTCAGTCTTCTTGTACTTAAGTCGGCATTGTGCCTTTTCTATTTAATTCTGATGCAATTTCTGTGTTTCATCGTCAATAAGAAGGTCAGAGGGATACAGTAAACCTGAAGTGAAGCATCGGAATCCATAACTAGTGTCACAGGAATTGTTCAAAACATAGTCAGTAAGAAGAGTTAGTCTTCTTGTACTTAAGTCGGCATTGTGCCTTTTGTATTTAATTCCGATGCAATTTCTGTGTTTCATCGTCAATAAGAAGGTCCAAGGTATACAGTAAACCTGAAGTGAAGCATCGGAATTTATAACTAGTGTCACAGGAATGGTTCAAAGCATAGTCAGTAAGAAGAGTCAGTCTTCTTGTACTTAAGTCGGCATTGTGCCTTTTGAATTTAATTCCGATGCAATTTCTGTGTTTCATCGTCAATAAGAAGGACCAAGGGATACAGTAAACTTGGAGTGAAGCATCGGAATCTATAACTAGTGTCACAGGGATGGTTCAAAACATAGACAGTAAGAAGAGTCAGTCTTCTTGTACTTAAGTCGGCATTGTGCCTTTTCTATTTAATTCTGATGCGATTTCTGTGTTTCATCGTCAATAAGAAGGTCAGAGGGATACAGTAAACCTGAAGTGAAGCATCGGAATTTATAACTAGTGTCACAGGAATGGTTCAAAGCATAGTCAGTAAAAAGAGTCAGTCTTCTTGTACTTAAGTCGGCATTGTGCCTTTTGAATTTAATTCCGATGCAATTTCTGCGTTTCATCGTCAATAAGAAGGACCAAGGGATACAGTAAACTTGGAGTGAAGCATCGGAATCTATAACTAGTGTCACAGGGATGGTTCAAAACTTAGACAGTAAGAAGAGTCAGTCTTCTTGTACTTAAGTCGGCATTGTGCCTTTTCTATTTAATTCCGATGCAATTTCTTTGTTTCATCGTCAATACGAAGGTCAGAGGGATACAATAAACCTGAAGTGAAGCATCGGAATCTATAACTAATGTCACAGGAATGGTTCAAAGAAAAGTCAGTAAGAAGAGTCAGCTTCTTGTCCTTAAGTCGGCATTGTGCGTTTTGTATTTAGTTCCGATGCAATTCCTGTGTTTCATCGTCAATAAGAAGGTCCAAGGGATACAGTAAACCTGGAGTGAATCATCGGAATCTGTAACTAGTGTCATTGGAATGGTTTAAAACATAGTCAGTAAGAAGAGTCAGTCTTCTTGTCCTTATGTCGGCATTGTGCCTTTTGTAATTAATTCCGATGCAATTTCTGTGTTTCATCGTCAATAAGAAGGTCCAAGGGATACAGTAAACCTGGACTGAAGCATCGGAATCTATAACTAGTGTCACAGGAATGGTTCAAAACAAAGTCAGTAAGAAGAGTCAGTCTTCTTGTACTTAAGTCGGCATTGTGCCTTTTGAATTTAATTCCAATGCAATTTCTGTGTTTCTTCGTCAATATGATGGTCCAAGGGATACAGTAAACCTGAAGTGAAGCTTCGGAATCTATAGCTAGTGGCACAGGAATGCTTCAAAACATAGTCAGTAAGAAGAGTCAGTCTTCATGTCCTTATGTCGGCATTGTGCCTTTTGTAATTAATTCCGATGCAATTTCTGTGTTTCATCGTCAATAAGAAGGTCCAAGGGATACAGTAAACCTGGAGTGAAGCATCGGAATCTATAACTAGTGTCACAGGAATGGTTCAAAGCATAGAAAGTAAGAAGAGTCAGTCTTCTTGACCTTTATTCTGCTTTGTGCCTTTTGTATTTAATTCCGATGCAATTTCTGTGTTTCATCGTCAATAAGACGGTCCAAGGTATACAGTAAAAATGAAGTGAAGCATCGGATCTATAACTAGTGTCACAGGAATGGTTCAAAACATAGTCAGTAAGAAGAGTCAGTCTTCTTGTACTTAAGTCGGCATTGTGCCTTTTGTATTTAATTCCGAGGCAATTTCTGTGTTTCATCGCCAATAAGAAGGTCAGAGGGATACAATAAACCTGAAGTGAAGCATCGGAATCTATAACTAGTGTCACAGGAATGGTTCAAAGCAAAGTCAGTAAGAAGAGTCAGTCTTCTTGTCCTTAAGTCGGCATTGTGCCTTTTGTATTTAATTCCGAGGCAATTTCTGTGTTTCATCGTAAATAAGAAGGTACAAGGGATACAGTAAACATGGAGTGAAGCATCGGAATCTATAACTAGTGTCACAGGAATGGTTCAAAACATAGTCAGTAAGAAGAGTCAGTCTTCTTGTACTTAAGTCGGCATTGTGCCTTTTGTATTTAATTCCGAGGCAATTTCTGTGTTTCATCGCCAATAAGAAGGTCAGAGGGATACAATAAACCTGAAGTGAAGCATCGGAATCTATAACTAGTGTCACAGGAATGGTACAAAACAAAGTCAGTAAAAAGAGTCAGTCTTCTTGTCCTTAAGTCGGCATTGTACCTTTTGTATTTAATTCCGATGCAATTTCTGTGTTTCATCGTCAATAAGAAGGTCCAAGGGATACAGTAAACCTGAAGTGAAGCTTCGGAATCTATAGCTAGTGTCTCAGGAATGCTTCAAAACATAGTCAGTAAGAAGAGTCAGTCTTCTTGTCATTATGTCGGCATTGTGCCCTTTGTAATTAATTCCGATGCAATATCTGTGTTTCATCGTCAATAAGAAGGTCCAAGGGATACAGTAAACCTGGAGTGAAGCATCGGAAACTATAACTAGTGTCACAGGAATGGTTCAAAGCATAGACAGTGAGAAGAGTCAGTCTTCTTGTTCTTAAGTCGGCATTGTGCCTTTTTATTTAATTCCGATGCAATTTCTGTGTTTCATCGTCAATAAGATGGTCAGAGGGATACAATAAACCTGAAGTGAAGCATCGGAATCTATAACTAGTGTCACAGGAATGGTTCAAAGCAAAGTCAGTAAGAAGAGTCAGTCTTCTTGTCCTTAAGTCGGCATTGTGCCTTTTGTATTTAATTCTGATGCAATTTCTGTGTTTCATCGTCAATAAGAAGCTCCAAGGGATACAGTAAACATGGAGTGAAGCATCGGAATCTATAACTAGTGCCAATGGAATGGTTCAAAGCATAGTCAGTAAGAACAGTCAGTCTTCTTGTACTTAAGTCGGCATTGTGCCTTTTCTATTTCATTCCGATGCAATTTCTGTGTTTCAACGTCAATAAAAAGGTCCAAGGGATATAGTAAACCTGGACTGAAGCATCGGAATCTATAACTAGTGTCACAGGAATGGTTCAAAACATAGTCAGTAAGGAGAGTCAGTCTTCTTGTACTTAAGTCGGCACTGTGCCTTTTGTATTTAATTCCGAGGCAATTTCTGTGTTTCATCGCCAATAAGAAGGTCAGAGGGATACAATAAACCTGAAGTGAAGCATCGGAATCTATAACTAGTGTCACAGGAATGGTACAAAACAAAGTCAGTAAAAAGAGTCAGTCTTCTTGTCCTTAAGTCGGCATTGTACCTTTTGTATTTAATTCCGATGCAATTTCTGTGTTTCATCGTCAATAAGAAGGTCCAAGGGATACAGTAAACCTGAAGTGAAGCTTCGGAATCTATAGCTAGTGTCACAGGAATGCTTCAAAACATAGTCAGTAAGAAGAGTCAGTCTTCTTGTCCTTATGTCGGCATTGTGCCTTTTGTAATTAATTCCGATGCAATATCTGTGTTTCATCGTCAATAAGAAGGTCCAAGGGATACAGTAAACCTGGAGTGAAGCATCGGAAACTATAACTAGTGTCACAGGAATGGTTCAAAGCATAGACAGTAAGAAGAGTCAGTCTTCTTGTACTCAAGTCGGCATTGTGCCTTTTTATTTAATTCCGATGCAATTTCTGTGTTTCATCGTCAATAAGAAGGTCAGAGGGATACAATAAACCTGAAGTGAAGCATCGGAATCTATAACTAGTGTCACAGGAATGGTTCAAAGCAAAGTCAGGAAGAAGAGTCAGTCTTCTTGTCCTTAAGTCGGCATTGTGCCTTTTGAATTTAATTCCAATGCAATTTCTGTGTTTCTTCGTCAATATGATGGTCCAAGGGATGCAGTAAACCTGAAGTGAAGCTTCGGAATCTATAGCTAGTGGCACAGGAATGCTTCAAACATAGTCAGTAAGAAGAGTCAGTCTTCTTGTCCTTATGTCGGCATTGTGCCTTTTGTAATTAATTCCGATGCAATTTCTGTGTTTCATCGTGAATAAGAAGGTCCAAGGGATACAGTAAACCTGGAGTGAAGCATCGGAATCTATAACTAGTGTCACAGGAATGGTTCAAAGCATAGACAGTAAGAAGAGTCAGTCTTCTTGACCTTAATTCTGCTTTGTGCTTTTTGTATTTAATTCCGATGCAATTTCTGTGTTTCATCGTCAATAGGAAGGTCCAAGGTATACAGTAAAAATGAAGTGAAGCATCGGATCCATAACTAGTGTCACAGGAATGGTTCAAAACATAGTCAGTAAGAAGAGTCAGTCTTATTGTACTTAAGTCATCATTGTGCATTTTCTATTTAATTCTGATGCAATTTCTGCGTTTCATCGTCAATATGAAGGTCCAACCGATACATTAAACCTCGACTGAAGCATCGGAATGTATAACTAGTGTCACAGGAATGGTTCAAAATATAGTCAGTAAGAAGAGTCAGTCATCTTGTACTTAAGTCGGCATTGTTCCTTTTCTATTTAATTCCTATGCAATTTCTGTGTTTCATCGCCAATAAGAAGGTCAGAGGGATACAGTAAACTTGGAGTGAAGGATCGGAATGTATAACTAGTGTCAATGGAATGGTTCAAAACATAGTCAGTAAGAAGAGTCAGTCTTCTTGTTCTTAAGTCGGCATTGTGCCTTTTCTATTTAATTCCGATGCAATTTCTGTGTTTCATCGTCAATAAGAATGTCCAAGGGATATAGTAAATCTGGAGTGAAGCATCGGAATCTATAACTAGTGTCACAGGAATGGTTCAAAACATAGTCAGTAAGAAGAGTCAGTCTTCTTGTACTTAAGTCGGCATTGTTCCTTTTCTATTTAATTCCGAGGCAATTTCTTTGTTTCATCGCCAATAAGAAGGTCAGAGGGATACAATAAACCTGAAGTGAAGCATCGGAATCTATAACTAGTGTCACAGGAATGGTACAAAACAAAGTCAGTAAAAAGAGTCAGTCTTCTTGTCCTTAAGTCGGCATTGTACCTTTTGTATTTAATTCCGATGCAATTTCTGTGTTTCATCGTCAATAAGAAGGTCCATGGGATACACTAAACCAGGAGTGAAGCATCGGAATCTATAACTAGTGTCACAGGAGTGGTTCAAATCATAGACAGTAAGAAGAGTCAGTCTTCTTGACCTTAATTCTGCTTTGTGCATTTTCTATTTAATTCCGATGCAATTTCTGTGTTTCATCGTCACTAAGAAGGTCCAAGGGATACAGTAAACCTGGAGTGAAGCATCGGAATCTATAACTAGTGGCAATGGAATGGTTCAAGACATGGTCAGTAAGAGGAGTCAGTCTTCTTGTACTTAAGTCGGCACTGTGCCATTTCTTTTTAATTCCGATGCAATTTCTGTGTTTAATCGTCAATTAGAAGGTCCAATGAATATAGTAAAACTGGAGTGTAGCATCGGAATCTATAACTAGTGTCACAGGAATGGTTCAAATTATAGACAGTAAGAAGAGTGAGACTTCTTTTACTTATGTCGGCGTTGTGCCTTTTGTATTTAATTCCGATGCAATGTCTGTGTCTCATCGTCAATAAGAAGGTCCAAGGGATACAGTAAACCTGGAGTGAAGCATCTGAATCTGTAAGTAGTGTCACAGGAATGGTTCAAATCATAGACAGTAAGAAGAGTCAGTCTTCGTGTACTTCAGTCGGCATTTTGCCTTTTGTATTTAATACCGATGCAATTTTTGTGATTCATCGTCAATAAGAAGGGCCAAGGGATACAGTAAACCTGGAGTGAAGCATCGGAATCTATAACTAGTGACACAGGAATGGTTCAAAGAATAGACAGTAAGAAGAGTCGGTCTCCTTGTACTTAATTCTGCACTGTGCCTTTTGTATTTAATTCCGATGCAATTTGTGTGTTTCATCGTCAATAAGAAGGTCAGAGGGGTACAGTAAACCTGAAGTGAAGCATCGGAATCTATAACTAGTGTCAATGGAATATTTCAAAACATAGACAGTAAGATGAGACAGTCTTCTTGTACTTAAGTTGGCATTGTGCCTTTTGTATTTAATTCCGATGCAGTTTCTGTGTTTCATCGTCAATAAGAAGGTCAGAGGGATACAGTAAACCTGGAGTGAAGCATCGGAACCTATAACTAGTGTCACAGGAATGGTTCAAAGCATAGACAGTAAGAAGAGTCGGTCTCCTTGTACTTAATTCTGCACTGTGCCTTTTGTATTTAATTACGATGCAATTTCTGTATTTCATCGTCAGTAAGAATGTCCATGGGATACAGTAAACCTGAAGTGTAACAACGGAATTTATAACTAGTGTCACAGGAATGGTTCAAAACATAGTCAGTAAGAAGAGTCAGTCTTCTTGTACTTAAGTCGGCATTGTGCCTTTTCCATTTAATTCCGATGCAATTTCTGTGTTTCATCGTCAATAAGAAGGTCCAAGGTATACAGTAAACCTGAAGTGAAGCATCGGAATTTATAACTAGTGTCACAGGAATGGTTCAAAGCATAGTCAGTAAGAACAGTCAGTCTTCTTGTACTTAAGTCGGCATTGTGCCTTTTGAATTTAATTCCGATGCAATTTCTGTGTTTCATCGTCAATAAGAAGGACCAAGGGATACAGTAAACTTGGAGTGAAGCATCGGAATCTATAACTAGTGTCACAGGGATGGTTCAAAACATAGACAGTAAGAAGAGTCAGTCTTCTTGTACTTAAGTCGGCATTGTGCCTTTTCTATTTAATTCTGATGCGATTTCTGTGTTTCATCGTCAATAAGAAGGTCAGAGGGATACAGTAAACCTGAAGTGAAGCATCGGAATTTGTAACTAGTGTCACAGGAATGGTTCAAAGCATAGTCAGTAAGAAGAGTCAGTCTTCTTGTACTTAAGTCGGCATTGTGCCTTTTGAATTTAATTCCGATGCAATTTCTGCGTTTCATCGTCAATAAGAAGGACAAAGGGATACAGTAAACTTGGAGTGAAGCATCGGAATCTATAACTAGTGTCACAGGGATGGTTCAAAACTTAGACAGTAAGAAGAGTCAGTCTTCTTGTACTTAAGTCGGCATTGTGCCTTTTCTATTTAATTCCGATGCAATTTCTTTGTTTCATCGTCAATACGAAGGTCAGAGGGATACAATAAACCTGAAGTGAAGCATCGGAATCTATAACTAATGTCACAGGAATGGTTCAAAGAAAAGTCAGTAAGAAGAGTCAGCTTCTTGTCCTTAAGTCGGCATTGTGCGTTTTGTATTTAGTTCCGATGCAATTCCTGTGTTTCATCGTCAATAAGAAGGTCCAAGGGATACAGTAAACCTGGAGTGAATCATCGGAATCTGTAACTAGTGTCATTGGAATGGTTTAAAACATAGTCAGTAAGAAGAGTCAGTCTTCTTGTCCTTATGTCGGCATTGTGCCTTTTGTAATTAATTCCGATGCAATTTCTGTGTTTCATCGTCAATAAGAAGGTCCAAGGGATACAGTAAACCTGGACTGAAGCATCGGAATCTATAACTAGTGTCACAGGAATGGTTCAAAACAAAGTCAGTAAGAAGAGTCAGTCTTCTTGTCCTTAAGTCGGCATTGTGCCTTTTGAATTTAATTCCAATGCAATTTCTGTGTTTCTTCGTCAATATGATGGTCCAAGGGATACAGTAAACCTGAAGTGAAGCTTCGGAATCTATAGCTAGTGGCACAGGAATGCTTCAAAACATAGTCAGTAAGAAGAGTCAGTCTTCATGTCCTTATGTCGGCATTGTGCCTTTTGTAATTAATTCCGATGCAATTTCTGTGTTTCATCGTCAATAAGAAGGTCCAAGGGATACAGTAAACCTGGAGTGAAGCATCGGAATCTATAACTAGTGTCACAGGAATGGTTCAAAGCATAGAAAGTAAGAAGAGTCAGTCTTCTTGACCTTAATTCTGCTTTGTGCCTTTTGTATTTAATTCCGATGCAATTTCTGTGTTTCATCGTCAATAAGAAGGTCCAAGGTATACAGTAAAAATGAAGTGAAGCATCGGATCTATAACTAGTGTCACAGGAATGGTTCAAAACATAGTCAGTAAGAAGAGTCAGTCTTCTTGTACTTAAGTCGGCATTGTGCCTTTTGTATTTAATTCCGAGGCAATTTCTGTGTTTCATCGCCAATAAGAAGGTCAGAGGGATACAATAAACCTGAAGTGAAGCATCGGAATCTATAACTAGTGTCACAGGAATGGTTCAAAGCAAAGTCAGTAAGAAGAGTCAGTCTTCTTGTCCTTAAGTCGGCATTGTGCCTTTTGTATTTAATTCCGATGCAATTTCTGTGTTTCATCGTCAATAAGAAGGTCCAAGGGATACAGTAAACATGGAGTGAAGCATCGGAATCTATAACTAGTGTCACAGGAATGGTTCAAAACATAGTCAGTAAGAAGAGTCAGTCTTCTTGTACTTAAGTCGGCATTGTGCCTTTTGTATTTAATTCCGAGGCAATTTCTGTGTTTCATCGCCAATAAGAAGGTCAGAGGGATACAATAAACCTGAAGTGAAGCATCGGAATCTATAACTAGTGTCACAGAAATGGTACAAAACAAAGTCAGTAAAAAGAGTCAGTCTTCTTGTCCTTAAGTCGGCATTGTACCTTTTGTATTTAATTCCAATGCAATTTCTGTGTTTCATCGTCAATAAGAAGGTCCAAGGGATACAGTAAACCTGAAGTGAAGCTTCGGAATCTATAGCTAGTGTCTCAGGAATGCTTCAAAACATAGTCAGTAAGAAGAGTCAGTCTTCTTGTCATTATGTCGGCATTGTGCCCTTTGTAATTAATTCCGATGCAATATCTGTGTTTCATCGACAATAAGAAGGTCCAAGGGATACAGTAAACCTGGAGTGAAGCATCGGAAACTATAACTAGTGTCACAGGAATGGTTCAAAGCATAGACAGTGAGAAGAGTCAGTCTTCTTGTTCTTAAGTCGGCATTGTGCCTTTTTATTTAATTCCGATGCAATTTCTGTGTTTCATCGTCAATAAGATGGTCAGAGGGATACAATAAACCTGAAGTGAAGCATCGGAATCTATAACTAGTGTCACAGGAATGGTTCAAAGCAAAGTCAGTAAGAAGAGTCAGTCTTCTTGTCCTTAAGTCGGCATTGTGCCTTTTGTATTTAATTCTGATGCAATTTCTGTGTTTCATCGTCAATAAGAAGCTCCAAGGGATACAGTAAACATGGAGTGAAGCATCGGAATCTATAACTAGTGCCAATGGAATGGTTCAAAGCATAGTCAGTAAGAAGAGTCAGTCTTCTTGTACTTAAGTCGGCATTGTGCCTTTTCTATTTCATTCCGATGCAATTTCTGTGTTTCAACGTCAATAAAAAGGTCCAAGGGATATAGTAAACCTGGACTGAAGCATCGGAATCTATAACTAGTGTCACAGGAATGGTTCAAAACATAGTCAGTAAGGAGAGTCAGTCTTCTTGTACTTAAGTCGGCACTGTGCCTTTTGTATTTAATTCCGAGGCAATTTCTGTGTTTCATCGCCAATAAGAAGGTCAGAGGGATACAATAAACCTGAAGTGAAGCATCGGAATCTATAACTAGTGTCACAGGAATGGTACAAAACAAAGTCAGTAAAAAGAGTCAGTCTTCTTGTCCTTAAGTCGGCATTGTACCTTTTGTATTTAATTCCGATGCAATTTCTGTGTTTCATCGTCAATAAGAAGGTCCAAGGGATACAGTAAACCTGAAGTGAAGCTTCGGAATCTATAGCTAGTGTCACAGGAATGCTTCAAAACATAGTCAGTAAGAAGAGTCAGTCTTCTTGTCCTTATGTCGGCATTGTGACTTTTGTAATTAATTCCGATGCAATATCTGTGTTTTATCGTGAATAAGAAGGTCCAAGGGATACAGTAAACCTGGAGTGAAGCATCGGAAACTATAACTAGTGTCACAGGAATGGTTCAAAGCATAGACAGTAAGAAGAGTCAGTCTTCTTGTACTCAAGTCGGCATTGTGCCTTTTTATTTAATTCCGATGCAATTTCTGTGTTTCATCGTCAATAAGAAGGTCAGAGGGATACAATAAACCTGAAGTGAAGCATCGGAATCTATAACTAGTGTCACAGGAATGGTTCAAAGCAAAGTCAGGAAGAAGAGTCTGTCTTCTTGTCCTTAAGTCGGCATTGTGCCTTTTGAATTTAATTCCAATGCAATTTCTGTGTTTCTTCGTCAATATGATGGTCCAAGGGATACAGTAAACCTGAAGTGAAGCTTCGGAATCTATAGCTAGTGGCACAGGAATGCTTCAAACATAGTCAGTAAGAAGAGTCAGTCTTCTTGTCCTTATGTCGGCATTGTGCCTTTTGTAATTAATTCCGATGCAATTTCTGTGTTTCATCGTGAATAAGAAGGTCCAAGGGATACAGTAAACCTGGAGTGAAGCATCGGAATCTATAACTAGTGTCACAGGAATGGTTCAAAGCATAGACAGTAAGAAGAGTCAGTCTTCTTGACCTTAATTCTGCTTTGTGCCTTTTGTATTTAATTCCGATGCAATTTCTGTGTTTCATCGTCAATAAGAAGGTCCAAGGTATACAGTAAAAATGAAGTGAAGCATCGGATCCATAACTAGTGTCACAGGAATGGTTCAAAACATAGTCAGTAAGAAGAGTCAGTCTTATTGTACTTAAGTCATCATTGTGCATTTTCTATTTAATTCTGATGCAATTTCTGCGTTTCATCGTCAATATGAAGGTCCAACCGATACATTAAACCTCGACTGAAGCATCGGAATGTATAACTAGTGTCACAGGAATGGTTCAAAATATAGTCAGTAAGAAGAGTCAGTCATCTTGTACTTAAGTCGGCATTGTTCCTTTTCTATTTAATTCCTATGCAATTTCTGTGTTTCATCGCCAATAAGAAGGTCAGAGGGATACAGTAAACTTGGAGTGAAGCATCGGAATGTATAACTAGTGTCAATGGAATGGTTCAAAACATAGTCAGTAAGAAGAGTCAGTCTTCTTGTTCTTCAGTCGGCATTGTGCCTTTTCTATTTAATTCCGATGCAATTTCTGTGTTTCATCGTCAATAAGAATGTCCAAGGGATATAGTAAATCTGGAGTGAAGCATCGGAATCTATAACTAGTGTCACAGGAATGGTTCAAAACATAGTCAGTAAGAAGAGTCAGTCTTCTTGTACTTAAGTCGGCATTGTTCCTTTTCTATTTAATTCCGAGGCAATTTCTTTGTTTCATCGCCAATAAGAAGGTCAGAGGGATACAATAAACCTGAAGTGAAGCATCGGAATCTATAACTAGTGTCACAGGAATGGTACAAAACAAAGTCAGTAAAAAGAGTCAGTCTTCTTGTCCTTAAGTCGGCATTGTACCTTTTGTATTTAATTCCGATGCAATTTCTGTGTTTCATCGTCAATAAGAAGGTCCATGGGATACACTGAACCAGGAGTGAAGCATCGGAATCTATAACTAGTGTCACAGGAGTGGTTCAAATCATAGACAGTAAGAAGAGTCAGTCTTCTTGACCTTTATTCTGCTTTGTGCCTTTTCTATTTAATTCCGATGCAATTTCTGTGTTTCATCGTCACTAAGAAGGTCCAAGGGATACAGTAAACCTGGAGTGAAGCATCGGAATCTATAACTAGTGGCAATGGAATGGTTCAAGACATAGTCAGTAAGAGGAGTCAGTCTTCTTGTACTTAAGTCGGCATTGTGCCATTTCTTTTTAATTCCGATGCAATTTCTGTGTTTAATCGTCAATTAGAAGGTCCAATGGATATAGTAAAACTGGAGTGTAGCATCGGAATCTATAACTAGTGTCACAGGAATGGTTCAAATTATAGACAGTAAGAAGAGTGAGACTTCTTTTACTTATGTCGGCGTTGTGCCTTTTGTATTTAATTCCGATGCAATGTCTGTGTCTCATCGTCAATAAGAAGGTCCAAGGGATACAGTAAACCTGGAGTGAAGCATCTGAATCTGTAAGTAGTGTCACAGGAATGGTTCAAATCATAGACAGTAAGAAGAGTCAGTCTTCGTGTACTTCAGTCGGCATTTTGCCTTTTGTATTTAATACCGATGCAATGTTTGTGATTCATCGTCAATAAGAAGGGCCAAGGGATACAGTAAACCTGGAGTGAAGCATCGGAATCTATAACTAGTGACACAGGAATGGTTCAAAGAATAGACAGTAAGAAGAGTCGGTCTCCTTGTACTTAATTCTGCACTGTGCCTTTTGTATTTAATTCCGATGCAATTTGTGTGTTTCATCGTCAATAAGAAGGTCCAAGGGATACAGTAAACCTGGAGTGAAGCATCTGAATCTGTAAGTAGTGTCACAGGAATGGTTCAAATCATAGACATTAAGAAGAGTCAGTCTTCGTGTACTTCAGTCGGCATTTTGCCTTTTGTATTTAATTCCGATGCAATTTTTGTGATTCATCGTCATTAAGAAGGTCCAAGGGATATAGTAAAACTGGAGTGTAGCATCGGAGTCTATAACTAGTGTCACAGGAATGGTTCAAATCATAGACAGTAAGAAGAGTCAGTCTTCTTGTACTTACGTCGGCGTAGTGCCTTTTCTATTTAATTCCGATGCAATTTGCGTGTTTCATCGTCAATAAGAAGGTCCAAGGGATACAGTAAACCTGGAGTGTAGCATCGGAATCTATAACTAGTGACACAGGAATGGTTCAAAACATAGACAGTAAGAAGTGTCAGTCTTCGTGTACTTAAGACGGCATTTTGCCTTTTGTATTTAATTCCGATGCAATTTCTGTGTTTCATCGTCAATAAGAAGGTCAGAGGGGTACAGTAAACCTGAAGTGAAGCATCGGAATCTATAACTAGTGTCAATGGAATATTTCAAAACATAGACAGTAAGATGAGTCAGTCTTCTTGTACTTAAGTTGGCATTGTGCCTTTTGTATTTAATTCCGATGCAGTTTCTGTGTTTCATCGTCAATAAGAAGGTCAGAGGGATACAGTAAACCTGGAGTGAAGCATCGGAACCTATAACTAGTGTCACAGGAATGGTTCAAAGCATAGACAGTAAGAAGAGTCGGTCTCCTTGTACTTAATTCTGCACTGTGCCTTTTGTATTTAATTACGATGCAATTTCTGTATTTCATCGTCAGTAAGAATGTCCATGGGATACAGTAAACCTGAAGTGTAACAACGGAATTTATAACTAGTGTCACAGGAATGGTTCAAAACATAGTCAGTAAGAAGAGTCAGTCTTCTTGTACTTAAGTCGGCATTGTGCCTTTTCCATTTAATTCCGATGCAATTTCTGTGTTTCATCGTCAATAAGAAGAACCAAGGGATACAGTAAACCTGGAGTGAAGCATCGGAGTCTATAACTAGTGTCACAGGACTGGTTCAAAAATAGACAGTAAGAAGAGTCAGTCTTCTTGAACTTAATTCGGTATTGTGCCTTTTGTATTTAAATTCCGATGCAATTTCTGTGTTTCATCGTCAGTAAGAAGGTCAGAGGGATACAGTAAACCTGAAGTGAAGCATCGGAATCCATAACTAGTGTCACAGGAATGGTTCAAAACATATTCAGTAAGAAGAGTTGGTCTTCTTGTACTTAAGTCGGCATTGTGCCTTTTGTATTTAATTCCGATGCAATTTCTGTGTTTCATCGTCAATGAGAAGGTCCAAGGGATACAGTAAACCTGGAGTGAAGCATCGGAATCTATAACTAGTGTCACAGGAATATTTCAAAACATAGACAGTAGGAAGAGTCAGTCTTCTTGTACTTAAGTCGGCATTGTGCCGTTTGTATTTAATTCCGATGCAATTTCTGTCTTTCATCGTCAATAAGAAGTTCCAAGGTATACAGTAAACCTGAAGTGAAGCATCGGATCTATAACTAGTGTCACAGGAATTGTTCAAAACATAGTCAGTAAGAAGAGTCAGTCTTCTTGTACTTAAGTCGGCATTGTGCCTTTTCTATTTCATTCCGATGCAATTTCTGTGTTTCATCGTCAATAAGAAGGTCCAAGGGATACAGTAAACATGGAGTGAAGCATCGGAATCTATAACTAGTGTCAATGGAATGGTTCAAAACATAGTCAGTAAGAAGAGTCAGTCTTCTTGTACTTAAGTCAGCATTGTGCCTTTTCTATTTAATTCCGTTGCAATTTCTGTGTTTCATCGTCAATAAGAAGGTCCAAGGGATATAGTAAACCTGGAGTGAAGCATTGGAATCTATAACTAGTGTCACAGGAATGGTTCAAAACATAGACAGTAAGAAGAGTCAGCCTTCTTCTACTTACGTCGACCTTGTGCCCTTTCTATTTAAATGCGATGCAATTTCTGTAATTCATCGTCTATAAGAAGGTCCAAGGGATACAGTAAACCAGAAGTGAAGCTTCGGAATCTATAGCTAGTGTCACAGGAATGGTTCAAATCATAGTCAGTAAGAAGAGTCAGTCTTCGTGTACTTCAGTCGTCAATTTGCCTTTTGTATTTAATTCCGATGCAATTTTTGTGTTTCATCGTCAATAAGAAGGTCCAAGGGATACAGTAAACCTGGAGTGAAGCATCTGAATCTATAACTAGTGTCACAGGAATGGTTCAAAACATAGTCAGTAGGAAGATTCGGTCTTCATGTACTTAAGTCGGCATTGTGCCTTTTGTATTTAATTCCGATGCATTTTGTGTGTTTCATCGTCAATACGAGGGTCCAATGGATACAGTAAACCAGGAGTGAAGCATCGGAATCTATAACTAGTGTCACAGGAATGGTTCAAAACATAGACAGTAAGAATAGTCAGTCTTCTTGTACTTAATTCGGCATTGTGCCTTTTGTATTTAATTCCGATGCAATTTCTGTGTTTCATCGTCAATAAGAAGGTCCAAGGGACACAGTAAACCTCAAGTGAAGCATCGGAATCTATAACGGGTGTCACAGGATTGGTTCAAAACATAGTCAGTAGGAAGAGTCGGTCTTCATGTACATAAGTCAGCATTGTGCCTTTTGTATTTAATTCCGTTGCATTTTCTGTGTTTCATCGTCAATAAGAAGGTCCGAGGGATACAGTATACCTGAAGTGAAGCACCGGAATCTATAACTAGTGTCACAGGAATGGTTCAAAACATAGTCAGTAGGAAGAGTCAGTCTTCTTGTACTTAAGTCGGCATTGTGCCGTTTGTAATTAATTCCGATGCAATTTCTGTGTTTCATCGTCAATAAGAAGGTCCAAGGTATGCAGTAAACCTGAAGTGAAGCATCGGATCTATAACTAGTGTCACAGGAATGGTTCAAAACGTAGTCAGTAAGAAGAGTCAGTCTTCTTGTACTTAAGTCATCATTGTGCCTTTTCTATTTAATTCCGATGCAATTTCTGTGTTTCATCGTCAATAAGAAGGTCCAAGGGATACAGTAAACATGGAGTGATGCATCGGAATCAATAACTAGTGTCACAGGAATGGTTCAAAACATAGACAGTAAGAAGAGTCAGTCTTCTTGTACTTAATTCTGCTTTGTGCCTTTTGTATTTAATTCCGATACAATTTCTGTGTTTCATCGTCAATAAGAAGGTCCAAGGTATACAGATAACCTGAAGTGAAGCATTGGAATTGATAACTAGTTTCACAGGAATGGTTCAAAGCAAAGACAGTAAGAAGAGTCAGTCTTCCTGTACTTAAGTCGGCATTGTGCCCTTTGTATTTAACTCCGATGCAATTTCTGTGTTTCATCGTCAATAAGAAGGTCAGAGGGATACAGTAATCCTGAAGTACAGCATCGGAATCTATAACTAGTGTCACAGTAATGGTTCAAATCATAGTCAGTAAGAATAGACAGTCTTATTGTACTTAAGTCATCATTGTGCATTTTCTATTTAATTCTGAGGCAATTTCTGTGTTTCGTCGTCAATATGAAGGTATAAGTGATACAGTAATCCTAGAGTGAAGCATCGGAATCTATAACTAGTGTCACAGGAATGGGTCAAATCATAGACAGTAAGAAGAGTCAGACTTCTTTTACTTAAGTCGGCATTGTGCCTTTTGTATTTAATTCCGGTGCAATTTCTGTGTTTCATCGTCAATAAGAATGTCCAAGGGATACAGTAAACCAGGAGTGAAGCATCGGAGTCTTTAACTAGTGTCACAGGACTGGTTCAAATATAGACAGTAAGTAGAGTCAGTCTTCTTATACTTAAGTCGGCATTGTGCCTTTTGTATTTAATTCCGATGTAATTTCTGTGTTTCATCGTTAATAAGAAGGACCGAGGGATACAGTAAACCTGGAGTGAAGCATCGGAATCTTTAACTAGTGTCACAGGGATAATTCAAATCATAGACATTTAGAAGAGTCAGTCTTCTTCTACTTAAGTCGGCATTGTGCCTTTTCTATTTAATTCCGATGATATTTCTGTGTTTCATCGTCAATAAGAAGGTCAGAGGGACACAGTAAACCTGAAGTGAAGCATCGAAATCCATAACTAGTGTCACAGGAATGGTTCAAAACAAAGTCAGTAAGAAGAGTTAGTCTTCGTCTACTTAAGTCGGCATTGTGCCTTTTGTATTTAATACCGATGCAATTTCTGTGTTTCATCGTCAATACGAAGGTCCAAGTGATACAGTAAACCTGGAGTGAAGCATCGGAATGTATAACTAGTGTCACAGGAATGGTTCAAACATAGTCAGTAAGAAGAGTAAGTCTTCATGTACTTAAGTCGGCATTGTGCCTTTTCCATTTAATTCCGATCAATTTCTGTCTTTCATCGTCAATAAGAAGGTCAGAGGGATACAATAAACCTGATGTGAAGCATCGGAATCTATAACTAGTGTCACAGGAATGGTTGAAAACAAAGTCAGTAAGAAGAGTCAGTCTTCTTGTCCGTAAGTCGGCATTGTGCCTTTTGTATTTAATTCCGATGCAATTTCTGTGTTTCATCGTCAATAAGAAGGTCAGAGGGATACAGTAAACCTGAAGTGAAGCATCGGAATAAATAACTAGTGTTACAGGAATGGTTCAAAACATAGTCAGTAAGAAGAGTTAGTCTTCTTGTACTTAAGTCGGCGTTGTGCCTTTTGTATTTAATTCCGATGCAATTTCTGTGTTTCATCGTCAATAAGAAGGTCCAAGGGATACAGTAAACCTGGAGTGAAGCATCTGAATCTGTAACTAGTGTCACTGGAATGGTACAAATCATAGACAGTAAGAAGAGTCAGTCTTCGTGTACTTCAGTCGGCATTTTGCCTTTTGTATTTAATTCCGATGCAATTTTTGTGTTTCATCGGCAATGAGAAGGTCCAAGGGATACATTAAACCTGAAGTGAAGCATCGGGGTCTATAACTAGTGTCACAGGAATCGTTCAAAACATAGTCAGTAAGGATAGTCAGTCTTCTTGTACTTAAGTCGGCATTGTGCCTTTTGTATTTAATTCCGATGCAATTTCTGTGTTTCATTGCCAATAAGAAGGACCAAGGGATACAGTAAACCTGGAGTGAAGCATCGGAGTCTATAACTAGTGTCACAGGACTGGTTCAAAAATAGACAGTAAGAAGAGTTAGTCTTCTTAAACTTAATTCGGCATTGTGCCTTTTGTATTTAATTCCGATGCAATTTCTGTGTTTCATCGTCAATACGAAGGTCCAAGGGATACAGTAAACCTGGAGTGAAGCATCGGAATCTATATCTAGTGTCACAGGAATATTTCAAAACATAGACAGTAGGAAGAGTCAGTCTTCTTGTACTTAAGTCGTCATTGTGCCGTTTGTATTTAATTCCGATGCAATTTCTGTGTTTCATCGTCAATAAGAAGGTCCAAGGTATACAGTAGACCTGAAGTGAAGCATCGGATCTATAACTAGTGTCACAGAAATTGTTCAAAACGTAGACAGTAAGAAGAGTCAGTCTTCTTGTACTTAATTCTGCTTTGTGAATTTTGTATTTAATTCCGATGCAATTTCTGTGTTTCATCGTCAATAAGAAGGTCAGAGCGGTACAGTAAACATGAAACCTGAAGTGAAGCATCGGAATCTAGAGCTAGTGTCACAGGAATGGTTCAAAACGTAGACAGTAAGAAGAGTCAGTCTTCTTGTACTTAATTCTACTTTGTGCCTTTTTTATTTAATTCCGATGCAATTTCTGTGTTTCATCGTCAATAAGAAGGTCCAAGGGATACAGTAAACCTGAAGTGAAGCATCGGCATTTATAACTAGTGTCACAGGAATAATTCAAAACATAGACAGTAAGAAGAGTCAGTCTTCTTGTACTTAAGTCGGCATTGTGCCTTTTGTATTTAACTCCGATGCAATTTCTGTGTTTCATCGTCAATAAGAAGGTCAGAGGGATACAGTAATCCTGAAGTGAAGCATCGGAATCTATAACTAGTGTCACAGGAATGGTTCAAAACATAGTCAGTTAGAATTTTCAGTGTTATTGTACTTAAGTCATCATTGTGCATTTTCTATTTAATTGTGATGAAATTTCTGTGTTTCATCGTCAATATGAAGGTCCAAGGGATACAGTAAACCTGGAGTGAAGCATCGGAATCTATAACTAGTGTCACAGGAATGATTCAAATCATAGACAGTAAGAAGAGTCAGACTTCTTTTACTTAAGTCGGCGTTGTGCCTTTTGTATTTAATTCCGATGCAATTTCTGTGTTTCATCGTCAATAAGAGGGTCCAAGGGATACAGTAAACCTGGAGTGAAGCATCTGAATCTGTAACTAGTGTCACTGGAATGGTACAAATCATAGACAGTAAGAAGAGTCAGTCTTCGTGTACTTCAGTCGGCATTTTGCCTTTTGTATTTAATTCCGATGCAATTTTTGTGTTTCATCGTCAATGAGAAGGTCCAAGGGATACATTAAACCTGAAGTGAAGCATCGGGGTCTATAACTAGTGTCACAGGAATCGTTCAAAACATAGTCAGTAAGGATAGTCAGTCTTCTTGTACTTAAGTCGGCATTGTGCCTTTTGTATGTAATTCCGATGCAATTTCTGTGTTTCATTGTCAATATGAAGGACCAAGGGATACAGTAAACCTGGAGTGAAGCATCGGAGTCTATAACTAGTGTCACAGGACTGGTTCAAAAATAGACAGTAAGAAGAGTCAGTCTTCTTGAACTTAATTCGGCATTGTGCCTTTTGTATTTAATTCCGATGCAATTTCTGTGTTTCATCGTCAATACGAAGGTCCAAGGGATACAGTAAACCTGGAGTGAAGCATCGGAATCTATATCTAGTGTCACAGGAATATTTCAAAACATAGACAGTAGGAAGAGTCAGTCTTCTTGTACTTAAGTCGTCATTGTGCCGTTTGTATTTAATTCCGATGCAATTTCTGTGTTTCATCGTCAATAAGAAGGTCCAAGGTATACAGTAGACCTGAAGTGAAGCATCGGATCTATAGCTAGTGTCACAGAAATTGTTCAAAACGTAGACAGTAAGAAGAGTCAGTCTTCTTGTACTTAATTCTGCTTTGTGAATTTTGTATTTAATTCCGTTGCAATTTCTGTGTTTCATCGTCAATAAGAAGGTCAGAGCGGTACAGTAAACATGAAACCTGAAGTGAAGCATCGGAATCTAGAGCTAGTGTCACAGGAATGGTTCAAAACGTAGACAGTAAGAAGAGTCAGTCTTCTTGTACTTAATTCTACTTTGTGCCTTTTTTATTTAATTCCGATGCAATTTCTGTGTTTCATCGTCAATAAGAAGGTCCAAGGGATACAGTAAACCTTAAGTGAAGCATCGGCATTTATAACTAGTGTCACAGGAATATTTCAAAACATAGACAGTAAGAAGAGTCAGTCTTCTTGTACTTAAGTCGGCATTGTGCCTTTTGTATTTAACTCCGATGCAATTTCTGTGTTTCATCGTCAATAAGAAGGTCAGAGGGATACAGTAATCCTGAAGTGAAGCATCGGAATCTATAACTAGTGTCACAGGAATGGTTCAAAACATAGTCAGTTAGAATTTTCAGTGTTATTGTACTTAAGTCATCATTGTGCATTTTCTATTTAATTGTGATGAAATTTCTGTGTTTCATCGTCAATATGAAGGTCCAAGGGATACAGTAAACCTGGAGTGAAGCATCGGAATCTATAACTAGTGTCACAGGAATGATTCAAATCATAGACAGTAAGAAGAGTCAGACTTCTTTTACTTAAGTCGGCATTGTGCGTTTTGTAATTAATTCCGGTGCAATTTCTGTGTTTCATCGTCAATAAGAAGGTCAGAGGGATACAGTAATCCTGAAGTGAAGCATCGGAATCTATAACTAGTGTCACAGGAATGGTTTAAAACAAAGTCAGTAAGAAGAGTCAGTCTTCTTGTCCTTAAGTATGCATTGTGCATTTTGTATTTAATTCCGATGCAGTTTCTGTGTTTCATCACCAATAAGAAGGTCCAGGGGATACAGTAAACCTGGAGTGTAGCATCGGAATCTATAACTAGAGTCACAGGAACGTTTCATAACATAGACAGTAAGAAGAGTCAGTCTTCGTGTTCTTAAGTCGGCATTTTGCCTTTTGTATTTAATTCCGATGCAATTTCTGTGTTTCATCGTCAATAAGAAGGTAAAAGGGATACAGTAAACCTGAGGTGAAGCATCGGAATCTATAACTAGTGTCAATGGAATGGTTCAAGTCATAGACAGTAAGAAGAGTCAGTCTTCTTGTACTTAAATCGGCATTGTGCCTTTTGTATTTAATTCCGATGCAATTTCTGTCTTTGATCGTCAATAAGAAGGTCAGAGGTGTACAGTGAAGCATCGGAATCAATAGCTAGTGTCACAGGAATGGTTCAAAAAATAGTCAGTAAGATGAGTCAGTCTTCTTGTCCTTAAGTCGGCATTGTGCCTTTTGTATTTAATTCCGATGAAATTTCAGTGTTTCATCATCAATAAGAAGGTCCAAGGGATGCAGTAAACCTGGAGTGAAGCATCGGAATCTATAACTAGTGTCACAGGAATGGTTCAAAACATAGACAGTATGAAGAGTCAGTCTCCTTGTACTTAATTCTGCACTGTGCCTTTTGTATTTAATTCCGATGCATTTTCTGTGTTTCATCGTCAATATGATGTTCCAAGGGATACAGTAAACCTGAAGTGAAGCATCGGAATTTATAACTGGTGTCACAGGAATGGTTCAAATCATTGTCAGTAAGAAGAGTCAGTCTTCGTGTACTTCAGTCGGCATTTTGCCTTTTGTATTTAATTCCGATGCAATTTCTGTGTTTCATCGTCAATAAGAAGGACCAAGGGATACAGTAAACCTAGAGTGAAGCATCGGAGTCTATTACTAGTGTCACAGGACTGGTTCAAAACAGACAGTAAGAAGAGTCAGTCTTCTTGAACTTAATTCGGCATTGTGCCTTTTGTATTTAATTCCGATGCAATTTCTGTGTTTCATCGTCAATACGAAGGTCAGAGGGATACAGTAAACCTGAAGTGAAGCATCGGAATCCATAACTAGTGTCACAGGAATGGTTCAAATCATAGTCAGTAAGAAGAGTTAGTCTTCTTGTACTTAAGTCGGCATTGTGCCTTTTGTATTTAATACCGATGCAATTTTTGTGTTTCATCGTCAATAAGAAGGTCCAAGGGATACAGTAAACCTGGAGTGAAGCTTCGGAATCTATAACTAGTGTCACAGGAATGGTTCAAAACATAGACAGTAAGAATAGTCAGTCTTCTTGTACTTAATTCGGCATTGTGCCTTTTGTATTTAATTCCGTTGCAATTTCTGTGTTTCATCGTCACTAAGAAGGTCCAAGGGATACAGTAAACCTCAAGTGAAGCATCGGAATCTATAACGGGTGTCACAGGATTGGTTCAAACATAGTCAGTAGGAAGAGTCCGTCTTCATGTACATAAGTCGGCATTGTGCCATTTGTATTTAATTCCGATGCATTTTCTGTGTTTCATCGTAAATAAGAAGGTCCAAGGGATACAGTAAACCCGAAGTGAAGCATCGGAATCTATAACTAGTGTCACAGGAATGGTTCAAAGCATAGTCAGTAAGAAGAGTCAGTCTTCTTGTACTGAAGTCAGCATTGTGATTTTCTATTTAATTCCGATGCAATTTCTGTGTTTCATCGTCAATAAGAAGGTCCAAGCGATACAGTAAACATGGAGTGAAGCATCGGAATCTATAAATAGTGTCAATGGAATGGTTCAAAACATAGTCAGTAAGATGAGCCAGTCTTCTTGTACTTAAGTCGGCATTGTGCCTTTTCTCTTTAATTCCGATGCAATTTCTGTGTTTCATCGTCAATAAGAAGGTCCAAGGGATATAGTAAACCTGGAGTGAAGCATCGGATTCGAAAACTAGTGTCACAGGAATGGTTCAAAACATAGACAGTAAGAAGAGTCAGTCTTCGTGTACTTAATTCTGTTTTGTGCCTTTTGTATTTAATTCCGATGCATTTTCTGTGTTTCATCGTCAATATGATGTTCCAAGGGATACAGTAAACCTGAAGTGAAGCATCGGAATTTATAACTGGTGTCACAGGAATGGTTCAAATCATAGTCAGTAAGAAGAGTCAGTCTTCGTGTACTTCAGTCGGCATTTTGCCTTTTGTATTTAATTCCGATGTAATTTCTGTGTTTCATCGTCAATAAGAAGGTCAGAGGGATACAGTAATCCTGATGTAAAGCATCGGAATCTATAACTAGTGTCCCAGGAATGGTTCAAAGCATAGACAGTAAGAATAGTCGGTCTTATTGTACTTAAGTCATCATTGTGCATTTTCTATTTAATTCTGAGGCAATTTCTGTGTTTCATCGTCAATATGAAGGTCCAAGGGATACAGTAATCCAGAAGTGAAGCATCGGAATCTATAACAAGTGTCACAGGAATGGTTCAAATCATAGATAGTAAGAGGAGTCAGACTTCTTTTACTTAAGTCGGCATTGTGCCTTTTGTATTTTATTCCGGTGCAATTTCTGTGTTTCATCGTCAATAAAAAGGTCCAAGGGATACAGTAAACCTGGAGTGAAGCATCGGAGAGTTTAACTAGTGTCACAGGACTGGTTCAAAAATAGACAGTAAGAAGAGTCAGTCTTTTTGAACTTAATTCGGCATTGTGCCTTTTCTATTTAATTCCGATGTAATTAATGTGTTTCATCGACTTTACGAAGGTCCAAGGGATACAGTAAACCTGAATTGAAGCATCGGAATCTATAACTAGTGTCAATGGAATGGTTCGAAACATAGTCAGTAAGGAATGTCTGTCTTCTTGTACTTAAGTCGGCATTGTGCCTTTTGTATTTAATTCCGATGCATTTTCTGTGTTTCATCGTCAATAAGAAGGTCCAAGGGATACAGTAAACCTGAAGTGAAGCATCGGAATTTATAACTAGTGTCACAGGAAGGGTTCAAAACACAGTCAGTAAGAAGAGTCAGTCTTCATGTACTTAAGTCGGCATTGTGCCTTTTCTATTTAATTCCGATGCAATTTCTGTGTTTCATCGTCAATAAGAAGGACCAAGGGATACAGTAATCCTGGAGTGAAGCATCGGAATCTGTAACTAGGGTCACAGGGATGGTTTAAACATAGACAGTTAGAAGAGTCAGTCTTCTTGTAGTTAAGTCGGCATTGTGCCATTTCTATTTAATTCCGATGCAATTTCTGTGTTTCATCGTCAATAAGAAAGTCAGAGGGATACAGTAAACCTGAAGTGAAGCATCGGAATCCATAACTAGTGTCACAGGAATGGTTCAAAACATAGTCAGTAAGAAGAGTTAGTCTTCTTCTACTTAAGTCGGCATTGTGCCTTTTGTATTTAATACCAATGCAATTTCTGTGTTTCATTGTCAATACGAAGGTGCAAGTGATGCAGTAAACCTGGAGTTAAGCTTCGGAATCTATAACTAGTGTCACAGGAATGGTTCAAAACCTAGTCAGTAAGAAGAGTCAGTCTTCATGTACTTAAGTCGGCATTGTGCCTTTTCTATTTAATTCCGACAATTTCTGTCTTTCATCGTGAATAAGAAGGTCAGAGGGATACAATAAACCAGAAGTGAAGCATCGGAACCTATAACTAGTGTCACAGGATTGGTTCAAAACATAGTCAGTAGGAACAGTCGGTCTTCATGTACATAAGTCGGCATTGTGCCATTTGTATTTAATTCCGATGCATTTTCTGTGTTTCATCGTAAATAAGAAGGTCCAAGGGATACAGTAAACTTGAAGTGAAGCATCGGAATCTATAACTAGTGTCACAGGAATGGTTCAAGACATAGACAGTAGGAAGAGTCAGTCTTCTTGTACTTAAGTCGGCATTGTGCCGTTTGTATTTAATTCCGATGCAATTTCTGTGTTTCATCGTCAATAAGAAGGTCCAAGGTATGCAGTAAAACTGTTGTGAAGCATCGGATCTATAACTAGTGTCACAGGAATGGTTCAAAACATAGTCACTAAGAAGAGTCAGTCTTCTTGTACTTAAGTCGGCATTGCGCCTTTTCTTTTTAATTCCGATGCAATTTCTGTGTTTCATCGTCAATAAGAAGGTCCAAGGGATATAGTAAACCTGGAGTGAAGCATCGGAATCTATAACTAGTGTCACAGGAATGGTGCAAAACATAGACAGTAAGAAGAGTCAGTCTACTTGTACTTACGTCGACATTGTGGCTTTTCAATTTAATTCCGACGCAATTTCTCTGTTTCATCGTCAATATGAAGGTCCAACCGATACAGTAAACCTGAAGTGAAGCATCGGGATCTATAACTAGTGTCACAGGAATCGTTCAAAACGTAGTCAGTAAGAAGAGTCAGTCTTCTTGTACTTAAGTCGGCATAGTGCCTTTTCTATTTAATTCCGAAGCTATTTCTGTGTTTCATCGTCAATAAGAAGGTCCAAGGGATACAGTAAACCTGGAGTGAAGCATCGGAATCTATAACTAGTGTCAATGGTATGGTTCAAAACATAGACGGTAAGAAGGTCAGTCTTCTTGTACTTAAGTCGGCATTGTGATTTTTGTATTTAATTCCGATGCAAATTCTTTGTTTCATCGTCAATAAGAAGGTCAGAGGGATACAGTAAACCTGGGGTGAAGCATCGGAATCTATAACTAGTGTCATAGGAATGGTTCAAAACATAGACAGTAAGAAGAGTCAGTCTTCTTGTACTTAATTCGGCATTGTGCCTTTTGTATTTAATTCCGATGCAATTGCTGTGTTTCATCGTCAATAAGAAGGTCCAAGGGATACAGTAAACCTAAAGTGAAGCATCGGAATCTATAACGGGTGTCAAAGGAATGGTACAAAACATAGTCAGTAGGAAGAGTCGGTCTTCATGTACTTAAGTCGGCTTTGTGCCTTTTGTATTTAATTCCGATGCATTTTCTGTGTTTCATCGTCAATAAGAAGGTCCAAGGGATAAAGTAAACCTGAAGTGAAGCATCGTAATTTATAACTAGTGTCACAGGAATGGTTCAAAACATAGTCAGTAAGGAGAGTCAGTCTTCTTGTACTTAAGTAAGCATTGTGCCTTTTGTATTTAATTCCGATGCAATTTCTGTGTTTCATCGTCAATAAGAAGGACCAAGGGATACAGTAAACCTGGAGTGAAGCATCGGGATCTATAACTAGTGTCACAGGAATCGTTCAAAACATAGTCAGTAAGTAGAGTCAGTCTTCTTGTACTTAAGTCGGCATAGTGCCTTTTCTATTTAATTCCGATGTAATTTCTGTGTTTCATCGTCAATAAGAAGGTCCAAGGGACACAGTAAACCTGTAGTGAAGCATCGGAATCTATAAATAATGTCAATGGAATGGTTCAAAACATAGACAGTAAGAAGAGTCAGTCTTCTTGTACTTAAGTCGGCATTGTGCCTTTTGTATTTAATTCCGATGCAATTTCTGTGTTTCATCGTCAATAAGAAGATCAGAGGGATACAGTAAACCTGAAGTGAAGCATCGTGATCTATAGCTAGTGTCACAGTAATGGTTCAAAACATAGACAGTAAGAAGAGTCAGTCTTCTTGTACTTAATTCGGCATTGTGCCTTTAGTATTTAATTCCGATGCAATTTCTGTGTTTCATCGTCAATAACAAGTTCCAAGGGATACAGTAAACATCAAGTGAAGCGTCGGAATCTATAACGGGTGTCACAGGAATGGTTCAAAACATAGTCAGTAGGAAGAGTCGGTCTTCTTGTACTTAAGTCGGCATTGTGCCTTTCGTATTTCATTCCGATGCATTTTCTGTGTTTCATCGTCAATATGAAGGTCCAAGGGATACAGTAAACCTGAAGTGAAGCATCGGAATTTATAACTAGTGTCACTGGAATGGTTCAAACATAGTCAGTAAGGAGAGTCAGTCTTCTTGTACTTAAGACGGCATTGTGCCTTTTGTATTTAATTCCGATGCAATTTCTGTGTTTCATCGTCAATAAGAAGGACCAAGGGATACAGTAATCCTGGAGTGAAGCATCGGAATCTATAACTAGTGTCACAGGGATGGTTCAAAACATAGACAGTCAGAAGAGTCTGTCTTCTTGTTCTTAAGTCGGCATTGTGCCTTTTCTATTTAATTCCTGTGCAATTTCTGTGTTTCATCGTCAATAAGAGTGTCAGAGGGATACAGTAATCCTGAAGTGAAGCATTGGAATCGATAACTAGTGTCACAGGAATGGTTCAAAACATAGTCAGTAAGAAGAGTCATTCTTGTTGTACTTAATTCGGCATTGTGCCTTTTGTATTTCATTCCGATGCAATTTCTGTGTTTCATCGTCAATAAGAAGGTCCTAGGGATACAGTAAACCTGAAGTGAAGCTTCGGAATCTATAGCTAGTGTCACAGGAATGGTTCGAATCATAGTCAGTTAGAAGAGTCAGTCTTCTTGCACTTAAGTCGGCATTGTGCCTTTTGTAATTAATTCCGATGCAATTTCTGTGTTTCATCGTTTAATAAGAAGGTCCAAGGGATACAGTAAACTTGGAGTGACGCAACGGAATCTATAACTAGAGTCACAGGAACGGTTCAAAACAAAGTCAGTAAGAAGAGTCAGTCTTCTTGTCCTTAAGTCGGCATTGTGCCTTTTTATTTAATTCCGATGCAATTTCTGTGTTTCATCGTCAATAAGAATGTCCTAGGGATATAGTAAACCTGGAGTGAAGCATCGGAATCTATAACGAGTGTCACAGGAATGGTTCAAAACATAGACAGTAAGAAGAGTCAGTCTTCTTGTACTTACGTCGACATTGTGCCTTTTCTATTTAATTCCGATGCAATTTCTGTGTTTCATGGTCAATAAGAAGGTCAGAGGGATACAATAAACCTGAAATGAAGCATCGGAATCTATAGCTAGTGTCACAGGAATGGTTCAAATCATAGCCAGTAAGAAGAGTCAGTCTTCTTGTCCTTAAGTCGGCGTTGTGCCTTTTGTAATTAATTCCAATGCAATTTCTGTGTTTCATCGTCAATAAGAAGGTCCAAGGGATACAGTAAACCTTGAGTGAAGCATCGGAATCTATAACTAGTGTCACAGGAATGGTTCAAAAATAGTCAGTAAGAATAGTCAGTCTTATTGTACTTAAGTCATCATTGTGCATTTTCTATCTAATTCTGATGCAATTTCAGTGTTTCATCGTCAATATGAAGGTCCAACCGATACAGTAAACCTGGAGTGAAGCATCGGAATCTATAACTAGTGTCACAGGAATGGTTCAAATCATAGACTGTAAGAAGAGTCCGACTTCTTTTACTTAAGTCGGCATTGTGCCTTTTGTATTTAATTCCGATGCAATTTCTGTGTTTCATCGTCAATAAGAAGGTCCAAGGGATACAGTAAACCTGGAGTGAAGCATCGGAGTCTATCACTAGTGTCACAGGACTGGTTCAAAAATAGACAGTAGGAAGAGTCAGTCTTCTTTAACTTAATTCGGCATTGTGCCTTTTGTATTTAATTCCGATGCAATTTCTGTGTTTCATCGTCAATAAGAAGTTCCAAGGGATACAGTAAACATCAAGTGAAGCGTCGGAATCTATAACGGGTGTCACAGGAATGGTTCAAAACATAGTCAGTAGGAAGAGTCGGTCTTCTTGTACTTAAGTCGGCATTGTGCCTTTTGTATTTAATTCCGATGCATTTTCTGTGTTTCATCGTCAATAAGAAGGTCCAAGGGATACAGTAAACCTGAAGTGAAGCATCGGAATTTATAACTACTGTCACAGGAATGGTTAAAAGCATAGTCAGTAAAGAGAGTCAGTCTTCTTGTACTTAAGTCGGCGTTGTGCCTTTTGTATTTAATTCCGATGCAATTTCTGTCTATCATCGTCAATAAGAAGGTCCAAGGGATACAGTAAACCTGGAGTGAAGCATCGGAATCTGTAACTAGTGTCACAGGAATGGTTCAAATCATAGACATTATGAAGAGTCGGTCTTCGTGTACTTCAGTCGGCATTTTGCATTTTGTATTTAATTCCGATGGAATTTTTGTGTTTCATCGTCAATGAGAAGGTCCAAGGGATACAGTAAACCTGAAGTGAAGCATCGGAATCTATAACTAGTGTCACAGGAATGGTTCAAGACATAGACAGTAGGAAGAGTCAGTCTTCTTGTACTTAAGTCGGCATTGTGCCGTTTGTATTTAATTCCGATGCAATTTCTGTGTTTCATTGTCAATACGAAGGTGCAAGTGATGCAGTAAACCTGGAGTTAAGCTTCGGAATCTATAACTAGTGTCACAGGAATGGTTCAAAACCTAGTCAGTAAGAAGAGTCAGTCTTCATGTACTTAAGTCGGCATTGTGCCTTTTCTATTTAATTCCGACAATTTCTGTCTTTCATCGTGAATAAGAAGGTCAGAGGGATACAATAAACCAGAAGTGAAGCATCGGAACCTATAACTAGTGTCACAGGATTGGTTCAAAACATAGTCAGTAGGAACAGTCGGTCTTCATGTACATAAGTCGGCATTGTGCCATTTGTATTTAATTCCGATGCATTTTCTGTGTTTCATCGTAAATAAGAAGGTCCAAGGGATACAGTAAACTTGAAGTGAAGCATCGGAATCTATAACTAGTGTCACAGGAATGGTTCAAGACATAGACAGTAGGAAGAGTCAGTCTTCTTGTACTTAAGTCGGCATTGTGCCGTTTGTATTTAATTCCGATGCAATTTCTGTGTTTCATCGTCAATAAGAAGGTCCAAGGTATGCAGTAAAACTGTTGTGAAGCATCGGATCTATAACTAGTGTCACAGGAATGGTTCAAAACATAGTCACTAAGAAGAGTCAGTCTTCTTGTACTTAAGTCGGCATTGCGCCTTTTCTTTTTAATTCCGATGCAATTTCTGTGTTTCATCGTCAATAAGAAGGTCCAAGGGATATAGTAAACCTGGAGTGAAGCATCGGAATCTATAACTAGTGTCACAGGAATGGTGCAAAACATAGACAGTAAGAAGAGTCAGTCTACTTGTACTTACGTCGACATTGTGGCTTTTCAATTTAATTCCGACGCAATTTCTCTGTTTCATCGTCAATATGAAGGTCCAACCGATACAGTAAACCTGAAGTGAAGCATCGGGATCTATAACTAGTGTCACAGGAATCGTTCAAAACGTAGTCAGTAAGAAGAGTCAGTCTTCTTGTACTTAAGTCGGCATAGTGCCTTTTCTATTTAATTCCGAAGCTATTTCTGTGTTTCATCGTCAATAAGAAGGTCCAAGGGATACAGTAAACCTGGAGTGAAGCATCGGAATCTATAACTAGTGTCAATGGTATGGTTCAAAACATAGACGGTAAGAAGGTCAGTCTTCTTGTACTTAAGTCGGCATTGTGATTTTTGTATTTAATTCCGATGCAAATTCTTTGTTTCATCGTCAATAAGAAGGTCAGAGGGATACAGTAAACCTGGGGTGAAGCATCGGAATCTATAACTAGTGTCATAGGAATGGTTCAAAACATAGACAGTAAGAAGAGTCAGTCTTCTTGTACTTAATTCGGCATTGTGCCTTTTGTATTTAATTCCGATGCAATTGCTGTGTTTCATCGTCAATAAGAAGGTCCAAGGGATACAGTAAACCTAAAGTGAAGCATCGGAATCTATAACGGGTGTCAAAGGAATGGTACAAAACATAGTCAGTAGGAAGAGTCGGTCTTCATGTACTTAAGTCGGCTTTGTGCCTTTTGTATTTAATTCCGATGCATTTTCTGTGTTTCATCGTCAATAAGAAGGTCCAAGGGATAAAGTAAACCTGAAGTGAAGCATCGTAATTTATAACTAGTGTCACAGGAATGGTTCAAAACATAGTCAGTAAGGAGAGTCAGTCTTCTTGTACTTAAGTAAGCATTGTGCCTTTTGTATTTAATTCCGATGCAATTTCTGTGTTTCATCGTCAATAAGAAGGACCAAGGGATACAGTAAACCTGGAGTGAAGCATCGGGATCTATAACTAGTGTCACAGGAATCGTTCAAATCATAGTCAGTAAGTAGAGTCAGTCTTCTTGTACTTAAGTCGGCATAGTGCCTTTTCTATTTAATTCCGATGTAATTTCTGTGTTTCATCGTCAATAAGAAGGTCCAAGGGACACAGTAAACCTGTAGTGAAGCATCGGAATCTATAAATAATGTCAATGGAATGGTTCAAAACATAGACAGTAAGAAGAGTCAGTCTTCTTGTACTTAAGTCGGCATTGTGCCTTTTGTATTTAATTCCGATGCAATTTCTGTGTTTCATCGTCAATAAGAAGATCAGAGGGATACAGTAAACCTGAAGTGAAGCATCGTGATCTATAGCTAGTGTCACAGTAATGGTTCAAAACATAGACAGTAAGAAGAGTCAGTCTTCTTGTACTTAATTCGGCATTGTGCCTTTAGTATTTAATTCCGATGCAATTTCTGTGTTTCATCGTCAATAACAAGTTCCAAGGGATACAGTAAACATCAAGTGAAGCGTCGGAATCTATAACGGGTGTCACAGGAATGGTTCAAAACATAGTCAGTAGGAAGAGTCGGTCTTCTTGTACTTAAGTCGGCATTGTGCCTTTCGTATTTCATTCCGATGCATTTTCTGTGTTTCATCGTCAATATGAAGGTCCAAGGGATACAGTAAACCTGAAGTGAAGCATCGGAATTTATAACTAGTGTCACTGGAATGGTTCAAACATAGTCAGTAAGGAGAGTCAGTCTTCTTGTACTTAAGACGGCATTGTGCCTTTTGTATTTAATTCCGATGCAATTTCTGTGTTTCATCGTCAATAAGAAGGACCAAGGGATACAGTAATCCTGGAGTGAAGCATCGGAATCTATAACTAGTGTCACAGGGATGGTTCAAAACATAGACAGTCAGAAGAGTCTGTCTTCTTGTTCTTAAGTCGGCATTGTGCCTTTTCTATTTAATTCCTGTGCAATTTCTGTGTTTCATCGTCAATAAGAGTGTCAGAGGGATACAGTAATCCTGAAGTGAAGCATTGGAATCGATAACTAGTGTCACAGGAATGGTTCAAAACATAGTCAGTAAGAAGAGTCATTCTTGTTGTACTTAATTCGGCATTGTGCCTTTTGTATTTCATTCCGATGCAATTTCTGTGTTTCATCGTCAATAAGAAGGTCCAAGGGATACAGTAAACCTGAAGTGAAGCTTCGGAATCTATAGCTAGTGTCACAGGAATGGTTCGAATCATAGTCAGTTAGAAGAGTCAGTCTTCTTGCACTTAAGTCGGCATTGTGCCTTTTGTAATTAATTCCGATGCAATTTCTGTGTTTCATCGTTTAATAAGAAGGTCCAAGGGATACAGTAAACTTGGAGTGACGCAACGGAATCTATAACTAGAGTCACAGGAACGGTTCAAAACAAAGTCAGTAAGAAGAGTCAGTCTTCTTGTCCTTAAGTCGGCATTGTGCCTTTTTATTTAATTCCGATGCAATTTCTGTGTTTCATCGTCAATAAGAATGTCCTAGGGATATAGTAAACCTGGAGTGAAGCATCGGAATCTATAACGAGTGTCACAGGAATGGTTCAAAACATAGACAGTAAAAAGAGTCAGTCTTCTTGTACTTACGTCGACATTGTGCCTTTTCTATTTAATTCCGATGCAATTTCTGTGTTTCATGGTCAATAAGAAGGTCAGAGGGATACAATAAACCTGAAATGAAGCATCGGAATCTATAGCTAGTGTCACAGGAATGGTTCAAATCATAGCCAGTAAGAAGAGTCAGTCTTCTTGTCCTTAAGTCGGCGTTGTGCCTTTTGTAATTAATTCCAATGCAATTTCTGTGTTTCATCGTCAATAAGAAGGTCCAAGGGATACAGTAAACCTTGAGTGAAGCATCGGAATCTATAACTAGTGTCACAGGAATGGTTCAAAAGTAGTCAGTAAGAATAGTCAGTCTTATTGTACTTAAGTCATCATTGTGCATTTTCTATCTAATTCTGATGCAATTTCAGTGTTTCATCGTCAATATGAAGGTCCAACCGATACAGTAAACCTGGAGTGAAGCATCGGAATCTATAACTAGTGTCACAGGAATGGTTCAAATCATAGACTGTAAGAAGAGTCCGACTTCTTTTACTTAAGTCGGCATTGTGCCTTTTGTATTTAATTCCGATGCAATTTCTGTGTTTCATCGTCAATAAGAAGGTCCAAGGGATACAGTAAACCTGGAGTGAAGCATCGGAGTCTATCACTAGTGTCACAGGACTGGTTCAAAAATAGACAGTAGGAAGAGTCAGTCTTCTTGAACTTAATTCGGCATTGTGCCTTTTGTATTTAATTCCGATGCAATTTCTGTGTTTCATCGTCAATAAGAAGTTCCAAGGGATACAGTAAACATCAAGTGAAGCGTCGGAATCTATAACGGGTGTCACAGGAATGGTTCAAAACATAGTCAGTAGGAAGAGTCGGTCTTCTTGTACTTAAGTCGGCATTGTGCCTTTTGTATTTAATTCCGATGCATTTTCTGTGTTTCATCGTCAATAAGAAGGTCCAAGGGATACAGTAAACCTGAAGTGAAGCATCGGAATTTATAACTACTGTCACAGGAATGGTTAAAAGCATAGTCAGTAAAGAGAGTCAGTCTTCTTGTACTTAAGTCGGCGTTGTGCCTTTTGTATTTAATTCCGATGCAATTTCTGTCTATCATCGTCAATAAGAAGGTCCAAGGGATACAGTAAACCTGGAGTGAAGCATCGGAATCTGTAACTAGTGTCACAGGAATGGTTCAAATCATAGACATTATGAAGAGTCGGTCTTCGTGTACTTCAGTCGGCATTTTGCATTTTGTATTTAATTCCGATGGAATTTTTGTGTTTCATCGTCAATGAGAAGGTCCAAGGGATACAGTAAACCTGAAGTGAAGCATCGGGATCTATAACTAGTGTCACAGGTATCGTTCAAAACATAGTCAGTAAGAAGAGTCAGTCTTCTTGTACTTAAGTCGGCATAGTGCCCTTTTCTATTTAATTCCGATGCAATTTCTGTGTTTCATCGTCAATAAGAAGGTCCAAGGGATACAGTAAACCTGGAGTGAAGCATCGGAATCTAAAAATAGTGTCAATGGTATGGTTCAAAACATAGACAGTAAGAAGAGTCAGTCTTCTTGTACTTAAGTCGGCATTGTGACTTTTGTATTTAATTCCGATGCAATTTCTGTGTTTCATCGTCAATAAGAAGGTCAGAGGGATACAGTAAACCTGAAGTGAAGCATCGGAATCTATAGCTAGTGTCATAGGAATGGTTCAAACATAGTGAGTAAGAAGAGTCAGTCTTCTTGTCCTTAAGTCGGCATTGTGCCTTTTGTATATAATTCCGATGCAATTTCTGTGTTTCATCGTCAATAAGAAGGTCCAAGGGATACAGTAAACCTGGAGTGAAGCATCGGAATCTGTAACTAGTGTCACAGTAATGGTTCAAAACATAGACAGTAAGAAGAGTCAGTCTTCTTGTACTTAATTCGGCATTGTGCCTTTAGTATTTAATTCCGATGCAATTTCTGTGTTTCATCGTCAATAAGAAGTTCCAAGGGATACAGTAAACATCAAGTGAAGCGTCGGAATCTATAACGGGTGTCACAGGAATGGTTCAAAACATAGTCATTAGGAAGAGTCGGTCTTCATGTACTTAAGTCGGCATTGTGCCTTTTGTATTTAATTCCGATGCAATTTCTGTGTTTCATGGTCAATAAGAAGGTCAGAGGGATACAATAAACCTGAAATGAAGCATCGGAATCTATAGCTAGTGTCACAGGAATGGTTCAAATCATAGCCAGTAAGAAGAGTCAGTCTTCTTGTCCTTAAGTCGGCGTTGTGCCTTTTGTAATTAATTCCAATGCAATTTCTGTGTTTCATCGTCAATAAGAAGGTCCAAGGGATACAGTAAACCTTGAGTGAAGCATCGGAATCTATAACTAGTGTCACAGGAATAATTCAAAAATAGTCAGTAAGAATAGTCAGTCTTATTGTACTTAAGTCATCATTGTGCATTTTCTACCTAATTCTGATGCAATTTCAGTGTTTCATCGTCAATATGAAGGTCCAACCGATACAGTAAACCTGGAGTGAAGCATCGGAATCTATAACTAGTGTCACAGGAATGGTTCAAATCATAGACTGTAAGAAGAGTCCGACTTCTTTTACTTAAGTCGGCATTGTGCCTTTTGTATTTAATTCCGATGCAATTTCTGTGTTTCATCGTCAATAAGAAGGTCCAAGGGATACAGTAAACCTGGAGTGAAGCATCGGAGTCTATCACTAGTGTCACAGGACTGGTTCAAAAATAGACAGTAGGAAGAGTCAGTCTTCTTGAACTTAATTCGGCATTGTGCCTTTTGTATTTAATTCCGATGCAATTTCTGTGTTTCATCGTCAATAAGAAGTTCCAAGGGATACAGTAAACATCAAGTGAAGCGTCGGAATCTATAACGGGTGTCACAGGAATGGTTCAAAACATAGTCAGTAGGAAGAGTCGGTCTTCTTGTACTTAAGTCGGCATTGTGCCTTTTGTGTTTAATTCCGATGCATTTTCTGTGTTTCATCGTCAATAAGAAGGTCCAAGGGATACAGTAAACCTGAAGTGAAGCATCGGAATTTATAACTACTGTCACAGGAATGGTTAAAAGCATAGTCAGTAAAGAGAGTCAGTCTTCTTGTACTTAAGTCGGCATTGTGCTTTTTGTATTTAATTCCGATGCAATTTCTGTGTTTCATCGTCAATAAGAAGGACCAAGGGATACAGTAAACCTGGAGTGAAGCATCGGAATCTATAACTAGTGTCACAGGGATGGTTCAAAACATAGACAGTCAGAAGAGTCAGTCTTCTTGTACTTAAGGCGGCATTGTGCCTTTTCTATTTAATTCTGGAGCAATTTCTGTGTTTCATCGTCAATAAGAATGTCAGAGGGATACAGTTATCCTGAAGTGAAGCATCGGAATCGATAACTAGTGTCACAGGAGTGGTTCAAACATAGTCAGTAAGAAGAGTTAGTCTTCTTGTACTTAAGTCGGCGTTGTGTCTTTTGTATTTAATTCCGATGCAATTTCTGTCTATCATCGTCAATAAGAAGGTCCAAGGGATACAGTAAACCTGGAGTGAAGCATCGGAATCTGTAACTAGTGTCACAGGAATGGTTCAAATCATAGACATTAAGAAGAGTCGGTCTTCGTGTACTTCAGTCGGCATTTTGTATTTTGTATTTAATTCCGATGGAATTTTTGTGTTTCATCGTCAATGAGAAGGTCCAAGGGATACAGTAAACCTGAAGTGAAGCATCGGGATCTATAACTAGTGTCACAGGTATCGTTCAAAACATAGTCAGTAAGAAGAGTCAGTCTTCTTGTACTTAAGTCGGCATAGTGCCTTTTCTATTTAATTTCGATGCAATTTCTGTCTTTCATCGTCAATAAGAAGGTCCAAGGGATACAGTAAACCTGGAGTGAAGCATCGGAATGTAAAAATAGTGTCAATGGTATGGTTCAAAACATAGACAGTAAGAAGAGTCAGTCTTCTTGTACTTAAGTCGGCATTGTGACTTTTGTATTTAATTCCGATGCAATTTCTGTGTTTCATCGTCAATAAGAAGGGCAGAGGGATACAGTAAACCTGAAGTGAAGCATCGGAATCTATAGCTAGTGTCATAGGAATGGTTCAAACATAGTGAGTAAGAAGAGTCAGTCTTCTTGTCCTTAAGTCGGCATTGTGCCTTTTGTATATAATTCCGATGCAATTTCTGTGTTTCATCGTCAATAAGAAGGTCCAAGGGATACAGTAAACCTGGAGTGAAGCATCGGAATCTGTAACTAGTGTCACAGTAATGGTTCAAAACATAGACAGTAAGAAGAGTCAGTCTTCTTGTATTTAATTCGGCATTGTGCCTTTAGTATTTAATTCCGATGCAATTTCTGTGTTTCATCGTCAATAAGAAGTTCCAAGGGATACAGTAAACATCAAGTGAAGCGTCGGAATCTATAATGGGTGTCACAGGAATGGTTCAAAACATAGTCAGTAGGAAGAGTCGGTCTTCATGTACTTAAGTCGGCATTGTGCCTTTTGTATTTAATTCCGATGCATTTTCTGTGTTTCATCGTCAATAAGAAGGTCCAAGGGATACAGTAAACCTGAAGTGAAGCATCGGAATTTATAACTACTGTCACAGGAATGGTTAAAAGCATAGTCAGTAAAGAGAGTCAGTCTTCTTGTACTTAAGTCGGCATTGTGCTTTTTGTATTTAATTCCGATGCAATTTCTGTGTTTCATCGTCAATAAGAAGGACCAAGGGATACAGTAAACCTGGAGTGAAGCATCGGAATCTATAACTAGTGTCACAGGGATGGTTCAAAACATAGAAAGTCAGAAGAGTCAGTCATCTTGTACTTAAGGCGGCATTGTGCCTTTTCTATTTAATTCTGGAGCAATTTCTGTGCTTCATCGTCAATAAGAATGTCAGAGGGATACAGTTATCCTGAAGTGAAGCATCGGAATCGATAACTAGTGTCACAGGAATGGTTCAAAACATAGTCAGTAAGAAGAGTCAGTCTTGTTGTAGTTAAGTCGGCATTGTGCCTTTTCTATTTAATTCCGATGCAATTTCTGTGTTTCATCGTCAATAAGAATGTCAGAGGGATACAATAAACCTGAAGCGAAGCATCGGAATCTATAACTAGTGTCACAGAAATGGTTCAAAACAAAGTCAGTAACAAGAGTTAGTCTTCTTGTCCTTAAGTAGGCATTGTGATTTTTGTATTTAATTCCGATGCAATTTCTGTGTTTCATCGTCAATAAGAAGGTCCAAGGGATACAGTAAACCTGGAGTGAAGCATCGGAATCTATAACTAGTGTCACAGGAATGTTTCAAATCATAGACAGTAAGAAGAGCCAGTCTTCTTGTACTTAATTCTGCTTTGTGCATTTTGTATTTAATTCCGATGCATTTTCTGTGTTTCAACGTCAATAAGAAGGTCCAAGCGGTACAGTAAACCTGAAGTAAAGCATCGGAGTTTAAAACTAGTGTCACAGGAATGGTTCAAATCATAGTCAGTAAGGAGTGTCAGTCTTCATGTACTTAAGTCGGCATTGTGCCTTTTGTATTTAATTCCGATGCAATTTCTGTGTTTCATCGTCAATAAGAGGGACCAAGGGATACAGTAAACCTTTAGTGAAGCATCGGAATCTATAACTAGTGTCACAGGGATGGTTCAAAACATAGTCAGTAAGAAGAGTCAGTCTTCTTGTACTTAAGTCGGCATTGTGCCTTTGTATTTAATTCCGATGCAATTTCTGTGTTTCATCGTCAATAAGAATGTCCAAGGGAAACAGAAATCCTGAAGTGAAGCATCGGAATCTATAACTAGTGACACAGGAATGGTTCAAACATAGTCAGGAAGGTGTGTCAGTCTTCTTGTACTTAAATCGGCATTGTGCCTCTTCTATTTAATTCCGATGCAATTTCTGTGTTTCATCGTCAATAAGAAGGTCCAAGGGATATAGTAAACCTGGAGTGAAGCATCGGAATCTATAACTAGTGTCACAGGAATGGTTCAAAACATAGACAGTAAGAAGTGTCAGTCTTCTTGTACTTACGTCGACATTGTGCCTATTCTATTTATGTCCGAAGCAATTCCTGTGTTTCATCGTCAATAAGAAGGTCAGAGGGATACAATAAACCTGAAGTGAAGCTTCGGAATGTATAACTAGTGTCACAGGAATGGTACAAAACAAAGTCAGTAAGAAGAGTCAGTCTTCTTGTCCTTAAGTCGGCATTGTGCCTTTTGTATTTAATTCCGATGCAATTTCTCTGTTTCATCGTCAATAAGAAGGTCCAAGGGATACAGTAAACCTGAAGTGAAGCTTCGGAATCTATAGCCAGTGTCACAGGAATGGTTCAAACATAGTCAGTTAGAAGAGACAGTCTTCTTGTACTTAAGTCGGCATTGTGCATTTTGTAATTAATTCCGATGCAATTTCTGTGTTTCATCGTTTAATAAGAAGGTCCAAGGGATACAGTAAACCTGGAGTGACGCATCGGAATCTATAACTAGTGTCACAGGAATGGTTCAAAACTAAGTCAGTAAGAAGAGTCAGTCCTCTTGGCCTTAAGACGGCATTGTGCCTTTTGTATTTAATTCCGATGCAATTTCTGTGTTTCATCGTCAATAAGAAGGTCAGAGAGATACAATAAACCTGTAGTGAAGCATCGGAATCTACAGCTAGTGTCACAGGAATGGTTCAAAACATAGTCAGTAAGAAGAGTCAGTCTTCTTGTACTTAATTCTGCTTTGTGCATTTTGTATTTAATTCCGATGCAATTTCTGTGTTTCAACGTCAATAAGAAGGTCCAAGCGGTACAGTAAACCTGAAGTAAAGCATCGGAGTTTATAACTAGTGTCACAGGAATGGTTCAAATCATAGTCAGTAAGGAGTGTCAGTCTTCTTGTACTTAAGTCGGAATTATGCCTTTTGTATTTAATTCCGATGCAATTTCTGTGTTTCATCGTCAATAAGAGGGACCAAGGGATACAGTAAACCTTTAGTGAAGCATCGGAATCTATAACTAGTGTCACAGGGATGGTTCAAAACATAGTCAGTAAGAAGAGTCAGTCTTCTTGTACTTAAGTCGGCATTGTGCCTTTGTATTTAATTCCGATGCAATTTCTGTGTTTCATCGTCAATAAGAATGTCCAAGGGAAACAGAAATCCTGAAGTGAAGCATCGGAATCTATAACTAGTGTCACAGGAATGGTTCAAACATAGTCAGGAAGGTGTGTCAGTCTTCTTGTACTTAAATCGGCATTGTGCCTTTTCTATTTAATTCCGATGCAATTTCTGTGTTTCATCGTCAATAAGAAGGTCCAAGGGATATAGTAAACCTGGAGTGAAGCATCGGAATCTATAACTAGTGTCACAGGAATAGTTCAAAACATAGACAGTAAGAAGTGTCAGTCCTCCTGTACTTACGTCGACATTGTGCCTATTCTATTTATTTCCGATGCAATTCCTGTGTTTCATCGTCAATAAGAAGGTCAGAGGGATACAATAAACCTGAAGTGAAGCATCGGAATGTATAACTAGTGTCACAGGAATGGTACAAAACAAAGTCAGTAAGAAGAGTCAGTCTTCTTTTCCTTAAGTCGGCATTGTGCCTTTTGTATTTAATTCCGATGCAATTTCTCTGTTTCATCGTCAATAAGAAGGTCCAAGGGATACAGAAAATTGAAGTGAAGCTTCGGAATCTATAGCCAGTGTCACAGGAATGGTTCAAACATAGTCAGTTAGAAGAGTCAGTCTTCTTGTACTTAAGTCGGCATTGTGCATTTTGTAATTAATTCCGATGCAATTACTGTGTTTCATCGTCAATAAGAAGGTCCAAGGGATACAGTAAACCTGGAGTGAAGCATCGGAATCTATAACTAGTGTCACAGGAATGGTTCAAAAGTTAGTCAGTAAGAGTAGTCATTCTTATTGTACTTAAGTCATCATTGTGCATTTTCTATTTAATTCTGATGCAATTACTGTGTTTCATCGTCAATATGAAAGTCCAACCGATACAGTAAACCTGGAGTGAAGCATCGGAATCTATAACTATTGTCACAGGAATGGTTCAAATCATAGACAGTAAGAAGAGTCAGACTTCTTCTACTTAAGTCGGCTTTATGCCTTTAGTATATAATTCCGATGCTATTTCTGTGTTTAATCGTCAATAAGAAGGTCCAAGGGATACAGTAAACCTGGAGTGAAGCATCGGAGTCTATCACTAGTGTCACAGGACTGGTTCAAAGATAGACAGTAAGAAGAGCCCGTCTTCTTGAACTTAATTCTTCATTGTGCCTTTTGTATTTAATTCCGATGCAATTTCTGTGTTTCATCATCAATAAGAAGGTCAGAGGGATACAGTAAACCTGAAGTGAAGCATCGGAATCCATAACTAGTGTCACAGGAAGGGTTCAAAGCATAGTCAGTAAGAAGAGTTAGTCTTCTTGTACTTAAGTCGGCGTTGTGCCTTTTGTATTTAATTCAGATGCAATTTCTGTGTTTCATCGTCAATAAGAAGGTACAAGGGATACAGTAAACATGGAGTGAAGCATCGGAATCTGTAACTAGTGTCACAGGAATGGTTCAAATCATAGACAGTAAGAAGAGTTGGTCTTCGTGTACTTCAGTCGGCATTTTGCCTTTTCTATTTAATTCCGATGCAATTTCTGTGTTTCATCGTCAATATAAAGGTCCTAGGGATACAGTAAACCTGGAGTGAAGCATCGGAATCTATAAATAGTGTCAATGGTATGGTTCAAAACATAGACAGTAAGAAGAGTCAGTCTTCTTGTACTTAAGTCGGCATTGTGCCTTTTGTATTTAATTCCGATGCAATTTCTGTGTTTCATCGTCAACAAGAATGTCCAAGGGATATAGTAAACCTGGAGTGAAGCATCGGAATCTATAACTAGTGTCACAGGAATGGTTCAAAACATAGACAGTAAGAAGAGTCAGTCTTCTAGTACTTACGTAGACATTGTGCATTTTCTATTTAATTCCGATGCAATTTCTGTGTTTCATCGTCAATAAAAAGGTCAGAGGGACACAATAAACCTGTAGTGAAGCATCGGAATCTACAGCTAGTGTCACAGGAATGGTTCAAAACATAGTCAGTAAGAAGATTCAGTCTTCTTGTCCTTAAGTCGGCATTGTGAATTTTGTAATTAATTCCGATGCCATTTCTGTGTTTCATCGTCAATAAGAAGGTCAAGGGATACAGTAAACCTGGAGTGAAGCATCAGAATCTGTAACTAGTGTCACAGTAATGGTTCAAAGCATAGACAGTAAGAAGAGTCAGTCTTCTTGTACTTAATTCGGCATTGTGCCTTTAGTATTTAATTCCGATGCAATTTCTGTGTTTCATCGTCAATAAGAAGTTCCAAGGGATACAGTAAACATCAAGTGAAGCGTCGGAATCTATTACGGGTGTCACAGGAATGGTTCAAAACATAGTCAGTGGGAAGAGTCGGTCTTCTTGTACTTAAGTCGGCGTTGTGCCTTTTGTATTTAATTCCTATGCATTTTCTGTGATTCATCGTCAATAAGAAGGCCCAAGGGATACAGTAAACGTGAAGTAAAGCATCGGAATTTATAACTAGTGTCACAGGAATGGTTCAAAGCATAGTCAGTAAGGAGAGTCAGTCTTCTTGTACTTAAGTCGGCATTGTGCCTTTTGTATTTAATTCCGATGCAATTTCTGTGTTTCATCGTCAATAAGAAGGACCAAGGGATACAGTAAATCTGGAGTGAAGCATCGGAATCTATAACTAGTGTCACAGGGATGGTTCAAAACATAGACAGTCAGAAATGTCAGTCTTCTTGTACTTAAGGCGGCATTGTGCCTTTTCTATTTAATTCCGGAGCAATTTCTGTGTTTCATCGTCAATGAGAATGTCAGAGGGATACAGTAATCTTGAAGTGAAGCATCGGAATCGATAACTAGTGTCACAGGAATGGTTCAAAACATAGTCAGTAAGAAGAGTCAGTCTTGTTGTACTTAAGTCGGCATTGTGCCTTTTCTATTTAATTCCGATGCAATTTCTGTGTTTTATCGTCAATAAGAAAGTCAGAGAGATACAATAAACCTGAAGCGAAGCATCGGAATCTATAACTAGTGTCACAGAAATGGTTCAAAACAAAGTCAGTAACAAGAGTCAGTCTTCTTGTCCTTAAGTCGGCATTGTGCCTTTTGTATTTAATTCCGATGCAATTTCTGTGTTTCATCGTCAATAAGAAGGTCCAAGGGATACAGTAAACCTGGAGTGAAGCATCGGAATCTATAACTAGTGTCACAGGAATGTTTCAAATCATAGACAGTAAGAAGAGTCAGTCTTCTTGTACTTAATTCTGCTTTGTGCATTTTGTATTTAATTCCGATGCAATTTCTGTGTTTCAACGTCAATAAGAAGGTCCAAGCGATACAGTAAACCTGAAGTAAATCATCGGAGTTTATAACTAGTGTTACAGGAATGATTCAAAACATAGTCAGTAAGGAGTGTCAGTCTTCTTGTACTGAAGTCGGCATTGTGCCTTTTGCATTTAATTCCGATGCAATTTCTGTGTTTCATCGTCAATAAGAAGGTCCAAGGGATACAGTAAACCTGGAGTGAAGCATCGGGATCTATAACTAGTGTCACAGGAATGGTTCAAAACTTAGTCAGTAAGAGTAGTCATTCTTATTGTACTTAAGTCATCGTTGTGCATTTTCTATTTAATTCTGATGCAAATACTGTGTTTCATCGTCAATATGAAAGTCCAACCGATACAGTAAACCTGGAGTGAAGCATCGGAATCTATAACTATTGTCACAGGAATGGTTCAAATCATAGACAGTAAGAAGAGTGAGACTTCTTTTACTTAAGTCGGCATTGTGCCTTTTGTATTTAATTCCGATGCTATTTCTGTGTTTCATCGCCAATAAGAAGGTCCAAGGGATACAGTAAACCTGGAGTGAAGCATCGGAGTCTATCACTAGTGTCACAGGACTGGTTCAAAAATAGACAGTAAGAAGAGTCAGTCTTCTTGAACTTAATTCGGCATTGTGCCTTTTGTATTTCATTCCGATGCAATTTCTGTGTTTCATCATCAATAAGAAGGTCAGATTGATACAGTAAACCTGAAGTGAAGCATCGGAACCCATAACTAGTGTCACAGGAATGGTTCAAAACATAGTCAGTAAGAAGAGTTGGTCTTCGTGTACTTCAGTCGGCATTTTGCCTTTTCTATTTAATTCCGATGCAATTTCTGTGATTCATCGTCAATATAAAGGTCCAAGGGATACAGTAAACCTGAAGTGAAGCATCGGAATCTATAAATAGTGTCAATGGTATGGTTCAAAACATAGACAGTAAGAAGAGTCAGTCTTTTTGTACTTAAGTCGGCATTGTGCCTTTTGTATTTAATTCCGATGCAATTTCTGTGTTTCATCGTCAATAAGAAGGTCAGAGGGATACAGTAAACCTGAAGTGAAGCATCAGAATCTATAGCTAGTGTCACAGGAATGGTTCAAAACATAGTCAGTAAGAAGAGTCAGTCTTCTTGTCCTTAAGTCGGCATTGTGCCTTTTGTATATAATTCCGATGCAATTTCTGTGTTTCATCGTCAATAAGAAGGTCCAAGGGATACAGTAAACCCGGAGTGAAGCATGAGAATCTGTAACTAGTGTCACAGTAATGGTTCAAAACATAGACAGTAAGAAGAGTCAGTCTTCTTGTACTTAATTCGGCATTGTGCCTTTAGTATTTAATTCCGATGCAATTTCTGTGTTTCATCGTTAATAACAAGTTCTAAGGGATACAGTAAACATCAAGTGAAGCGTCGGAATCTGTTACGGGTGTCACAGGAATGGTTCAAAACATAATCAGTGGGAAGAGTAGGTCTTCTTGTACTTAAGTCGGCGTTGTGCCTTTTGTATTTAGTTCCGATGCATTTTCTGTGTTTCATCGTCAATAAGAAGGTCCAAGGGATACAGTAAACCTGAAGTGAAGCATCGGAATTTATAACTAGTGTCACAGGAACGGTTCAAAACATAGCCAGTAAGGAGAGTCAGTCTTCTTGTACTTAAGTCGGCATTGTGCCTTTTGTATTTAATTCCGATGCAATTTCTGTGTTTCATCGTCAATAAGAAGGACCAAGGGATACAGTAAACCTGGAGTGAAGCATCGGAATCTATAACTAGTGTCACAGGGATGGTTCAAAACATAGACAGTCAGAAGAGTCAGTCTTCTTGTACTTAAGGCGGCATTGTGCCTTTTCTATTTAATTCCGGAGCAATTTCTGTGTTTCATCGTCAATGAGAATGTCAGAGGGATACAGTAATCCTGAAGTGAAGCATCGGAATCGATAACTAGTGTCACAGGAATGGTTCAAAACATAGTCAGTAAGAAGAGTCGTCTTGTTGTACTTAAGTCGGCATTGTGCCTTTTCTATTTAATTCCGATGCAATTTCTGTGTTTTATCGTCAATAAGAATGTCAGAGAGATACAATAAACCTGAAGCGAAGCATCGGAATCTATAACTAGTGTCACAGAAATGGTTCAAAACAAAGTCAGTAACAAGAGTCAGTCTTCTTGTCCTTAAGTCGGCATTGTGCCTTTTGTATTTAATTCCGATGCAATTTCTGTGTTTCATCGTCAATAAGAAGGTCCAAGGGATTCAGTAAACCTGGAGTGAAGCATCGGAATCTATAACTAGTGTCACAGGAATGTTTCAAATCATAGACAGTAAGAAGAGTCAGTCTTCTTGTACTTAATTCTGCTTTGTGCATTTTGTATTTAATTCCGATGCAATTTCTGTGTTTCATCATCAATAAGAAGGTCAGAGGGATACAGTAAACCTGTAGTGAAGCTTCGAAATCTATAGCTAGTGTCACAGGAATGGTTCAAACATATTCAGTTAGAAGAGTCAGCCTTCTTGTACTTAAGTCGGCATTGTGCCTTTTGTAATTAATTCCGATGCAATTTCTGTGTTTCATCGTCAATAAGAAGGTCCAAGGGATACAGTAAACCTGGAGTGAAGCTTCGAAATCTATAACTAGTGTCACAGGAATGGTTCAAAACTTAGACAGTAAGAAGAGTCAGTCTTCTCGTACTTACGTCGACATTGTGCCTTTTCTATTTAATTCCGATGCAATTTCTGTGTTTCATCGTCAATAAGAAGGTCAGAGGGATACAATAAACCTGTAGTGAAGCATCGGAATCTATAGCTAGTGTCACAGGAATGGTTCAAAACATAGTCAGTAAGAAAAGTCAGTCTTCATGTCCTTAGGTCGGCATTGTGCCTTTTGTAAATAATTCCGATGCAATTTCTGTGTTTCATCGTCAATAAGAAGGACCAAGGGATACAGTAAACCTGGAGTGAAGCATCGGAATCTATAACTAGTGTCACAGGGATGGTTCAAAACATAGACAGTCAGAAGAGTCAGTCTCCTTGTACTTAAGGCGGCATTGTGCCTTTTCTATTTAATTCCGGAGAAATTTCTGTGTTTCATCGTCAATAAGAATGTCAGAGGGATACAGTAATCCTGAAGTGAAGCATCGGAATCGATAACTAGTGTCACAGGAATGGTTCAAAACACAGTCAGTATCAAGAGTCAGTCTTCTTGTCCTTAAGTCGGCATTGTGCCTTTTGTATTTAATTCCGATGCAATTTCTCTGTTTCATCTTCAATAAGAAGGTCCAAGGGATACAGTAAACCTGGAGTGAATCATCGGAATCTTTAACTAGTGTCACAGGAATGTTTCAAATCATAGTCAGTAAGAAAAGTCAGTCTTCATGTCCTTAGGTCGGCATTGTGCCTTTTGTAAATAATTCCGATGCAATTTCTGTGTTTCATCGTCAATAAGAAGGACCAAGGGATACAGTAAACCTGGAGTGAAGCATCGGAATCTATAACTAGTGTCACAGGGATGGTTCAAAACATAGACAGTCAGAAGAGTCAGTCTCCTTGTACTTAAGGCGGCATTGTGCCTTTTCTATTTAATTCCGGAGCAATTTCTGTGTTTCATCGTCAATAAGAATGTCAGAGGGATACAGTAATCCTGAAGTGAAGCATCGGAATCGATAACTAGTGTCACAGGAATGGTTCAAAACACAGTCAGTATCAAGAGTCAGTCTTCTTGTACTTAATTCTGCTTTGTGCATTTTGTATTTAATTACGATGCAATTTCTGTGTTTCAACATCAATAATAAGGTACAAGCGATACAGTAAACCTGAAGTAAAGCATCGGAGTTTATAACTAATGTCACAGGAATGGTTCAAAGCATAGTCAGTTAGGAGTGTCAGTCCTCTTGTACTTAAGTCGGCATTGTGCCTTTTGTATTTAATTACGAAGCAATTTCTGTGTTTCATCGTCAATAAGAAGGACCAAGGGATACAGTAAACCTTTAGTGAAGCATCGGAATCTATAACTAGTGTCACAGGGATGGTTAAAAACATAGTCAGTAAGAAGAGTCAGACTTCTCGTACTTAAGTCAGCATTGTGCATTTTCTATTTAATTCCGATGCAATTTCTGTGTTTCATCGTCAATAAGAAGGTCCAAGGGATACAGTAAACCTGGAGTGAAGCATCGGAATCTATAACTAGTGTCAATGGAATGGTTCAAAACATAGTCAGTAAGAAGAGTCAGCCTTCTTGTACTTAAGTCGGCATTGTGCCTTTTCTATTTAATTCCGACGCAATTTCTGTGTTTCATCGTCAATAAGAATGTCCAAGGGATATAGTAAACCTGGAGTGAAGCATCGGAATCTACAACTAGTGTCACAGGAATGGTTCAAACATAGACAGTAAGAAGAGTCAGTCTTCTTGTACTTACGTCGACATTGTGCCTTTTCCATTAAATTCCGATGCAATTTCTGTGTTTCATCGTCAATAAGAAGCTCAGAGGGATACAATAAACCTGTAGTGAAGCATCGGAATCTATAACTAGTGTCACAGGGATGGTTAAAAACATAGTCAGTAAGAAGAGTCAGACTTCTTGTCCTTAAGTCGGCATTGTGCATTTTGTATTTAATTCCGATGCAATTTCTGTGTTTCATAATCAATAAGAAGGTCAGAGGGATACAGTAAACCTGAAGTGAAGCATCGGAATCCATAACTAGTGTCACAGGAATGGTTCAAAACATAGTCAGTAGGAAGAGTTAGTCTTCTTGTACTTAAGTCGGCGTTGTGCCTTTCGTATTTAATTCCGATGCAATTTCTGTGTTTCATCGTCAATAAGAAGGTCCAAGGGATACAGTAAACCAGGAGTGAAGCATCGGAATCTGTAACTAGTGTCACAGGAATGGTTCAAATCATACACAGTAAGAAGAGTCGGTCTTCGTGTACTTCAGTCGGCATTTTGCCTTTTGTATTTAATTCCGATGCAATTTTTGTGTTTCATCGTCAATTAGAAGGTCCAAGGGATACAGTACACCTGAAGTGAAGCATCGGAATCCATAACTAGTGTCACAGGAATGGTTCAAAACATAGTAAGTAAGAAGAGTTAGTCTTCTTGTACTTAAGTCGGCGTTGTGCCATTTCTATTTAATTCCGATGCATTTTCTGTGTTTCATCGTCACTAAGAACGTCCAAGGGATACTGTAAACCTGGAGTGATGCATCGGAATCTGTAACTAGTGTCACAGTAATGGTTCAAAACATAGACAGTAAGAAGAGTCAGTCTTCTTGTACTTAATTCGGCATTGTGCCTTTTGTATTTAACTCCGATGCATTTTCTGTGTTTCATCGTCAATAAGAAGGTCCAAGGGATACAGTAGACCTGGAGTGAAGCATCGTAATCTATAGCTAGTGTCACAGGAATGGTTGAAAACATAGTCAGTATGAAGAGTCAGTCTTCTTGTCCTTCAGTCGGCATTGTGCCTTTTGTATTTAATTCCGATGCAATTTCTGTGTTTCATCGTCAATAAGAAGTTCCAAGGGATACAGTAAACCTGGAGTGAAGCAACGGAATCTGTAACTAGTGTCATAGGAATGGTTCAAATCATAGGCAGTAAGAAGAGTCAGTCTTCTTGTACTTAATTCTGCATTGTGCCTTTTGTATTTAATTCAGATGCATTTTCTGTGTTTCATCGTCAATAAGAAGGTCCAAGGGATACAGTAAACCTGAAGTGAAGCATCGGAACTTATAACTAGTGTCACAGGAATGGTTCAAAACATAGTCAGTAAGGAGAGTCAGACTTCTTGTACTTAAGTCGGCATTGTGCCTTTTCTATTTAATTCCGATGCAATTTCTGTGTTTCATCGTCAATAAGAAGGACCAAGGGATACAGTAAACCTGGAGTGAAGCATGGGAATCTATAACTAGTGTCGCAGGGATGGTTCAGAACATTGACCGTAAGAAGAGTCGGTCTTCTTGTACTTAAGTCGGCATTGTGCCTTTTCTATTAATATTCCGATGCAATTTCTGTGTTTCATCGTCAATAAGAAGATCAGAGGGATACAGTAATTCTGAAGTGAAACATCGGAATCTATAACTAGTATCACAGGACTGGTTCAAAACAAAGTCAGTAAGAAGAGTCAGTCTACTTGTCTTTAGGTCGGCATTGTGCCTTTTGTATTTAATTCCGATGCAATTTCTGTGTTTCATCGTCAATAAGAAGGTCCCAGGGATACAGTAAACCTGGAGTGTAGCATCGGAATCTATAACTAGTGTCACAGGAATGGTTCAAAACATAGACAGTAAGAAGAGTCAGTCTTCTTGTACTTAAGTCGGCATTGTAACTTTTCACTTTAATTCCGATGCAATTTGTGTGTTTCATCGTCAATTACAAGGTCCAAGGGATACAGTAAACCTGGAGTGAAGCATCGGAATCTATAAGTAGTGTCAATGGAATGGTTCAAAGCATAGACAGTAAGAAGAGTCAGTCTTCGTGTACTTAAGTCGGCATTTTGCCTTTTGTATTTAATTCCGATGCAATTTCTGTGTTTCGTCGTCAATAAGAAGGTCCAAGGTATACAGTAAACCCGAGGTGAAGCATCGGAATCTATAACTAGTGTCACAGGAATGGTTCAAAACATAGACAGTAAGAAGAGTCAGTCTTCTTGTACTTACGTCGACATTGTGCCTATTCTATTTATTTCCGATGCAATTTCTGTGTTTCATCGTCAATAAGAAGGTCAGAGGGATACAATAAACCTGAAGTGAGGCATCGGAATCTATAACTAGTGTCACAGGAATGGTTCAAAACAAAGTCAGTAAGAAGAGTCAGTCTTCTTGTCCTTAAGTCGGCATTGTGCCTTTTGTATTTAATTCCGATGCAATTTCTGTGTTTCATCGTCAATAAGAAGGTCCAAGGGATACAGTAAACCTGAAGTGAAGCTTCGAAATCTTTAGCTAGTGTTACAGGAATGGTTCAAACATAGTCAGTTAGAAGAGTCAGTCTTCTTGTACTTAAGTCGGCATTGTGCCTTTTGTAATTAATTCCGATGCAATTTCTGTGTTTCATCGTTTAATAAGAAGGTCAAAGGCATACAGTAAACCTGGAGTGACGCATCGGAATCTATAACTAGTGTCACAGGAATGGTTCAAAGCTAAGTCATTAAGAAGAGTCAGTCCTCTTGTCCTTAAGACGTCATTGTGCCTTTTGTATTTAATTCCGATGCTATTTCTGTGTTTCATCGTCAATAAGAATGTCCAAGGGATATAGTAAACCTGGAGTGAAGCATCGGAATCTATAACTAGTGTCACAGGAATGGTTCAAAACACAGACAGTAAGAAGAGTCAGTCTTCTTGTACTTACGTCGACATTGTGCCTTTTCTATTTAATTCCGATGCAATTTCTGTGTTTCATCGTCAATAAGTAGCTCAGAGGGATACAATAAACCTGTAGTGAAGCATCGGAATCTATAGCTAGTGTCACAGGAATGGTTGAAAACATAGTCAGTATGAAGAGTCAGTCTTCTTGTCCTTAAGTCGGCATTGTGCCTTTTGTATATAATTCCGATGCAATTTCTGTGTTTCATCGTCAATAAGAAGTTCCAAGGGATACAGTAAACCTGGAGTGAAGCAACGGAATCTGTAACTAGTGTCATAGGAATGGTTCAAATCATAGACAGTAAGAAGAGTCAGTCTTCTTGTACTTAATTCAGCATTGTGCCTTTTGTATTTAATTCAGATGCATTTTCTGTGTTTCATCGTCAATAAGAAGGTCCAAGGGATACAGTAAACCTGAAGTGAAGCATCGGAACTTATAACTAGTGTCACAGGAAGGTTCAAAACATAGTCAGTAAGGAGAGTCAGACTTCTTGTACTTAAGTCGGCATTGTGCCTTTTCTATTTAATTCCGATGCAATTTCTGTGTTTCATCGTCAATAAGAAGGACCAAGGGATACAGTAAACCTGGAGTGAAGCATGGGAATCTATAACTAGTGTCGCAGGGATGGTTCAGAACATTGACCGTAAGAAGAGTCGGTCTTCTTGTACTTAAGTCGGCATTGTGCCTTTTCTATTTATATTCCGATGCAATTTCTGTGATTCATCGTCAATAAGAAGATCAGAGGGATACAGTAATTCTGAAGTGAAGCATCGGAATCTATAACTAGTATCACAGGAATGGTTCAAAACAAAGTCAGTAAGAAGAGTCAGTCTAGTTGTCTTTAGGTCGGCATTGTGCCTTTTGTATTTAATTCCGATGCAATTTCTGTGTTTCATCGTCAATAAGAAGGTCCCAGGGATACAGTAAACCTGGAGTGTAGCATCGGAATCTATAACTAGTGTCACAGGAATGGTTCAAAACATAGACAGTAAGAAGAGTCTGTCTTCGTGTACTTAAGTCGGCATTTTGCCTTTTGTATTTAATTCCAATGCAATTTCTGTGTTTCATCGTCAATAGGAAGGTCCAAGGTATACAGTAAACCTGAGGTGAAGCATCAGAATCTATAACTAGTATCACAGGAATGGTTGAAAACATAGTCAGTAAGAAGAGTCAGTCTTCTTGTACTTAAGTCGGCATTGTAACTTTTCACTTTAATTCCGATGCAATTTGTGTGTTTCATCGTCAATAACAAAGTCCAAGGGATACAGTAAACCTGGAGTGAAGCACCGGAATCTATAACTAGTGTCACAGCAATGGTTCAAACATAGTCAGTAAGAAGAGTCTGTCTTCTTGTACTTAAGTCGGCATTGTGCCTTTTGTATTAAACTCCGATGCAATTTCTGTGTTTCATCGTCAATAAGAAGGTCCAAGCGATACAGTAAACCTGAAGTGAAGCATCGGAATTTTTATAACTAGTGTCACACGAATGGTTCACACATAGTCAGGAAGGTGTGTCAGTCTTCTTGTACTTAAATCGACATTGTGCCTTTTGTACTTAATTCCGATGCAATTTCTGTGTTTCATCGTCCATAAGAAGGTCCAAGGGATACTGTAAACCCGGATTGAAGCATCGGAATCTATAACTAGTGTCACAGGAATGGTTCAAAACATAGTCAGTAAGAAGAGTCAGTCTTCTTGTACTTACGTCGACATTGTGCCTTTTCTATTTAATTCCGATGCAATTTCTGTGTTCCATCGTCAATAAGAAGGTCAGAGGTATACAATAAACCTGAAATGAAGCATCGGAATCTATAACTAGTGTCACAGGAATGGTTCAAAGCAAAGTCAGTAAGAAGAGTCAGTCTTCATGTCCATAAGTCGGCATTGTGCCATTTGTATTTAATTCCGATGCAATTTCTGTGTTTCATCGTCACCAAGAAGTTCCAAGGGATACAGTAAACCTGGAGTGAAGCAACGGAATCTATAACTAGTGTCACAGGAATGGTTCAAATCATAGACAGTAAGAACAGTCAGTCTTCTTGTACTTAATTCTGCATTGTGCCTTTTGTATTTAATTCCGATGCAATTTCTGTGTTTCATCGTCACTAAGAAGGTCCAAGGGATACAGTAAACCTGAAGTGAAGCATCAGAATTTATAACTAGTGTCACAGGAATGGTTCAAAACATAGTCAGTAAGGAGAGTCAGTCTTTTTGTACTTAAGTCGGCATTGTGCCTTTTCTATTTAATTCCGATGCAATTTCTGTGTTTCATCGTCAATAAGAAGGACCAAGGGATACAGTAATCCTGGAGTGAAGCATCGGATTCTATAACTAGTGCCACAGGGATGGTTCAGAACATAGACCGTAAGAAGAGTCAGTCTTCTTGTACTTAAGTCAGCATTGTGCCTTTTCTATTTAATTCCGATGCAATTTCTGTGTTTCATCGTCAATAAGAAGGACCAAGGGATACACTAAACCTGGAGTGAAGCATCGGAATCTATAACTTGTGTCACTGGGATGGTTCAGAACATAGACCGTAAGAAGAGTCAGTCTTCTTGTACTTAATTCGGCATTGTGCCTTTTGTATTTAATTCCGATGCAATTTCTGTGTTTCATCGTAAATAAGAAGGTCCAAGGGATACTATAAACATCAAGTGAAGCGTCGGAATCTATAACGGGTGTCACAGGAATGGTTCAAAGCATAGTCCGTAGGAAGAGTCGCTCTTCTTGTACTTAAGTCGGCATTGTGCCTTTTGTATTTAACTCCGATGCACTTTCTGTGTTTCATCGTCAATAAGAAGGTCCAAGGGATACCCTAAACCTGGAGTGAAGCATCGGAATCTATAACTAGTGTCACAGGAATGGTTCAAAGCTAAGTCAGTAAGAAGAGTCAGTCCTCTTGTCCTTAAGACGGCATTGTGCCTTTTGTATTTAATTCCGATGCAATTTCTGTGTTTCATCGTCAATAAGAATGTCCAATGGATATAGTAAACCTGGAGTGAAGCATCGGAATCTATAACTAGTGTCACAGGAATGGTTCAAAACATAGACAGTAAGAAGAGTCAGTCTTCTTGTACTTACGTCGACATTGTGCCTTTTCTATTTAATTCCGATGCAATTTCTGTGTTTCATCGTCAATAAGAGGGCCAAGGGATACAGTAAACCTGGAGTGAAGCATTGGAATCTATAGCTAGTGTCACAGGAATGGTTCAAAACATAGTCAGTAAGAAGAGTCAGTCTTCTTGTCCTTAAGTCGGCATTGTGCCATTTGTAATTAATTCCGATGCAATTTCAGTGTTTCATCGTCAATAAGAAGGTCCAAGGGATACAGTAAACCTGGAGTGAACCATCGGAATCTGTAACTAGTGTCAAAGGAATGGTTCAAATCATGCACAGTAAGAAGAGTCGGCCTTCGTGTACTTCAGTCGGCATTTTGCCTTTTGTATTTAATTCCGATGCAATTTTTGTGTTTCATCGTCAATTAGAAGGTCCAAGGGATACAGTAAACCTGAAGTGAAGCATCGGAATCCATAACTAGAGTCACAGGAATGGTTCAAAACATAGTCAGTAAGAAGAGTCAGTCTTCTTGTACTTAAGTCGGCGTTGTGCCTTTTGTATTTAATTCCGATGCAATTTCTGTGTTTCTTCGTCAATAAGAACGTCCAAGGGATACAGTAAACCTGGAGTGAAGCATCGGAATCTGTAACTAGTGTCACAGTAATGGTTCAAAACATAGACAGTAAGAAGAGTCAGTCTTCTTGTACTTAATTCGCCATTGTGCCTTTTGTATTTAATTCCGATACAATTTCTGTGTTTCATCGTGAATAAGAAGGTCCAAGGGATACTGTAAACATCAAGTGAAGCGTCGGAATCTATAACGGGTGTCACAGGAATGGTTCAAAACATAGTCAGTAGGAAGAGTCTTTCTTCATGTACTTAAGTCGGCATTGTGCCTTTTCTATTTAATTCCGATGCAATTTCTGTGTTTCATCGTCAATAAGAAGGTCCAAGCGATACAGTAAACCTGAAGTGAAGCATCGGAGTTTATAACTAGTGTCACAGGAATGGTTCAAAACATAGTCAGTAAGGAGTGTCAGTCTTCTTGTTCTTAAGTCGGCATTGTGTCTTTTGTTTTTAATTCCGATGCAATTTCTGTGTTTCATCGTCAATAAGAAGGACCAAGGGATACAGTAAACCTGGAGTGAAGCATCGGAATCTATAACTAGTGTCACAGGGATGGTTCAAAACATAGACAGTAAGAAGAGTCAGTCTACTTGTACTTAAGTCGGCATTGTGCCTTTTGTATTTAATTCCGATGCAATTTCTGTGTTTCATCGACAACAAGAAGGTCCAAGGGATACAGTAAACCTTGAGTAAAGCATCGGAATCAATAACTAGTGTCAATGGAATGGTTCAAAACATAGTCAGTAAGAAGAGTCAGTCTTTTTGTACGTAAGTCGGCATTGTGCCTTTTCTATTTAATTCCGATGCAATTTCTGTGTTTCATCGTCAATAAGAAGGCCCAAGGGATATAGAAAACCTGGAGTGAAGCATCGAAATCTATAACTAGTTTCACAGGAAAGGTTCACAACATAGACAGTAAGAAGAGTCAGTCTTCTTGTACTTACGTCGACATTGTGCCTTTTCTATTTAATTCCGATGCAAATTCTGTGTTTCATTGTCAATAGGAAGGTCAGAGGGATACAATAAACCTGAAGTGAAGCATCGGAATCTATAACTAGTGTCACAGGAATGGTTCAAAACAAAGTCAGTAAGAAGAGTCAGTCTTCTTGTCCTTAAGTCGGCATTGTGCCTTTTGTATTTAATTCCGATGCAATTTCTGTGATTCATCGTCAATAAGAAGGTCCAAGGGATACAGTAAACCTGAAGTGAAGCTTCGGAATCTATAGCTAGTGTCACAGGAATGGTTCAAAGCATAGTCAGTTAGAAGAGTTAGTCTTCTTGTACTTAAGTCGGAATTGTGCCTTTTGTAATTAATTCCGATGCAATTTCTGTGTTTCATCGTTTAATAAGAAGGTCCAAGGGATACAGTAAACCTGGAGTGAAGCATCGGAATCTATAACTAGGGTCACATGAGTGGTTCAAAACATAGTCAGTGAGAATAGTCAGTCTTATTGTACTTAAGTCATCATTGTGCATTTTCTATCTAATTCTGATGCAATTTCTGTGTTTCATCGTTACTATGAAGGTCCAACCGATACAGTAAACCTGGAGTGAAGCATCGGAATCTATAACTAGTGTCACAGGAATGGTTCAAATCATAGACAGTAAGAAGAGTCAGACTTCTTTTACTTAAGTCGGCATTGTGCCTTTTGTATTTAATTCCGATGCAATTTCTGTGTTTCATCATCAGTAAGAAGGTCAGAGGGATACAGTGAACCTGGAGTGAAGCATCGGAATCTGTAACTAGTGTCACAGGAATGGTTCAAATCATAGACAGTAAGAAGAGTCGGTCTTCGTGTACTTCAGACGGCATTTTGCCTTTTGTATTTAATTCCGATGCAATTTTTGTGTTTCATCGTCAATAAGAAGGTCCAAGGGATACAGTAAACCTGTAGTGAATGATCGGAATCTATAAATAATGTCAATGGAATGGTTCAAAACATAGACAGTAAGAAGAGTCAGTCTTCTTGTACTTAAGTCGGCATTGTTTCTTTTGTATTTAATTCCGATGCAATTTCTGTGTTTCATCGTCAATAAGAAGATCAGAGGGATACAGTAAACCTGAAGTGAAGCATCGGAATCTATAGCTAGTGTCACAGGAATGGTTCAAAACATAGACAGTAAGAAGAGTCAGTCTTCTTGTCCTTATGTCGGCATTGTGCCTTTTGTATATAATTCCGATGCAATTTCTGTGTTTCATCGTCAATAAGAAGGTCCGAGGGATACAGTAAACCTGGAGTGAAGCATTGGAATCTGTAACTAGTGTCACAGTAATGGTTCAAAACATAGACAGTAAGAAGAGTCAGTCTTCTTGTACTTAATTCGGCATTGTGCCTTTAGTATTTAATTCCGATGCAATTTCTGTGTTTCATCGTCAATAACAAGTTCCAAGGGATACAGTAAACCTGGAGTGAAGCGTCGGAATCTATAACGGGTGTCACAGGAATGGTTCAAAACATAGTCAGTAGGAGAGTCGGTCTCCATGTACTTAAGTCGGCATTGTGCCTTTCGTATTTCATTCCGATGCATTTTCTGTGTTTCATCGTCAATAAGAAGGTCCAAGGGATACAGTAAACCTGAAGTAAAGCATCGGAATTTGTAACTAGTGTCACTGGAATGGTTCAAAACATAGTCAGTAAGGAGAGTCAGTCTTCTTGTACTTAAGTCGGCATTGTGCCTTTTGTATTTAATTCCGATGCATATCTGTGTTTCATCGCCAATAAGAAGGACCAAGGGATACAGTAAACCTGGAGTGAAGCATCGGAATCTATAACTAGTGTCACAGGGATGGTTAAAAACATAGACAGCCAGAAGAGTCTGTCTTCTTGTACTTAAGTCGCCATTGTGCCTTTTCTACTTAATTCCGGTGCAATTTCTGTGTTTCATCGTCAATAAGAGTGTCAGAGGGATACAGTAATCCTGAAGTGAAGCATTGGAATCGATAACTAGTGTCACAGGAATGGTTCAAAACATAGTCAGTACGAAGAGTCATTCTTGTTGTACTTAATTCTGCATTGTGCCTTTTGTATTTAATTCCGATGCAATTTCTGTGTTTCATCGTCAATAAAAAGGTCCAAGGGATACAGTAAACCTGAAGTGAAGCTTCGGAATCTATAGCTAGTGTCACAGGAATGGTTCGAAACAAAGTCAGTTAGAAGTGTCAGTCTTCTTGTACTTAAGTCGGCATTGTGCCTTTTGTAATTAATTCCGATGCAATTTCTGTGTTTCATCGTTTAATAAGAAGGTCCAAGGGATATAGTAAACCTGGAGTGACGCAACGGAATCTATAACTAGTGTCACAGGAATGGTTCAAAGCATAGTCAGTAAGAATAGTCAGTCTTATTGTACTTAAGTCATCATTGTGCATTTTCTATCTAATTCTGATGCAATTTCTGTGTTTCATCGTCAATATGAAGGTCCAATCGATACAGTAAACCTGGAGTGAAGCATCGGAATCTATAACTAGTGTCACAGGAATGGTTCAAATCATAGACTGTAAGAAGAGTCAGACTTCTTTTACTTAAGTCGGCATTGTGCTTTTTGTATTTAATTCCGATGCAATTTCTGTGTTTCATCGTTCTAATTCTGATGCAATTTCTGTGTTTCATCGTCAATATGAAGGTCCAATCGATACAGTAAACCTGGAGTGAAGCATCGGAATCTATAACTAGTGTCACAGGAATGGTTCAAATCATAGACTGTAAGAAGAGTCAGACTTCTTTTACTTAAGTCGGCATTGTGCTTTTTGTATTTAATTCCGATGCAATTTCTGTGTTTCATCGTCAATAAGAATGTCCAAGGGATATAGCAAACCTGGAGTGAAGCATCGGAATCTATAAGTAGTGTCACAGGAATGGTTCAAAACATAGACAGTAAGAAAAGTCAGTCATCTTGTACTTACGTCGACATTGTGCCTTTTCTATTTAATTCCGATGCAATTTCTGTGTTTCATCGTCAATAAGAAGCTCAGAGGGATACAATAAACCTGTAGTGAAGCATCGGAATCTATAGCCAGTGTCAAAGGAATGGTTCAAAACATAGTCAGTAAGAAAAGTCAGTCTTCTTGTCCTTAAGTCGGCATTGTGCCTTTTGTATTTAATTCCGATGCAATTTCTGTGTTTCATCATCAATAAGAAGGTCAGAGGGATACAGTAAACCTGAAGTGAAGCATCGGAATCCATAACTAGTGTCACAGGAATGGTTCAAAACATAGTCAGTAGGAAGAGTTAGTCTTCTTGTACTTAAGTCGGCGTTGTGCCTTTTGTATTTAATTCCGATGCAATTTCTGTGTTTCATCGTCAATAAGAAGGTCCAAGGGATACAGTAAACCTGGAGTGAAGCATCGGAATCTGTAACTAGTGTCACAGGAATGGTTCAAATCATACACAGTAAGAAGAGTCGGTCTTCGTGTACTTCAGTCGGCATTTTGCCTTTTGTATTTAATTCCGATGCAATTTTTGTGTTTCATCGTCAATAAGAAGGTCCAAGGGATACAGTACACCTGAAGTGAAGCATCGGAATCCATAACTAGTGTCACAGGAATGGTTCAAACATAGTCAGTAAGAAGAGTTAGTCTTCTTGTGCTTAAGTCGGCGTTGTGCCATTTGTATTTAATTCCGATGCATTATCTGTGTTTCATCGTCACTAAGAACGTCCAAGGGATACTGTAAACCTGGAGTGATGCATCGGAATCTGTAACTAGTGTCACAGTAATGGTTCAAAACATAGACAGTAAGAAGAGTCAGTCTTCTTGTACTTAATTCGGCATTATGCCTTTTGTATTTAATTCCGATGCAATATCTGTGTTTCATCGTCAATAAGAAGGTCCAAGGGATACTGTAAACATCAAGTGAAGCGTCGGAATCTATAACGGGTGTCACAGGAATGGTTCAAAACGTAGTCTGTAGGAAGAGTCGCTCTTCTTGTACTTAAGTCGGCATTGTGCCTTTTGTATTTAATTCCGATGCATTTTCTGTGTTTCATCGACAACAAGAAGGTCCAAGGGATACAGTAAACCTTGAGTAAAGCATCGGAATCTATAACTAGTGTCAATGGAATGGTTCAAAGCATAGTCAGTAAGAAGAGTCAGTCTTTTTGTACGTAAGTCGGCATTGTGCCTTTTCTATTTAATTCCGATGCAATTTCTGTGTTTCATCGTCAATAAGAAGGCCCAAGGGATATAGAAAACCTGGAGTGAAGCATCGAAATCTATAACTAGTTTCACAGGAAAGGTTCACAACATAGACAGTAAGAAGAGTCAGTCTTCTTGTACTTACGTCGACATTGTGCCTTTTCTATTTAATTCCGATGCAAATTCTGTGTTTCATCGTCAATAGGAAGGTCAGAGGGATACAATAAACCTGAAGTGAAGCATCGGAATCTATAACTAGTGTCACAGGAATGGTTCAAAACAAAGTCAGTAAGAAGAGTCAGTCTTCTTGTCCTTAAGTCGGCATTGTGCCTTTTGTATTTAATTCCGATGCAATTTCTCTGATTCATCGTCAATAAGAAGGTCCAAGGGATACAGTAAACCTGAAGTGAAGCTTCGGAATCTATAGCTAGTGTCACAGGAATGGTTCAAAGCATAGTCAGTTAGAAGAGTTAGTCTTCTTGTACTTAAGTCGGAATTGTGCCTTTTGTAATTAATTCCGATGCAATTTGTGTGTTTCATCGTTTAATAAGAAGGTCCAAGGGATACAGTAAACCTGGAGTGAAGCATCGGAATCTATAACTAGGGTCACATGAGTGGTTCAAAACATAGTCAGTGAGAATAGTCAGTCTTATTGTACTTAAGTCATCATTGTGCATTTTCTATCTAATTCTGATGCAATTTCTGTGTTTCATCGTTAATATGAAGGTCCAACCGATACAGTAAACCTGGAGTGAAGCATCGGAATCTATAACTAGTGTCACAGGAATGGTTCAAATCATAGACAGTAGGAAGAGTCAGACTTCTTTTACTTAAGTCGGCATTGTGCCTTTTGTATTTAATTCCGATGCAATTTCTGTGTTTCATCATCAGTAAGAAGGTCAGAGGGATACAGTGAACCTGGAGTGAAGCATCGGAATCTGTAACTAGTGTCACAGGAATGGTTCAAATCATAGACAGTAAGAAGAGTCGGTCTTCGTGTACTTCAGACGGCATTTTGCCTTTTGTATTTAATTCCGATGCAATTTTTGTGTTTCATCGTCAATAAGAAGATCCAAGGGATACAGTAAACCTGGAGTGAAGCATTGGAATCTGTAACTAGTGTCACAGTAATGGTTCAAAACATAGACAGTAAGAAGAGTCAGTCTTCTTGTACTTAATTAGGCATTCTGCCTTTTGTATTTAATTCCGATGCGTTTCTGTGTTTCATCGTCAATAAGAAGGACCAAGGGATACAGTAAACCTGGAGTGAAGCATCGGAATCTATAACTAGTGTCACAGGGATGGTTAAAAACATAGACAGTCAGAAGAGTCTGTCTTCTTGTACTTAAGTCGGCATTGTGCCTTTTCTATTTAATTCCGGTGCAATTTCTGTGTTTCATCGTCAATAAGAGTGTCAGAGGGATACAGTAATCCTGAAGTGAAGCATTAGAATCGATAACTAGTGTCACAGGAATGGTTCAAAACATAGTCAGTACGAAGAGTCATTCTTGTTGTACTTAATTCTGCATTGTGCCTTTTGTATTTAATTCCGATGCATTTTCTGTGTTTCATCGTCAATAAAAAGGTCCAAGGGATACAGTAAACCTGAAGTGAAGCTTCGGAATCTATAGCTAGTGTCACAGGAATGGTTCGAAACATAGTCAGTTAGAAGTGTCAGTCTTCTTGTACTTAAGTCGGCATTGTGCCTTTTGTAATTAATTTCGATGCAATTTCTGTGTTTCATCGTTTAATAAGAAGGTCCAAGGGATACAGTAAACCTGGAGTGACGCAACGGAATCTATAACTAGTGTCACAGGAATGGTTCAAAGCATAGTCAGTAAGAATAGTCAGTCTTATTGTACTTAAGTCATCATTGTGCATTTTCTATCTAATTCTGATGCAATTTCTGTGTTTCATCGTCAATATGAAGGTCCAATCGATACAGTAAACCTGGAGTGAAGCATCGGAATCTATAACTAGTGTCACAGGAATGGTTCAAATCATAGACTGTAAGAAGAGTGAGACTTCTTTTACTTACGTCGACATTGTGCCTTTTCTATTTAATTCCAATGCAATTTCTGTGTTTCATCGTCAATAAGAAGCTCAGAGGGATACAATAAACCTGTAGTGAAGCATCGGAATCTATAGCTAGTGTCACAGGAATGGTTCAAAACATAGTCAGTAAGAAAAGTCAGTCTTCTTGTCCTTAAGTCGGCATTGTGCCTTTTGTATTTAATTCCGATGCAATTTCTGTGTTTCATCATCAATAAGAAGGTCAGAGGGATACAGTAAACCTGAAGTGAAGCATCGGAATCCATAACTAGTGTCACAGGAATGGTTCAAAACATAGTCAGTAGGAAGAGTTAGTCTTCTTGTACTTAAGTCGGCGTTGTGCCTTTTGTATTTAATTCCGATGCAATTTCTGTGTTTCATCGTCAATAAGAAGGTCCAAGGGATACAGTAAACCTGGAGTGAAGCATCGGAATCTGTAACTAGTCTCACAGGAATGGTTCAAATCATACACAGTAAGAAGAGTCGGTCTTCGTGTACTTCAGTCGGCATTTTGCCTTTTGTATTTAATTCCGATGCTATTTTTGTGTTTCATCGTCAATAAGAAGGTCCAAGGGATACAGTACACCTGAAGTGAAGCATAGGAATCCATAACTAGTGTCACAGGAATGGTTCAAACATAGTCAGTAAGAAGAGTTAGTGTTCTTGTACTTAAGTCGGCGTTGTGCCATTTGTATTTAATTGCGATGCATTTTCTGTGTTTCATCGTCACTAAGAACGTCCAAGGGATACTGTAAACCTGGAGTGATGCATCGGAATCTGTAACTAGTGTCACAGTAATGGTTCAAAACATAGACAGTAAGAAGAGTCAGTCTTCTTGTACTTAATTCGGCATTATGCCTTTTGTATTTAATTCCGATGCAATTTCTGTGTTTCATCGTCAATAAGAAGGTCCAAGGGATGCTGTAAACATCAAGTGAAGCGTCGGAATCTATAACGGGTGTCACAGGAATGGTTCAAAACGTAGTCTGTAGGAAGAGTCGCTCTTCTTGTACTTAAGTCGGCATTGTGCCTTTTGTATTTAATTCCGATGCATTTTCTGTGTTTCATCGTCAATAAGAAGGTCCAAGGGATACCGTAAACCTGAAGTGAAGCATCGGAATTTATAACTAGTGTCACAGGAATGGTTCAAAACATAGTCAGTAAGGAGAGTCAGTCTTCTTGTAATTAAGTTGGCTTTGTGCCTTTTGTATTTAATTCCGATGCAATTTCTGTGTTTCATCGTCAATAAGAAGGACCAAGGGATATAGTAGACCTGGAGTGAAGCATCGGAATCTTTAACTAGTGTCACAGGAATGGTACAAAGCAAAGTCAGTAAGAAGAGTCAGTCTTCTTGTCCTTAAGTCGGCATTGTGCCGTTTGTAATTAATTCCGATGCAATATCTGTGTTTCGTCGTCAATAAGAAGGTTCAAGGTATAGAGTAAACCTGAAGTGAAGCATCGTAAGCTATAGCTAGTGTCACAGGAATGGTTGAAAACATAGTCAGTATGAAGAGTCAGTTTTCTTGTCCTTAAGTCGGCATTGTGCCTTTTGTATTTAATTCCGATGCAATTTCTGTGTTTCATCGTCAATAAGAAGTTCCAAGGGACACAGTAAACCTGGAGTGAAGCAACGGAATCTGTAACTAGTGTCATAGGAATGGTTCAAATCATAGACAGTAAGAAGAGTCAGTCTTCGTGTACTTAAGTCGGCATTTTGCCTTTTATATTCAATTCCAATGCAATTTCTGTGTTTCATCGTCAATAGGAAGGTCCAAGGTATACAGTAAACCTGAGGTGAAGCATCAGAATCTATAACTAGTGTCACAGGAATGGTTCAAAACATAGTCAGTAAGAAGAGTCAGTCTTCTTGTACTTAAGTCGGCATTGTAATTTTTCACTTTAATTCCGATGCAATTTGTGTGTTTCATCGTCAATAACACGGTCCAAGGGATACAGTAAACCTGGAGTGAAGCATCGGAATCTATAAGTAGTGTCAATGGAATGGTTCAAAGCATAGACAGTAAGAAGAGTCAGTGTTCTTGTACTTAAGTCGGCATTGTGCCTTTTGTATTTAATTCCGATGTTATTTCTGTGTTTCTTAGTATATAAGAAGGTCAGAGGGGTACAGTAAACCTGAAGTGAATCATCGGAATCTATAGCAAGTGTCACAGGAATGGTTCAAATCATAGTCAGTATGAAGAGTCAGTCTTCTTGTCCTTAAGTCGGCATTGTGCCTTTTGTATTTAATTCCGATGCAATTTCTGTGTTTCGTCGTCAATAAGAAGGTCCAAGGGATACAGTAAACCTGGAGTGAAGCATCGGATTCTACAACTAGTGTCACAGCAATGGTTCAAACATAGTCAGTAAGAAGAGTCAGTCTTCTTGTACTTAGGTCGGCATTGTGCCATTTGTATTTAATTCCGATGCAATTTCTGTTTCATCGTCAATAAGAAGGACCAAGGGATACAGTAAACCTAGAGTGAAGCATCGGAATCTATAACTAGTGTCACAGGAATGGTTCAAAACATAGACAGTAAGAAGAGTCAGCCTTCTTGTACTTACGTCGACATTGTGCCTTTTCTATTTAATTCCGATGCAATTTCTGTGTTTCATCGTCAATAAGAAGGTCAGAGGTATACAATAAACCTGAAGTGAAGCATCGGAATCAATAACTAGTGTCACAGGAATGGTTCAAAGCAAAGTCAGTAAGAAGGGTCAGTCTTCTTGTACTTAAGTCGGCATTGTGCCTTTTGTAATTAATTCCGATGCAATTTCTATGTTTCATCGTCAATAAGAAGGTCCAAGGGATACAGTACACCTGGAGTGTAGCATCGGAATCTATAACTAGTGTCACAGGAATGGTTCAAAACATAGACAGTAAGAAGAGTCAGTCTTCGTGTACTTAAGTCGGCATTTTGCCTTTTGTATTTAATTCCGATGCAATTTCTGTGTTTCGTCGTCAATAAGAAGGTCCAAGGTATACAGTAAACCTGAGGTGAAGCATCGGAATCTATAGCTAGTGTCACAGGAATGGTTCAAAACATAGTCAGTAAGAGGAGTCAGTCTTCTTGTCCTTAAGTCGGCATTGTGCCATTTGTATTTAATTCCGATGCAATTTCTGTGTTTCGTCGTCAATAAGAAGGTCCAAGGTATACAGTAAACCTGAGGTGAAGCATCGGAATCTATAGCTAGTGTCACAGGAATGGTTCAAACATAGTCAGAAGTGTCAGTCTTCTTGTATTTAAGTCGGCATTGTGCCTTTTATAATTAATTCCGATGCAATTTCTGTGTTTCATCGATTAATGAGAAGGTCCAAGGGATACAGTAAACCTGGAGTGACGCATCGGAATCTATAACTAGTGTCACAGGAATGGTTCAAAGCTAAGTCAGTAAGAAGAGTCAGTCCTCTTGTCCTTAAGACGGCATTGTGCCTTTTGTATTTAATTCCGATGCAATTTCTGTGTTTCATCGTCAATAAGAATGTCCGAGGGATATAGTAAACCTGGACTGAACCATCGGAATCTATAACTAGTGTCACAGGAATGGTTCAAAGCATAGACAGTAAGAAGAGTCAGTCTTCTTGTACTTACGTCGACATTGTGCTTTTTCTATTTAATTCCGATGCAATTTCTGTGTTTCATCGTCAATAAGAGGGCCAAGGGATACAGTAAACCTGGAGTGAAGCATTGGAATCTATAGCTAGTGTCACAGGAATGGTTCAAAACATCGTCAGTAAGAAGAGTCAGTCTTCTTGTCCTTAAGTCGGCATTGTGCCATTTGTAATTAATTCCGATGCAATTTCTGTGTTTCATCGTCAGTAAGAAGTTCCAAGGGATACAGTAAACCTGGAGTGAAGCAACGGAATCTATAACTAGTGTCACAGGAATGGTTCAAATCATAGACAGTAAGAACAGTCAGTCTTCTTGTACTTAATTCTGCATTGTGCCTTTTGTATTTAATTCCGATGCAATTTCTGTGTTTCATCGTCAATAAGAAGGTCCAAGGGATACAGTAAACCTGAAGTGAAGCATCGGAATTTATAACTAGTGTCACAGGAATGGTTCAAAACATAGTCAGTAAGGAGAGTCAGTCTTTTTGTACTTAAGTCGGCATTGTGCCTTTTCTATTTAATTCCGATGCAATTTCTGTGTTTCATCGTCAATAAGATGGACCAAGGGATACAGTAAACCTGGAGTGAAGCATCGGATTCTATAACTAGTGCCACAGGGATGGTTCAGAACATAGACCGTAAGAAGAGTCAGTCTTCTTGTACTTAATTCGGCATTGTGCCTTTTGTATTTAATTCCGATGCAATTTCTGTGTTTCATCGTCAATAAGAAGGTCCAAGGGATACTGTAAACATCAAGTGAAGCGTCGGAGTTTATAACTAGTGACACAGGAATGCTTCAAAGCATAGTCAGTAAGGAGTGTCAGTCTTCTTGTACTTAAGTCAGCATTGTGCCTTTTGTATTTATTTGCGATGCAATTTCTGTGTTTCATCGTCAATAAGAAGGTCCAAGGGATACAGTAAACCTCAAGTGAAGCATCGGAATCTATAACGGGTGTCACAGGAATGGTTCAAAACATAGTCAGTAGGAAGAGTCATTCTTCATGTACTTAAGTCGGCATTGTGCCTTTTGTATTTAATTCCGATGCATTTTCTGTGTTTCATCGTCAATAAGATGGTCCAAGGGATACTGTAAACCTAAAGTGAAGCATCGGAATTTATAACTAGTGTCACAGGAATGGTTCAAAACATAATCAGTAAGGAGAGTCAGTCTTCTTGTACTTAAGTCGGCATTGTGCCTTTTGTATTTAATTCCGATGCAATTTCTGTGTTTCATCGCAATAAGAAGGACCAAGGGATACAGTAAACCTGGAGTGAAGCATCGGAATCATTAACTAGTGTCACAGGGATGGTTCAAAACATAGACAGTAAGAAGAGTCAAATTCTTGTACTTAAGTCGGCATTGTGCCTTTTCTATTTAATTCCGATGCAATTTCTGTGTTTCATCGTCAATAAGAAGGTCCAAGCGATACAGTAAACCTGAAGTGAAGCATCGGAGTTTATAACTAGTGTCACAGGAATGGTTCAAAACATAGTCAGTAAGGAGTGTCAGTCTTCTTGTTCTTAAGTCGGCATTGTGTCTTTTGTTTTTAATTCCGATGCAATTTCTGTGTTTCATCGTCAATAAGAAGGACCAAGGGATACAGTAAACCTGGAGTGAAGCGTCGGAATCTATAACTAGTGTCACAGGGATGGTTCAAACATAGACAGTAAGAAGAGTCAGTCTTCTTGTACTTAAGTCGGCATTGTGCCTTTTGTATTTAATTCCGATGCAATTTCTGTGTTTCATCGACAATAAGAAGGTCCAAGGGATACAGTAAACCTTGAGTAAAGCATCGGAATCTGTAACTAGTGTCAATGGAATGGTTCAAAACATAGTCTGTAAGAAGAGTCAGACTTTTTGTACGTAAGTTTGCATTGTGCCTTTTCTATTTAATTCCGATGCAATTTCTGTGTTTCATCGTCAATAAGAAGGTCCAAGGGATAAAGAAAACCTGGAGTGAAGCATCGAAATCTATAACTAGTTTCACAGGAATGGTTCACAACATAGACAGTAAGAAGAGTCAGTCTTCTTGTACTTACGTCGACATTGTGCTTTTTCTATATAATTCCGATGCAAATTCTGTGTTTCATCGTCAATAGGAAGGTCAGAGGGATACAATAAACCTGAAGTGAAGCATCTGAATCTATAACTAGTGCCACAGGAATGGTTCAAAACAAAGTCAGTAAGAAGAGTCAGTCTTCTTGTCCTTAAGTCGGCATTGTGCCTTTTGTATTTAATTCCGATGCAATTTCTGTGTTTCATCGTCAATAAGAAGGTCCAAGGGATACAGTAAACCTGAAGTGAAGCTTCGGAATCTATAGCTAGTGTCACAGGAATGGTTCAAAGCATAGTCAGTTAGAAGAGTCAGTCTTCTTGTACTTAGGTCGACATTGTGCCTTTTGTAATTAATTCCCATGCAATTTCTGTGTTTCATCGTTTAATAAGAAGGTCCAAGGGATACAGTAAACCTGGAGTGAAGCATCGGAATCTATAACTAGGGTCACAGGAGTGGTTCAAAACATAGTCAGTATGAATAGTCAGTCTTATTGTACTTAAGTCATCATTGTGCATTTTCTATCTAATTCTGATGCAATTTCTGTGTTTCATCGTTAATATGAAGGTCCAACCGATACAGTAAACCTGGAGTGAAGCATCGGAATCTATAACTAGTGTCACAGGAATGGTTCAAATAATATACAGTAAGAAGAGTCAGACTTCTTTTACTTAAGTCGGCATTGTGCCTTTTGTATTTAATTCCGATGCAATTTCTGTGTTTCATCGTCAATAAGAAGGTCCAAGGGATACAGTAAACCTGGAATGAAGCATCGGAATCCATAACTAGTGTCACAGGACTGGTTCAAAAATAGACAGTAAGAAGAGTCAGTCTTCTTGAACTTAATTCGGCATTGTGCCTTTTGTATTTAATTCCGATGCAATTTCTGTGTTTCATCATCAATCAGAAGTTCAGAGGGATACAGTGAACCTGGAGTGAAGCATCGGAATCTGTAACTAGTGTCACAGGAATGGTTCAAATCATAGACAGTAAGAAGAGTCGGTCTTCGTGTACTTCAGACGGCATTTTGCCATTTGTATTTAATTCCGATGCAATTTTTGTGTTTCATCGTCAATGAGAAGGTCCAAGGGATACACTAAACCTGAAGTGAAGCATCGGGATCTATAACTAGTGTCACAGGAATCGTACAAAACATAGTCAGTAAGAAGAGTCGACTTCTTGTACTTAAGTCGGCATTCTGCCTTTCGTATTTCATTCCGATGCATTTTCTGTGTTTCATCGTCAATAAGAAGGTCCAAGGGATACAGTAAACTTGAAGTGAAGCATCGGAATTTGTAACTAGTGTCACTGGAATGGTTCAAAACATAGTCAGTAAGGAGAGTCAGTCTTCTTGTACTTAAGTCGGCATTGTGCCTTTTGTATTTAATTCCGATGCAATTTCTGTGTTTCATCGTCAATAAGAAGGACCAAGGGATACAGTAAACCTGGAGTGAAGCATCGGAATCTATAACTAGTGTCACAGGGATGGTTAAAAACATAGACAGTCAGAAGAGTCTGTCTTCTTGTACTTAAGTCGGCATTGTGCCTTTTCCATTTAATTCCGGTGCAATTTCTGTGTTTCATCGTCAATAAGAGTGTCAGAGGGATACAGTAATCCTGAAGTGAAGCATTGGAATCGATAACTAGTGTCACAGGAATGGTTCAAAACATAGTCAGTACGAAGAGTCATTCTTGTTGTACTTAATTCTGCATTGTGCCTTTTGTATTTAATTCCGATGCAATTTCTGTGTTTCTTCGTCAATAAAAAGGTCCAAGGGATACAGTAAACCTGAAGTGAAGCTTCGGAATCTATAGCTAGTGTCACAGGAATGGTTCGGAACATAGTCAGTTAGAAGTGTCAGTCTTCTTGTACTTAAGTCGGCATTGTGCCTTTTGTAATTAATTCCGATGCAATTTCTGTGTTTCATCGTTTAATAAGAAGGTCCAAGGGATACAGTAAACCTGGAGTGACGCAACGGAATCTATAACTAGTGTCACAGGAATGGTTCAAAACATAGTCAGTAAGAATAGTCAGTCTTATTGTACTTAAGTCATCATTGTGCATTTTCTATCTAATTCTGATGCAATTTCTGTGTTTCATCGTCAATATGAAGGTCCAGCCGATACAGTAAACCTGGAGTGAAGCATCGGAAACTATAACTAGTGTCACAGGAATGGTTCAAATCATAGACTGTAAGAAGAGTCAGACTTCTTTTACTTAAGTCGGCATTGTGCCTTTTGTATTTAATTCCGATGCAATTTCTGTGTTTCATCGTCAATAAGAATGTCCAAGGGATATAGTAAGCCTGGAGTGAAGCATCGGAATCTATAACTAGTGTCACAGGAACGGTTGAAAACATAGACAGTAAGAAGGGTCAGTCATCTTGTACTTACGTCGACATTGTGCCTTTTCTATTTAATTCCGATGCAATAACTGTGTTTCATCGTCAATAAGAAGCTCAGAGGGATACAATAAACCTGTAGTGAAGCATCGGAATCTATAGCTAGTGTCACAGGAATGGTTCAAAACATAGTCAGTAAGAAAAGTCAGTCTTCTTGTCCTTAAGTCGGCATTGTGCCTTTTGTATTTAATTCCGATGCAATTTCTGTGTTTCATCATCAATAAGAAGGTCAGAGGGATACAGTAAACCTGAAGTGAAGCATCGGAATCCATAACTAGTGTCACAGGAATGGTTCAAAACATAGTCAGTAGGAAGAGTTAGTCTTCTTGTACTTAAGTCGGCGTTGTGCCTTTTGTATTTAATTCCGATGCAATTTCTGTGTTTCATCGACAATAAGAAGGTCCAAGGGATACAGTAAACCTGCAGTGAAGCATCGGAATCTGTAACTAGTGTCACAGGAATGGTTCAAATCATACACAGTAAGAAGAGTCGGTCTTCGTGTACTTCAGTCGGCATTTTGCCTTTTGTATTTAATTCCGATGCAATTTTTGTGTTTCATCGTCAATTAGAATGTCCAAGGGATACAGTACACCTGAAGTGAAGCATCGGAATCCATAACTAGTGTCACAGGAATGGTTCAAAACATAGTCAGTAAGAAGAGTTAGTCTTCTTGTACTTAAGACGGCGTTGTGCCATTTGTATTTAATTCCGATGCATTTTCTGTGTTTCATCGTCACTAAGAACCTCCAAGGGATACTGTAAACCTGGAGTGAAGCATCGGAATCTGTAACTAGTGTCACAGTAATGGTTCAAAACATAGACAGTAAGAAGAGTCAGTCTTCTTGTACTTAATTCGGCATTGTGCCTTTTGTATTTAATTCCGAAGCAATTTCTGTGTTTCATCGTCAATAAGAAGGTCCAAGGGATACTGTAAACATCAAGTGAAGCGTCGGAATCTATAACGGGTGTCACAGGAATGGTTCAAAACATAGTCTGTAGGAAGAGTCGCTCTTCTTGTACTTAAGTCGGCATTGTGCCTTTTGTATTTAATTCCGATGCATTTTCTGTGTTTCATCGTCAATAAGAAGGTATAAGGGATACCGTAAACATGAAGTGAAGCATCGGAATTTATAACTAGGGTCACAGGAATGGTTCAAAACATAGTCAGTAAGGAGAGTCAGTCTTCTTGTACCTAAGTTGGCATTGTGCCTTTTGTATTTAATTCCGATGCAATTTCTGTGTTTCATCGTCAATAAGAAGGACCAAGGGATATAGTAGACCTGGAGTGAAGCATCGGAATCTATAACTAGTGTCACAGGAATGGTACAAAGCAAAGTCAGTAAGAAGAGTCAGTCTTCTTGTCCTTAAGTCGGCATTGTGCCGTTTGTAATTAATTCCGATGGAATATCTGTGTTTCGTCGTCAATAAGAAGGTTCAAGGTATAGAGTAAACCTGAAGTGAAGCATCGTAATCTATAGCTAGTGTCACAGGAATGGTTGAAAACATAGTCAGTATGAAGAGTCAGTCTTCTTGTCCTTAAGTCGGCATTGTGCCTTTTGTATTTAATTCCGATGCAATTTCTGTGTTTCATCGTCAATAAGAAGTTCCAAGGGACACAGTAAACCTGGAGTGAAGCAACGGAATCTGTAACTAGTGTCATAGGAATGGTTCAAATCATAGACAGTAAGAAGAGTCAGTCTTCTTGTACTTAATTCTGCATTGTGCCTTTTGTATTTAATTCCGATGCATTTTCTGTGTTTCATCGTCAATAAGAAGGTCCAAGGGATACAGTAAACCTGAAGTGAAGCATCGGAATTTATAACTAGTGCCACAGGAATGGTTCAAAACATAGTCAGTAAGGAGAGTCAGACTTCTTGTACTTAAGTCGGCATTGTGCCTTTTCTATTTAATTCCGATGCAATTTCTGTGTTTCATCGTCAATACGAAGGAAAAAGGGATACAGTAAACCTGGAGTGAAGCATGGGAATCTATAACTAGTGTCGCAGGGATGCTTCAGAACATTGACCGTAAGAAGAGTCGGTCTTCTTGTACTTAAGTCGGCATTGTGCCTTTTCTATTTATATTCCGATGCAATTTCTGTGTTTCATCGTCAATAAGAAGATCAGAGGGATACAGTAATTCTGAAGTGAAGCATCGGAATCTATAACTAGTATCACAGGAATGGTTCAAAACAAAGTCAGTAAGAAGAGTCAGTCTACTTGTCTTTAGGTCGGCATTGTGCCTTTTGTATTTAATTCCGATGCAATTTCTGTGTTTCCTCGTCAATAAGAAGGTCCCAGGGATACAGTAAACCTGGAGTGTAGCATCGGAATCTATAACTAGTGTCACAGGAATGGTTCAAAACATAGACAGTAAGAAGTGTCACTCTTCGTGTACTTAAGTCGGCATTTTGCCTTTTATATTTAATTCCAATGCAATTTCTGTGTTTCATCGTCAATAGGAAGGTCCAAGGTATACAGTAAACCTGAGGTGAAGCATCAGAATCTATAACTAGTGTCACAGGAATGGTTCAAAACATAGTCAGTAAGAAGAGTCAGTCTTCTTGTACTTAAGTCGGCATTGTAACTTTTCACTTTAATTCCGATGCAATTTGTGTGTTTCATCGTCAATAGCAAGGTCCAAGGGATACAGTAAACCTGGAGTGAAGCATCGGAATCTATAAGTAGTGTCAATGGAATGGTTCAAAGCATAGACAGTAAGAAGAGTCAGTGTTCTTGTACTTAAGTCGGCATTGTGCCTTTTGTATTTAATTCCGATGTTATTTCTGTGATTCTTAGTATATAAGAAGGTCAGAGGGGTACAGTAAACCTGAAGTGAATCATCGGAATCTATAGCAAGTGTCACAGGAATGGTTCAAATCATAGTCAGTATGAAGAGTCAGTCTTCTTGTCCTTAAGTCGGCATTGTGCCTTTTGTATTTAATTCCGATGCAATTTCTGTGTTTCATCGTCAATAAGAAGGTCCAAGGGATACAGTAAACCTGCAGTGAAGCATCGGAATCTGTAACTAGTGTCACAGGAATGGTTCAAATCATACACAGTAAGAAGAGTCGGTCTTCGTGTACTTCAGTCGGCAATTTGCCTTTTGTATTTAATTCCGATGCAATTTTTGTGTTTCATCGTCAATTAGAAGGTCCACGGGATACAGTACACCTGAAGTGAAGCATCGGAATCCATAACTAGTGTCACAGGAATGGTTCAAAACATAGTCAGTAAGAAGAGTTAGTCTTCTTGTACTTAAGACGGCGTTGTGCCTTTTGTATTTCATTCCGATGCATTTTCTGTGTTTCATCGTCACTAAGAACGTCCAAGGCATACTGTAAACCTGGAGTGATGCATCGGAATCTGTAACTAGTGTCACAGTAATGGTTCAAAACATAGACAGTAAGAAGAGTCAGTCTTCTTGTACTTAATTCGGCATTGTGCCTTTTGTATTTAATTCCGATGCAATTTCTGTGTTTCATCGTCAATAAGAAGGTCCAAGGGATACTGTAAACATCAAGTGAAGCGTCGGAATCTATAACGGGTGTCACAGGAATGGTTCAAAACATAGTCTGTAGGAAGAGTCGCTCTTCTTGTACTTAAGTCGGCATTGTGCCTTTTGTATTTAATTCCGATGCATTTTCTGTGTTTCATCGTCAATGAGAAGGTATAAGGGATACCGTAAACATGAAGTGAAGAATCGGAATTTATAACTAGGGTCACAGGAATGGTTCAAAACATAGTCAGTAAGGAGAGTCAGTCTTCTTGTACCTAAGTTGGCTTTGTGCCTTTTGTAATTAATTCCGATGCAATTTCTGTGTTTCATCGTCAATAAGAAGGACCAAGGGATAAAGTAGACCTGGAGTGAAGCATCGGAATCTATAACTAGTGTCACAGGAATGGTACAAAGCAAAGTCAGTAAGAAGAGTCAGTCTTCTTGTCCTTAAGTCGGCATTGTGCCGTTTGTAATTAATTCCGATGGAATATCTGTGTTTCGTCGTCAATAAGAAGGTTCAAGGTATAGAGTAAACCTGAAGTGAAGCATCGTAATCTATAGCTAGTGTCACAGGAATGGTTGAAAACATAGTTAGTATGAAGAGTCAGTCTTCTTGTCCTTAAGTCGGCATTGTGCCTTTTGTATTTAATTCCGATGCAATTTCTGTGTTTCATCGTCAATAAGAAGTTCCAAGGGACCTAGTAAACCTGGAATGAAGCAACGGAATCTGTAACTAGTGTCATAGGAATGGTTCAAATCATAGACAGTAAGAAGAGTCAGTCTTCTTGTACTTAATTCTGCATTGTGCCTTTTGTATTTAATTCCGATGCATTTTCTGTGTTTCATCGTCAATAAGAAGGTCCAAGGGATACAGTAAACCTGAAGTGAAGCATCGGAATTTATAACTAGTGCCACAGGAATGGTTCAAAACATAGTCAGTAAGGAGAGTCAGACTTCTTGTACTTAAGTCGGCATTGTGCCTTTTCTATTTAATTCCGATGCAATTTCTGTGTTTCATCGTCAATACGAAGGACCAAGGGATACAGTAAACCTGGAGTGAAGCATGGGAATCTATAACTAGTGTCGCAGGGATGGTTCAGAACATTGACCGTAAGAAGAGTCGGTCTTCTTGTACTTAAGTCGGCATTGTGCCTTTTCTATTTATATTCCGATGCAATTTCTGTGTTTCATCGTCAATAAGAAGATCAGAGGGATACAGTAATTCTGAAGTGAAGCATCGGAATCTATAACTAGTATCACAGGAATGGTTCAAAACAAAGTCAGTAAGAAGAGTCAGTCTACTTGTCTTTAGGTCGGCATTGTGCCTTTTGTATTTAATTCCGATGCAATTTCTGTGTTTCCTCGTCAATAAGAAGGTCCCAGGGATACAGTAAACCTGGAGTGTAGCATCGGAATCTATAACTAATGTCACAGGAATGGTTCAAAACATAGACAGTAAGAAGTGTCACTCTTCGTGTACTTAAGTCGGCATTTTGCCTTTTATATTTAATTCCAATGCAATTTCTGTGTTTCATCGTCAATAGGAAGGTCCAAGGTATACAGTAAACCTGAGGTGAAGCATCAGAATCTATAAGTAGTGTCACAGGAATGGTTCAAAACATAGTCAGTAAGAAGAGTCAGTCTTCTTGTACTTAAGTCGGCATTGTAACTTTTCACTTTAATTCCGATGCAATTTGTGTGTTTCATCGTCAATAGCAAGGTCCAAGGGATACAGTAAACCTGGAGTGAAGCATCGGAATCTATAAGTAGTGTCAATGGAATGGTTCAAAGCATAGACAGTAAGAAGAGTCAGTGTTCTTGTACTTAAGTCGGCATTGTGCCTTTTGTATTTAATTCCGATGTTATTTCTGTGATTCTTAGTATATAAGAAGGTCAGAGGGGTACAGTAAACCTGAAGTGAATCATCGGAATCTATAGCAAGTGTCACAGGAATGGTTCAAATCATAGTCAGTATGAAGAGTCAGTCTTCTTGTCCTTAAGTCGGCATTGTGCCTTTTGTATTTAATTCCGATGCAATTTCTGTGTTTCATCGTTAATAAGAAGGTCCAAGGGATACAGTAAACCTGGAGTGAAGCATCGGATTCTATAACTAGTGTCACAGCAATGGTTCAAACATAGTCAGTAAGAAGAGTCAGTCTTCTTGTACTTAGGTCGGCATTGTGCCATTTGTATTTAATTCCGATGCAATTTCTGTTTCATCGTCAATAAGAAGGACCACGGGATACAGTATACCTAGAGTGAAGCATCGGAATCTATAACTAGTGTCACAGGAATGGTTCAAATCATAGACAGTAAGAAGAGTCAGTCTTCTTGTACTTACGTCGACATTGTGCCTTTTCTATTTAATTCCGATGCAATTTCTGTGTTTCATCGTCAATAAGAAGGTCAGAGGTATACAATAAACCTGAAGTGAAGCATCGGAATCTATAACTAGTGTCACAGGAATGGTTCAAAGCAAAGTCTGTAAGAAGAGTCAGTCTTCTTGTACTTAAGTCGGCATTGTGCCTTTTGTAATTAATTCCGATGCAATTTCTATGTTTCATCGTCAATAAGAAGGTCCAAGGGATACAGTACACCTGGAGTGTAGCATCGGAATCTATAACTAGTGTCACAGGATTGGTTCAAAACATAGACAGTAAGAAGAGTCAGTCTTCGTGTACTTAAGTCGGCATTTTGCCTTTTGTATTTAATTCCGATGCAATTTCTGTGTTTCGTCGTCAATAAGAAGGTCCAAGGAACACAGTAAACCTGAGGTGAAGCATCGGAATCTATAGCTAGTGTCACAGGAATGGTTCAAAACATAGTCAGTAAGAAGAGTCAGTCTTCTTGTCCTTAAGTCGGCATTGTGCATTTTGTATTTAATTCCGATGCAATTTCTGTGTTTCATCGTCAATAAGAAGTTCCAAGGGATACAGTAAACCTGGTGTGAAGCAACGGAATCTATAACTAGTGTCACAGGAATGGTTCAAATCATAGACAGTAAGAACAGTCAGTCTTCTTGTACTTAATTCTGCATTGTGAGTTTTGTATTTAATTCTGATGCAATTTCTGTGTTTCATCGTCAATAAGAAGGTCCAAGGGATACAGTAAACCTGGAGTGACGCAACGGAATCTATAACTAGTGTCACAGGAATGGTTCAAAGCATAGTCAGTAAGAATAGTCAGTCTTATTGTACTTAAGTCATCATTGTGCATTTTCTATCTAATTCTGATGCAATTTCTGTGTTTCATCGTCAATATGAAGGTCCAATCGATACAGTAAACCTGGAGTGAAGCATCGGAATCTATAACTAGTGTCACAGGAATGGTTCAAATCATAGACTGTAAGAAGAGTCAGACTTCTTTTACTTAAGTCGGCATTGTGCCTTTTGTATTTAATTCCGATGCAATTTCTGTGTTTCATCGTCAATAAGAATGTCCAAGGGATATAGCAAACCTGGAGTGAAGCATCGGAATCTATAAGTAGTGTCACAGGAATGGTTCAAAACATAGACAGTTAGAAGAGTCAGTCATCTTGTACTTACGTCGACATTGTGCCTTTTCTATTTAATTCCGATGCAATTTCTGTGTTTCATCGTCAATAAGAAGCTCAGAGGGATACAATAAACCTGTAGTGAAGCATCGGAATCTTTTGCTAGTGTCACAGGAATGGTTCAAAACATAGTCAGTAAGAAAAGTCAGTCTTCTTGTCCTTAAGTCGGCATTGTGCCTTTTGTATTTAATTCCGATGCAATTTCTGTGTTTCATCATCAATAAGAAGGTCAGAGGGATACAGTAAACCTGAAGTGAAGCATTGGAATCAATAACTAGTCTCACAGGAATGGTCAAAACATAGTCAGTAGGAAGAGTTAGTCTTCTTGTACTTAAGTCGGCGTTGTGCCTTTTGTATTTAATTCCGATGCAATTTCTGTGTTTCATCGTCAATAAGAAGGTCCAAGGGATACAGTAAACCTGGAGTGAAGCTTCGGAATCTATAGCTAGTGTCACAGGAATGGTTCGGAACATAGTCAGTTAGAAGTGTCAGTCTTCTTGTACTTAAGTCGGCATTGTGCCTTTTGTAATTAATTCCGATGCAATTTCTGTGTTTCATCGTTTAATAAGAAGGTCCAAGGGATACAGTAAACCTGGAGTAACGCAACGGAATCTATAACTAGTGTCACAGGAATGGTTCAAAACATAGTCAGTAAGAATAGTCAGTCTTATTGTACTTAAGTCATCATTGTGCATTTTCTATCTAATTCTGATGCAATTTCTGTGTTTCATCGTCAATATGAAGGTCCAGCCGATACAGTAAACCTGGAGTGAAGCATCGGAAACTATAACTAGTGTCACAGGAATGGTTCAAATCATAGACTGTAAGAAGAGTCAGACTTCTTTTACTTAAGTCGGCATTGTGCCTTTTGTATTTAATTCCGATGCAATTTCTGTGTTTCATCGTCAATAAGAATGTCCAAGGGATATAGCAAACCTGGAGTGAAGCATCGGAATCTATAACTAGTGTCACAGGAATGGTTCAAAACATAGTCAGTAGGAAGAGTTAGTCTTCTTGTACTTAAGTCGGCGTTGTGCCTTTTGTATTTAATTCCGATACAATTTCTGTGTTTCATCGTCAATAAGAAGGACCAAGGGATACAGTAAACTTGGAGTGAAGCATCGGAATCTATAACTAGTGTCACAGGGATGGTTAAAAACATAGACAGTCAGAAGAGTCTGTCTTCTTGTACATAAGTCGGCATTGTGCCTTTTCCATTTAATTCCGGTGCAATTTCTGTGTTTCATCGTCAATAAGAGTGTCAGAGGGATACAGTAATCCTGAAGTGAAGCATTGGAATCGATAACTAGTGTCACAGGAATGGTTCAAAACATAGTCAGTACGAAGAGTCATTCTTGTTGTACTTAATTCTGCATTGTGCCTTTTGTATTTAATTCCGATACAATTTCTGTGTTTCTTCGTCAATAAAAAGGTCCAAGGGATACAGTAAACCTGAAGTGAAGCTTCGGAATCTATAGCTAGTGTCACAGGAATGGTTCGGAACATAGTCAGTTAGAAGTGTCAGTCTTCTTGTACTTAAGTCGGCATTGTGCCTTTTGTAATTAATTCCGATGCAATTTCTGTGTTTCATCGTTTAATAAGAAGGTCCAAGGGATACAGTAAACCTGGAGTGACGCAACGGAATCTATAACTAGTGTCACAGGAATGGTTCAAAACATAGTCAGTAAGAATAGTCAGTCTTATTGTACTTAAGTCATCATTGTGCATTTTCTATCTAATTCTGATGCAATTTCTGTGTTTCATCGTCAATATGAAGGTCCAGCCGATACAGTAAACCTGGAGTGAAGCATCGGAAACTATAACTAGTGTCACAGGAATGGTTCAAATCATAGACTGTAAGAAGAGTCAGACTTCTTTTACTTAAGTCGGCATTGTGCCTTTTGTATTTAATTCCGATGCAATTTCTGTGTTTCATCGTCAATAAGAATGTCCAAGGGATATAGTAAGCCTGGAGTGAAGCATCGGAATCTATAACTAGTGTCACAGGAACGGTTCAAAACATAGACAGTAAGAAGGGTCAGTCATCTTGTACTTACGTCGACATTGTGCCTTTTCTATTTAATTCCGATGCAATAACTGTGTTTCATCGTCAATAAGAAGCTCAGAGGGATACAATAAACCTGTAGTGAAGCATCGGAATCTATAGCTAGTGTCACAGGAATGGTTCAAAACATAGTCAGTAAGAAAAGTCAGTCTTCTTGTCCTTAAGTCGGCATTGTGCCTTTTGTATTTAATTCCGATGCAATTTCTGTGTTTCATCATCAATAAGAAGGTCAGAGGGATACAGTAAACCTGAAGTGAAGCATCGGAATCCATAACTAGTGTCACAGGAATGGTTCAAAACATAGTCAGTAGGAAGAGTTAGTCTTCTTGTACTTAAGTCGGCGTTGTGCCTTTTGTATTTAATTCCGATGCAATTTCTGTGTTTCATCGTCAATAAGAAGGTCCAAGGGATACAGTAAACCTGCAGTGAAGCATCGGAATCTGTAACTAGTGTCACAGGAATGGTTCAAATCATACACAGTAAGAAGAGTCGGTCTTCGTGTACTTCAGTCGGCATTTTGCCTTTTGTATTTAATTCCGATGCAATTTTTGTGTTTCATCTTCAATTAGAATGTCCAAGGGATACAGTACACCTGAAGTGAAGCATCGGAATCCATAACTAGTGTCACAGGAATGGTTCAAAACATAGTCAGTAAGAAGAGTTAGTCTTCTTGTACTTAAGACGGCGTTGTGCCATTTGTATTTAATTCCGATGCATTTTCTGTGTTTCATCGTCACTAAGAACGTCCAAGGGATACTGTAAACCTGGAGTGATGCATCGGAATCTGTAACTAGTGTCACAGTAATGGTTCAAAACATAGACAGTAAGAAGAGTCAGTCTTCTTGTACTTAATTCGGCATTGTGCCTTTTGTATTTAATTCCGAAGCAATTTCTGTGTTTCATCGTCAATAAGAAGGTCCAAGGGATACTGTAAACATCAAGTGAAGCGTCGGAATCTATAACGGGTGTCACAGGAATGGTTCAAAACATAGTCTGAAGGAAGAGTCGCTCTTCTTGTACTTAAGTCGGCATTGTGCCTTTTGTATTTAATTCCGATGCATTTTCTGTGTTTCATCGTCAATAAGAAGGTATAAGGGATACCGTAAACATGAAGTGAAGCATCGGAATTTATAACTAGGGTCACAGGAATGGTTCAAAACATAGTCAGTAAGGAGAGTCAGTCTTCTTGTACCTAAGTTGGCTTTGTGCCTTTTGTATTTAATTCCGATGCAATTTCTGTGTTTCATCGTCAATAAGAAGGACCAAGGGATATAGTAGACCTGGAGTGAAGCATCGGAATCTGTAACTAGTGTCACAGGAATGGTACAAAGCAAAGTCAGTAAGAAGAGTCAGTCTTCTTGTCCTTAAGTCGGCATTGTGCCGTTTGTAATTAATTCCGATGGAATATCTGTGTTTCGTCGTCAATAAGAAGGTTCAAGGTATAGAGTAAACCTGAAGTGAAGCATCGTAATCTATAGCTAGTGTCACAGGAATGGTTGAAAGCATAGTCAGTATGAAGAGTCAGTCTTCTTGTCCTTAAGTCGGCATTGTGCCTTTTGTATTTAATTCCGATGCAATTTCTGTGTTTCATCGTCAATAAGAAGTTCCAAGGGACACAGTAAACCTGGAGTGAAGCAACGGAATCTGTAACTAGTGTCATAGGAATGGTTCAAATCATAGACAGTAAGAAGAGTCAGTCTTCTTGTACTTAATTCTGCATTGTGCCTTTTGTATTTAATTCCGATGCATTTTCTGTGTTTCATCGTCAATAAGAAGGTCCAAGGGATACAGTAAACCTGAAGTGAAGCATCGGAATTTATAACTAGTGCCACAGGAATGGTTCAAAACATAGTCAGTAAGGAGAGTCAGACTTCTTGTACTTAAGTCGGCATTGTGCCTTTTCTATTTAATTCCGATGCAATTTCTGTGTTTCATCGTCAATACGAAGGACCAAGGGATACAGTAAACCTGGAGTGAAGCATGGGAATCTATAACTAGTGTCGCAGGGATGGTTCAGAACATTGACCGTAAGAAGAGTCGGTCTTCTTGTACTTAAGTCGGCATTGTGCCTTTTCTATTTATATTCCGATGCAATTTCTGTGTTTCATCGTCAATAAGAAGATCAGAGGGATACAGTAATTCTGAAGTGAAGCATCGGAATCTATAACTAGTATCACAGGAATGGTTCAAAACAAAGTCAGTAAGAAGAGTCAGTCTACTTGTCTTTAGGTCGGCATTGTGCCTTTTGTATTTAATTCCGATGCAATTTCTGTGTTTCCTCGTCAATAAGAAGGTCCCAGGGATACAGTAAACCTGGAGTGTAGCATCGGAATCTATAACTAGTGTCACAGGAATGGTTCAAAACATAGACAGTAAGAAGTGTCACTCTTCGTGTACTTAAGTCGGCATTTTGCCTTTTATATTTAATTCCAATGCAATTTCTGTGTTTCATCGTCAATAGGAAGGTCCAAGGTATACAGTAAACCTGAGGTGAAGCATCAGAATCTATAACTAGTGTCACAGGAATGGTTCAAAACATAGTCAGTAAGAAGAGTCAGTCTTCTTGTACTTAAGTCGGCATTGTAACTTTTCACTTTAATTCCGATGCAATTTGTGTGTTTCATCGTCAATAGCAAGGTCCAAGGGATACAGTAAACCTTGAGTGAAGCATCGGAATCTATAAGTAGTGTCAATGGAATGGTTCAAAGCATAGACAGTAAGAAGAGTCAGTGTTCTTGTACTTAAGTCGGCATTGTGCCTTTTGTATTTAATTCCGATGTTATTTCTGTGATTCTTAGTATATAAGAAGGTCAGAGGGGTACAGTAAACCTGAAGTGAATCATCGGAATCTATAGCAAGTGTCACAGGAATGGTTCAAATCATAGTCAGTATGAAGAGTCAGTCTTCTTGTCCTTAAGTCGGCATTGTGCCTTTTGTATTTAATTCCGATGCAATTTCTGTGTTTCATCGTCAATAAGAAGGTCCAAGGGATACAGTAAACCTGCAGTGAAGCATCGGAATCTGTAACTAGTGTCACAGGAATGGTTCAAATCATACACAGTAAGAAGAGTCGGTCTTCGTGTACTTCAGTCGGCAATTTGCCTTTTGTATTTAATTCCGATGCAATTTTTGTGTTTCATCGTCAATTAGAAGGTCCAAGGGATACAGTACACCTGAAGTGAAGCATCGGAATCCATAACTACTGTCACAGGAATGGTTCAAAACATAGTCAGTAAGAAGAGTTAGTCTTCTTGTACTTAAGACGGCGTTGTGCCTTTTGTATTTAATTCCGATGCATTTTCTGTGTTTCATCGTCACTAAGAACGTCCAAGGGATACTGTAAACCTGGAGTGATGCATCGGAATCTGTAACTAGTGTCACAGTAATGGTTCAAAACATAGACAGTAAGAAGAGTCAGTCTTCTTGTACTTAATTCGGCATTGTGCCTTTTGTATTTAATTCCGATGCAATTTCTGTGTTTCATCGTCAATAAGAAGGTCCAAGGGATACTGTAAACATCAAGTGAAGCGTCGGAATCGATAACGGGTGTCACAGGAATGGTTCAAAACATAGTCTGTAGGAAGAGTCGCTCTTCTTGTACTTAAGTCGGCATTGTGCCTTTTGTATTTAATTCCGATGCATTTTCTGTGTTTCATCGTCAATAAGAAGGTATAAGGGATACCGTAAACATGAAGTGAAGCATCGGAATTTATAACTAGGGTCACAGGAATGGTTCAAAACATAGTCAGTAAGGAGAGTCAGTCTTCTTGTGCCTAAGTTGGCTTTGTGCCTTTTGTATTTAATTCCGATGCAATTTCTGTGTTTCATCGTCAATAAGAAGGACCAAGGGATAAAGTAGACCTGGAGTGAAGCATCGGAATCTATAACTAGTGTCACAGGAATGGTACAAAGCAAAGTCAGTAAGAAGAGTCAGTCTTCTTGTCCTTAAGTCGGCATTGTGCCGTTTGTAATTAATTCCGATGGAATATCTGTGTTTCGTCGTCAATAAGAAGGTTCAAGGTATAGAGTAAACCTGAAGTGAAGCATCGTAATCTATAGCTAGTGTCACAGGAATGGTTGAAAACATAGTTAGTATGAAGAGTCAGTCTTCTTGTCCTTAAGTCGGCATTGTGCCTTTTGTATTTAATTCCGATGCAATTTCTGTGTTTCATCGTCAATAAGAAGTTCCAAGGGACACAGTAAACCTGGAACGAAGCAACGGAATCTGTAACTAGTGTCATAGGAATGGTTCAAATCATAGACAGTAAGAAGAGTCAGTCTTCTTGTACTTAATTCTGCATTGTGCCTTTTGTATTTAATTCCGATGCATTTTCTGTGTTTCATCGTCAATAAGAAGGTCCAAGGGATACAGTAAACCTGAAGTGAAGCATCGGAATTTATAACTAGTGCCACAGGAATGGTTCAAAACATAGTCAGTAAGGAGAGTCAGACTTCTTGTACTTAAGTCGGCATTGTGCCTTTTCTATTTAATTCCGATGCAATTTCTGTGTTTCATCGTCAATACGAAGGACCAAGGGATACAGTAAACCTGGAGTGAAGCATGGGAATCTATAACTAGTGTCGCAGGGATGGTTCAGAACATTGACCGTAAGAAGAGTCGGTCTTCTTGTACTTAAGTCGGCATTGTGCCTTTTCTATTTATATTCCGATGCAATTTCTGTGTTTCATCGTCAATAAGAAGATCAGAGGGATACAGTAATTCTGAAGTGAAGCATCGGAATCTATAACTAGTATCACAGGAATGGTTCAAAACAAAGTCAGTAAGAAGAGTCAGTCTACTTGTTTTTAGGTCGGCATTGTGCCTTTTGTATTTAATTCCGATGCAATTTCTGTGTTTCCTCGTCAATAAGAAGGTCCCAGGGATACAGTAAACCTGGAGTGTAGCATCGGAATCTATAACTAGTGTCACAGGAATGGTTCAAAACATAGACAGTAAGAAGTGTCACTCTTCGTGTACTTAAGTCGGCATTTTGCCTTTTATATTTAATTCCAATGCAATTTCTGTGTTTCATCGTCAATAGGAAGGTCCAAGGTATACAGTAAACCTGAGGTGAAGCATCAGAATCCATAACTAGTGTCACAGGAATGGTTCAAAACATAGTCAGTAAGAAGAGTCAGTCTTCTTGTACTTAAGTCGGCATTGTAACTTTTCACTTTAATTCCGATGCAATTTGTGTGTTTCATCGTCAATAGCAAGGTCCAAGGGATACAGTAAACCTGGAGTGAAGCATCGGAATCTATAAGTAGTGTCAATGGAATGGTTCAAAGCATAGACAGTAAGAAGAGTCAGTGTTCTTGTACTTAAGTCGGCATTGTGCCTTTTGTATTTAATTCCGATGTTATTTCTGTGATTCTTAGTATATAAGAAGGTCAGAGGGGTACAGTAAACCTGAAGTGAATCATCGGAATCTATAGCAAGTGTCACAGGAATGGTTCAAATCATAGTCAGTATGAAGAGTCAGTCTTCTTGTCCTTAAGTCGGCATTGTGCCTTTTGTATTTAATTCCGATGCAATTTCTGTGTTTCATCGTCAATAAGAAGGTCCAAGGGATACAGTAAACCTGGAGTGAAGCATCGGATTCTATAACTAGTGTCACAGCAATGGTTCAAACATAGTCAGTAAGAAGAGTCAGTCTTCTTGTACTTAGGTCGGCATTGTGCCATTTGTATTTAATTCCGATGCAATTTCTGTTTCATCGTCAATAAGAAGGACCACGGGATACAGTAAACCTAGAGTGAAGCATCGGAATCTATAACTAGTGTCACAGGAATGGTTCAAATCATAGACAGTAAGAAGAGTCAGTCTTCTTGTACTTACGTCGACATTGTGCCTTTTCTATTTAATTCCGATGCAATTTCTGTGTTTCATCTTCAATAAGAAGGTCAGAGGTATACAATAAACCTGAAGTGAAGCATCGGAATCTATAACTAGTGTCACAGGAATGGTTCAAAGCAAAGTCTGTAAGAAGAGTCAGTCTTCTTGTACTTAAGTCGGCATTGTGCCTTTTGTAATTAATTCCGATGCAATTTCTATGTTTCATCGTCAATAAGAAGGTCCAAGGGATACAGTACACCTGGAGTGTAGCATCGGAATCTATAACTAGTGTCACAGGAATGGTACAAAGCAAAGTCAGTAAGAAGAGTCAGTCTTCTTGTCCTTAAGTCGGCATTGTGCCGTTTGTAATTAATTCCGATGGAATATCTGTGTTTCGTCGTCAATAAGAAGGTTCAAGGTATAGAGTAAACCTGAAGTGAAGCATCGTAATCTATAGCTAGTGTCACAGGAATGGTTGAAAACATAGTTAGTATGAAGAGTCAGTCTTCTTGTCCTTAAGTCGGCATTGTGCCTTTTGTATTTAATTCCGATGCAATTTCTGTGTTTCATCGTCAATAAGAAGTTCCAAGGGACACAGTAAACCTGGAGTGAAGCAACGGAATCTGTAACTAGTGTCATAGGAATGGTTCAAATCATAGACAGTAAGAAGAGTCAGTCTTCTTGTACTTAATTCTGCATTGTGCCTTTTGTATTTAATTCCGATGCATTTTCTGTGTTTCATCGTCAATAAGAAGGTCCAAGGGATACAGTAAACCTGAAGTGAAGCATCGGAATTTATAACTAGTGCCACAGGAATGGTTCAAAACATAGTCAGTAAGGAGAGTCAGACTTCTTGTACTTAAGTCGGCATTGTGCCTTTTCTATTTAATTCCGATGCAATTTCTGTGTTTCATCGTCAATACGAAGGACCAAGGGATACAGTAAACCTGGAGTGAAGCATGGGAATCTATAACTAGTGTCGCAGGGATGGTTCAGAACATTGACCGTAAGAAGAGTCGGTCTTCTTGTACTTAAGTCGGCATTGTGCCTTTTCTATTTATATTCCGATGCAATTTCTGTGTTTCATCGTCAATAAGAAGATCAGAGGGATACAGTAATTCTGAAGTGAAGCATCGGAATCTATAACTAGTATCACAGGAATGGTTCAAAACAAAGTCAGTAAGAAGAGTCAGTCTACTTGTTTTTAGGTCGGCATTGTGCCTTTTGTATTTAATTCCGATGCAATTTCTGTGTTTCCTCGTCAATAAGAAGGTCCCAGGGATACAGTAAACCTGGAGTGTAGCATCGGAATCTATAACTAGTGTCACAGGAATGGTTCAAAACATAGACAGTAAGAAGTGTCACTCTTCGTGTACTTAAGTCGGCATTTTGCCTTTTATATTTAATTCCAATGCAATTTCTGTGTTTCATCGTCAATAGGAAGGTCCAAGGTATACAGTAAACCTGAGGTGAAGCATCAGAATCTATAACTAGTGTCACAGGAATGGTTCAAAACATAGTCAGTAAGAAGAGTCAGTCTTCTTGTACTTAAGTCGGCATTGTAACTTTTCACTTTAATTCCGATGCAATTTGTGTGTTTCATCGTCAATAGCAAGGTCCAAGGGATACAGTAAACCTGGAGTGAAGCATCGGAATCTATAAGTAGTGTCAATGGAATGGTTCAAAGCATAGACAGTAAGAAGAGTCAGTGTTCTTGTACTTAAGTCGGCATTGTGCCTTTTGTATTTAATTCCGATGTTATTTCTGTGATTCTTAGTATATAAGAAGGTCAGAGGGGTACAGTAAACCTGAAGTGAATCATCGGAATCTATAGCAAGTGTCACAGGAATGGTTCAAATCATAGTCAGTATGAAGAGTCAGTCTTCTTGTCCTTAAGTCGGCATTGTGCCTTTTGTATTTAATTCCGATGCAATTTCTGTGTTTCATCGTCAATAAGAAGGTCCAAGGGATACAGTAAACCTGGAGTGAAGCATCGGATTCTATAACTAGTGTCACAGCAATGGTTCAAACATAGTCAGTAAGAAGAGTCAGTCTTCTTGTACTTAGGTCGGCATTGTGCCATTTGTATTTAATTCCGATGCAATTTCTGTTTCATCGTCAATAAGAAGGACCACGGGATACAGTAAACCTAGAGTGAAGCATCGGAATCTATAACTAGTGTCACAGGAATGGTTCAAATCATAGACAGTAAGAAGAGTCAGTCTTCTTGTACTTACGTCGACATTGTGCCTTTTCTGTTTAATTCCGATGCAATTTCTGTGTTTCATCGTCAATAAGAAGGTCAGAGGTATACAATAAACCTGAAGTGAAGCATCGGAATCTATAACTAGTGTCACAGGAATGGTTCAAAGCAAAGTCTGTAAGAAGAGTCAGTCTTCTTGTACTTAAGTCGGCATTGTGCCTTTTGTAATTAATTCCGATGCAATTTCTGTGTTTCGTCGTCAATAAGAAGGTCCAAGGAATACAGTAAACCTGAGGTGAAGCATCGGAATCTATAGCTAGTGTCACAGGAATGGTTCAAAACATAGTCAGTAAGAAGAGTCAGTCTTCTTGTCCTTAAGTCGGCATTGTGCATTTTGTATTTAATTCCGATGCAATTTCTGTGTTTCATCGTCAATAAGAAGTTCCAAGGGATACAGTAAACCTGGTGTGAAGCAACGGAATCTATAACTAGTGTCACAGGAATGGTTCAAAACATAGACAGTAAGAAGAGTCAGTCTTCGTGTACTTAAGTCGGCATTTTGCCTTTTGTATTTAATTCCGATGCAATTTCTGTGTTTCGTCGTCAATAAGAAGGTCCAAGGAATACAGTAAACCTGAGGTGAAGCATCGGAATCTATAGCTAGTGTCACAGGAATGGTTCAAAACATAGTCAGTAAGAAGAGTCAGTCTTCTTGTCCTTAAGTCGGCATTGTGCATTTTGTATTTAATTCCGATGCAATTTCTGTGTTTCATCGTCAATAAGAAGTTCCAAGGGATACAGTAAACCTGGTGTGAAGCAACGGAATCTATAACTAGTGTCACAGGAATGGTTCAAATCATAGACAGTAAGAACAGTCAGTCTTCTTGTACTTAATTCTGCATTGTGCCTTTTGTATTTAATTCCGATGCATTTTCTGTGTTTCATCGTCAATAAGAAGGTCCAAGGGATACAGTAAACCTGAAGTGAAGCATCGGAATTTATAACTAGTGCCACAGGAATGGTTCAAAACATAGTCAGTAAGGAGAGTCAGACTTCTTGTACTTAAGTCGGCATTGTGCCTTTTCTATTTAATTCCGATGCAATTTCTGTGTTTCATCGTCAATACGAAGGACCAAGGGATACAGTAAACCTGGAGTGAAGCATGGGAATCTATAACTAGTGTCGCAGGGATGGTTCAGAACATTGACCGTAAGAAGAGTCGGTCTTCTTGTACTTAAGTCGGCATTGTGCCTTTTCTATTTATATTCCGATGCAATTTCTGTGTTTCATCGTCAATAAGAAGATCAGAGGGATACAGTAATTCTGAAGTGAAGCATCGGAATCTATAACTAGTATCACAGGAATGGTTCAAAACAAAGTCAGTAAGAAGAGTCAGTCTACTTGTTTTTAGGTCGGCATTGTGCCTTTTGTATTTAATTCCGATGCAATTTCTGTGTTTCCTCGTCAATAAGAAGGTCCCAGGGATACAGTAAACCTGGAGTGTAGCATCGGAATCTATAACTAGTGTCACAGGAATGGTTCAAAACATAGACAGTAAGAAGTGTCACTCTTCGTGTACTTAAGTCGGCATTTTGCCTTTTATATTTAATTCCAATGCAATTTCTGTGTTTCATCGTCAATAGGAAGGTCCAAGGTATACAGTAAACCTGAGGTGAAGCATCAGAATCCATAACTAGTGTCACAGGAATGGTTCAAAACATAGTCAGTAAGAAGAGTCAGTCTTCTTGTACTTAAGTCGGCATTGTAACTTTTCACTTTAATTCCGATGCAATTTGTGTGTTTCATCGTCAATAGCAAGGTCCAAGGGATACAGTAAACCTGGAGTGAAGCATCGGAATCTGTAAGTAGTGTCAATGGAATGGTTCAAAGCATAGACAGTAAGAAGAGTCAGTGTTCTTGTACTTAAGTCGGCATTGTGCCTTTTGTATTTAATTCCGATGTTATTTCTGTGATTCTTAGTATATAAGATGGTCAGAGGGGTACAGTAAACCTGAAGTGAATCATCGGAATCTATAGCAAGTGTCACAGGAATGGTTCAAATCATAGTCAGTATGAAGAGTCAGTCTTCTTGTCCTTAAGTCGGCATTGTGCCTTTTGTATTTAATTCCGATGCAATTTCTGTGTTTCATCGTCAATAAGAAGGTCCAAGGGATACAGTAAACCTGGAGTGAAGCATCGGATTCTATATCTAGTGTCACAGCAATGGTTCAAACATAGTCAGTAAGAAGAGTCAGTCTTCTTGTACTTAGGTCGGCATTGTGCCATTTGTATTTAATTCCGATGCAATTTCTGTTTCATCGTCAATAAGAAGGACCACGGGATACAGTAAACCTAGAGTGAAGCATCGGAATCTATAACTAGTGTCACAGGAATGGTTCAAATCATAGACAGTAAGAAGAGTCAGTCTTCTTGTACTTACGTCGACATTGTGCCTTTTCTATTTAATTCCGATGCAATTTCTGTGTTTCATCGTCAATAAGAAGGTCAGAGGTATACAATAAACCTGAAGTGAAGCATCGGAATCTATAACTAGTGTCACAGGAATGGTTCAAAGCAAAGTCTGTAAGAAGAGTCAGTCTTCTTGTACTTAAGTCGGCATTGTGCCTTTTGTAATTAATTCCGATGCAATTTCTATGTTTCATCGTCAATAAGAAGGTCCAAGGGATACAGTACACCTGGAGTGTAGCATCGGAATCTATAACTAGTGTCACAGGAATGGTACAAAGCAAAGTCAGTAAGAAGAGTCAGTCTTCTTGTCCTTAAGTCGGCATTGTGCCGTTTGTAATTAATTCCGATGGAATATCTGTGTTTCGTCGTCAATAAGAAGGTTCAAGGTATAGAGTAAACCTGAAGTGAAGCATCGTAATCTATAGCTAGTGTCACAGGAATGGTTGAAAACATAGTTAGTATGAAGAGTCAGTCTTCTTGTCCTTAAGTCGGCATTGTGCCTTTTGTATTTAATTCCGATGCAATTTCTGTGTTTCATCGTCAATAAGAAGTTCCAAGGGACACAGTAAACCTGGAGTGAAGCAACGGAATCTGTAACTAGTGTCATAGGAATGGTTCAAATCATAGACAGTAAGAAGAGTCAGTCTTCTTGTACTTAATTCTGCATTGTGCCTTTTGTATTTAATTCCGATGCATTTTCTGTGTTTCATCGTCAATAAGAAGGTCCAAGGGATACAGTAAACCTGAAGTGAAGCATCGGAATTTGTAACTAGTGCCACAGGAATGGTTCAAAACATAGTCAGTAAGGAGAGTCAGACTTCTTGTACTTAAGTCGGCATTGTGCCTTTTCTATTTAATTCCGATGCAATTTCTGTGTTTCATCGTCAATACGAAGGACCAAGGGATACAGTAAACCTGGAGTGAAGCATGGGAATCTATAACTAGTGTCGCAGGGATGGTTCAGAACATTGACCGTAAGAAGAGTCGGTCTTCTTGTACTTAAGTCGGCATTGTGCCTTTTCTATTTATATTCCGATGCAATTTCTGTGTTTCATCGTCAATAAGAAGATCAGAGGGATACAGTAATTCTGAAGTGAAGCATCGGAATCTATAACTAGTATCACAGGAATGGTTCAAAACAAAGTCAGTAAGAAGAGTCAGTCTACTTGTTTTTAGGTCGGCATTGTGCCTTTTGTATTTAATTCCGATGCAATTTCTGTGTTTCCTCGTCAATAAGAAGGTCCCAGGGATACAGTAAACCTGGAGTGTAGCATCGGAATCTATAACTAGTGTCACAGGAATGGTTCAAAACATAGACAGTAAGAAGTGTCACTCTTCGTGTACTTAAGTCGGCATTTTGCCTTTTATATTTAATTCCAATGCAATTTCTGTGTTTCATCGTCAATAGGAAGGTCCAAGGTATACAGTAAACCTGAGGTGAAGCATCAGAATCTATAACTAGTGTCACAGGAATGGTTCAAAACATAGTCAGTAAGAAGAGTCAGTCTTCTTGTACTTAAGTCGGCATTGTAACTTTTCACTTTAATTCCGATGCAATTTGTGTGTTTCATCGTCAATAGCAAGGTCCAAGGGATACAGTAAACCTGGAGTGAAGCATCGGAATCTATAAGTAGTGTCAATGGAATGGTTCAAAGCATAGACAGTAAGAAGAGTCAGTGTTCTTGTACTTAAGTCGGCATTGTGCCTTTTGTATTTAATTCCGATGTTATTTCTGTGATTCTTAGTATATAAGAAGGTCAGAGGGGTACAGTAAACCTGAAGTGAATCATCGGAATCTATAGCAAGTGTCACAGGAATGGTTCAAATCATAGTCAGTATGAAGAGTCAGTCTTCTTGTCCTTAAGTCGGCATTGTGCCTTTTGTATTTAATTCCGATGAAATTTCTGTGTTTCATCGTCAATAAGAAGGTCCAAGGGATACAGTAAACCTGGAGTGAAGCATCGGATTCTATAACTAGTGTCACAGCAATGGTTCAAACATAGTCAGTAAGAAGAGTCAGTCTTCTTGTACTTAGGTCGGCATTGTGCCATTTGTATTTAATTCCGATGCAATTTCTGTTTCATCGTCAATAAGAAGGACCACGGGATACAGTAAACCTAGAGTGAAGCATCGGAATCTATAACTAGTGTCACAGGAATGGTTCAAATCATAGACAGTAAGAAGAGTCAGTCTTCTTGTACTTACGTCGACATTGTGCCTTTTCTGTTTAATTCCGATGCAATTTCTGTGTTTCATCGTCAATAAGAAGGTCAGAGGTATACAATAAACCTGAAGTGAAGCATCGGAATCTATAACTAGTGTCACAGGAATGGTTCAAAGCAAAGTCTGTAAGAAGAGTCAGTCTTCTTGTACTTAAGTCGGCATTGTGCCTTTTGTAATTAATTCCGATGCAATTTCTATGTTTCATCGTCAATAAGAAGGTCCAAGGGATACAGTACACCTGGAGTGTAGCATCGGAATCTATAACTAGTGTCACAGGAATGGTTCAAAACATAGACAGTAAGAAGAGTCAGTCTTCGTGTACTTAAGTCGGCATTTTGCCTTTTGTATTTAATTCCGATGCAATTTCTGTGTGTCGTCGTCAATAAGAAGGTCCAAGGAATACAGTAAACCTGAGGTGAAGCATCGGAATCTATAGCTAGTGTCACAGGAATGGTTCAAAACATAGTCAGTAAGAAGAGTCAGTCTTCTTGTCCTTAAGTCGGCATTGTGCATTTTGTATTTAATTCCGATGCAATTTCTGTGTTTCATCGTCAATAAGAAGTTCCAAGGGATACAGTAAACCTGGTGTGAAGCAACGGAATCTATAACTAGTGTCACAGGAATGGTTCAAATCATAGACAGTAAGAACAGTCAGTCTTCTTGTACTTAATTCTGCATTGTGAGTTTTGTATTTAATTCTGATGCAATTTCTGTGTTTCATCGTCAATAAGAAGGTCCAAGGGATACAGTAAACCTGGAGTGACGCAACGGAATCTATAACTAGTGTCACAGGAATGGTTCAAAGCATAGTCAGTAAGAATAGTCAGTCTTATTGTACTTAAGTCATCATTGTGCATTTTCTATCTAATTCTGACGCAATTTCTGTGTTTCATCGTCAATATGAAGGTCCAATCGATACAGTAAACCTGGAGTGAAGCATCGGAATCTATAACTAGTGTCACAGGAATGGTTCAAATCATAGACTGTAAGAAGAGTCAGACTTCTTTTACTTAAGTCGGCATTGTGCCTTTTGTATTTAATTCCTATGCAATTTCTGTGTTTCATCGTCAATAAGAATGTCCAAGGGATATAGCAAACCTGGAGTGAAGCATCGGAATCTATAAGTAGTGTCACAGGAATGGTTCAAAACATAGACAGTTAGAAGAGTCAGTCATCTTGTACTTACGTCGACATTGTGCCTTTTCTATTTAATTCCGATGCAATTTCTGTGTTTCATCGTCAATAAGAAGCTCAGAGGGATACAATAAACCTGTAGTGAAGCATCGGAATCTATTGCTAGTGTCACAGGAATGGTTCAAAACATAGTCAGTAAGAAAAGTCAGTCTTCTTGTCCTTAAGTCGGCATTGTGCCTTTTGTATTTAATTCCGATGCAATTTCTGTGTTTCATCATCAATAAGAAGGTCAGAGGGATACAGTAAACCTGAAGTGAAGCATTGGAATCCATAACTAGTGTCACAGGAATGGTTCAAAACATAGTCAGTAGGAAGAGTTAGTCTTCTTGTACTTAAGTCGGCGTTGTGCCTTTTGTATTTAATTCCGATGCAATTTCTGTGTTTCATCGTCAATAAGAAGGTCCAAGGGATACAGTAAACCTGGAGTGAAGCATCGGAATCTGTAACTAGTCTCACAGGAATGGTTCAAATCATACACAGTAAGAAGATTCGGTCTTCGTGTACTTCAGTCGGCATTTTGCCTTTTGTATTTAATTCCGATGCAATTTTTGTGTTTCATCGTCAATAAGAAGGTCCAAGGGATACAGTACACCTGAAGTGAAGCATCGGAATCCATAACTAGTGTCACAGGAATGGTTTAAACATAGTCAGTAAGAAGAGTTAGTGTTCTTGTACTTAAGTCGGCGTTGTGCCATTTGTATTTAATTCCGATGCATTTTCTGTGTTTCATCGTCACTAAGAACGTCCAAGGGATACTGTAAACCTGGAGTGATGCATCGGAATCTGTAACTAGTGTCACAGTAATGGTTCAAAACATAGACAGTAAGAAGAGTCAGTCTTCTTGTACTTAATTCGGCATTATGCCTTTTGTATTTAATTCCGATGCAATTTCTGTGTTTCATCGTCAATAAGAAGGTCCAAGGGATGCTGTAAACATCAAGTGAAGCGTCGGAATCTATAACGGGTGTCACAGGAATGGTTCAAAACGTAGTCTGTAGGAAGAGTCGCTCTTCTTGTACTTAAGTCGGCATTGTGCCTTTTGTATTTAATTCCGATGCATTTTCTGTGTTTCATCGTCAATAAGAAGGTCCAAGGGATACCGTAAACCTGAAGTGAAGCATCGGAATTTATAACTAGTGTCACAGGAATGGTTCAAAACATAGTCAGTAAGGAGAGTCAGTCTTCTTGTAATTAAGTTGGCTTTGTGCCTTTTGTATTTAATTCCGATGCAATTTCTGTGTTTCATCGTCAATAAGAAGGACCAAGGGATATAGTAGACCTGGAGTGAAGCATCGGAATCTTTAACTAGTGTCACCGGAATGGTACAAAGCAAAGTCAGTAAGAAGAGTCAGTCTTCTTGTCCTTAAGTCGGCATTGTGCCGTTTGTAATTAATTCCGATGCAAAATCTGTGTTTCGTCGTCAATAAGAAGGTCCAAGGTATACAGTAAACCTGAGGTGAAGCATCAGAATCTATAACTAGTGTCACAGGAATGGTTCAAAACATAGTCAGTAAGAAGAGTCAGTCTTCTTGTACTTAAGTCGGCATTGTAACTTTTCACTTTAATTCCGATGCAATTTGTGTGTTTCATCGTCAATAACAAGGTCCAAGGGATACAGTAAACCTGGAGTGAAGCATCGGAATCTATAAGTAGTGTCAATGGAATGGTTCAAAGCATAGACAGTAAGAAGAGTCAGTGTTCTTGTACTTAAGTCGGCATTGTGCCTTTTGTATTTAATTCCGATGTTATTTCTGTGATTCTTAGTATATAAGAAGGTCAGAGGGGTACAGTAAACCTGAAGTGAATCATCGGAATCTATAGCAAGTGTCACAGGAATGGTTCAAATCATAGTCAGTATGAAGAGTCAGTCTTCTTGTCCTTAAGTCGGCATTGTGCCTTTTGTATTTAATTCCGATGCAATTTCTGTGTTTCATCGTCAATAAGAAGGTCCAAGGGATACAGTAAACCTGGAGTGAAGCATCGGATTCTATAACTAGTGTCACAGCAATGGTTCAAACATAGTCAGTAAGAAGAGTCAGTCTTCTTGTACTTAGGTCGGCATTGTGCCATTTGTATTTAATTCCGATGCAATTTCTGTTTCATCGTCAATAAGAAGGACCACGGGATACAGTAAACCTAGAGTGAAGCATCGGAATCTATAACTAGTGTCACAGGAATGGTTCAAATCATAGACAGTAAGAAGAGTCAGTCTTCTTGTACTTACGTCGACATTGTGCCTTTTCTATTTAATTCCGATGCAATTTCTGTGTTTCATCGTCAATAAGAAGGTCAGAGGTATACAATAAACCTGAAGTGAAGCATCGGAATCTATAACTAGTGTCACAGGAATGGTTCAAAGCAAAGTCTGTAAGAAGAGTCACTCTTCTTGTACTTAAGTCGGCATTGTGCCTTTTGTAATTAATTCCGATGCAATTTCTATGTTTCATCGTCAATAAGAAGGTCCAAGGGATACAGTACACCTGGAGTGTAGCATCGGAATCTATAACTAGTGTCACAGGAATGGTTCAAAACATAGACAGTAAGAAGAGTCAGTCTTCGTGTACTTAAGTCGGCATTTTGCCTTTTGTATTTAATTCCGATGCAATTTCTGTGTTTCGTCGTCAATAAGAAGGTCCAAGGAATACAGTAAACCTGAGGTGAAGCATCGGAATCTATAGCTAGTGTCACAGGAATGGTTCAAAACATAGTCAGTAAGAAGAGTCAGTCTTCTTGTCCTTAAGTCAGCATTGTGCATTTTGTATTTAATTCCGATGCAATTTCTGTGTTTCATCGTCAATAAGAAGTTCCAAGGGATACAGTAAACCTGGAGTGAAGCAACGGAATCTATAACTAGTGTCACAGGAATGGTTCAAATCATAGACAGTAAGAACAGTCAGTCTTCTTGTACTTAATTCTGCATTGTGCCTTTTGTATTTAATTCTGATGCAATTTCTGTGTTTCATCGTCAATAAGAAGGTCCAAGGGATACAGTAAACCGGGAGTGACGCAACGGAATCTATAACTAGTGTCACAGGAATGGTTCAAAGCATAGTCAGTAAGAATAGTCAGTCTTATTGTACTTAAGTCATCATTGTGCATTTTCTATCTAATTCTGATGCAATTTCTGTGTTTCATCGTCAATATGAAGGTCCAATCGATACAGTAAACCTGGAGTGAAGCATCGGAATCTATAACTAGTGTCACAGGAATGGTTCAAATCATAGACTGTAAGAAGAGTCAGACTTCTTTTACTTAAGTCGGCATTGTGCCTTTTGTATTTAATTCCGATGCAATTTCTGTGTTTCATCGTCAATAAGAATGTCCAAGGGATATAGCAAACCTGGAGTGAAGCATCGGAATCTATAAGTAGTGTCGCAGGAATGGTTCAAAACATAGACAGTAAGAAGAGTCAGTCATCTTGTACTTACGTCGACATTGTGCCTTTTCTATTTAATTCCGATGCAATTTCTGTGTTTCATCGTCAATAAGAAGCTCAGAGGGATACAATAAACCTGTAGTGAAGCATCGGAATCTATTGCTAGTGTCACAGGAATGGTTCAAAACATAGTCAGTAAGAAAAGTCAGTCTTCTTGTCCTTAAGTCGGCATTGTGCCTTTTGTATTTAATTCCGATGCAATTTCTGTGTTTCATCATCAATAAGAAGGTCAGAGGGATACAGTAAACCTGAAGTGAAGCATTGGAATCCATAACTAGTGTCACAGGAATGGTTCAAAACATAGTCAGTAGGAAGAGTTAGTCTTCTTGTACTTAAGTCGGCGTTGTGCCTTTTGTATTTAATTCCGATGCAATTTCTGTGTTTCATCGTCAATAAGAAGGTCCAAGGGATACAGTAAATCTGGAGTGAAGCATCGGAATCTGTAACTAGTCTCACAGGAAAGGTTCAAATCATACACAGTAAGAAGAGTCGGTCTTCGTGTACTTCAGTCGGCATTTTGCCTTTTGTATTTAATTCCGATGCAATTTTTGTGTTTCATCGTCAATAAGAAGGTCCAAGGGATACAGTACACCTGAAGTGAAGCATCGGAATCCATAACTAGTGTCACAGGAATGGTTCAAACATAGTCAGTAAGAAGAGTTAGTGTTCTTGTACTTAAGTCGGCGTTGTGCCATTTGTATTTAATTCCGATGCATTTTCTGTGTTTCATCGTCACTAAGAACGTCCAAGGGATACTGTAAACCTGGAGTGATGCATCGGAATCTGTAACTAGTGTCACAGTAATGGTTCAAAACATAGACAGTAAGAAGAGTCAGTCTTCTTGTACTTAATTCGGCATTATGCCTTTTGTATTTAATTCCGATGCAATTTCTGTGTTTCATCGTCAATAAGAAGGTCCAAGGGATGCTGTAAACATCAAGTGAAGCGTCGGAATCTATAACGGGTGTCACAGGAATGGTTCAAAACGTAGTCTGTAGGAAGAGTCGCTCTTCTTGTACTTAAGTCGGCATTGTGCCTTTTGTATTTAATTCCGATGCATTTTCTGTGTTTCATCGTCAATAAGAAGGTCCAAGGGATACCGTAAACCTGAAGTGAAGCATCGGAATTTATAACTAGTGTCACAGGAATGGTTCAAAACATAGTCAGTAAGGAGAGTCAGTCTTCTTGTAATTAAGTTGGCTTTGTGCCTTTTGTATTTAATTCCGATGCAATTTCTGTGTTTCATCGTCAATAAGAAGGACCAAGGGATATAGTAGACCTGGAGTGAAGCATCGGAATCTTTAACTAGTGTCACAGGAATGGTACAAAGCAAAGTCAGTAAGAAGAGTCAGTCTTCTTGCTCTTAAGTCGGCATTGTGCCGTTTGTAATTAATTCCGATGCAATATCTGTGTTTCGTCGTCAATAAGAAGGTTCAAGGTATAGAGTAAACCTGAAGTGAAGCATCGTAATCTATAGCTAGTGTCACAGGAATGGTTGAAAACATAGTCAGTATGAAGACTCAGTCTTCTTGTCCTTAAGTCGGCATTGTGCCTTTTGTATATAATTCCGATGCAATTTCTGTGTTTCATCGTCAATACGAAGTTCCAAGGGACACATTAAACCTGGAGTGAAGCAACGGAATCTGTAACTAGTGTCATAGGAATGGTTCAAATCATAGACAGTAAGAAGAGTCAGTCTTCGTGTACTTAAGTCGGCATTTTTCCTTTTATATTTAATTCCAATGCAATTTCTGTGTTTCATCGTCAATAGGAAGGTCCAAGGTATACAGTAAACCTGAGGTGAAGCATCAGAATCTATAACTAGTGTCACAGGAATGGTTCAAAACATAGTCAGTAAGAAGAGTCAGTCTTCTTGTACTTAAGTCGGCATTGTAACTTTTCACTTTAATTCCGATGCAATTTGTGTGTTTCATCGTCAATAACAAGGTCCAAGGGATACAGTAAACCTGGAGTGAAGCATCGGAATCTATAAGTAGTGTCAATGGAATGGTTCAAATCATAGTCAGTATGAAGAGTCAGTCTTCTTGTCCTTAAGTCGGCATTGTGCCTTTTGTATTTAATTCCGATGCAATTTCTGTGTTTCGTCGTCAATAAGAAGGTCCAAGGGATACAGTAAACCTGGAGTGAAGCATCGGATTCTATAACTAGTGTCACAGCAATGGTTCAAACATAGTCAGTAAGAAGAGTCAGTCTTCTTGTACTTAGGTCGGCATTGTGCCATTTGTATTTAATTCCGATGCAATTTCTGTTTCATCGTCAATAAGAAGGACCAAGGGATACAGTAAAGCTAGAGTGAAGCATCAGAATCTATAACTAGTGTCACAGGAATGGTTCAAAACATAGACAGTAAGAAGAGTCAGTCTTCTTGTACTTACGTCGACATTGTGCCTTTTCTATTTAATTCCGATGCAATTTCTGTGTTTCATCGTCAATAAGAAGGTCAGAGGTATACAATAAACCTGAAGTGAAGCATCGGAATCAATAACTAGTGTCACAGGAATGGTTCAAAGCAAAGTCAGTAAGAAGAGTCAGTCTTCTTGTACTTAAGTCGGCATTGTGCCTTTTGTAATTAATTCCGATGCAATTTCTATGTTTCATCGTCTATAAGAAGGTCCAAGGGATACAGTACACCTGGAGTGTAGCATCGGAATCTATAACTAGTGTCACAGGAATGGTTCAAAACATAGACAGTAAGAAGAGTCAGTCTTCGTGTACTTAAGTCGGCATTTTGCCTTTTGTATTTAATTCCGATGCAATTTCTGTGCTTCGTCGTCAATAAGAAGGTCCAAGGTATACAGTAAACCTGAGGTGAAGCATCGGAATCTATAGCTAGTGTCACAGGAATGGTTCAAAACATAGTCAGTAAGAAGAGTCAGTCTTCTTGTCCTTAAGTCGGCATTGTGGCATTTGTAATTAATTCCGATGCAATTTCTGTGTTTCATCGTCAGTAAGAAGTTCCAAGGGATACAGTAAACCTGGAGTGAAGCAACGGAATCTATAGCTAGTGTCACAGGAATGGTTCAAATATAGTCAGAAGAGTCAGTCTTCTTGTATTTAAGTCGGCATTGTGCCTTTTATAATTAATTCCGATGCAATTTCTGTGTTTCATCGATTAATGAGAAGGTCCAAGGGATACAGTAAACCTGGAGTGACGCATCGGAATCTATAACTAGTGTCACAGGAATGGTTCAAAGCTAAGTCAGTAAGAAGAGTCAGTCCTCTTGTCCTTAAGACGGCATTGTGCCTTTTGTATTTAATTCCGATGCAATTTCTGTGTTTCATCGTCAATAAGAATGTCCGAGGGATATAGTAAACCTGGACTGAAGCATCGGAATCTATAACTAGTGTCACAGGAATGGTTCAAAACATAGACAGTAAGAAGAGTCAGTCTTCTTGTACTTACGTCGACATTGTGCTTTTTCTATTTAATTCCGATGCAATTTCTGTGTTTCATCGTCAATAAGAGGGCCAAGGGATACAGTAAACCTGGAGTGAAGCATTGGAATCTATAGCTAGTGTCACAGGAATGGTTCAAAACATAGTCAGTAAGAAGAGTCAGTCTTCTTGTCCTTAAGTCGGCATTGTGCCATTTGTAATTAATTCCGATGCAATTTCTGTGTTTCATCGTCAGTAAGAAGTTCCAAACCTGGAGTGAAGCAACGGAATCTATAACTAGTGTCACAGGAATGGTTCAAATCATAGACAGTAAGAACAGTCAGTCTTCTTGTACTTAATTCTGCATTGTGCTTTTTGTATTTAATTCCGATGCAATTTCTGTGTTTCATCGTCAATAAGAAGGTCCAAGGGATACAGTAAACCTGAAGTGAAGCATCGGAATTTATAACTAGTGTCACAGGAATGGTTCAAAACATAGTCAGTAAGGAGAGTCAGTCTTTTTGTACTTAAGTCGGCATTGTGCTTTTTCTATTTAATTCCGATGCAATTTCTGTGTTTCATCATCAATAAGAAGGTCAGAGGGATACAGTAAACCTGAAGTGAAGCATTGGAATTCATAACTAGTGTCACAGGAATGGTTCAAAACATAGTCAGTAGGAAGAGTTAGTCTTCTTGTACTTAAGTCGGCGTTGTGCCTTTTGTATTTAATTCCGATGCAATTTCTGTGTTTCATCGTCAATAAGAAGGTCCAAGGGATACAGTAAACCTGGAGTGAAGCATCGGAATCTGTAACTAGTCTCACAGGAATGGTTCAAATCATACACAGTAAGAAGAGTCGGTCTTCGTGTACTTCAGTCGGCATTTTGCCTTTTGTATTTAATTCCGATGCAATTTTTGTGTTTCATCGTCAATAAGAAGGTCCAAGGGATACAGTACACCTGAAGTGAAGCATCGGAATCCATAACTAGTGTCACAGGAATGGTTTAAACATAGTCAGTAAGAAGAGTTAGTGTTCTTGTACTTAAGTCGGCGTTGTGCCATTTGTATTTAATTCCGATGCATTTTCTGTGTTTCATCGTCACTAAGAACGTCCAAGGGATACTGTAAACCTGGAGTGATGCATCGGAATCTGTAACTAGTGTCACAGTAATGGTTCAAAACATAGACAGTAAGAAGAGTCAGTCTTCTTGTACTTAATTCGGCATTATGCCTTTTGTATTTAATTCCGATGCAATTTCTGTGTTTCATCGTCAATAAGAAGGTCCAAGGGAAGCTGTAAACATCAAGTGAAGCGTCGGAATCTATAACGGGTGTCACAGGAATGGTTCAAAACGTAGTCTGTAGGAAGAGTCGCTCTTCTTGTACTTAAGTCGGCATTGTGCCTTTTGTATTTAATTCCGATGCATTTTCTGTGTTTCATCGTCAATAAGAAGGTCCAAGGGATACCGTAAACCTGAAGTGAAGCATCGGAATTTATAACTAGTGTCACAGGAATGGTTCAAAACATAGTCAGTAAGGAGAGTCAGTCTTCTTGTAATTAAGTTGGCTTTGTGCCTTTTGTATTTAATTCCGATGCAATTTCTGTGTTTCATCGTCAATAAGAAGGACCAAGGGATATAGTAGACCTGGAGTGAAGCATCGGAATCTTTAACTAGTGTCACAGGAATGGTACAAAGCAAAGTCAGTAAGAAGAGTCAGTCTTCTTGTCCTTAAGTCGGCATTGTGCCGTTTGTAATTAATTCCGATGCAATATCTGTGTTTCGTCGTCAATAAGAAGGTTCAAGGTATAGAGTAAACCTGAAGTGAAGCATCGTAATCTATAGCTAGTGTCACAGGAATGGTTGAAAACATAGTCAGTATGAAGAGTCAGTCTTCTTGTCCTTAAGTCGGCATTGTGCCTTTTGTATTTAATTCCGATGCAATTTCTGTGTTTCATCGTCAATAAGAAGTTCCAAGGGACACAGTAAACCTGGAGTGAAGCAACGGAATCTGTAACTAGTGTCATAGGAATGGTTCAAATCATAGACAGTAAGAAGAGTCAGTCTTCGTGTACTTAAGTCGGCATTTTGCCTTTTATATTTAATTCCAATGCAATTTCTGTGTTTCATCGTCAATAGGAAGGTCCAAGGTATACAGTAAACCTGAGGTGAAGCATCAGAATCTATAACTAGTGTCACAGGAATGGTTCAAAACATAGTCAGTAAGAAGAGTCAGTCTTCTTGTACTTAAGTCGGCATTGTAACTTTTCACTTTAATTCCGATGCAATTTGTGTGTTTCATCGTCAATAACAAGGTCCAAGGGATACAGTAAACCTGGAGTGAAGCATCGGAATCTATAAGTAGTGTCAATGGAATGGTTCAAAGCATAGACAGTAAGAAGAGTCAGTGTTCTTGTACTTAAGTCGGCATTGTGCCTTTTGTATTTAATTCCGATGTTATTTCTGTGATTCTTAGTATATAAGAAGGTCAGAGGGGTACAGTAAACCTGAAGTGAATCATCGGAATCTATAGCAAGTGTCACAGGAATGGTTCAAATCATAGTCAGTATGAAGAGTCAGTCTTCTTGTCCTTAAGTCGGCATTGTGCCTTTTGTATTTAATTCCGATGCAATTTCTGTGTTTCATCGTCAATAAGAAGGTCCAAGGGATACAGTAAACCTGGAGTGAAGCATCGGATTCTATAACTAGTGTCACAGCAATGGTTCAAACATAGTCAGTAAGAAGAGTCAGTCTTCTTGTACTTAGGTCGGCATTGTGCCATTTGTATTTAATTCCGATGCAATTTCTGTTTCATCGTCAATACGAAGGACCACGGGATACAGTAAACCTAGAGTGAAGCATCGGAATCTATAACTAGTGTCACAGGAATGGTTCAAATCATAGACAGTAAGAAGAGTCAGTCTTCTTGTACTTACGTCGACATTGTGCCTTTTCTATTTAATTCCGATGCAATTTCTGTGTTTCATCGTCAATAAGAAGGTCAGAGGTATACAATAAACCTGAAGTGAAGCATCGGAATCTATAACTAGTGTCACAGGAATGGTTCAAAGCAAAGTCTGTAAGAAGAGTCACTCTTCTTGTACTTAAGTCGGCATTGTGCCTTTTGTAATTAATTCCGATGCAATTTCTATGTTTCATCGTCAATAAGAAGGTCCAAGGGATACAGTACACCTGGAGTGTAGCATCGGAATCTATAACTAGTGTCACAGGAATGGTTCAAAACATAGACAGTAAGAAGAGTCAGTCTTCGTGTACTTAAGTCGGCATTTTGCCTTTTGTATTTAATTCCGATGCAATTTCTGTGTTTCGTCGTCAATAAGAAGGTCCAAGGAATACAGTAAACCTGAGGTGAAGCATCGGAATCTATAGCTAGTGTCACAGGAATGGTTCAAAACATAGTCAGTAAGAAGAGTCAGTCTTCTTGTCCTTAAGTCGGCATTGTGCATTTTGTATTTAATTCCGATGCAATTTCTGTGTTTCATCGTCAATAAGAAGTTCCAAGGGATACAGTAAACCTGGAGTGAAGCAACGGAATCTATAACTAGTGTCACAGGAATGGTTCAAATCATAGACAGTAAGAACAGTCAGTCTTCTTGTACTTAATTCTGCATTGTGCCTTTTGTATTTAATTCTGATGCAATTTCTGTGTTTCATCGTCAATAAGAAGGTCCAAGGGATCCAGTAAACCGGGAGTGACGCAACGGAATCTATAACTAGTGTCACAGGAATGGTTCAAAGCATAGTCAGTAAGAATAGTCAGTCTTATTGTACTTAAGTCATCATTGTGCATTTTCTATCTAATTCTGATGCAATTTCTGTGTTTCATCGTCAATATGAAGGTCCAATCGATACAGTAAACCTGGAGTGAAGCATCGGAATCTGTAACTAGTGTCACAGGAATGGTTCCAATCATAGACTGTAAGAAGAGTCAGACTTCTTTTACTTAAGTCGGCATTGTGCCTTTTGTATTTAATTCCGATGCAATTTCTGTGTTTCATCGTCAATAAGAATGTCCAAGGGATATAGCAAACCTGGAGTGAAGCATCGGAATCTATAAGTAGTGTCGCAGGAATGGTTCAAAACATAGACAGTAAGAAGAGTCAGTCATCTTGTACTTACGTCGACATAGTGCCTTTTCTATTTAATTCCGATGCAATTTCTGTGTTTCATCGTCAATAAGAAGCTCAGAGGGATACAATAAACCTGTAGTGAAGCATCGGAATCTATTGCTAGTGTCACAGGAATGGTTCAAAACATAGTCAGTAAGAAAAGTCAGTCTTCTTGTCCTTAAGTCGGCATTGTGCCTTTTGTATTTAATTCCGATGCAATTTCTGTGTTTCATCATCAATAAGAAGGTCAGAGGGATACAGTAAACCTGAAGTGAAGCATTGGAATCCATAACTAGTGTCACAGGAATGGTTCAAAACATAGTCAGTAGGAAGAGTTAGTCTTCTTGTACTTAAGTCGGCGTTGTGCCTTTTGTATTTAATTCCGATGCAATTTCTGTGTTTCATCGTCAATAAGAAGGTCCAAGGGATACAGTAAACCTGGAGTGAAGCATCGGAATCTGTAACTAGTCTCACAGGAATGGTTCAAATCATACACAGTAAGAAGAGTCGGTCTTCGTGTACTTCAGTCGGCATTTTGCCTTTTGTATTTAATTCCGATGCAATTTTTGTGTTTCATCGTCAATAAGAAGGTCCAAGGGATACAGTACACCTGAAGTGAAGCATCGGAATCCATAACTAGTGTCACAGGAATGGTTCAAACATAGTCAGTAAGAAGAGTTAGTGTTCTTGTACTTAAGTCGGCGTTGTGCCATTTGTATTTAATTCCGATGCATTTTCTGTGTTTCATCGTCACTAAGAACGTCCAAGGGATACTGTAAACCTGGAGTGATGCATCGGAATCTGTAACTAGTGTCACAGTAATGGTTCAAAACATAGACAGTAAGAAGAGTCAGTCTTCTTGTACTTAATTCGGCATTATGCCTTTTGTATTTAATTCCGATGCAATTTCTGTGTTTCATCGTCAATAAGAAGGTCCAAGGGATGCTGTAAACATCAAGTGAAGCGTCGGAATCTATAACGGGTGTCACAGGAATGGTTCAAAACGTAGTCTGTAGGAAGAGTCGCTCTTCTTGTACTTAAGTCGGCATTGTGCCTTTTGTATTTAATTCCGATGCATTTTCTGTGTTTCATCGTCAATAAGAAGGTCCAAGGGATACCGTAAACCTGAAGTGAAGCATCGGAATTTATAACTAGTGTCACAGGAATGGTTCAAAACATAGTCAGTAAGGAGAGTCAGTCTTCTTGTAATTAAGTTGGCTTTGTGCCTTTTGTATTTAATTCCGATGCAATTTCTGTGTTTCATCGTCAATAAGAAGGACCAAGGGATATAGTAGACCTGGAGTGAAGCATCGGAATCTTTAACTAGTGTCACAGGAATGGTACAAAGCAAAGTCAGTAAGAAGAGTCAGTCTTCTTGCCCTTAAGTCGGCATTGTGCCGTTTGTAATTAATTCCGATGCAATATCTGTGTTTCGTCGTCAATAAGAAGGTTCAAGGTATAGAGTAAACCTGAAGTGAAGCATCGTAATCTATAGCTAGTGTCACAGGAATGGTTGAAAACATAGTCAGTATGAAGAGTCAGTCTTCTTGTCCTTAAGTCGGCATTGTGCCTTTTGTATATAATTCCGATGCAATTTCTGTGTTTCATCGTCAATACGAAGTTCCAAGGGACACATTAAACCTGGAGTGAAGCAACGGAATCTGTAACTAGTGTCATAGGAATGGTTCAAATCATAGACAGTAAGAAGAGTCAGTCTTCGTGTACTTAAGTCGGCATTTTTCCTTTTATATTTAATTCCAATGCAATTTCTGTGTTTCATCGTCAATAGGAAGGTCCAAGGTATACAGTAAACCTGAGGTGAAGCATCAGAATCTATAACTAGCGTCACAGGAATGGTTCAAACATAGTCAGTAAGAAGAGTCAGTCTTCTTGTACTTAAGTCGGCATTGTAACTTTTCACTTTAATTCCGATGCAATTTGTGTGTTTCATCGTCAATAACAAGGTCCAAGGGATACAGTAAACCTGGAGTGAAGCATCGGAATCTATAAGTAGTGTCAATGGAATGGTTCAAATCATAGTCAGTATGAAGAGTCAGTCTTCTTGTCCTTAAGTCGGCATTGTGCCTTTTGTATTTAATTCCGATGCAATTTCTGTGTTTCGTCGTCAATAAGAAGGTCCAAGGGATACAGTAAACCTGGAGTGAAGCATCGGATTCTATAACTAGTGTCACAGCAATGGTTCAAACATAGTCAGTAAGAAGAGTCAGTCTTCTTGTACTTAGGTCGGCATTGTGCCATTTGTATTTAATTCCGATGCAATTTCTGTTTCATCGTCAATAAGAAGGACCAAGGGATACAGTAAAGCTAGAGTGAAGCATCGGAATCTATAACTAGTGTCACAGGAATGGTTCAAAACATAGACAGTAAGAAGAGTCAGTCTTCTTGTACTTACGTCGACATTGTGCCTTTTCTATTTAATTCCGATGCAATTTCTGTGTTTCATCGTCAATAAGAAGGTCAGAGGTATACAATAAACCTGAAGTGAAGCATCGGAATCAATAACTAGTGTCACAGGAATGGTTCAAAGCAAAGTCAGTAAGAAGAGTCAGTCTTCTTGTACTTAAGTCGGCATTGTGCCTTTTGTAATTAATTCCGATGCAATTTCTATGTTTCATCGTCTATAAGAAGGTCCAAGGGATACAGTACACCTGGAGTGTAGCATCGGAATCTATAACTAGTGTCACAGGAATGGTTCAAAACATAGACAGTAAGAAGAGTCAGTCTTCGTGTACTTAAGTCGGCATTTTGCCTTTTGTATTTAATTCCGATGCAATTTCTGTGTTTCGTCGTCAATAAGAAGGTCCAAGGTATACAGTAAACCTGAGGTGAAGCATCGGAATCTATAGCTAGTGTCACAGGAATGGTTCAAAACATAGTCAGTAAGAAGAGTCAGTCTTCTTGTCCTTAAGTCGGCATTGTGGCATTTGTAATTAATTCCGATGCAATTTCTGTGTTTCATCGTCAGTAAGAAGTTCCAAGGGATACAGTAAACCTGGAGTGAAGCAACGGAATCTATAGCTAGTGTCACAGGAATGGTTCAAATATAGTCAGAAGAGTCAGTCTTCTTGTATTTAAGTCGGCATTGTGCCTTTTATAATTAATTCCGATGCAATTTCTGTGTTTCATCGATTAATGAGAAGGTCCAAGGGATACAGTAAACCTGGAGTGACGCATCGGAATCTATAACTAGTGTCACAGGAATGGTTCAAAGCTAAGTCAGTAAGAAGAGTCAGTCCTCTTGTCCTTAAGACGGCATTGTGCCTTTTGTATTTAATTCCGATGCAATTTCTGTGTTTCATCGTCAATAAGAATGTCCGAGGGATATAGTAAACCTGGACTGAAGCATCGGAATCTATAACTAGTGTCACAGGAATGGTTCAAAACATAGACAGTAAGAAGAGTCAGTCTTCTTGTACTTACGTCGACATTGTGCTTTTTCTATTTAATTCCGATGCAATTTCTGTGTTTCATCGTCAATAAGAGGGCCAAGGGATACAGTAAACCTGGAGTGAAGCATTGGAATCTATAGCTAGTGTCACAGGAATGGTTCAAAACATAGTCAGTAAGAAGAGTCAGTCTTCTTGTCCTTAAGTCGGCATTGTGCCATTTGTAATTAATTCCGATGCAATTTCTGTGTTTCATCGTCAGTAAGAAGTTCCAAGGGATACAGTAAACCTGGAGTGAAGCAACGGAATCTATAACTAGTGTCACAGGAATGGTTCAAATCATAGACAGTAAGAACAGTCAGTCTTCTTGTACTTAATTCTGCATTGTGCTTTTTGTATTTAATTCCGATGCAATTTCTGTGTTTCATCGTCAATAAGAAGGTCCAAGGGATACAGTAAACCTGAAGTGAAGCATCGGAATTTATAACTAGTGTCACAGGAATGGTTCAAAACATAGTCAGTAAGGAGAGTCAGTCTTTTTGTACTTAAGTCGGCATTGTGCTTTTTCTATTTAATTCCGATGCAATTTCTGTGTTTCATCGTCAATAAGATGGACCAAGGGATACAGTAAACCTGGAGTGAAGCATCGGATTCTATAACTAGTGCCAGAGGGATGGTTCAGAACATAGACCGTAAGAAAAGTCAGTCTTCTTGTACTTAATTCGGCATTGTGCCTTTTGTATTTAATTCCGATGCAATTTCTGTGTTTCATCGTCAATAAGAAGGTCCAAGGGATACTGTAAACATCAAGTGAAGCGTCGGAATCCGTAACGGGTGTCACAGGAATGGTTCAAAACATAGTCTGTAGGAAGAGTCGCTCTTCTTGTACTTAAGTCGGCATTCTGCCTTTTGTATTTAATTCCGATACACTTTCTGTGTTTCATCGTCAATAAGAAGGTCCAAGGGATACCCTAAACCTGGAGTGAAGCATCGGAATCTATAACTAGTGTCACAGGAATGGTTCAAAACATAGACAGTAAGAAGAGTCAGTCCTCTTGTACTTAATTCAGCTTTGTGCATTTTGTATTTAATTCCGATGCAATTTCTGTGTTTCATCGTCAATAAGAAGGTCCAAGCGATACAGTAAACCTGAAGTGAAGCATCGGAGTTTATAACTAGTGACACAGGAATGGTTCAAAGCATAGTCAGTAAGGAGTGTCAGTCTTCTTGTACTTAAGTCAGCATTGTGCCTTTTGTATTTATTTCCGATGCAATTTCTGTGTTTCATCGTCAATAAGAAGGTCCAAGGGATACAGTAAACCTCAAGTGAAGCATCGGAATCTATAACGGGTGTCACAGGAATGGTTCAAAACATAGTCAGTAGGAAGAGTCTTTCTTCATGTACTTAAGTCGGCATTGTGCCTTTTGTATTTAATTCCGATGCATTTTCTGTGTTTCATCGTCAATAAGATGGTCCAAGGGATACTGTAAACCTAAAGTGAAGCATCGGAATTTATAACTACTGTCACAGGAATGGTTCAAAACATAATCAGTAAGGAGAGTCAGTCTTCTTGTACTTAAGTCGGCATTGTGCCTTTTGTATTTAATTCCGATGCAATTTCTGTGTTTCATCGCAATAAGAAGGACCAAGGGATACAGTAAACCTGGAGTGAAGCATCGGAATCATTAACTAGTGTCACAGGGATGGTTCAAAACATAGACAGTAAGAAGAGTCAATCTTCTTGTACTTAAGTCGGCATTGTGCCTTTTCTATTTAATTCCGATGCAATTTCTGTGTTTCATCGTCAATAAGAAGGTCCAAGCGATACAGTAAACCTGAAGTGAAGCATCGGAGTTTATAACTAGTGTCACAGGAATGGTTCAAAACATAGTCAGTAAGGAGTGTCAGTCTTCTTGTTCTTAAGTCGGCATTGTGTCTTTTGTTTTTAATTCCGATGCAATTTCTGTGTTTCATCGTCAATAAGAAGGACCAAGGGATACAGTAAACCTGGAGTGAAGCGTCGGAATCTATAACTAGTGTCACAGGGATGGTTCAAACATAGACAGTAAGAAGAGTCAGTCTTCTTGTACTTACGTCGACATTGTGCTTTTTCTATATAATTCCGAAGCAAATTCTGTGTTTCATCGTCAATAGGAAGGTCAGAGGGATACAATAAACCTGAAGTGAAGCATCTGAATCTATAACTAGTGCCACAGGAATGGTTCAAAACAAAGTCAGTAAGAAGAGTCAGTCTTCTTGTCCTTAAGTCGGCATTGTGCCTTTTGTATTTAATTCCGATGCAATTTTTGTGTTTCATCGTCAATAAGAAGGTCCAAGGGATACAGTAAACCTGAAGTGAAGCTTCGGAATCTATAGCTAGTGTCACAGGAATGGTTCAAAGCATAGTCAGTTAGAAGAGTCAGTCTTCTTGTACTTAGGTCGACATTGTGCCTTTTGTAATTAATTCCCATGCAATTTCTGTGTTTCATCGTTTAATAAGAAGGTCCAAGGGATACAGTAAACCTGGAGTGAAGCATCGGAATCTATAACTAGGGTCACAGGAGTGGTTCAAAACATAGTCAGTATGAATAGTCAGTCTTATTGTACTTAAGTCATCATTGTGCATTTTCTATCTAATTCTGATGCAATTTCTGTGTTTCATCGTTAATATGAAGGTCCAACCGATACAGTAAACCTGGAGTGAAGCATCGGAATCTATAACTAGTGTCACAGGAATGGTTCAAATAATATACAGTAAGAAGAGTCAGACTTCTTTTACTTAAGTCGGCATTGCGCCTTTTGTATTTAATTCCGATGCAATTTCTGTGTTTCATCGTCAATAAGAAGGTCCAAGGGATACAGTAAACCTGGAATGAAGCATCGGAATCCATAACTAGTGTCACAGGACTGGTTCAAAAATAGACAGTAAGAAGAGTCAGTCTTCTTGAACTTAATTCGGCATTGTGCCTTTTGTATTTAATTCCGATGCAATTTCTGTGTTTCATCATCAATCAGAAGTTCAGAGGGATACAGTGAACCTGGAGTGAAGCATCGGAATCTGTAACTAGTGTCACAGGAATGGTTCAAATCATAGACAGTAAGAAGAGTCGGTCTTCGTGTACTTCAGACGGCATTTTGCCTTTTGTATTTAATTCCGATGCAATTTTTGTGTTTCATCGTCAATGAGAAGGACCAAGGGATACACTAAACCTGAAGTGAAGCATCGGGATCTATAACTAGTGTCACAGGAATCGTACAAAACATAATCAGTAAGAAGAGTCGGTCTTCTTGTACTTAAGTCGGCATTGTGCCTTTCGTATTTCATTCCGATGCATTTTCTGTGTTTCATCGTCAATAAGAAGGTCCAAGGGATACAGTAAACCTGAAGTGAAGCATCGGAATTTGTAACTAGTGTCACTGGAATGGTTCAAAACATAGTCAGTAAGGGGAGTCAGTCTTCTTGTACTTAAGTCGGCATTGTGCCTTTTGTATTTAATTCCGATGCAATTTCTGTGTTTCATCGTCAATAAGAAGGACCAAGGGATACAGTAAACCTGGAGTGAAGCATCGGAATCTATAACTAGTGTCACGGGGATGGTTAAAAACATAGACAGTCAGAAGAGTCTGTCTTCTTGTACTTAAGTCGGCATTGTGCCTTTTCTATTTAATTCCGGTGCAATTTCTGTGTTTCATCGTCAATAAGAGTGTCAGAGGGATACAGTAATCCTGAAGTGAAGCATTGGAATCGATAACTAGTGTCACAGGAATGGTTCAAACATAGTCAGTACGAAGAGTCATTCTTGTTGTACTTAATTCTGCATTGTGCCTTTTGTATTTAATTCCGATGCAATAACTGTGTTTCATCGTCAATAAGAAGCTCAGAGGGATACAATAAACCTGTAGTGAAGCATCGGAATCTATAGCTAGTGTCACAGGAATGGTTCAAAACATAGTCATTAAGAAAAGTCAGTCTCCTTGTCCTTAAGTCGGCATTGTGCCTTTTGTATTTAATTCCGATGCAATTTCTGTGTTTCATCATCAATAAGAAGGTCAGAGGGATACAGTAAACCTGAAGTGAAGCATCGGAATCCATAACTAGTGTCACAGGAATGGTTCAAAACATAGTCAGTAGGAAGAGTTAGTCTTCTTGTACTTAAGTCAGCGTTGTGCCTTTTGTATTTAATTCTGATGCAATTTCTGTGTTTCATCGTCAATAAGAAGGTCCAAGGGATACAGTAAACCTGCAGTGAAGCATCGGAATCTGTAACTAGTGTCACAGGAATGGTTCAAATCACACACAGTAAGAAGAGTCGGTCTTCGTGTACTTCAGTCGGCATTTTGCCTTTTGTATTTAATTCCGATGCAATTTTTTTGTTTCATCGTCAATTAGAAGGTCCAAGGGATACAGTACACCTGAAGTGAAGCATCGGAATCCATAACTAGTGTCACAGGAATGGTTCAAAACATAGTCAGTAAGAAGAGTTAGTCTTCTTGTACTTAAGATGGCGTTGTGCCATTTGTATTTAATTCCGATGCATTTTCTGTGTTTCATCGTCACTAAGAACGTCCAAGGGATACTGTAAACCTGGAGTGATGCATCGGAATCTGTAACTAGTGTCACAGTAATGGTTCAAAACATAGACAGTAAGAAGAGTCAGTCTTCTTGTACTTAATTCGGCATTGTGCCTTTTGTATTTAATTCCGATGCAATTTCTGTGTTTCATCGTCAATAAGAAGGTATAAGGGATACCGTAAACATGAAGTGAAGCATCGGAATTTATAACTAGGGTCACAGGAATGGTTCAAAACATAGTCAGTAAGGAGAGTCAGTCTTCTTGTACCTAAGTTGGCTTTGTGCCTTTTGTATTTAATTCCGATGCAATTTCAGTGTTTCATCGTCAATAAGAAGGACCAAGGGATATAGTAGACCTGGAGTGAAGCATCGGAATCTATAACTAGTGTCACAGGAATGGTACAAAGCAAAGTCAGTAAGAAGAGTCAGTCTTCTTGTCCTTAAGTCGGCATTGTGCCGTTTGTAATTAATTCCGATGGAATATCTGTGCTTCGTCGTCAATAAGAAGGTTCAAGGTATAGAGTAAACCTGAAGTGAAGCATCGTAATCTATAGCTAGTGTCACAGGAATGGTTGAAAACATAGTCAGTATGAAGAGTCAGTCTTCTTGTCCTTAAGTCGGCGTTGTGCCTTTTGTATTTAATTCCGATGCAATTTCTGTGTTTCATCGTCAATAAGAAGTTCCAAGGGACACAGTAAACCTGCAGTGAAGCAACGGAATCTGTAACTAGTGTCATAGGAATGGTTCAAATCATAGACAGTAAGAAGAGTCAGTCTTCTTGTACTTAATTCTGCATTGTGCCTTTTGTATTTAATTCAGATGCATTTTCTGTGTTTCATCGTCAATAAGAAGGTCCAAGGGATACAGTAAACCTGAAGTGAAGCATCGGAATTTATAACTAGTGCCACAGGAATGGTTCAAAACATAGTCAGTAAGGAGAGTCAGACTTCTTGTACTTAAGTCGGCATTGTGCCTTTTCTATTTAATTCCGATGCAATTTCTGTGTTTCATCGTCAATACGAAGGACCAAGGGATACAGTAAACCTGGAGTGAAGCATGGGAATCTATAACTAGTGTCGCAGGGATGGTTCAGAACATTGACCGTAAGAAGAGTCGGTCTTCTTGTACTTAAGTCGGCATTGTGCCTTTTCTATTTATATTCCGATGCAATTTCTGTGTTTCATCGTCAATAAGAAGATCAGAGGGATACAGTAATTCTGAAGTGAAGCATCGGAATCTATAACTAGTATCACAGGAATGGTTCAAAAACAAGTCAGTAAGAAGAGTCAGTCTACTTGTCTTTAGGTCGGCATTGTGCCTTTTGTATTTAATTCCGATGCAATTTCTGTGTTTCCTCGTCAATAAGAAGGTCCCAGGGATACAGTAAACCTGGAGTGTAGCATCGGAATCTATAACTAGTGTCACAGGAATGGTTCAAAACATAGACAGTAAGAAGTGTCACTCTTCGTGTACTTAAGTCGGCATTTTGCCTTTTATATTTAATTCCAATGCAATTTCTGTGTTTCATCGTCAATAGGAAGGTCCAAGGTATACAGTAAACCGGAGGTGAAGCATCAGAATCTATAACTAGTGTCACAGGAATGGTTCAAAACATAGTCAGTAAGAAGAGTCAGTCTTCTTGTACTTAAGTCGGCATTGTAACTTTTCACTTTAATTCCGATGCAATTTGTGTGTTTCATCGTCAATAGCAAGGTCCAAGGGATACAGTAAACCTGGAGTGAAGCATCGGAATCTATAAGTAGTGTCAATGGAATGGTTCAAAGCATAGACAGTAAGAAGAGTCAGTGTTCTTGTACTTAAGTCGGCATTGTGCCTTTTGTATTTAATTCCGATGTTATTTCTGTGATTCTTAGTTTATAAGAAGGTCAGAGGGATACAGTAAGCCTGAAGTGAATCATCGGAATCTATAGCAAGTGTCACAGGAATGGTTCAAATCATAGTCAGTATGAAGAGTCAGTCTTCTTGTCCTTAAGTCGGCATTGTGCCTTTTGTATTTAATTCCGATGCAATTTCTGTGTTTCATCGTCAATAAGAAGGTCCAAGGGATACAGTAAACCTGGAGTGAAGCATCGGATTCTATAACTAGTGTCACAGCAATGGTTCAAACATAGTCAGTAAGAAGAGTCAGTCTTCTTGTACTTAGGTCGGCATTGTGCCATTTGTATTTAATTCCGATGCAATTTCTGTTTCATCGTCAATAAGAAGGACCACGGGATACAGTAAACCTAGAGTGAAGCATCGGAATCTATAACTAGTGTCACAGGAATGGTTCAAATCATAGACAGTAAGAAGAGTCAGTCTTCTTGTACTTACGTCGACATTGTGCCTTTTCTATTTAATTCCGATGCAATTTCTGTGTTTCATCGTCAATAAGAAGGTCAGAGGTATACAATAAACCTGAAGTGAAGCATCGGAATCTATAACTAGTGTCACAGGAATGGTTCAAAGCAAAGTCTGTAAGAAGAGTCAGTCTTCTTGTACTTAAGTCGGCATTGTGCCTTTTGTAATTAATTCCGATGCAATTTCTATGTTTCATCGTCAATAAGAAGGTCCAAGGGATACAGTACACCTGGAGTGTAGCATCGGAATCTATAACTAGTGTCACAGGAATGGTTCAAAACGTAGACAGTAAGAAGAGTCAGTCTTCGTGTACTTAAGTCGGCATTTTGCCTTTTATATTTAATTCCGATGCAATTTCTGTGTTTCGTCGTCAATAAGAAGGTCCAAGGAATACAGTAAACCTGAGGTGAAGCATCGGAATCTATAGCTAGTGTCACAGGAATGGTTCAAAACATAGTCAGTAAGAAGAGTCAGTCTTCTTGTCCTTAAGTCGGCATTGTGCATTTTGTATTTAATTCCGATGCAATTTCTGTGTTTCATCGTCAATAAGAAGTTCCAAGGGATACAGTAAACCTGGAGTGAAGCAACGGAATCTATAACTAGTGTCACAGGAATGGTTCAAATCATAGACAGTAAGAACAGTCAGTCTTCTTGTACTTAATTCTGCATTGTGCCTTTTGTATTTAATTCTGAAGCAATTTCTGTGTTTCATCGTCAATAAGAAGGTCCAAGGGATACAGTAAACCTGAAGTGAAGCATCGGAATTTATAACTAGTGTCACAGGAATGGTTCAAAACATAGTCAGTAAGGAGAGTCAGTCTTTTTGTACTTAAGTCGGCATTGTGCCTTTTCTATTTAATTCCGATGCAATTTCTGTGTTTCATCGTCAATAAGAAGGACCAAGGGATACAGCAAACCAGGAGTGAAGCATCGGATTCTATAACTAGTGCCACAGGGATGGTTCAGAACATAGACCGTAAGAAGAGTCAGTCTTCTTGTACTTAAGTCGGCATTGTGCCTTTTCTATTTAATTCCGATGCAATTTCTGTGTTTCATCGTCAATAAGAAGTTCCAAGGGATACAGTGAACCTGGAGTGAAGCAACGGAATCTATAACTAGTGTCACAGGAATGGTTCAAATCATAGACAGTAAGAAGAGTCAGTCTTCGTGTACTTAAGTCGGCATTTTGCCTTTTGTATTTAATTCCGATGCAATTTCTGTGTTTCGTCGTCCATAAGAAGGTCCAAGGGATACAGTAAACCTGAAGTGAAGCTTCGGAATCTATAGCTAGTGTCACAGGAATGGTTCAAACATAGTCAGTTAGAAGAGTCAGTCTTCTTGTATTTAAGTCGGCATTGTGCCTTTTATAATTAATTCCGATGCAATTTCTGTGTTTCATCGTTTAATGAGAAGGTCCAAGGGATACAGTAAACCTGGAGTGACGCATCGGAATCTATAACTAGTGTCACAGGAATGGTTCAAAACATAGACAGTAAGAAGAGTCAGTCTTCTTGTACTTACGTCGACATTGTGCTTTTTCTATTTAATTCCGATGCAATTTCTGTGTTTCATCGTCAATAAGAGGGCCAAGGGATGCAGTAAACCTGGAGTGAAGCATTGGAATCTATAGCTAGTGTCACAGGAATGGTTCAAAACATAGACAGTAAGAAGAGTCAGTCTTCTTGTACTTACGTCGACATTGTGCTTTTTCTATTTAATTCCGATGCAATTTCTGTGTTTCATCGTCAATAAGAGGGCCAAGGGATACAGTAAACCTGGAGTGAAGCATTGGAATCTATAGCTAGTGTCACAGGAATGGTTCAAAACATAGTCAGTAAGAAGAGTCAGTCTTCTTGTCCTTAAGTCGGCATTGTGCCATTTGTAATTAATTCCGATGCAATTTCTGTGTTTCATCGTCAATAAGAAGTTCCAAGGGATACAGTAAACCTGGAGTGAAGCAACGGAATCTATAACTAGTGTCACAGGAATGGTTCAAATCATAGACAGTAAGAACAGTCAGTCTTCTTGAACTTAATTCTGCATTGTGCCTTTTGTATTTAATTCCGAAGCAATATCTGTGTTTCATCGTCAATAAGAAGGTCCAAGGGATACAGTAAACCTGAAGTGAAGCATCGGAATTTATAACTAGTGTCACAGGAATGGTTCAAAGCATAGTCAGTAAGGAGAGTCAGTCTTTTTGTACTTAAGTCGGCATTGTGCCTTTTCTATTTAATTCCGATGCAATTTCTGTGTTTCATCGTCAATAAGAAGGACCAAGGGATACAGTAAACCTGGAGTGAAGCATCGGATTCTATAACTAGTGCCACAGGGATGGTTCAGAACATAGACCGTAAGAAGAGTCAGTCTTCTTGTACTTAATTCGGCATTGTGCCATTTGTATTTAATTCCGATGCAATTTCTGTGTTTCATCGTCACTAAGAAGGTCCAAGGGATACTGTAAACATCAAGTGAAGCGTCGGAATCTGTAACGGGTGTCACAGGAATGGTTCAAAACATAGTCTGTAGGAAGAGTCGCTCTTCTTGTACTTAAGCTGGCATTGTGCCTTTTGTATTTAATTCCGATGCACTTTCTGTGTTTCATCGTCAATAAGAAGGTCCAAGGGATACCCTAAACCTGGAGTGAAGCATCGGAATCTATAACTAGTGTCACAGGAATGGTTCAAAACATAGACAGTAAGAAGAGTCAGTCCTCTTGTACTTAATTCTGCTTTGTGCATTTTGTATTTAATTCCGATGCAATTTCCGTGTTTCATCGTGAATAAGAAGGTCCAAGCGATACAGTAAACCTGAAGTGAAGCATCGGAGTTTATAACTAGTGTCACAGGAATGGTTCAAAGCATAGTCAGTAAGGAGTGTCAGTCTTCTTGTACTTAAGTCAGCATTGTGCCTTTTGTATTTATTTCCGATGCAATTTCTGTGTTTCATCGTCAATAAGAAGGTCCAAGGGATACAGTAAACCTCAAGTGAAGCATCGGAATCTATAACGGGTGTCACAGGAATGGTTCAAAACATAGTCAGTAGGAAGAGTCTTTCTTCATGTACTTAAGTCGGCATTGTGCCTTTTGTATTTAATTCCGATGCATTTTCTGTGTTTCATCGTCAATAAGATGGTCCAAGGGATACTGTAAAACTAAAGTGAAGCATCGGAATTTATAACTAGTGTCACAGGAATGGTTCAAAACATAATCTGTAAGGAGAGTCATCCTTCTTGTACTTAAGTCGGCATTGTGCCTTTTGTATTTAATTCCGATGCAATTTCTGTGTTTCATCGCAATAAGAAGGACCAAGGCATACAGTAAACCTGGAGTGAAGCATCGGAATCATTAACTAGTGTCACAGGGATGGTTCAAAACATAGACAGTAAGAAGAGTCAATCTTCTTGTACGTAAGTCGGCATTGTGCCTTATCTATTTAATTCCGATGCAATTTCTGTGTTTCATCGTCAATAAGAAGGTCCAAGCGATACAGTAAAGCTGAAGTGAAGCATCGGAGTTTATAACTAGTGTCACAGGAATGGTTCAAAACATAGTCAGTAAGGAGTGTCAGTCTTCTTGTTCTTAAGTCGGCATTGTGTCTTTTGTTTTTAATTCCGATGCAATTTCTGTGTTTCATCGTCAATAAGAAGGACCAAGGGATACAGTAAACCTGGAGTGAAGCGTCGGAATCTATAACTAGTGTCACAGGGATGGTTCAAACATAGACAGTAAGAAGAGTCAGTCTTCTTGTACTTAAGTCGGCTTTGTGCCTTTTGTATTTAATTCCGATGCAATTTCTGTGTTTCATCGACAATAAGAAGGTCCAAGGGATACAGTAAACCCTGAGTAAAGCATCGGAATCTATAACTAGTGTCAATGGAATGGTTCAAAACATAGTCAGTAAGAAGAGTCAGTCTTTTTGTACGTAAGTCGGCATTGTGCCTTTTCTATTTAATTCCGATGCAATTTCTGTGTTTCATCGTCAATAAGAAGGTCCAAGGGATATAGAAAACCTGGAGTGAAGCATCGAAATCTATAACTAGTTTCACAGGAATGGTTCACAACATAGACAGTAAGAAGAGTCAGTCTTCTTGTACTTACGTCGACATTGCGCTTTTTCTATTTAATTCCGATGCAAATTCTGTGTTTCATCGTCAATAGGAAGGTCAGAGGGACACAATAAACCTGAAGTGAAGCATCTGAATCTATAACTAGTGTCACAGGAATGGTTCAAAACAAAGTCAGTAAGAAGAGTCAGTCTTCTTGTCCTTAAGTCGGCATTGTGCCTTTTGTATTTAATTCCGATGCAATTTTTGTGTTTCATCGTCAATGAGAAGGTCCAAGGGATACACTAAACCTGAAGTGACGCATCGGGATCTATAACTAGTGTCACAGGAATCGTTCAAAACATAGTCAGTAAGAAGAGTCAGTCTTCTTGTACTTATGTCGGCATTGTGCCTTTTCTATTTATTTCTGATGCAATTTCTGTGTTTCATCGTCAATAAGAAGGTCCAAGGGATACAGTAAACCTGGAGTGAAGCATCGGATTCTATAACTAGTGTCACAGCAATGGTTCAAACATAGTCAGTAAGAAGAGTCAGTCTTCTTGTACTTAGGTCGGCATTGTGCCATTTGTATTTAATTCCGATGCAATTTCTGTTTCATCGTCAATAAGAAGGACCACGGGATACAGTAAACCTAGAGTGAAGCATCGGAATCTGTAACTAGTGTCACAGGAATGGTTCAAATCATAGACAGTAAGAAGAGTCAGTCTTCTTGTACTTACGTCGACATTGTGCCTTTTCTATTTAATTCCGATGCAATTTCTGTGTTTCATCGTCAATAAGAAGGTCAGAGGTATACAATAAACCTGAAGTGAAGCATCGGAATCTATAACTAGTGTCACAGGAATGGTTCAAAGCAAAGTCTGTAAGAAGAGTCAGTCTTCTTGTACTTAAGTCGGCATTGTGCCTTTTGTAATTAATTCCGATGCAATTTCTATGTTTCATCGTCAATAAGAAGGTCCAAGGGATACAGTACACTTGGAGTGTAGCATCGGAATCTATAACTAGTGTCACAGGAATGGTTCAAAACATAGACAGTAAGAAGAGTCAGTCTTCGTTTACTTAAGTCGGCATTTTGCCTTTTATATTTAATTCCGATGCAATTTCTGTGTTTCGTCGTCAATAAGAAGGTCCAAGGAATACAGTAAACCTGAGGTGAAGCATCGGAATCTATAGCTAGTGTCACAGGAATGGTTCAAAACATAGTCAGTAAGAAGAGTCAGTCTTCTTGTCCTTAAGTCGGCATTGTGCATTTTGTATTTAATTCCGATGCAATTTCTGTGTTTCATCGTCAATAAGAAGTTCCAAGGGATACAGTAAACCTGGAGTGAAGCAACGGAATCTATAACTAGTGTCACAGGAATGGTTCAAATCATAGACAGTAAGAACAGTCAGTCTTCTTGTACTTAATTCTGCATTGTGCCTTTTGTATTTAATTCTGATGCAATTTCTGTGTTTCATCGTCAATAAGAAGGTCCAAGGGATACAGTAAACCTGAAGTGAAGCATCGGAATTTATAACTAGTGTCACAGGAATGGTTCAAAACATAGTCAGTAAGGAGAGTCAGTCTTTTTGTACTTAAGTCGGCATTGTGCCTTTTCTATTTAATTCCGATGCAATTTCTGTGTTTCATCGTCAATAAGAAGGACCAAGGGATACAGCAAACCAGGAGTGAAGCATCGGGTTCTATAACTAGTGCCACAGGGATGGTTCAGAACATAGACCGTAAGAAGAGTCAGTCTTCTTGTACTTAAGTCGGCATTGTGCCTTTTCTATTTAATTCCGATGCAATTTCTGTGTTTCATCGTCAATAAGAAGTTCCAAGGGATACAGTGAACCTGGAGTGAAGCAACGGAATCTATAACTAGTGTCACAGGAATGGTTCAAATCATAGACAGTAAGAAGAGTCAGTCTTCGTGTACTTAAGTCGGCTTTTTGCCTTTTGTATTTAATTCCGATGCAATTTCTGTGTTTCGTCGTCCATAAGAAGGTCCAAGGGATACAGTAAACCTGAAGTGAAGCTTCGGAATCTATAGCTAGTGTCACAGGAATGGTTCAAACATAGTCAGTTAGAAGAGTCAGTCTTCTTGTATTTAAGTCGGCATTGTGCCTTTTATAATTAATTCCGATGCAATTTCTGTGTTTCATCGTTTAATGAGAAGGTCCAAGGGATACAGTAAACCTGGAGTGACGCATCGGAATCTATAACTAGTGTCACAGGAATGATTCAAAACATAGACAGTAAGAAGAGTCAGTCTTCTTGTACTTACGTCGACATTGTGCTTTTTCTATTTAATTCCGATGCAATTTCTGTGTTTCATCGTCAATAAGAGGGCCAAGGGATGCAGTAAACCTGGAGTGAAGCATTGGAATCTATAGCTAGTGTCACAGGAATGGTTCAAAACATAGACAGTAAGAAGAGTCAGTCTTCTTGTACTTACGTCGACATTGTGCTTTTTCTATTTAATTCCGATGCAATTTCTGTGTTTCATCGTCAATAAGAGGGCCAAGGGATACAGTAAACCTGGAGTGAAGCATTGGAATCTATAGCTAGTGTCACAGGAATGGTTCAAAACATAGTCAGTAAGAAGAGTCAGTCTTCTTGTCCTTAAGTCGGCATTGTGCCATTTGTAATTAATTCCGATGCAATTTCTGTGTTTCGTCGTCAATAAGAAGTTCCAAGGGATACAGTAAACCTGGAGTGAAGCAACGGAATCTATAACTAGTGTCACAGGAATGGTTCAAATCATAGACAGTAAGAACAGTCAGTCTTCTTGAACTTAATTCTGCATTGTGCCTTTTGTATTTAATTCCGATGCAATTTCTGTGTTTCATCGTCAATAAGAAGGTCCAAGGGATACAGTAAACCTGAAGTGAAGCATCGGAATTTATAACTAGTGTCACAGGAATGGTTCAAAGCATAGTCAGTAAGGAGAGTCAGTCTTTTTGTACTTAAGTCGGCATTGTGCCTTTTCTATTTAATTCCGATGCAATTTCTGTGTTTCATCGTCAATAAGAAGGACCAAGGGATACAGTAAACCTGGAGTGAAGCATCGGATTCTATAACTAGTGCCACAGGGATGGTTCAGAACATAGACCGTAAGAAGAGTCAGTCTTCTTGTACTTAATTCGGCATTGTGCCATTTGTATTTAATTCCGATGCAATTTCTGTGTTTCATCGTCACTAAGAAGGTCCAAGGGATACTGTAAACATCAAGTGAAGCGTCGGAATCTGTAACGGGTGTCACAGGAATGGTTCAAAACATAGTCTGTAGGAAGAGTCGCTCTTCTTGTACTTAAGTCGGCATTGTGCCTTTTGTATTTAATTCCGATGCACTTTCTGTGTTTCATCGTCAATAAGAAGGTCCAAGGGATACCCTAAACCTGGAGTGAAGCATCGGAATCTATAACTAGTGTCACAGGAATGGTTCAAAACATAGACAGTAAGAAGAGTCAGTCCTCTTGTACTTAATTCTGCTTTGTGCATTTTGTATTTAATTCCGATGCAATTTCCGTGTTTCATCGTGAATAAGAATGTCCAAGCGATACAGTAAACATGAAGTGAAGCATCGGAGTTTATAACTAGTGTCACAGGAATGGTTCAAAGCATAGTCAGTAAGGAGTGTCAGTCTTCTTGTACTTAAGTCAGCATTGTGCCTTTTGTATTTATTTCCGATGCAATTTCTGTGTTTCATCGTCAATAAGAAGGTCCAAGGGATACAGTAAACCTCAAGTGAAGCATCGGAATCTATAACGGGTGTCACAGGAATGGTTCAAAACATAGTCAGTAGGAAGAGTCTTTCTTCATGTACTTAAGTCGGCATTGTGCCTTTTGTATTTAATTCCGATGCATTTTCTGTGTTTCATCGTCAATAAGATGGTCCAAGGGATACTGTAAACCTAAAGTGAAGCATCGGAATTTATAACTAGTGTCACAGGAATGGTTCAAAACATAATCAGTAAGGAGAGTCATCCTTCTTGTACTTAAGTCGGCATTGTGCCTTTTGTATTTAATTCCGATGCAATTTCTGTGTTTCATCGCAATAAGAAGGACCAAGGCATACAGTAAACCTGGAGTGAAGCATCGGAATCATTAACTAGTGTCACAGGGATGGTTCAAAACATAGACAGTAAGAAGAGTCAATCTTCTTGTACGTAAGTCGGCATTGTGCCTTTTCTATTTAATTCCGATGCAATTTCTGTGTTTCATCGTCAATAAGAAGGTCCAAGCGATACAGTAAACCTGAAGTGAAGCATCGGAGTTTATAACTAGTGTCACAGGAATGGTTCAAAACATAGTCAGTAAGGAGTGTCAGTCTTCTTGTTCTTAAGTCGGCATTGTGTCTTTTGTTTTTAATTCCGATGCAATTTCTGTGTTTCATCGTCAATAAGAAGGACCAAGGGATACAGTAAACCTGGAGTGAAGCGTCGGAATCTATAACTAGTGTCACAGGGATGGTTCAAACATAGACAGTAAGAAGAGTCAGTCTTCTTGTACTTAAGTCGGCTTTGTGCCTTTTGTATTTAATTCCGATGCAATTTCTGTGTTTCATCGACAATAAGAAGGTCCAAGGGATACAGTAAACCCTGAGTAAAGCATCGGAATCTATAACTACTGTCAATGGAATGGTTCAAAACATAGTCAGTAAGAAGAGTCAGTCTTTTTGTACGTAAGTCGGCATTGTGCCTTTTCTATTTAATTCCGATGCAATTTCTGTGTTTTATCGTCAATAAGAAGGTCCAAGGGATATAGAAAACCTGGAGTGAAGCATCGAAATCTATAACTAGTTTCACAGGAATGGTTCACAACATAGACAGTAAGAAGAGTCAGTCTTCTTGTACTTACGTCGACATTGCGCTTTTTCTATTTAATTCCGATGCAAATTCTGTGTTTCATCGTCAATAGGAAGGTCAGAGGGACACAATAAACCTGAAGTGAAGCATCTGAATCTATAACTAGTGTCACAGGAATGGTTCAAAACAAAGTCAGTAAGAAGAGTCAGTCTTCTTGTCCTTAAGTCGGCATTGTGCCTTTTGTATTTAATTCCGATGCAATTTTTGTGTTTCATCGTCAATGAGAAGGTCCAAGGGATACACTAAACCTGAAGTGACGCATCGGGATCTATAACTAGTGTCACAGGAATCGTTCAAAACATAGTCAGTAAGAAGAGTCAGTCTTCTTGTACTTATGTCGGCATTGTGCCTTTTCTATTTATTTCTGATGCAATTTCTGTGTTTCATCGTCAATAAGAAGGTCCCAGGGATACAGTAAACCTGTAGTGAAGCATCGGAATCTATAAATAATGTCAATGGAATGGTTCAAAACATAGACAGTAAGAAGAGTCAGTCTTCTTGTACTTAAGTCGGCATTGTGCCTTTTGTATTTAATTCCGATGCAATTTCTGTGTTTCATCGTCAATAAGAAGATCAGAGGGATACAGTAAACCTGAAGTGAAGCATCGGAATCTAGTCACAGGAATGGTTCAAAACATAGTCAGTAAGAAGAGTCAGTCTTCTTGTCCTTAAGTCGGCATTGTGCCTTTTGTATATAATTCCGATGCAATTTCTGTGTTTCATCGTCAATAAGAAGGTCCAAGGGATACAGTAAACCTGGAGTGAAGCATCGGAATCTGTAACTACTGTCACAGTAATGGTTCAAAAGCATAGACAGTAAGAAGAGTCAGTCTTCTTGTACTCAATTCGGCATTGTGCCTTTAGTATTTAATTCCGATGCAATTTCTGTGTTTCATCGTCAATAACAAGTTCCAAGGGATACAGTAAAAATCAAGTGAAGCGTCGGAATCTATAACGGGTGTCACAGGAATGGTTCAAAACATAGTCAGTAGGAAGAGTCGGTCTTCTTGTACTTAAGTCGGCATTGTGCCTTTCGTATTTCATTACGATGCATTTTCTGTGTTTCATCGTCAATAAGAAGGTCCAAGGGATACAGTAAACCTGAAGTGAAGCATCGGAATTTATAACTAGTGTCACTGGAATGGTTCAAAACATAGTCAGTAAGGAGAGTCAGTCTTCTTGTACTTGAGTCGGTATTGTGCCTTTTGTATTTAATTCCGATGCAATTTCTGTGTTTCATCGTCAATAAGAAGGACCAAGGGATACAGTAAACCTGGAGTGAAGCATCGGAATCTATAACTAGTGTCACAGGGATGGTTCAAAACATAGACAGTCAGAAGAGTCTGTCTTCTTGTACTTAAGTCGGCATTGTGCCTTTTCTATTTAATTCCGGTGCAATTTCTGTGTTTCATCGTCAATAAGAGTGTCAGAGGGATACAGTAATCCTGAAGTGAAGCATTGGAATCGATAACTAGTGTCACAGGAATGGTTCAAAACATAGTCAGTACGAAGAGTCATTCTTGTTGTACTTAATTCTGCATTGTGCCTTTTGTATTTAATTCCGATGCAATTTCTGTGTTTCATCGTCAATAAGAAGGTCCAAGGGATACAGTAAACCTGAAGTGAAGCTTCGGAATCTATAGCTAGTGTCACAGGAACGGTTCGAAACATAGTCAGTTAGAAGAGTCAGTCTTCTAGTACTTAAGTCGGCATTGTGCCTTTTGTAATTAATTCCGATGCAATATCTGTGTTTCATCGTTTAATAAGAAGGTCCAAGGGATACAGTAAACCTGGAGTGACGCAACGGAATCTATAACTAGTGTCACAGGAATAGTTCAAAACAAAGTCAGTAAGAAGAGTCAGTCTTCTTGTACTTACGTCGACATTGTGCCTTTTCTATTTAATTCCGATGCAATTTCTGTGTTTCATGGTCAATAAGAAGGTCAGAGGGATACAATAAACCTGAAGTGAAGCATCGGAATCTATAACTAGTGTCACAGGAATGGTTCAAAACATAGTCAGTAAGATTAGTCAGTCTTATTGTACTTAAGTCATCATTGTGCATTTTCTATCTAATTCTGATGCAATTTCTGTGTTTCATCGTGAATATGAAGGTCCAACCGATACAGTAAACCTGGAGTGAAGCATCGGAATCGATAACTAGTGTCACAGGAATGGTTCAAATCATAGACTGTAAGAAGAGTCAGACTTCTTTTACTTAAGTCGGCATTGTGCCTTTTGTATTTAATTCCGATGCAATATCTGTGTTTCATCGTCAATAAGAAGGTCCAAGGGATACAGTAAACATGGAGTGAAGCATCGGAGTCTATCACTAGTGTCACAGGACTGGTTCAAAATTAGACAGTAGGAAGAGTCAGTCTTCTTGAACTTAATTCGGCTTTGTGCCTTTTGTATTTAATTCCGATGCAATTTCTGTGTTTCATCATCAATAAGAAGGTCCGAGGGATACAGTAAACTTGAAGTGAAGCATCGGAATCCATAACTAGTGTCACAGGAGTGGTTCAAAGCATAGTCAGTAAGAAGAGTTAGTCTTCTTGTACTTAAGTCGGCGTTGTGCCTTTTGTATTTAATTCCGATGCAATTTCTGTCTATCATCGTCAATAAGAAGGTCCAAGGGATACAGTAAACCTGGAGTGAAGCATCGGAATCTGTAACTAGTGTCACAGGAATGGTTCAAATCATAGACAGTAAGAAGAGTCGGTCTTCGTGTACTTCAGTCGGCATTTTGCATTTTGTATTTAATTCCGAAGGAATTTTTGTGTTTCATCGTCAATGAGAAGGTCCAAGGGATACAGTAAACCTGAAGTGAAGCATCGGGATCTATAACTAGTGTCTCAGGTATCGTTCAAAACATAGTCAGTGAGAAGAGTCAGTCTTCTTGTACTTAAGTCGGCATAGTGCCTTTTCTATTTAATTCCGATGCAATTTCTGTGTTTCATCGTCAATAAGAAGGTCCAAGGGATACAGTAAACCTGGAGTGAAGCATCGGAATCTAAAAATAGTGTCAATGGTATGGTTCAAAACATAGACAGTAAGAAGAGTCAGTCTTCTTGTACTTAAGTCGGCATTGTGCCTTTTGAATTTAATTCCGTTGCAATTTCTGTGTTTCATCGTGAATGAGAAGGTCAGAGGGATACAGTAAACCTGAAGTGAAGCATCGGAATCTATAGCTAGTATCACAGGAATGGTTCAAATCATAGCCAGTAAGAAGAGTCAGTCTTCTTGTACTTAATTCGGCATTGTGCCTTTCGTATTTAATTCCGATGCAATTTCTGTGTTTCATCGTCAATAAGAAGGTCCAAGGGATACAGTAAACCTGGAGTGAAGCATCGGAATCTGTAACTAGTGTCACAGTAATGGTTCAAAACATAGACAGTAAGAAGAGTCAGTCTTCTTGTACTTAATTCGGCATTGTGCCTTTCGTATTTAATTCCGATGCAATTTCTGTGTTTCATCGTCAATAAGAAGTTCCAAGGGATACAGTAAACATCAAGTGAAGCGTCGGAATCTATAACGGGTGTCACAGGAATGGTTCAAAACACAGTCAGTAGGAAGAGTCGGTCTTCTTGTACTTAAGTCGGCATTGTGCCTTTTGTAATTAATTCCGATCCATTTTCTGTGTTTCATCGTCAATAAGAAGGTCCAAGGGATACAGTAAACCTGAAGTGAAGCACCGGAATTTATAACTACTGTCACAGGAATGGTTCAAAACATAGTCAGTAAGGAGAGTCAGTCTTCTTGTACTTAAGTCGGCATTGTGCCTTTTGTATTTAATTCCGATGCAATTTCTGTGTTTCATCGTCAATAAGAAGGACCAAGGGATACAGTAATCCTGGAGTGAAGCATCGGAATCTATAACTAGTGTCACAGGGATGGTTCAAAACATAGACAGTCAGAAGAGTCAGTCTTCTTGTACTTAAGGCGGCATTGTGCCTTTTCTATTTAATTTTGGAGCAATTTCTGTGTTTCATCGTCAATAAGAATGTCAGAGGGATACAGTAATCCTGAAGTGAAGCATCGGAATCGATAACTAGTGTCACAGGAATGGTTCAAAACATAGTCAGTAAGAAGAGTCAGTCTTGTTGTACTTAAGTCGGCATTGTGCCTTTTCTATTTAATTCCGATGCAATTTCGGTGTTTCATCGTCAATAAGAATGTCAGAGGGATACAATAAACCTGAAGCGAAGCATCGGAATCTATAACTAGTGTCACAGAAATGGTTCAAACGAAGTCAGTAACAAGAGTTAGACTTCTTGTCCTTAAGTCGGCATTGTGCGTTTTGTATTTAATTCCGATGCAATTTCTGTGTTTCATCGTCAATAAGAAGGTCCAAGGGATACAGTAAACCTGGAGTGAAGCATCGGAATCTATAACTAGTGTCACAGGAATGTTTCAAATCATAGACAGTAAGAAGAGTCAGTCTTCTTGTACTTAATTCTGCTTTGTGCATTTTGTATTTAATACCGATGCAATTTCTGTGTTTCAACGTCAATAAGAAGGTCCAAGCGATACAGTAAACGTGAAGTAAAGCATCGGAGTTTATAACTAGTGTCACAGGAATGGTTCAAAACATAGTCAGTAAGGAGTGTCAGTCTTCTTGTACTTAAGTCGGCATTATGCCTTTTGTATTTAATTCCGATGCAATTTCTGTGTTTCATCGTCAATAAGAGGGACCAAGGGATACAGTAAACCTTTAGTGAAGCATCGGAATCTATAACTAGTGTCACAGGGATGACTCAAAACATAGTCAGTAAGAGGAGTCAGTCTTCTTGTACTTAAGTCGGCATTGTGCCTTTTGTATTTCATTCCGATGCAATTTCTGTGTTTCATCGTCAATAAGAAGGTCCAAGGGATACAGTAAACCCGGAGTGAAGCATCGGAATCTATAACTAGTGTCACAGGAATGTTTCAAATCATAGACAGTAAGAAGAGTCAGTCTTCTTGTACTTAATTCTGCTTTGTGCATTTTGTATTTAATTCCGATGCAATTTCTGTGTTTCAACGTCAATAAGAAGGTCCAAGCGATACAGTAAACCTGAAGTAAAGCATCGGAGTTTATAACTAGTGTCACCGGAATGGTTCAAAACATAGTCAGTAAGTAGTGTCAGTCTTCTTGTACTTAAGTCGGGATTGTGCCTTTTGTATTTAATTCCGATGCAATTTCTGTGTTTCATCTTCAATAAGAGGGACCAAGGGATACAGTAAACCTTTAGTGAAGCATCGGAATCTATAACTAGTGTCACAGGGATGGTTCAAAACATTGTCAGTAAGAAGAGTCAGTCTTCTTGTACTTAAGTCGGCATTGTGCCTTTGTATTTATTTCCGATGCAATTTCTGTGTTTCATCGTCAATAAGAATGTCCAAGGGAAACAGAAATCCTGAAGTGAAGCATCGGAATCTATAACTAGTGTCACAGGAATGGTTCAAACATAGTCAGGAAGGTGTGTCAGTCTTCTTGTACTTAAATCGGCATTGTGCCTTTTCTATTTAATTCCGATGCAATTTCTGTGTTTCATCGTCAATAAGAAGGTCTAAGGGATATAGTAAACCTGGAGTGAAGCATCGGAATCTATAACTAGTGTCACAGGAATGGTTCAAAACATAGACAGTAAGAAGAGTCAGTCTTCTTGTACTTACGTCGACATTGTGCCTATTCTATTTATTTCCGATGCAATTTCTGTGTTTCATCGTCAATAAGAAGGTCAGAGGGATACAATAAACCTGAAGTGAAGCATCGGAATCTATAACTAGTGTCACAGGAATGATTCAAAACATAGTCAGTAAGAAGAGTCAGTCTTCTTGTACTTAAGTCGGCATTGTGCCTTTTCATTTAATTCCGAAGCAATTTCTGTGTTTCATCGTCAATAAGAGGGTCTAAGGGATATAGTAAACCTGGAGTGAAGCATCGGAATCTATAACTTGTGTCACAGGAATGGTTCAATACATAGACAGTAAGAAGAGTTAGTCTTCTTGTCCTTAAGTCGGCATTGTGCCTTTTGTATTTAATTCCGATGCAATTTCTGTGTTTCATCGTCAATAAGAAGGTCCAAGGGATACAGTAAACCTGAAGTGAAGCTTCGGAATCTATAGCCAGTGTCACAGGAATGGTTCAAACATAGTCAGTTAGAAGAGTCAGTCTTCTTGTACTTAAGTCATCATTGTGCCTTTTGTAATTAATTCCGATGCAATTTCTGTGTTTCATCGTTTAATAAGAAGGTCCAAGGGATACAGTAAACCTGGAGTGACGCATCGGAATCTATAACTAGTGTCACAGGAATGGTTCAAAACTAAGTCAGTAAGAAGCGTCAGTCCTCTTGTCCTTAAGACGGCATTGTGCCTTTTGTATTTAATTCCGATGCAATTTCTGTGTTTCATCGTCAATAAGATTGTCCAAGGGATATAGTAAACCAGGAGTGAAGCATCGGAATCTATAACTAGTGTCACAGGAATGGTTCAAAACATAGACAGTAAGAAGAGTCAGTCTTCTTGTACTTACGGCGACATTGTGCCTTTTCTATTGAATTCCGATGCAATTTCTGTGTTTCATCGTCAATAAGTAGGTCAGAGGGATACAATAAACCTGTAGTGAAGCATCGGAATCTACAGCTAGTGTCACAGGAATGTTTAAAAACATAGTCAGTAAGAAGAGTCAGTCTTCTTGTCCTTAAATCGGCATTGTGGCTTTTGTATTTAATTCCGATGCAATTTCTGTGTTTCATCGTCAATAAGAAGGTCCAAGGGATACAGTAAACCTGAAGTGAAGCTTCGGAATCTATAGTCAGTGTCACAGGAATGGTTCAAACATAGTCAGTTAGACGAGTCAGTCTTCTTGTACTTAAGTCGGCATTGTGCCTTTTGTAATTAATTCCGATGCAATTTCTGTGTTTCATCGTTTAATAAGAAGGTCCAAGGGATACAGTAAACCTGGAGTGAAGCATCGGAATCTATAACTAGTGTCACACGAATGGTTCAAAACTTAGTCAGTAAGAGTAGTCATTCTTATTGTACTTAAGTCATCATTGTGCATTTTCTATTTAATTCTGTTGCAATTACTGTGTTTCATCGTCAATATGAAAGTCCAACCGATACAGTAAACCTGGAGTGAAGCATCGGAATCTATAACTATTGTCACAGGAATGGTTCAAATCATAGACAGTAAGAAGAGTCAGACTTCTTTTACTTAAGTCGGCATTGTGCCTTTTGTATTTAATTCCGATGCTATTTCTGTGTTTCATCGTCAATAAGAAGGTCCAAGGGATACAGTAAACCTGAAGTGAAGCATCGGAGTCTATGACTAGTGTCACAGGACTTGTTCAAAAATAGACAGTAAGAAGAGTCAGTCTTCTGGAACTTAATTCGGCATTGTGCGTTTTGTATTTAATTCCGATGCAATTTCTGTGTTTCATCATCAATAAGAAGGTCAGACGGATACAGTAAACCTGAAGTGAAGCATCGGAATCCATAACTAGTGTCACAGGAATGGTTCAAAACATAGTCAGTAAGAAGAGTTAGTCTCCTTGTACTTAAGTCGGCGTTGTGCCTTTTGTATTTAATTCCGATGCAATTTCTGTGTTTCATCGTCAATAAGAAGGTCCAAGGGATACAGTAAACATGGAGTGAAGCATCGGAATCTGTAACTAGTGTCACAGGAATGGTTCAAAACATAGTCAGTAAGAAGAGTTAGTCTTCTTGTACTTAAGTCGGCGTTGTGCCTTTTGTATTTAATTCCGATGCAATTTCTGTGTTTCATCGTCAATAAGAGGGACCAAGGGATACAGTAAACCTTTAGTGAAGCATCGGAATCTATAACTAGTGTCACAGGGATGGTTCAAAACATAGTCAGTAAGAAGAGTCAGTCTTCTTGTACTTAAGTCGGCATTGTGCCTTTGTATTTAATTACGATGCAATTTCTGTGTTTCATCGTCAATAAGAATGTCCAAGGGAAACAGAAATCCTGAAGTGAAGCATCTGAATCTATAACTAGTGTCACAGGAATGGTTCAAACATAGTCAGGAAGGTGTGTCAGTCTTCTTGTACTTAAATCGGCATTGTGCCTTTTCTATTTAATTCCGATGCAATTTCTGTGTTTCATCGTCAATAAGAAGGTCTAAGGGATATAGTAAACCTGGAGTGAAGCATCGGAATCTATAACTAGTGCCACAGGAATGGTTCAAAACATAGACAGTAAGAAGAGTCAGTCTTCTTGTACTTACGTCGACATTGTGCCTATTCTATTTATTTCCGATGCAATTTCTGTGTTTCATCGTCAATAAGAAGGTCAGAGGGATACCATAAACCTGAAGTGAAGCATCGGAATCTATAACTTGTGTCACAGGAATGGTTCAAAACAAAGTCAGTAAGAAGAGTCAGTCTTCTTGTCCTTAAGTCGGCATTGTGCCGTATGTATTTAATTCCGATGCAATTTCTGTGTTTCATCGTCAATAAGAAGGTCCAAGGGATACAGTAAACCTGAAGTGAAACTTCGGAATCTATAGCCAGTGTCACAGGAATGGTTCAAACATAGTCAGTTAGAAGAGTCAGTCTTCTTGTACTTAAGTCGGCATTGTGCCTTTTGTAATTAATTCCGATGCAATTTCTGTGTTTCATCGTTTAATAAGAAGGTCCAAGGGATACAGTAAACCTGGAGTGACGCATCGGAATCTATAACTAGTGTCACAGGAATGGTTCAAAACTAAGTTAGTAAGAAGAGTCAGTCCTCTTGTCCTTAAGACGGCATTGTGCCTTTTGTATTTAATTGCGATGCAATTTCTGTGTTTCATCGTCAATAAGATTGTCCAAGGGATATAGTAAACCAGGAGTGAAGCATCGGAATCTATAACTCGTGTCGTAGGAATGGTTCAAAATATAGACAGTAAGAAGAGTCAGTCTTCTTGTACTTACGTCGACATTGTGCCGTTTGTATTTAATTCCGATGCAATTTCTGTGTTTCATCGTCAATAAGTAGGTCAGAGGGATACAATAAACCTGTAGTGAAGCATCGGAATCTACAGCTAGTGTCACAGGAATGGTTAAAAACATGGTCAGTAAGAAGAGTCAGTCTTCTTGTCCTTAAGTCGGCATTGTGCCTTTTGTAATTAATTCCGATGCAATTTCTGTGTTTCATCGTCAATAAGAAGGTCCAAGGGATACAGTAAACCTGGAGTGAAGCATCGGAATCTATAACTAGTGTCACACGAATGGTTCAAAACTTAGTCAGTAAGAGTAGTCATTCTTATTGTACTTAAGTCATCATTGTGCATTTTCTATTTAATTCTGATGCAATTACTGTGTTTCATCGTCAATATGAAAGTCCAACCGATACAGTAAACCTGGAGTGAAGCATCGGAATCTATAACTATTGTCACAGGAATGGTTCAAATCATAGACAGTAAGAAGAGTCAGACTTCTTTTACTTAAGTCGGCATTGTGCCTTTTGTATTTAATTCCGATGCTATTTCTGTGTTTCATCGTCAATAAGAAGGTCCAAGGGATACAGTAAATCTGAAGTGAAGCATCGGAGTCTATGACTAGTGTCACAGGACTTGTTCAAAAATAGACAGTAATAAGAGTCAGTCTTCTTGAACTTAATTCGGCATTGTGCGTTTTGTATTTAATTCCGATGCAATTTCTGTGTTTCATCATCAATAAGAAGGTCAGACGGATACAGTAAACCTGAAGTGAAGCATCGGAATCCATAACTAGTGTCACAGGAATGGTTCAAAACATAGTCAGTAAGAAGAGTTAGTCTCCTTGTACTTAAGTCGGCGTTGTGCCTTTTGTATTTAATTCCGATGCAATTTCTGTGTTTCATCGTCAATAAGAAGGTCCAAGGGATACAGTAAACATGGAGTGAAGCATCGGAATCTGTAACTAGTGTCACAGGAATGGTTCAAAACATAGTCAGTAAGAAGAGTTAGTCTTCTTGTACTTAAGTCGGCGTTGTGCCTTTTGTATTTAATTCCGATGCAATTTCTGTGTTTCATCGTCAATAAGAGGGACCAAGGGATACAGTAAACCTTTAGTGAAGCATCGGAATCTATAACTAGTGTCACAGGGATGGTTCAAAACATAGTCAGTAAGAAGAGTCAGTCTTCTTGACCTTAAGTCGGCATTGTGCCTTTGTATTTAATTCCGATGCAATTTCTGTGTTTCATCGTCAATAAGAATGTCCAAGGGAAACAGAAATCCTGAAGTGAAGCATCGGAATCTATAACTAGTGTCACAGGAATGGTTCAAACATAGTCAGGAAGGTGTGTCAGTCTTCTTGTACTTAAATCGGCATTGTGCCTTTTCTATTTAATTCCGATGCAATTTCTGTGTTTCATCGTCAATAAGAAGGTCTAAGGGATATAGTAAACCTGGAGTGAAGCATCGGAATCTATAACTAGTGCCACAGGAATGGTTCAAAACATAGACAGTAAGAAGAGTCAGTCTTCTTGTACTTACGTCGACATTGTGCCTATTCTATTTATTTCCGATGCAATTTCTGTGTTTCATCGTCAATAAGAAGGTCAGAGGGATACCATAAACCTGAAGTGAAGCATCGGAATCTATAACTTGTGTCACAGGAATGGTTCAAAACAAAGTCAGTAAGAAGAGTCAGTCTTCTTGTCCTTAAGTCGGCATTGTGCCTTATGTATTTAATTCCGATGCAATTTCTGTGTTTCATCGTCAATAAGAAGGTCCAAGGGATACAGTAAACCTGAAGTGAAGCTTCGGAATCTATAGCCAGTGTCACAGGAATGGTTCAAACATAGTCAGTTAGAAGAGTCAGTCTTCTTGTACTTAAGTCGGCATTGTGCCTTTTGTAATTAATTCCGATGCAATTTCTGTGTTTCATCGTTTAATAAGAAGGTCCAAGGGATACAGTAAACCTGGAGTGACGCATCGGAATCTATAACTAGTGTCACAGGAATGGTTCAAAACTAAGTCAGTAAGAAGAGTCAGTCCTCTTGTCCTTAAGACGGCATTGTGCCTTTTGTATTTAATTCCGATGCAATTTCTGTGTTTCATCGTCAATAAGATTGTCCAAGGGATATAGTAAACCAGGAGTGAAGCATCGGAATCTATAACTAGTGTCACAGGAATGGTTCAAAGCATAGACAGTAAGAAGAGTCAGTCTTCTTGTACTTACGTCGACATTGTGCAGTTTCTATTTAATTCCGATGCAATTTCTGTGTTTCATCGTCAATAAGTAGGTCAGAGGGATACAATAAACCTGTAGTGAAGCATCGGAATCTACAGCTAGTGTCACAGGAATGGTTCAAAACATAGTCAGTAAGAAGAGTCAGTCTTCTTGTCCTTAAGTCGGCATTGTGCCTTTTGTATTTAATTCCGATGCTATTTCAGTGTTTCATCGTCAATAGGAAGGTCCAAGGGATACAGTAAACCTGAAGTGAAGCATCGGAGTCTATCACTAGTGTCACAGGACTGGTTCAAAACATAGACAGTAAGAAGAGTCGGTCTTCTTGTACTTAATTCGGCATTGTGCCTTTTGTATTTAATTCCGATGCAATTTCTGTGTTTCATCATCAATAAGAAGGTCAGACGGATACAGTAAACCTGAAGTGAAGCATCGGAATCCATAACTAGTGTCACAGGAATGGTTCAAAACATAGTCAGTAAGAAGAGTTAGTCTCCTTGTACTTAAGTCGGCGTTGTGCCTTTTGTATTTAATTCCGATGCAATTTCTGTGTTTCATCGTCAATAAGAAGGTCCAAGGGATACAGTAAACCTGGAGTGAAGCATCGGAATTTGTAACTAGTGTCACAGTAATGGTTCAAAACATAGACAGTAAGAAGAGTCGGTCTTCTTGTACTTAATTCGGCATTGTGCCTTTAGTATTTAATTCCGATGCAATTTCTGTGTTTCATCGTCAATAAGAAGTTCCAAGGGATACAGTAAACATCAAGCGAAGCGTCGGAATCTATTACGGGTGTCACAGGAATGGTTCAAAACATAGTCAGTGGGAAGAGTCGGTCTTCTTGTACTTAAGTCGGCGTTGTGCCTTTTGTATTTAATTCCGATGCATTTTCTGTGTTTCATCGTCAATAAGAAGTCCAAGGGATACAGTAAACCTGAAGTGAAGCATCGGAATTTATAACTAGTGTCACAGGAATGGTTCAAAACATAGTCAGTAAGGAGAGTCAGTCTTCTTGTACTTAAGTCGGCATTGTGCCTTTTGTATTTAATTCCGATGCAATTTCTGTGTTTCATCGTCAATAAGAAGGTCTAAGGGATATAGTAAACCTGGAGTGAAGCATCGGAATCTATAACTAGTGTCACAGGAATGGTTCAAAACTAAGTCAGTAAGAAGAGTCAGTCCTCTTGTCCTTAAGACGGCATTGTGCTTTTTGTATTTAATTCCGATGCAATTTCTGTGTTTCATCGTCAATAAGATTGTCCAAAAGATATAGTAAACCAGGAGTGAAGCATCGGAATCTATAACTAGTGTCACAGGAATGGTTCAAAACATAGACAGTAAGAAGAGTCAGTCTTCTTGTACTTACGTCGACATTGTGCCTTTTCTATTTAATTCCGATGCAATTTCTGTGTTTCATCGTCAATAAGTAGGTCAGAGGGATACAATAAACCTGTAGTGAAGAATCGGAATCTACAGCTAGTGTCACAGGAATGGTTCAAAACATAGTCAGTAAGAAGAGTCAGTCTTCTTGTCCTTAAGTCGGCATTGTGACTTTTGTAATTAATTCCGATGCAGTTTCTGTGTTTCATCGTCAATAAGAAGGTCCAAGGGATCCAGTAAACCTGGAGTGAAGCATCGGAATCTATAACTAGTGTCACACGAATGGTTCAAAACTTAGTCAGTAAGAGAAGTCATTCTTATTGTACTTAAGTCATCATTGTGCATTTTCTATTTAATTCAGATGCAATTACTGTGTTTCATCGTCAATATGAAATTCCAACCGATACAGTAAACCTGGAGTGAAGCATCGGAATCTATAACTATTGTCACAGGAATGGTTCAAATCATAGACAGTAAGAAGAGTCAGACTTCTTTTACTTAAGTCGGCATTGTGCCTTTTGTATTTAATTCCGATGCTATTTCTGTGTTTCATCGTCAATAAGAAGGTCCAAGGGATACAGTAAACCTGAAGTGAAGCATCGGAGTCTATCACTAGTGTCACAGGACTGGTTCAAAAATAGACAGTAAGAAGAGTCAGTCTTCTTGAACTTAATTCGGCATTGTGCCTTTTGTATTTAATTCCGATGCAATTTCTGTGTTTCATCATCAATAAGAAGGTCAGACGGATACAGTAAACCTGAAGTGAAGCATCGGAATCCATAACTAGTGTCACAGGAATGGTTCAAAACATAGTCAGTAAGAAGAGTTAGTCTTCTTGTACTTAAGTCGGCGTTGTGCCTTTTGTATTTAATTCCGATACAATTTCTGTGTTTCATCGTCAATAAGAAGGTCCAAGGGATACAGTAAACATGGAGTGAAGCATCGGAATCTGTAACTAGTGTCACAGGAATGGTTCAAAACATAGGCAGTAAGAAGAGTTAGTCTTCTTGTACTTAAGTCGGCGTTGTGCCTTTTGTATTTAATTCCGATGCAATTTCTGTGTTTCATCGTCAATAAGAAGGTCAGAGGGATACAGTGAACCTGAAGTGAAGCATCAGAATCTATAGCTATTGTCACAGGAATGGTTCAAAACATAGTCAGTAAGAAGAGTCAGACTTCTTGTCCTTAAGTCGGCGTTGTGCCATTTGTATTTAATTCCGATGCAATTTCTGTGTTTCATCGTCAATATGAAGGTCCAAGGGATACAGTAAACCTGGAGTGAAGCATCGGAATCTATAAATAGTGTCAATGGTATGGTTCAAAACATAGACAGTAAGAAGAGTCGACCTTCTTGTACTTTAGTCGGCATTGTGCCTTTTGTATTTAATTCCGATGCAATATCTGTGTTTCATCGTCAATAAGAAGGTCAGAGGGATACAGTGAACCTGAAGTGAAGCATCAGAATCTATAGCCAGTGTCACAGTAATGGTTCAAAACATAGACAGTAAGAAGAGTCAGTCTTCTTGTACTTAATTCGGCATTGTGCCTTTAGTATTTAATTCCGATGCAATTTCTGTGTTTCATCGACAATAAGAAGTTCCAAGGGATACAGTAAACATCAAGTGAAGCGTCGGAATCTATTACGGGTGTCACAGGAATGGTTCAAAACATAGTCAGTAAGAAGAGTCAGTCTTGTTGTACTTAAGTCGGCATTGTGCCTTTTCTATTTAATTCCGATGCAATTTCTGTGTTTCATCGTCAATAACAATGTCAGAGGGATACAATAAACCTGAAGCGAAGCATCGGAATCTATAACTAGTGTCACAGAAATAGTTCAAAACAAAGTCAGTAACAAGAGTCAGTCTTCTTGTCCTTAAGTCGGCATTGTGCCTTTTGTATTTAATTCTGATGCAATTTCTGTGTTTCATCGTCAATAAGAAGGTCCAAGGGATACAGTAAACATGGAGTGAAGCATCGGAATCTATAACTAGTGTCACAGGAATGTTTCAAATCATAGACAGTAAGAAGAGTCAGTCTTCTTGTACTTAATTCTGCTTTGTGCATTTTGAATTTAATTCCGATGCAATTTCTGTGTTTCAACGTCAATAAGAAGGTCCAAGCGATGCAGTAAACCTGAAGTAGAGCATCGGAGTTTATAACTAGTGTCACAGGAATGGTTCAAAACATAGTCAGTAAGGAGTGTCAGTCTTCTTGTACTTAAGTCGGCATTGTGCCTTTTGTATTTAATTCCGATGCAATTTCTGTGTTTCATCGTCAATAAGAAGGGCCAAGGGATACAGTAAACCTTTAGTGAAGCATCGGAATCTATAACTAGTGTCACAGGGATAAGTGAAAACATTGTCAGTAAGAAGAGTCAGTCTTCTTGTACTTCAGTCGGCATTGTGCCTTTGTATGTAATTCCGATGCAATTTCTGTGTTTCATCGCCAATAAGAATGTCCAAGGGATACAGTAAACCTGGAGTGAAGCATCGGAATCTATAACTAGTGTCAATGGAATGGTTCAAAACATAGTCAGTAAGAAGAGTCAGTCTTCTTGTACTTAAGTAGGCATTGTGCCATTTCTATTTAATTCCGATGCAATTTCTGTGTTTCATCGTCAATAAGAAGGCCCAAGGGATATAGTAAACCTGGAGTGAACCATCGGAATCTATAACTAGTGTCACAGGAATGGTTCGAAACATAGACAGTAAGAAGAGTCAGTCTTCTTGTACTTACGTCGACATTGTGCCTATTCTATTTATTTCCGATGCAATTTCTGTGTTTCATCGTCAATAAGAAGGTCAGAGGGATACAATAAACCTGAAGTGAAGCATCGGAATCTATAACTAGTGTCACAGGAATGGTTCAAACAAAGTCAGTAAGAAGAGTCAGTCTCCTTGTCCTTAAGTCGGCATTGTGCCTTTTGTTTTTAATTCCGATGCAATTTCTGTGTTTCATCGTCAATAAGAAGGTCCAAGGGATACAGTAAACCTGGAGTGAAGCATCGGAATATATAACTAGTGTCACAGGAATGTTTCAAATCATAGACAGTAAGAAGAGTCAGTCTTCTTGTACTTAATTCTGCTTTGTGCATTTTGTATTTAATTCCGATGCAATTTCTGTGTTTCAACGTCAATAAGAAGGTCCAAGCGATACAATAAACCTGAAGTAAAGCATCGGAGTTTATAACTAGTGTCACAGGAATGGTTCAAAACATAGTCAGTAAGGAGTGTCAGTCTTCTTGTACTTAAGTCGGCATTGTGCCTTTTGTTTTTAATTCCGATGCAATTTCTGTGTTTCATCGTCAATAAGAGGGACCAAGGGATACAGTAAACCTTTAGTGAAGCATCGGAATCTATAACTAGTGTCACAGGGATGGTTCAAAACATAGTCAGTAAGAAGAGTCAGTCTTCTTGTACTTAAGTCGGCATTGTGCCTTTGTATTTAATTCCGATGCAATTTCTGTGTTTCATCATCAATAAGAATGTCCAAGGGAAACAGAAATCCTGAAGTGAAACATCGGAATCTATAACTAGTGTCACAGGAATGGTTCAAACATAGTCAGGAAGGTGTGTCAGTCGTCTTGTACTTAAATCGGCATTGTGCCTTTGCTATTTAATTCCGATGCAATTTCTGTGTTTCATCGTCAATAAGACGGTCCAAGGGATATAGTAAACCTGGAGTGAAGCATCGCAATCTATAACTAGTGTCACAGGAATGGTTCAAAACATAGACAGTAAGAAGAGTCAGTCTTCTTGTACTTACGTCGACATTGTGCCTATTCTATTTATTTCCGATGCAATTTCTGTGTTTCATCGTCAATAAGAAGGTCAGAGGGATACAATAAACCTGAAGTGAAGCATCGGAATCTATAACTAGTGTCACAGGAATGGTTCAAAACAAAGTCAGTAAGAAGAGTCAGTCTTCTTGTCCTTAAATCGGCATTGTGCCTTTTGTATTTAATTCCGATGCAATTTCTGTGTTTCATCGTCAATAAGAAGGTCCAAGGGATACAGTAAACCTGAAGTGAAGCTTCGGAATCTATAGCCAGTGTCACAGGAATGGTTCAAACATAGTCAGTTAGAAGAGTCAGTCTTCTTGTACTTAAGTAGGCATTGTGCTTTTTGTAATTAATTCCGATGCAATTTCTGTGTTTCATCGTTTAATAAGAAGGTCCAAGGGATACAGTAAACCTGGAGTGACGCATCGGAATCTATAACTAGTGTCACAGGAATGGTTCAAACTAAGTCAGTAAGAAGAGTCTGTCCTCTTGTCCTTAAGACGGCATTGTGCCTTTTGTATTTAATTCCGATGCAATTTCAGTGTTTCATCGTCAATAAGAATGTCCAAGGGATATAGTAAACCTGGAGTGAAGCATCGGAATCTATAACTAGTGTCACAGGAATGGTTCAAAACATAGACAGTAAGAAGAGTCAGTCTTCTTGTACTTACGTCGACATTGTGCCTTTTCTATTTAATTGCGATGCAATTTCTGTGTTTCATCGTCAATAAGAAGGTCAGAGGGATACAATAAACCTGTAGTGAAGCATCGGAATCTACAGCTAGTGTCACAGGAATGGTTCAAAACATAGTCAGTAAGAAGAGTCAGTCTTCTTGTCCTTAAGTCGGCATTGTGCCTTTTGTAATTAATTCCGATGCAATTTCTGTGTTTCATCGTCAATAAGAAGGTCCAAGGGATACAGTAAACCTGGAGTGAAGCATCGGAATCTATAACTAGTGTCACACGAATGGTTCAAACTTTGTCAGTAAGAGTAGTCATTCTTATTGTACTTAAGTCATCATTGTGCATTTTCTATTTAATTCTGATGCAATTACTGTGTTTCATCGTCAATATGAAAGTCCAACCCATACAGTAAACCTGGAGTGAAGCATCGGAATCTATAACTATTGTCACAGGAATGGTTCAAATCATAGACAGTAAGAAGAGTCAGACTTCTTTTACTTAAGTCGGCGTTGTGCATTTTGTATTTAATTCCGATGCAATATCTGTGTTTCATCGTCAATAAGAAGGTCCAAGGGATACAGTAAACCTGGAGTGAAGCATCGGAATCTATAAATAGTGTCAATGGTATGGTTCAAAACATAGACAGTAAGAAGAGTCAGTCTTCTTGTACTTAAGTCGGCATTGTGCCTTTTGTATTTAATTCCGATGCAATTTCTGTGTTTCATCGTCAATAAGAAGGTCAGAGAGATACAGTAAAATTGAAGTGAAGCATCAGAATCTATAGCTAGTGTCACAGGAATGGTTCAAATCCTAGTCAGTAAGAAGAGTCAGTCTTCTTGTCCTTAAGTCGGCATTGTGCCTTTTGTATATAATTCCGATGCAATTTCTGTGTTTCATAGTCAATAAGAAGGTCCAAGGGATACAGTAAACCTGGAGTGAAGCATCGGAATCTGTAACTAGTGTCACAGGAATGGTTCAAAACATAGACAGTAAGAAGAGTCAGTCTTCTTGTACTTAATTCGGCATTGTGCCTTTAGTATTTAATTCCGATGCAATTTCTGTATTTCATCGTCAATAAGAAGTTCCAAGGGATACAGTAAACATCAAGTGATGCGTCGGAATCTATTACGGGTGTCACAGGAATGGTTCAAAACATAGTCAGTGGGAAGAGTCGGTCTTCTTGTACTTAAGTCGGCGTTGTGCCTTTTGTATTTAATTCCGATGCATTTTCTGTGTTTCATCGTCAACAAGAAGGTCCAAGGGATACAGTAAACCTGAAGTGAAGCATCGGAATTTATAACTAGTGTCACAGGAATGGTTCAAAACATAGTCAGTAAGGAGAGTCAGTCTTCTTGTCCTTAAGTCGGCATTGTGACTTTTGTAATTAATTCCGATGCAGTTTCTGTGTTTCATCGTCAATAAGAAGGTCCAAGGGATCCAGTAAACCTGGAGTGAAGCATCGGAATCTATAACTAGTGTCACACGAATGGTTCAAAACTTAGTCAGTAAGAGTAGTCATTCTTATTGTACTTAAGTCATCATTGTGCGTTTTCTATTTAATTCTGATGCAATTACTGTGTTTCATCGTCAATATGAAAGTCCAACCGATACAGTAAACCTGGAGTGAAGCATCGGAATCTATAACTATTGTCACAGGAATGGTTCAAATCATAGACAGTAAGAAGAGTCAGACTTCTTTTACTTAAGTCGGCATTGTGCCTTTTGTATTTAATTCCGATGCTATTTCTGTGTTTCATCGTCAATAAGAAGGTCCAAGGGATACAGTAAACCTGAAGTGAAGCATCGGAGTCTATCACTAGTGTCACAGGACTGGTTCAAAAATAGACAGTAAGAAGAGTCAGTCTTCTTGAACTTAATTCGGCATTGTGCCTTTTGTATTTAATTCCGATGCAATTTCTGTGTTTCATCATCAATAAGAAGGTCAGACGGATACAGTAAACCTGAAGTGAAGCATCGGAATCCATAACTAGTGTCACAGGAATGGTTCAAAACATAGTCAGTAAGGAGAGTCAGTCTTCTTGTACTTAAGGCGGCATTGTGCCTTTCCTATTTAATTCCGGAGCAATTTCTGTGTTTCATAGTCAATACGAATGTCAGAGGGATACAGTAATCCTGAAGTGAAGCATCGGAATCGATAACTAGTGTCACAGGAATGGTTCAAAACATAGTCAGTAAGAAGAGTCAGTCTTGTTTTACTTAAGTCGGCATTGTGCCTTTTCTATTTAATTCCGATGCAATTTCTGTGTTTCATCGTCAATAACAATGTCAGAGGGATACAATAAACCTGAAGCGAAGCATCGGAATCTATAACTAGTGTCACAGAAATGGTTCAAAACAAAGTCAGTAACAAGAGTCAGTCTTCTTGTCCTTAAGTCGGCATTGTGCCTTTTGTATTTAATTCCGATGCAATTTCTGTGTTTCATCGTCAATAAGAAGGTCCAAGGGATTCAGTAAACCTGGAGTGAAGCATCGGAATCTATAACTAGTGTCACAGAAATGTTTCATATCATAGACAGTAAGAAGAGTCAGTCTTCTTGTACTTAATTCTGCTTTGTGCATTTTGTATTTAATTCCGATGCAATTTCTGTGTTTCAACGTCAATAAGAAGGCCCAAGCGATACAGTAAACCTGAAGTAAAGCATCGGAGTTTATAACTAGTGTCACAGGAATGGTTCAAAACATAGTCAGTAAGGAGTGTCAGTCTTCTTGTACTTAAGTCGGCATTGTGCCTTTTGTATTTAATTCCGATGCAATTTCTGTGTTTCATCGTCAATAAGAAGGACCAAGGGATACAGTAAACCTTTAGTGAAGCATCGGAATCTATAACTAGTGTCACAGGGATGGTTCAAAACATAGTCAGTAAGAAGAGTCAGTCTTCTTGTACTTAAGTCGGCATTGTGCATTTTCTATTTAATTCCGATGCAATTTCTGTGTTTCATCGTCAATAAGAAGGTCCAAGGGATACAGTAAACCTGGAGTGAAGCATCAGAATCTATAACTAGTGTCAATGGAATGGTTCAAAACATAGTCAGTAAGAAGAGTCAGTCTGCTTGTACTTAAGTAGGCATTATGCCTTTTCTATTTAATTCCGATGCAATTTCTGTGTTTCATCGTCAATAAGAAGGTCCAAGGGATATAGTAAACCTGGAGTGAAGCATCGGAATCTATAACTAGTGTCACAGGAATGGTTCAAAACATAGACAGTAAGAAGAGTCAGTCTTCTTGTACTTACGTCGACATTGTGCCTTTTCTATTTAATTCCGATGCAACTTCTGTGTTTCATCGTTAATAAGAAGGTCAGAGGGATACAATAAACCTGTAGTGAAGCATCGGAATCTATAGCTAGTGTCACAGGAATGGTTCAAATCATAGTCAGTAAGAAAAGTCAGTCTTCTTGTCCTTAGGTCGACATTGTGCCTTTTGTATTTAATTCCGATGCAATTTCTGTGTTTCATCATCAATAAGAAGGTCAGAGGGATACAGTAAACCTGAAGTGAAGCATCGGAATCCATAACTAGTGTCACAGGAACGGTTCAAAACATAGTCAGTAGGAAGAGTTAGTCTTCTTGTACTGAAGTCGGCGTTGTGCCTTTTGTATTTAATTCCGATGCAATTTCTGTGTTTCATCGTCAATAAGAGGGTCCAAGGGATACAGTAAACCTGGAATGAAGCATCGGAATCTGTAACTAGTGTCACAGGAATGGTTCAAATCATACACAGTAAGAAGAGTCGGTCTTCGTGTACTTCAGTCGGCATTTTGCCTTTTGTTTCTAATTCCGATGCAATTTTTGTGTTTCATCGTCAATTAGAAGGTCCAAGGGATACAGTAAACCTGAAGTGAAGCATCGGAATCCATAACTAGTGTCACAGGAATGGTTCAAAACATAGTCAGTAAGAAGAGTTAGTCTTCTTGTACTTAAGTCGGCGTTGTGCCATTTGTATTTAATTCCGATGCATTTTCTGTGTTTCATCGTCACTAAGAACGTCCAAGGGATACAGTAAACCTGGAGTGATGCATCGGAATTTATAACTAGTGTCACAGGAATGGTTCAAAACATATTCAGTAAGGAGAGTCAGTCTTCCTGTACTTAAGTTGGCTTTGTGCCTTTTGTATTTAATTCCGATGCAATTTCTGTGTTTCATCGTCAATAAGAAGGACCAAGGGATACGGTAGACCTGGAGTGAAGCATCGGAATCTATATCTCGTGTCACAGGAATGGTACAAAGCAAAGTCAGTAAGAAGAGACAGTCTACTTGTCCATAAGTCGGCATTGTGCCGTTTGTAATTAATTCCGATGCAATATCTGTGTTTCGTGGTCAATAAGAAGGTCCAAGGTATAGAGTAAACATGAGGTGAAGCATCGTAATCTATAGCTAGTGTCACAGGAATGGTTCAAAACATAGTCAGTATGAAGAGTCAGTCTTCTTGTCCTTAAGTCGGCATTGTCCCTTTTGTATTTAATTCCGATGCAATTTCTGTGTTTCATCGTCAATAAGAAGTTCCAAGGGATACAGTAAACCTGGAGTGAAGCAACGGAATCTGTAACTAGTGTCATAGGAATGGTTCAAATCATAGACAGTAAGAAGAGTCAGTCTTCTTGTACTTAATTCTGCATTGTGCCTTTTGTATTTAATTCCGATGCATTTTCTGTGTTTCATCGTCAATAAGAAGGTCCAAGGGATACAGTAAACCTGAAGTGAAGCATCGGAATTTATAACTAGTGTCGCAGGGATGGTTCGGAACATTGACCGTAAGAAGAGTCGGTCTTCTTGTACTTAAGTCGGCATTGTGCCTTTTCTATTTATATTCCGATGCAATTTCTGTGTTTCATCGTCAATAAGAAGGTCCCAGGGATACAGTAAACCTGGAGTGTAGCATCGGAACCTACAACTAGTGTCACAGGAATGGTTCAAAACATAGACAGTAAGAAGAGTCAGTCTTCGTGTACTTAAGTCGGCATTTTGCCTTTTGTATTTAATTCCAATGCAATTTCTGTGTTTCATCGTCAATAGGAAGGTCCAAGGTATACAGTAAACCTGAGGTGAAGCATCAGAATCTATAACTAGTGTCACAGGAATGGTTCAAACATAGTCAGTAAGAGGAGTCAGTCTCCTTGTACTTAAGTCGGCATTGTACCTTTTCACTTTAATTCCGATGCAATTTCTGTGTTTCATCGTCAATAAGAAGTTCCAAGGGATACAGTAAACCTAGAGTGAAGCATCGGAATCTATAACTAGTGACACAGGGATGGTTCAAAGCATAGACAGTAAGAAGAGTCAGTCTTCTTGTACTTAAGTCGGCATTGTGCCTTTTGTATTAAACTCCGATGCAATTTCTGTGTTTCATCGTCAATAAGAAGGTCTAAGCGATACAGTAACCCTGAAGTGAAGCATCGGAATTTATAACTAGTGTCACAGGAATGGTTCAAACATAGTCAGGAAGTTGTGTCAGTCTCCTTGTACTTAAATCGGCATTGTGCCTTTTGTATTTAATTCCGATGCAATTTCTGTGTTTCATCGTCAATAAGAAGGTCCAAGGGATACTGTAAACCCGGAGTGAAGCATCGGAATCTATAACTACTGTCACAGGAATGGTTCAATACATAGACAGTATGAAGAGTCAGTCTCCTTGTACTTACGTCGACATTGTGCCCTTTCTATTTAATTCCGATGCAATTTCTGTGTTTCATCGTCAATAAGAAGGTCAGAGGTAAACAATAAACCTGAAGTGAAGCATCGGAATCTATAACTAGTGTCACAGGAATGGTTCAAAGCAAAGTCAGTAAGAAGAGTCAGTCTTCTAGTACTTAAGTCGGCATTGCGCATTTTGTAATTAATTCCGATGCAATTTCTATGTTTCATCGTCAATAAGAAGGTCCAAGGGATACAGTAAACCTGGAGTGTAGCATCGGAATCTATAACTAGTGTCACAGGAATGGTTCAAAACATAGACAGTAAGAAGAGTCAGTCTTCGTGTACTTAAGTCGGCATTTTGCCTTTTGTATTTAATTCCGATGCAAATTCTGTGTTTCGTCGTCAATAAGAAGGTCCAAGGTATACAGTAAACCTGAGGTGAAGCATCGGAATCTATAGCTAGTGTCACAGGAATGGTTCAAACATAGTCAGTAAGAAGAGTCAGTCTTCTTGTCCTTAAGTCGGCATTGTGCCGTTTGTATTTAATTCCGATGCAATTTCAGTGTTTCATCGTCAATAAGAAGTTCCAAGGGATACAGTAAACCTGGAGTGAAGCAACGGAATCTATAACTAGTGTCACAGGAATGGTTCAAATCATAGACAGTAAGAACAGTCGGTCTTCTTGTACTTAATTCTGCATTGTGCCTTTTGTATTTAATTCCGATGCAATTTCTGTGTTTCATCGTCAATAAGAAGGTCCAAGGGATACAGTAAACCTGAAGTGAAGCATCGGAATGTATAACTAGTGTCACAGGAATGGTTCAAAACATAGTCAGTAAGGAGAGTCAGTCTTTTTGTACTTAAGTCGGCATTGTGCCTTTTCTATTTAATTCCGATGCAATTTCTGTGTTTCATCGTCAATAAGAAGGACCAAGGGATACAGTAAACCTGGAGTGATGCATCGCAATCTATAACTAGTGCCACAGGGATGGTTCAGAACATAGACCGTAAGAAGAGTCAGTCTTCTTGTACTTAAGTCGGCATTGTGCCTTTTCTATTTATATTCCGATGCAATTTCTGTGTTTCATCGTCAATAAGAAGATCAGAGGGATACAGTAATCCTGAAGTGAAGCATCGGAATCCATAACTAATGTCACAGGAATGGTTCAAAACATAGGCAGTAAGAAGAGTCAGTCTTGTTGTACTTAAGTCGGCATTGTGCCTTTTCTATTTAATTCCGATGCAATTTCTGTGTTTCATCGTCAATAAGAATGTCAGAGGGATACAATAAACATGAAGCGAAGCATCGGAATCTATAAGTAGTGTCACAGAAATGGTTCAAAACAAAGTCAGTCAGAAGAGTCAGTCTTCTTGTCCTTAAGTCGGCATTGTGCCTTTTGTATTTAATTCCTAAGCAATTTCTGTGTTTCATCGTCAATAAGAAGGTTCAAGGGATACAGTAAACCTGGAGTGAAGCATTGGAATCTATAACTACTGTCACAGGAATGTTTCAAAACATAGACAGTAAGAAGAGTCTGTCTTGTTGTACTTAATTCTGCTTCGTGCATTTTGTATTTAATTCCGATGCAATATCTGTGTTTCATCGTCAATAAGAAGGTCCAAGCGATACAGTAAACCTGAAGTGAAGCATCGGAATTTATAACTAGTGTCACAGGAATGGTTCAAAACATAGTCAGGAAGGTGTGTCAGTCTTCTTGTACTTAAATCGGCACTGTGCATTTTGTATTTAATTCCGATGCAATTTCTGTGTTTCATCGTCAATAAGAAGGACCAAGGGATACAGTAAACCTGGAGTGAAACATCGGAATCTATAACTAGTGTCACAGGAATGGTTCATACCATAGACAGTAAGAAGAGTCAGTCTTCTTGTACTTACGTCGACACTGTGCCTTTTCTATTTAATTCCGATGCAATTTCTGTGTTTCGTCGTCAATAAGATGGTCCAAGGTATACTGTAAAAATGAGGTGAAGCATCGGAATCTATTGCTAGTGTCACAGGAATGGTTCAAAACATAGTCAGTAAGAAGAGTCAGTCGTCTTGTCCTGAAGTCGGCATTGTGCCTTTTGTATTTAATTCCGATGCAATTTCTGTGTTTCATCGACAATAAGAAGTTCCAAGGGATACAGTAAACCTGGAGTGAAGAAACGGAATCTATAACTAGTGTCACAGGAATGGTTAAAAACATAGACAGTAAGAAGAGTCAGTCTTCTTGTACTTAATTCTGCATTGTGCCTTTTGTATATAATTCCGATGCAATTTCTGTGTTTCATCGTCAATAAGAAGGTCCAAGGGATACAGTAAACCTGGAGTGAAGCATCGGAATCTATAACTGGTGTCACAGGGATGGTTCAGAACATAGACCGTAAGAAGAGTCAGTCTTCTTGTCCTTAAGTCCGCATTGTGCCTTTTGTATTTAATTCCGATGCAATTTCTGTGTTTCATCGTCAATAAGAAGGTCCAAGGGATACAGTAAACCTGAAGTGAAGCTTCGGAATCTATAGCTAGTGTCACAGGAATGGTTCAGACATAGTCAGTAAGAAGAGTCAGTCTTCTTGTCCTTAAGTCGGCATTGTGCCATTTGTAATTAATTCCGATGCAATTTCTGTGTTTCATCGTCAATAAGAAGGTCCAAGGGATACAGTAAACCTGGAGTGAAGCATCGGATTCTATAACTAGTGTCACAGGAATGGTTCAAATCTTAGTCAGTAAGAAAAGTCAGTCTTATTGTACTTAAGTCATCATTGTGCATTTTCTATTTTATTCTGATGCAATTTCTGTGTTTCATCGTCAATACGAAAGTCCAACCGATACAGTAAACCTGGAGTGAAGCATCGGAATCTATAACTATTGTCACAGGAATGGTTCAAATCATGGACAGTAAGAAGAGTCAGACTTCTTTTACTTAAGTCGGCATTGTGCCTTTTGTGTTTAATTCCGATGCTATTTCTGTGTTTCATCGTCAATAAGAAGGTCCCAGGGATACAGTAAACCTGGAGTGAAGCATCGGAGTCTATCACTAGTGTCACAGGACTGGTTCAAAAATAGAAAAAAAGAAGAGTCAGTCTTCTTGAACTTAATTCGGCATTGTGCCTTTTGTATTTAATTCCGATGCAATTTCTGTGTTTCATCGTCAATAAGAACGTCCAAGGGATACAGTAAACCTGGAGTGAAGCATCGGAATCTACAACTAGTGTCACAGGAATGTTTCAAAACATAGACAGTAAGAAGAGTCAGTCTCCTTGTACTTAATTCTACTTTGTGCATTTTGTATTTAATTCCGATGCAATTTCTGTGTTTCATCGTCAATAAGAAGGTCCAAGCGATACAGTAAACCTGAATTGAAGCATCGGAATTTATAACTAGTGTCACAGGAATGGTTCAAATCATAGTCAGGAAGGTGTGTCAGTCTTCTTGTACTTAAGTCGGCATTGTGCCTTTTGTATTTAATTCTGATGCTATTTCGGTGTTTCATCGTCAGTAAGAAGGACCAAGGGATACAGTAAACCTGGAGTGAAACATCGGAATCTATACCAAGTGTCACAGGGATGGTTCAAAACATAGACAGTAAGAAGAGTCAGACTTCTTGTACTTAAGTCGGCATTGTGCCTTTTCTATTTAATTCCGATGCAATTTCTGTGTTTCAATGTCAATAAGAAGGTCAGAGGGATACAGTAATCCTGAAGTGAAGAATCGGAATCTATAACTAGTGTCACAGGAATAGTTCAAAACATAGTCAATAAGAAGAGTCAGTCTTCTTGTACTTAAGTCGGCATTGTGCCTTTTCAATTTAATTCCGATGCAATTTCTGTGTTTCATCGTCAATAAGAAGGTCCAAGGGATACAGTAAACCTGGAGTGAAGCATCGGAATCTAAACTAGTGTCACAGGAATGGTTCAAAACATAGTCAGGAAGGTGTGTCAGTCTTCTTGTACTTAAGTCGGCATTGTGCCTTTTGTATTTAATTCTGATGCAATTTCTGTGTTTCATCGTCAATAAGAAGGACCAAGGGATACAGTAAACCTGGTGTGAAACATCGGAATATATACCAAGTGTCACAGGGATGGTTCAAATCATAGACAGTAAGAAGAGTCAGACTTCTTGTACTTAAGTCGGCATTGTGCCTTTTCTATTTAATTCCGATGCAATTTCTGTGTTTCAACGTCAATAAGAAGGTCAGAGGGATACAGTAATCCAGAAGTGAAGCATCGGTATCTATAACTAGTGTCACAGGAATGGTTCAAAACATAGTCAGTAAGAAGAGTCAGTCTTCTTGTACTTAAGTCGGCATTGTGCCTTTTCTATTTAGTTCCGATGCAATATCTGTGTTTCATCGTCAATAAGAAGGTCCAAGGGATACTGTAAACATGGAGTGAAGCATCGGAATCTACAACTAGTGTCACAGGAATAATTCAAAAGCATAGACAGTAAGAAGAGTCAGACTTCTTGTACTTACGTCGACATTGTGCCTTATCTATTTAATTCCGAAGCAATTTCTGTGTGTCATCGTCAATAAGAAGGTCAGAGGTATACAATAAACCTGAAGTGAAGCATCGGAATCTATAACTAGTGTCACAGGAATGGTTCAAAGCAAAGTCAGTAAGAAGAGTCAGTCTTCTTGTCCTTAAGTCGGCATTGTGCCGTTTGTAATTAATTCCGATGCAATTTCTGTGTTTCGTCGTCAATAAGAAGGTCCAAGGTATAGAGTAAACCTGAGGTGAAGCATCGGGATCTAAAGCTAGTGTCACAGGAATGGTTCAAAACATAGTCAGTAAGAAGAGTCAGTCTTCTTGTCCTTAAGTCGGCTTTGTGCATTTTGTATTTAATTCCGATGCAATTTCTGTGTTTCATCGTCAATAAGAAGTTCCAAGGGATACAGTAAACCTGGAGTGAAGCAACGGAATCTATAACTACTGTCACAGGAATGGTTCAAAACATAGACAGTAAGAAGAGTCAGTCTTCTTGTACTTAATACTGCATTGTGCCTTTTGTATTTAATTCCGATGCATTTTCTGTGTTTCATCGTCAATAATAAGGTCCAAAGGATACAGTAAACCTGAAGTGAAGCAACTGATATTATAACTAGTGTCACAGGAATGGTTCAAATCATAGTCAGTAAGGAGAGTCAGACTTCTTGTACTTAAGTCGGCATTGTGCCTTTTCTATTTAATTCCGATGCAATTTCTGTGTTTCATCGTCAATAGGAAGGACCAAGGGATACAGTAAACCTGGAGTGAAGCATGGGAATCTATAACTAGTGTCGCAGGGATGGTTCACAACGAAGACCGTAAGAAGAGTCAGTCTTCTTGTACTTAAGTCGGCATTGTGCCTTTTCTATTTATATTCCGATGCAATTTCTGTGTTTCATCGTCAATAAGAAGATCAGAGGGATACAGTAAACCTGAGGTGAAGCATCGGAATCTATAACTAGTGTCACAGGAATGGTTCAAAACATAGTCAGTATGAAGAGTCAGTCTTCTTGTCCTTAAGTCGGCATTGTGCTTTTTGTATTTAATTCCGTTGCAATTTCTGTGTTTCATCGTCAATAAGAAGGTCCAATTGATACAGTAAACCTGGAGTGAAGCATCGGAATCTATAACTAGTGTCACAGCAATGGTTCAAAACATAGTCAGTAAGAAGAGTCAGTCTTCTTGTACTTAGGTCGGCATTGTGCCATTTGTATTTAATTCCGATGCAATTTCTGTGTTTCATCGTCAATAAGAAGGACCAAGGGATACAGTAAACCTAGAGTGAAGCATCGGAATCTATAACTAGTGACACAGGGATGGTTCAAAACATAGACCGTAAGAAGAGTCAGTCTTCTTGTACTTAAGTCGGCATTGTGCCTTTTGTATTAAACTCCGATGCAATTTCTGTGTTTCGTCGTCAATAAGAAGGTCCAAGCAATACAGTAAACCTGAAGTGAAGCATCGGAATTTATAACTAGTGTCACAGGAATGGTTCAAACATAGTCAGGAAGGTGTGTCAGTCTGCTTGTACTTAAATCGGCATTGTGCCTTTTGTATTTAATTTCGATGCAATTTCTGTGTTTCATTGTCAATAAGAAGGACCAAGGGATACAGTAAACCTGGAGTGAAACATCGGAATCTATAACTAGTGTCACAGGGATGGTTCAAAACATAGACAGTAAGAAGAGTCAGACCTCTTGTACTTAAGTCGGCATTGTGCCTTTTCTACTTAATTCCGATGCAATTTCTGCGTTTCAATGTCAATAAGAAGGTCTGAGGGATACAGTAATCCTGAAGTGAAGCATCGGAATCTATAACTAGTGTCACAGGAATGGTTCAAAACATAGTCAGTACGAAGAGTCAGTCTTCGTGTACTTAAGACGGCATTTTGCCTTTTGTATTTAATTCCAATGCAATTTCTGTGTTTCATCGTCAATAAGAAGGTCCCGGAGTGAAGCATCGGAATCTATAACTAGTGTCACAGGAACGGTTCAAAACATAGACAGTAAGAAGAGTCAGTCATCTTGTACTTACGTCGACATTGTGCCTTTTCTATTTAATTCCGATGCAATTTCTGTGTTTCATCGTCAATAAGAAGATCAGAGGTATACAATAAACCTGAAGTGAAGCATCGGAATCTATAACTAGTGTCATAGGAATGGTTCAAAGCAAAGTTAGTAAGAAGAGTCAGTCTTCTTGTACTTAAGTCGGCATTGTGCCTTTTGTAATTAATTCCGATGCAATTTCTGTGTTTCATCGTCAATAAGAAGGTCCAAGGGATACAGTAAACCTGGAGTGTAGCATCGGAATCTATAACTAGTGTCACAGGAATGGTTCAAAACATAGACAGTAAGAAGAGTCAGTCTTCGTGTACTTATGTCGGCATTTTGCATTTTGTATTTAATTCCGATGCAATTTCTGTGTTTCGTCGTCAATATGAAGGTCCAAGGTATACAGTAAACCTGAGGTGAAGCATCGGAAACTATAGCTAGTGTCACAGGAATGGTTCAAAACATAGTCAGTAAGAAGAGTCAGTCTTCTTGTCCTTAAGTCGGCATTGTGCCTTTTGTATTTAATTCCGATGCAATTTCTGTGTTTCATCGTCAATAAGAAGTTCCAAGGGATACAGTAAACCTGGAGTGAAGCAACGAAATCTATAACTAGTGTCACAGGAATGGTTCAAAACATAGACAGTAAGAACTGTCAGTCTTCTTTTACTTAATTCTGCATTGTGCCTTTTGTATTTAATTCCGATGCAATTTCTGTGTTTCATCGTCAATAAGAAGGTCCAAGGGATACAGTAAACCTGAAGTGAAGCATCGGAATTTATAACTAGTGTCACAGGAATGGTTCAAAACATAGTCAGTAAGGAGAGTCAGTCTTCTTGTACTTAAGTCGGCAATGTGCCTTCTCTATTTAATTCCGATGCAATTTCTGTGTTTCATCGTCAATAAGTAGGTCCAAGGGATACAGTAAACCTGAAGTAAAGCATCGGAATTTTTTAACTAGTGTCACTGGAATGGTTCAAAACATAGTCAGTAAGGAGAGTCAGTCTTCTTGTACGTAAGTTGGCATTGTGCCTTTTCTATTTAATTCCGATGCGATTTCTGTGTTTCATCGTCAATAAGAAGGACCAAGGGATACAGTAAACCTGGAGTGATGCATCGGAATCTATAACTAGTGTCACAGGGATGGTTAAGAACATAGTCAGTAAGGAGAGTCAGTCTTCTTGTCCTTAAGTCGGCTTTGTGCCTTTTGTATTTAATTCCGATGCATTTTCTGTGTTTCATCGTCAATAAGAAGGCCCAAGGGATACAGTAAACCTGGAGTGAAGCATCGGAATCTATAACTAGTGTCACAGGGATGGTTAAGAACATAGTCAGTAAGGAGAGTCAGTCTTCTTGTCCTTAAGTCGGCTTTGTGCCTTTTGTATTTAATTCCGATGCATTTTCTGTGTTTCATCGTCAACAAGAAGGCCCAAGGGATACAGTAAACCTGGAGTGAAGCATCGGAATCTATACCAAGTGTCACAGGGATGGTTCAAACATAGACAATAAGAAGAGTCAGACTTCTTGCACTTAAGTCGGCATTGTGCCTTTTCTATTTAATTCCGATGCAATTTCTGTGTTTCAACGTCAATAAGAAGGTCAGAGGGATACAGTAATCCTGAAGTGAAGCATCGGAATCTATAACTAGTGTCACAGGAATGGTTCAAAACATAGTCAGTAAGAAGAGTCAGTCTTCTTGTACTTAAGTCGGCATTGTGCCTTTTCTATTTAATTCCGATGCAATTTCTGTGTTTCATCGTCAATAAGAAGGTCCAAGGGATACAGTAAACCTGGAGTGAAGCATCGGAATCTACAACTAGTGTCACAGGAATGTTTCAAAACATAGGCAGTAAGAAGAGTCATTCTTCTTGTACTTAATTCTACTTTGTGCATTTTGTATTTAATTCCGATGCAATTTCTGTGTTTCATCGTCAAAAATAAGAAGGACCAAGGGATTCAGTAAACCTGAATTGAAGCATCGGAATTTATAACTAGTGTCACAGGAATGGTACAAAACATATTCAGGAAGGTGTGTCAGTCTTCTTGTACTTAAGTCGGCATTGTGCCTTTTGTATTTAATTCTGATGCAATTTCTGTGTTTCATCGTCAATAAGAAGGACCAAGGGATACAGTAAACCTGGAGTGAAACATCGGAATCTATACCAAGTGTCACAGGGATGGTTCAAACATAGACAATAAGAAGAGTCAGACTTCTTGCACTTAAGTCGGCATTGTGCCTTTTCTATTTAATTCCGATGCAATTTCTGTGTTTCAACGTCAACAAGAAGGTCAGAGGGATACAGTAATCCTGATGTGAAGCATCGGAATCTATAACTAGTGTCACAGGAATGGTTCAAAACATAGTCAGTAAGAAGAGTCAGTCTTCTTGTACTTAAGTCGGCATTGTGCCTTTTCTATTTAATTCCGATGCAATTTCTGTGTTTCATCGTCAATAAGAAGGTCCTAGGGATACTGTAAACCTGGAGTGAAATATTGGAATCTATACCAAGTGTCACAGGGATGGTTCAAAACATAGACAGTAAGAAGAGTCAGTCTTCTTGCACTTAATTCTACTTTGTGCCTTTTCTATTTAATTCCGATGCAATTTCTGTGTTTCAACGTCAATAAGAAGGACCAAGGGATACAGTAAACCTGGAGAGAAGCATCGGAATCTATAACTAGTGTCACAGGGATGGTTAAGAACATAGTCAGTAAGGAGAGTCAGTCTTCGTGTCCTTAAGTCGGCTTTGTGCCTTTTGTATTTAATTCCGATGCATTTTCTGTGTTTCATCGTCAACAAGAAGGCCCAAGGGATACAGTAAACCTGGAGTGAAGCATCGGAGTCTATCACTAGTGTCACAGGACTGGTTCAAAAATAGACAGTAAGAAGAGTCAGTCTTCTTGACCTTAATTCGGCATTGTGCCTTTTGTATTTAATTCCGAAGAAATTTCTGTGTTTCATCATCAATAAGAAGGTCCAAGGGATACAGTAAACCTGGAGTGAAACATCGGAATCTATACCAAGTGTCACAGGGATGGTTCAAACATAGACAGTAAGAAGAGTCAGACTTCTTGCACTTAAGTCGGCATTGTGCCTTTTCTATTTAATTCCGATGCAATTTCTGTGTTTCAACGTCAACAAGAAGGACCACGGGATACAGTAGACCTGGAGTGAAGCATCGGAATCTATAACTAGTGTCACAGGGATGGTTCAAAACATAGACAGTAAGAAGAGTCAGTCTTCTTGTACTTAAGTCGGCATTGTGCCTTTTCTATTTAATTCCGATGCAATTTCTGTGTTTCATCGTCAATAAGAATGTCAGAGGGATACAATAAAACAGAAGCGAAGCATCGGAATCTAAACTAGTGTCAAAGAAATGGTTCAAAACAAAGTCAGTAAGAAGAGTCATTCTTCTTGTACTTAATTCTACTTTGTGCATTTTGTATTTAATTCCGAGGCAATTTCTGTGTTTCATCGTCAAAAATAAGAAGGACCAAGGGATTCAGTAAACCTGAATTGAAGCATCGGAATTTATAACTAGTGTCACAGGAATGGTACAAAACATATTCAGGAAGGTGTGTCAGTCTTCTTGTACTTAAGTCGGCATTGTGCCTTTTGTATTTAATTCTGATGCAATTTCTGTGTTTCATCGTCAATAAGAAGGACCAAGGGATACAGTAAACCTGGAGTGAAACATCGGAATCTATACCAAGTGTCACAGGGATGGTTCAAACATAGACAATAAGAAGAGTCAGACTTCTTGCACTTAAGTCGGCATTGTGCCTTTTCTATTTAATTCCGATGCAATTTCTGTGTTTCAACGTCAACAAGAAGGTCAGAGGGATACAGTAATCCTGATGTGAAGCATCGGAATCTATAACTAGTGTCACAGGAATGGTTCAAAACATAGTCAGTAAGAAGAGTCAGTCTTCTTGTACTTAAGTCGGCATTGTGCCATTTCTATTTAATTCCGATGCAATTTCTGTGTTTCATCGTCAATAAGAAGGTCCTAGGGATACTGTAAACCTGGAGTGAAACATTGGAATCTATACCAAGTGTCACAGGGATGGTTCAAAACATAGACAGTAAGAAGAGTCAGTCTTCTTGCACTTAATTCTACTTTGTGCCTTTTCTATTTAATTCCGATGCAATTTCTGTGTTTCAACGTCAATAAGAAGGACCAAGGGATACAGTAAACCTGGAGAGAAGCATCGGAATCTATAACTAGTGTCACAGGGATGGTTAAGAACATAGTCAGTAAGGAGAGTCAGTCTTCGTGTCCTTAAGTCGGCTTTGTGCCTTTTGTATTTAATTCCGATGCATTTTCTGTGTTTCATCGTCAACAAGAAGGCCCAAGGGATACAGTAAACCTGGAGTGAAGCATCGGAGTCTATCACTAGTGTCACAGGACTGGTTCAAAAATAGACAGTAAGAAGAGTCAGTCTTCTTGACCTTAATTCGGCATTGTGCCTTTTGTATTTAATTCCGAAGAAATTTCTGTGTTTCATCATCAATAAGAAGGTCCAAGGGATACAGTAAACCTGGAGTGAAACATCGGAATCTATACCAAGTGTCACAGGGATGGTTCAAACATAGACAGTAAGAAGAGTCAGACTTCTTGCACTTAAGTCGGCATTGTGCCTTTTCTATTTAATTCCGATGCAATTTCTGTGTTTCAACGTCAACAAGAAGGACCAAGGGATACAGTAGACCTGGAGTGAAGCATCGGAATCTATAACTAGTGTCACAGGGATGGTTCAAAACATAGACAGTAAGAAGAGTCAGTCTTCTTGTACTTAAGTCGGCATTGTGCCTTTTCTATTTAATTCCGATGCAATTTCTGTGTTTCATCGTCAATAAGAATGTCACAGGGATACAATAAAACAGAAGCGAAGCATCGGAATCTAAACTAGTGTCAAAGAAATGGTTCAAAACAAAGTCAGTAAGAAGAGTCAGTCTTCTTGTCCTTAAGTCGGCATTGTGCCTTTTGTATTTAATTCCGATGCAATTTCTGTGTTTCATCGTCAATAAGAAGGTCCAAGGGATACAGTAAACCTGGAGTGAAGCATCGGAATTTACAACTAGTGTCACAGGAATGTTTCAAAACATAGGCAGTAAGAAGAGTCATTCTTCTTGTACTTAATTCTAGTTTGTGCATTTTGTATTTAATTCCGATGCAATTTCTGTGTTTCATCGTCAATAAGAAGGTCCAAGCGATACAGTAAACCTGAATTGAAGCATCGGAATTTATAACTAGTGTCACAGGAATGGTACAAAACATATTCAGGAAGGTGTGTCAGTCTTCTTGTACTTAAGTCGGCATTGTGCCTTTTGTATTTAATTCTGATGCAATTTCTGTGTTTCATCGTCAATAAGAAGGACCAAGGGATACAGTAAACCTGGAGTGAAACATCGGAATCTATACCAAGTGTCACAGGGATGGTTCGAACATAGACAATAAGAAGAGTCAGACTTCTTGCACTTAAGTCGGCATTGTGCCTTTTCTATTTAATTCCGATGCAATTTCTGTGTTTCAACGTCAATAAGAAGGTCAGAGGGATACAGTAATCCTGAAGTGAAGCAAAGGAATCTATAACTAGTGTCACAGGATGGTTCAAAACATAGTCAGTAAGAAGAGTCAGTCTTCTTGTACTTAAGTCGGCATTGTGCCTTTTCTATTTAATTCCGATGCAATTTCTGTGTTTCATCGTCAATAAGAAGGTCCAAGGGATACAGTAAACCTGGAGTGAAGCATCGGAATCTACAACTAGTGTCACAGGAATGGTTCAAAACATAGACAGTAAGAAGAGTCAGACTTCTTGTACTTACGTCGACATTGTGCCTTATCTATTTAATTCCGATGCAATTTCTGTGTTTCATCGTCAATAAGAAGGTCAGAGGTATACAATAAACCTGAAGTGAAGCATCGGAATCCATAACTAGTGTCACAGGAATGGTTCAAAGCAAAGTCAGTAAGAAGAGTCTGTCTTCTTCTCCTTAAGTCGGCATTGTGCCGTTTGTAATTATTTCCGATGCAATTTCTGTGTTTCGTTGTCAATAAGAAGGTCCAAGGTATAGAGTAAACCTGAGGTGAAGCATCGGACTCTATAGCTAGTGTCACAGGAATGGTTCAAAACATAGTCAGTAAGAAGAGTCAGTCTTCTTGTCCTTAAGTCGGCATTGTGCCTTTTGTATTTAATTCCGATGCAATTTTTGTGTTTCATCGTCAATAAGAAGTTCCAAGGGATACAGTAAACCTGGAGTGAAGCAACGGAATCTATAACTAGTGTCACAGGAATGGTTCAAACATAGACAGTAAGAACAGTCAGTCTTCTTTTACTTAATTCTACATTGTGCCTTTTGTATTTAATTCCGATGCAATTTCTGTGTTTCATCGTCAATAAGAAGGTCCAAGGGATACAGTAAACCTGGAGTGAAGCATCGGAATCTACAACTAGTGTCACAAGAATGTTTCAAAACATAGACAGTAAGAAGAGTCAGTCTTCTTGTACTTAATTCCACTTTGTGCCTTTTCTATATAATTCCGATGCAATTTCTGTGTTTCAACGTCAATAAGAAGGTCAGAGGGATACAGTAATCCTGAAGTGAAGCATCGGAATCTATAACTAGTGTCACAGGAATGGTTCAAAACATAGTCAGTAAGAAGAGTCAGTCTTCTTGTACTTAAGTCGGCATTGTGCCTTTTCTATTTAATTCCGGTGCAATTTCTGTGTTTCGTCGTCAATAAGAAGGTCCAAGGTATAGAGTAAACCTGAGGTGAAGCATCGGACTCTATAGCTAGTGTCACAGGAATGGTTCAAAACATAGTCAGTAAGTAGGGTCTGTCTTCTTGTCCTTAAGTCGGCATTGTGCCTTTTGTATTTAATTCCGATGCAATTTTTGTGTTTCATCGTCAATAAGAAGTTCCAAGGGATACAGTAAACCTGGAGTGAATCAACGGAATCTATAACTAGTGTCACAGGAATGGATCAAAACATAGACAGTAAGAACAGTCAGTCTTCTTTTACTTAATTCTACATTGTGCCTTTTGTATTTAATTCCGATGCAATTTCTGTGTTTCATCGTCAATAAGAAGGTCCAAGGGATACAGTAAACCTGGAGTGAAGCATCGGAATCTACAACTAGTGTCACAGAAATGTTTCAAAACATAGACAGTAAGAAGAGTCAGTCTTCTTGTACTTAATTCTACTTTGTGCATTTTGTATTTAATTCCGATGCAATTTCTGTGTTTCATCGTCAATAGGAAGGTCCAAGCGATACAGTAAACCTAATTGAAGCATCGGAATTTATAACTAGTGTCACAGGAATGGTTGAAAACATTGTCAGGAAGGTGTGTCAGTCTTGTTGTACTTAAGTCGGCATTGTGCCTTTTGTATTTAATTCTGATGCAATTTCTGTGTTTCATCGTCAATAAGAAGGACCTAGGGATACAGTAAACCTGGAGTGAAACATCGGAATCTATACCAAGTGTCACAGGGATGGTTCAAAACATAGACAGTAAGAAGAGTCAGTCTTCTTGTACTTAATTCTACTTTGTGCCTTTTCTATTTAATTCCGATGCAATTTCTGTGTTTCAACGTCAATAACAAGGTCAGAGGGATACAGTAATCCTGAAGTGAAGCATCGGAATCTATAACATAGACAGTAAGAAGAGTCAGGAATGGTTCAAAACATAGTCAGTAAGAAGAGTCAGTCTTCTTGTACTTAAGTCGGCATTGTGCCTTTTCTATTTAATTCCGATGCAATTTCTGTGTTTCATCGTCAATAAGAAGGTCGAAGGAATACTGTAAACCTGGAGTGAAGCATCGGAATCTACAACTAGTGTCACAGGAATGGTTCAAAACATAGACAGTAAGAAGAGTCAGACTTCTTGTACTTACGTCGACATTGTGCCTTATCTATTTAATTCCGATGCAATTTCTGTGTTTCATCGTCAATAAGAAGGTCAGAGGTATACAATAAACCTGAAGTGAAGCATCGGAATCTATAACTAGTGTCACAGGAATGGTTCAAAGCAAAGTCAGTAAGAAGAGTCAGTCTTCTTGTCCTTAAGTCGGCATTGTGCCGTTTCTAATTAATTCCGATGCAATTTCTGTGTTTCGTCGTCAATAATGAGGTCCAAGGTATAGAGTAAAAGTGAGGTGAAGCATCGGAAACTATAGCTAGTGTCACAGGAATGGTTCAAAACATAGTCAGTAAGAAGAGTCAGTCTTCTTGTCCTTAAGTCGGCTTTGTGCCTTTTGTATTTAATTCCGATGCTATTTCTGTGTTTCATCGTCAATAAGAAGTTCCAAGGGATACAGTAAACCTGGAGTGAAGCAACGGAATCTATAACTAGTGTCACAGGAATGGTTCAAAGCATAGACAGTAAGAAGAGTCAGTGTTCTTGTACTTAAGTCGGCATTGTGCCTTTTGTATTTAATTCCGATGCAATTTCTGTGTTTCATCGTCAATAAGAAGGTCCAAGGGATACAGTAAACCTGGAGTGAAGCATCGGAATCTATAACTAGTGTCACAGCAATGGTTCAAACATAGTCAGTAAGAAGAGTCAGTCTTCTTTTACTTAGGTCGGCATTGTGCCATTTGTATTTAATTCCGATGCAATTTCTGTGTTTCATCGTCAATAAGAAGGAACAAGGGATACAGTGAACCTAGAGTGAAGCATGGGAATCTATAACTAGTGACACAGGGATGGTTCAGAACATAGACCGTAAGAAGAGTCAGTCTTCTTGTACTTAAGTCGGCATTGTGCCTTTTGTATTAAACTCCGATGCAATTTCTGTGTTTCATCTTCAATAAGAAGGTCCAAGCAATACAGTAAACCTGAAGTGAAGCATCTGAATTTATAACTAGTGTCACAGGAATGGTTCAAACATAGTCAGGAAGGTGTGTCAGTCTGCTTGTACTTAAATCGGCATTGTGCCTTTTGTATTTAATTTCGATGCAATTTCTGTGTTTCATCGTCAATAAGAAGGACCAAGGGATACAGTAGACCTGGAGTGAAACATCGGAATCTATAACTAGTGTCACAGGGATGGTTCAAAACATAGACAGTAAGAAGAGTCAGACCTCTTGTACTTAACTCGGCATTGTGCCTTTTCTATTTAATTCCGATGCAATTTCTGCGTTTCAATGTCAATAAGAAGGTCAGAGGGATACAGTAACCCTGAAGTGAAGCATCGGAATCTATAACTAGTGTCACAGGAATGGTTCAAAACATAGCCAGTAAGAAGAGTCAGTCTTCTTGTACTTAAGTCGGCATTGTGCCTTTTCTATTTAATTCCGATGCAATTTCTGTGTTTCATCGTCAATAAGAAGGTCCAAGGGATACTGTAAACCCGGAGTGAAGCATCGGAATCTATAACTAGTGTCACAGGAATGGTTCAAAACATAGACAGTAAGAAGAGTCAGTCTTCTTGTACTTACGTCGACATTGTGCCTTTTCTATTTAATTCCGATGCAATTTCTGTGTTTCATCGTCAATAAGAAGGTCAGAGGTATACAATAAACCTGAAGTGAAGCATCGGAATCTATAACTAGCGTCACAGGAATGGTTCAAAGCAAAGTCAGTAAGAAGAGTCAGTCTTCTTGTACTTAAGTCGGCATTGTGCCTTTTGTAATTAATTCCGATGCAATTTCTGTGTTTCATCGTCAATAAGAAGATCCAAGGGATACAGTAAACCTGGAGTTTAGCATCGGAATCTATAACTAGTGTCACAGGAATGGTTCAAAACATAGACAGTAAGAAGAGTCAGTCTTCGTGTACTTAAGTCGGCATTTTGCCTTTTGTATTTAATTCCAATGCAATTTATGTGTTTCGTCGTCAATAAGAAAGTCCAAGGTATACAGTCAACCTGAGGTGAAGCATCGGAAAGTATAGCTAGTGTCACAGGAATGGTTCAAAACATAGTCAGTAAGAAGAGTCAGTCTTCTTGTCCTTAAGTCGGCATTGTGCCTTTTGTATTTAATTCCGATGCAATTTCTGTGTTTCATCGTCAATAAGAAGGACCAAGGGATACAGTAGACCTGGAGTGAAGCATCGGAATCTATAACTAGTGTCACAGGGATGGTTCAAAACATAGGCAGTAAGAAGAGTCAGTCTTCTTGTACTTAATTCTACTTTGTGCATTTTGTATTTAATTCCGATGCAATTTCTGTGTTTCATCGTCAATAAGAAGGTCCAAGCGATACAGTAAACCTGAATTGAAGCATCGGAATTTATAACTAGTGTCACAGGAATGGTTCAAAACATATTCAGGAAGGTGTGTCAGTCTTCTTGTACTTAAGTCGGCATTGTGCCTTTTGTATTTAATTCTGATGCAATTTCTGTGTTTCATCGTCAATAAGAAGGACCAAGGGATACAGTAAACCTGGAGTGAAGCATCGGAATCTACAACTAGTGTCACAGAAATGGTTCAAAACAAAGTCAGTAAGAAGAGTCAGTATTCTTGTCCTTAAGTCGGCATTCTGGCTTTTGTAATTAATTCCGATGCAATTTCTGTGTTTCATCGACAATAAGAATGTCCAAGGGATACAGTAAACCTGGAGTGAAGCATCGGAATCTACAACTAGTGTCACAGGAATGTTTCAAAACATAGGCAGTAAGAAGAGTCAGTCTTCTTGTACTTAATTCTACTTTGTGCATTTTGTATTTAATTCCGATGCAATTTCTGTGTTTCATCGTCAATAAGAAGGTCCAAGCGATACAGTAAACCTGAATTGAAGCAACGGAATTTATAACTAGTGTCATAGGAATGGTTCAAATCATATTCAGGAAGGTGTGTCAGTCTTCTTGTACTTAAGTCGCCATTGTGCCTTTTGTACTTAATTCTGATGCAATTTCTGTGTTTCATCGTCAATAAGAAGGACCAAGGGATACAGTAAACCTGGAGTGAAACATCGGAATCTATACCAAGTGTCACAGGGATGGTTCAAACATAGACAGTAAGAAGAGTCAGACTTCTTGTACTTACGTCGACATTGTGCCTTATCTATTTAATTCCGATGCAATTTCTGTGTTTCATCGTCAATAAGAAGGTCAGAGGTATACAATAAACCTGAAGTGAAGCATCGGAATCCATAACTAGTGTCACAGGAATGGTTCAAAGCAAAGTCAGTAAGAAGAGTCTGTCTTCTTCTCCTTAAGGCGGCATTGTGCCGTTTGTAATTATTTCCGATGCAATTTCTGTGTTTCGTTGTCAATAAGAAGGTCCAAGGTATAGAGTAAACCTGAGGTGAAGCATCGGACTCTATAGCTAGTGTCACAGGAATGGTTCAAAACATAGTCAGTAAGAAGAGTCAGTCTTCTTGTCCTTAAGTCGGCATTGTGCCTTTTGTATTTAATTCCGATGCAATTTTTGTGTTTCTTCGTCAATAAGAAGTTCCAAGGGATACAGTAAACCTGGAGTGAAGCAACGGAATCTATAACTAGTGTCACAGGAATGGTTCAAACATAGACAGTAAGAACAGTCAGTCTTCTTTTACTTAATTCTACATTGTGCCTTTTGTATTTAATTCCGATGCAATTTCTGTGTTTCATCGTCAATAAGAAGGTCCAAGGGATACAGTAAACCTGGAGTGAAGCATCGGAATCTACAACTAGTGTCACAAGAATGTTTCAAAACATAGACAGTAAGAAGAGTCAGTCTTCTTGTACTTAATTCCACTTTGTGCCTTTTCTATATAATTCCGATGCAATTTCTGTGTTTCAACGTCAATAAGAAGGTCAGAGGGATACAGTAATCCTGAAGTGAAGCATCGGAATCTATAACTAGTGTCACAGGAATGGTTCAAAACATAGTCAGTAAGAAGAGTCAGTCTTCTTGTACTTAAGTCGGCATTGTGCCTTTTCTATTTAATTCCGGTGCAATTTCTGTGTTTCGTCGTCAATAAGAAGGTCCAAGGTATAGAGTAAACCTGAGGTGAAGCATCGGACTCTATAGCTAGTGTCACAGGAATGGTTCAAAACATAGTCAGTAAGTAGGGTCTGTCTTCTTGTCCTTAAGTCGGCATTGTGCCTTTTGTATTTAATTCCGATGCAATTTTTGTGTTTCATCGTCAATAAGAAGTTCCAAGGGATACAGTAAACCTGGAGTGAATCAACGGAATCTATAACTAGTGTCACAGGAATGGATCAAAACATAGACAGTAAGAACAGTCAGTCTTCTTTTACTTAATTCTACATTGTGCCTTTTGTATTTAATTCCGATGCAATTTCTGTGTTTCATCGTCAATAAGAAGGTCCAAGGGATACAGTAAACCTGGAGTGAAGCATCGGAATCTACAACTAGTGTCACAGAAATGTTTCAAAACATAGACAGTAAGAAGAGTCAGTCTTCTTGTACTTAATTCTACTTTGTGCATTTTGTATTTAATTCCGATGCAATTTCTGTGTTTCATCGTCAATAGGAAGGTCCAAGCGATACAGTAAACCTAATTGAAGCATCGGAATTTATAACTAGTGTCACAGGAATGGTTCAAAACATTGTCAGGAAGGTGTGTCAGTCTTGTTGTACTTAAGTCGGCATTGTGCCTTTTGTATTTAATTCTGATGCAATTTCTGTGTTTCATCGCCAATAAGAAGGACCTAGGGATACAGTAAAACCTGGAGTGAAACATCGGAATCTATACCAAGTGTCACAGGGATGGTTCAAAACATAGACAGTAAGAAGAGTCAGTCTTCTTGTACTTAATTCTACTTTGTGCCTTTTCTATTTAATTCCGATGCAATTTCTGTGTTTCATCGTCAATAAGAAGGTCGAAGGAATACTGTAAACCTGGAGTGAAGCATCGGAATCTACAACTAGTGTCACAGGAATGGTTCAAAACATAGACAGTAAGAAGAGTCAGACTTCTTGTACTTACGTCGACATTGTGCCTTATCTATTTAATTCCGATGCAATTTCTGTGTTTCATCGTCAATAAGAAGGTCAGAGGTATACAATAAACCTGAAGTGAAGCATCGGAATCTATAACTAGTGTCACAGGAATGGTTCAAAGCAAAGTCAGTAAGAAGAGTCAGTCTTCTTGTCCTTAAGTCGGCATTGTGCCGTTTCTAATTAATTCCGATGCAATTTCTGTGTTTCGTCGTCAATAAGAAGGTCCAAGGTATAGAGTAAAAGTGAGGTGAAGCATCGGAAACTATAGCTAGTGTCACAGGAATGGTTCAAAACATAGTCAGTAAGAAGAGTCAGTCTTCTTGTCCTTAAGTCGGCTTTGTGCCTTTTGTATTTAATTCCGATGCTATTTCTGTGTTCCATCGTCAATAAGAAGTTCCAAGGGATACAGTAAACCTGGAGTGAAGCAACGGAATCTATAACTAGTGTCACAGGAATGGTTCAAAGCATAGACAGTAAGAAGAGTCAGTGTTCTTGTACTTAAGTCGGCATTGTGCCTTTTGTATTTAATTCCGATGCAATTTCTGTGTTTCATCGTCAATAAGAAGGTCCAAGGGATACAGTAAACCTGGAGTGAAGCATCGGAATCTATAACTAGTGTCACAGCAATGGTTCAAACATAGTAAGTAAGAAGAGTCAGTCTTCTTTTACTTAGGTCGGCATTGTGCCATTTGTATTTAATTCCGATGCAATTTCTGTGTTTCATCGTCAATAAGAAGGAACAAGGGATACAGTGAACCTAGAGTGAAGCATGGGAATCTATAACTAGTGACACAGGGATGGTTCAGAACATAGACCGTAAGAAGAGTCAGTCTTCTTGTACTTAAGTCGGCATTGTGCCTTTTGTATTAAACTCCGATGCAATTTCTGTGTTTCATCTTCAATAAGAAGGTCCAAGCAATACAGTAAACCTGAAGTGAAGCATCTGAATTTAAACTAGTGTCACAGGAATGGTTCAAACATAGTCAGGAAGGTGTGTCAGTCTGCTTGTACTTAAATCGGCATTGTGCCTTTTGTATTTAATTTCGATGCAATTTCTGTGTTTCATCGTCAATAAGAAGGACCAAGGGATACAGTAGACCTGGAGTGAAACATCGGAATCTATAACTAGTGTCACAGGGATGGTTCAAAACATAGACAGTAAGAAGAGTCAGACCTCTTGTACTTAACTCGGCATTGTGCCTTTTCTATTTAATTCCGATGCAATTTCTGCGTTTCAATGTCAATAAGAAGGTCAGAGGGATACAGTAATCCTGAAGTGAAGCATCGGAATCTATAACTAGTGTCACAGGAATGGTTCAAAACATAGCCAGTAAGAAGAGTCAGTCTTCTTGTACTTAAGTCGGCATTGTGCCTTTTCTATTTAATTCCGATGCAATTTCTGTGTTTCATCGTCAATAAGAAGGTCCAAGGGATACTGTAAACCCGGAGTGAAGCATCGGAATCTATAACTAGTGTCACAGGAATGGTTCAAAACATAGACAGTAAGAAGAGTCAGTCTTCTTGTACTTACGTCGACATTGTGCCTTTTCTATTTAATTCCGATGCAATTTCTGTGTTTCATCGTCAATAAGAAGGTCAGAGGTATACAATAAACCTGAAGTGAAGCATCGGAATCTATAACTAGCGTCACAGGAATGGTTCAAAGCAAAGTCAGTAAGAAGAGTCAGTCTTCTTGTACTTAAGTCGGCATTGTGCCTTTTGTAATTAATTCCGATGCAATTTCTGTGTTTCATCGTCAATAAGAAGATCCAAGGGATACAGTAAACCTGGAGTTTAGCATCGGAATCTATAACTAGTGTCACAGGAATGGTTCAAAACATAGACAGTAAGAAGAGTCAGTCTTCGTGTACTTAAGTCGGCATTTTGCCTTTTGTATTTAATTCCAATGCAATTTATGTGTTTCGTCGTCAATAAGAAGGTCCAAGGTATACAGTCAACCTGAGGTGAAGCATCGGAAAGTATAGCTAGTGTCACAGGAATGGTTCAAAACATAGTCAGTAAGAAGAGTCAGTCTTCTTGTCCTTAAGTCGGCATTGTGCCTTTTGTATTTAATTCCGATGCAATTTCTGTGTTTCATCGTCAATAAGAAGGACCAAGGGATACAGTAGACCTGGAGTGAAGCATCGGAATCTATAACTAGTGTCACAGGGATGGTTCAAAACATAGGCAGTAAGAAGAGTCAGTCTTCTTGTACTTAATTCTACTTTGTGCATTTTGTATTTAATTCCGATGCAATTTCTGTGTTTCATCGTCAATAAGAAGGTCCAAGCGATACAGTAAACCTGAATTGAAGCATCGGAATTTATAACTAGTGTCACAGGAATGGTTCAAAACATATTCAGGAAGGTGTGTCAGTCTTCTTGTACTTAAGTCGGCATTGTGCCTTTTGTATTTAATTCTGATGCAATTTCTGTGTTTCATCGTCAATAAGAAGGACCAAGGGATACAGTAAACCTGGAGTGAAGCATCGGAATCTACAACTAGTGTCACAGAAATGGTTCAAAACAAAGTCAGTAAGAAGAGTCAGTATTCTTGTCCTTAAGTCGGCATTCTGGCTTTTGTAATTAATTCCGATGCAATTTCTGTGTTTCATCGACAATAAGAATGTCCAAGGGATACAGTAAACCTGGAGTGAAGCATCGGAATCTACAACTAGTGTCACAGGAATGTTTCAAAACATAGGCAGTAAGAAGAGTCAGTCTTCTTGTACTTAATTCTACTTTGTGCATTTTGTATTTAATTCCGATGCAATTTCTGTGTTTCATCGTCAATAAGAAGGTCCAAGCGATACAGTAAACCTGAATTGAAGCAACGGAATTTATAACTAGTGTCATAGGAATGGTTCAAATCATATTCAGGAAGGTGTGTCAGTCTTCTTGTACTTAAGTCGGCATTGTGCCTTTTGTACTTAATTCTGATGCAATTTCTGTGTTTCATCGTCAATAAGAAGGACCAAGGGATACAGTAAACCTGGAGTGAAACATCGGAATCTATACCAAGTGTCACAGGGATGGTTCAAACATAGACAGTAAGAAGAGTCAGACTTCTTGCACTTAAGTCGGCATTGTGCCTTTTCTATTTAATTCCGATGCAATTTCTGTGTTTCAACGTCAATAAGAAGGTCAGAGGGATACAGTAATCCTGAAGTGAAGCATCGGAATCTATAACTAGTGTCACAGGAATGGTTCAAATCATAGTCAGTAAGAAGAGTCAGTCTTCTTGTACTTAAGTCGGCATTGTGCCTTTTCTACTTAATTCCGATGCAATTTCTCTGTTTCATCGTCAATAAGAAGGTCCAAGGGATACTGTAAACCTGGAGTGAAACATCGGAATCTACAACTAGTGTCACAGGAATGGTTCAAAACATAGACAGTAAGAAGAGTCAGACTTCTTGTACTTATGTCGACATTGTGCCTTATCTATTTAATTCCGATGCAATTTCTGTGTTTCATCGTCAATAAGAAGGTCAGAGGTATACAATAAACCTGAAGTGAAGCATCGGAATCTATAACTAGTGTCACAGGAATGGTTCAAAGCAAAGTCAGTAAGAAGAGTCACTCTTCTTGTCCTTAAGTCGGCATTGTGCCGTTTGTAATTAATTCCGATGCAATTTCTGTGTTTCGTCGTCAATAAGAAGGTCCAAGGTATAGAGTAAACCTGAGGTGAAGCATCGGAATCTATAGCTAGTGTCACAGGAATGGTTCAAAACATAGTCAGTAAGAAGAGTCAGTCTTCTTGTCCTTAAGTCGGCATGTGCCTTTTGTATTTAATTCCGATGCAATTTTTGTGTTTCATCGTCAATAAGAAGTTCCAAGGGATACAGTAAACCTGGAGTGAAGCAACGGAATCTATAACTAGTGTCACAGGAATGGTTCAAAACATAGACAGTAAGAACAGTCAGTCTTCATTTACTTAATTCTGCATTGTGCCTTTTGTATTTAATTCCGATGCAATTTCTGTGTTTCATCGTCAATAAGAAGGTCCAAGGGATACAGTAAACCTGGAGTGAAGCATCGGAATCTACAACTAGTGTCACAGGAATGTTTCAAAACATAGACAGTAAGAAGAGTCAGTCTTCTTTTACTTAATTCTACTTTGTGCATTTTGTATTTAATTCCGATGCAATTTCTGTCTTTCATCGTCAATAGGAAGGTCCAAGCGATACAGTAAACCTGAATTGAAGCATCGGAATTTATAACTAGTGTCACAGGAATGGTTCAAAACATAGTCAGGAAGGTGTGTCAGTCTTCTTGTACTTAAGTCGGCATTGTGCCTTTTGTATTTAATTCTGATGCAATTTCTGTGTTTCATCGTCAATAAGCAGGACCAAGGGATACAGTAAACCTAGAGTGAAACATCGGAATCTATACCAAGTGTCACAGGGATGGTTCAAAACATAGACAGTAAGAAGAGTCAGTCTTCTTGTACTTAATTCTACTTTGTGCCTTTTCTATTTAATTCCGATGCAATTTCTGTGTTTCAACGTCAATAAGAAGGTCAGAGGGATACAGTAATCCTGAAGTGAAGCATCGGAATCTATAACTAGTGTCACAGGAATGGTTCAAAACATAGTCAGTAAGAAGAGTCAGTCTTCTTGTACTTAAGTCGGCATTGTGCCTTTTCTATTTAATTCCGATGCAATTTCTGTGTTTCATCGTCAATAAGAAGGTCCAAGGGATACTGTAAACCTGGAGTGAAGCATCGGAATCTACAACTAGTGTCACAGGAATGGTTCAAAACATAGACAGTAAGAAGAGTCAGACTTCTTGTACTTACGTCGACATTGTGCCTTATCTATTTAATTCCGATGCAATTTCTGTGTTTCATCGTCAATAAGAAGGCCAGAGGTATACAATAAACCTGAAGTGAAGCATCGGAATCTATAACTAGTGTCACAGGAATAGTTCAAAGCAAAGTCAGTAAGAAGAGTCAGTCTTCTTGTCCTTAAGTCGGCATTGTGCCGTTTTTAATTAATTCCGATGCAATTTCTGTGTATCGTCGTCAATAAGAAGGTCCTAGGTATAGAGTAAACCTGAGGTGAAGCATCGGAATCTATAGCTAGTGTCACAGGAACGGTTCAAAACATAGTCAGTAAGAAGAGTCAGTCTTCTTGTCCTTAAGTCGGCTTTGTGCCTTTTGTATTTAATTCCGATGCAATTTCTGTGTTTCATCGTCAATATGAAGTTCCAAGGGATACAGTAAACCTGGAGTGAAGCAACGGAATCTATAACTAGTGTCACAGGAATGGTTCAAAACATAGACAGTAAGAAGAGTCAGTCTTCTTGTACTTCATTCTGCATTGTGCCTTTTGTATTTAATTCCGATGCATTTTCTGTGTTTCATCGTCAATAAGAAGGTCCAAAGGATACAGTAAACCTGAAGTGAAGCATCTGAATTTATAACTAGTGTCACAGGAATGGTTCAAAACATAGTCAGTAAGGAGAGTCAGACTTCTTGTACTTAAGTCGGCATTGTGCCTTTTCTATTTAATTCCGATGCAATTTCTGTGTTTCATCGTCAATAGGAAGGACCAAGGGATACAGTAAACCTGGAGTGAAGCATGGGAATCTATAACTAGTGTCGCAGGGATGGTTCAGAACATAGACCGTAAGAAGAGTCAGTCTTCTTGTACTTAAGTCGGCATTGTGCCTTTTCTATTTATATTCCGATGCAATTTCTGTGTTTCATCGTCAATAAGAAGATCAGAGGGATACAGTAATTCTGAAGTGAAGCATCGGAATCTATAACTAGTGTCACAGGAATGGTTCAAAACAAAGTCAGTAAGAAGAGTCAGTCTACTTGTCCTTAAGTCGGCATTGTGCCTTTTGTATGTAATTCCGATGCAATTTCTGTGTTTCATCGTCACTAAGAAGGTCCAAGGTATACAGTAAACCTGAGGTGAAGCATCGGAATCTATAACTAGTGGCACAGGAATGGTTCAAAACATAGTCAGTAAGAAGAGTCAGTCTTCTTGTACATAAGTCGGCATTGTACCTTTTCACTTTAATTCCGATGCAATTTCTGTGTTTCATCGTCATTAACAAGGTCCAAGGGATACAGTAAACCTGGAGTGAAGCATCGGAATCTATAAGTAGTGTCAATGGAATGGTTCAAAGCATAGACAGTAAGAAGAGTCAGTGTTCTTGTACTTAAGTCGGCATTGTGCCTTTTGTACTTAATTCCACTGCTATTTCTGTGTTTCTTAGTCAATAAGAAGGTTAGAGGGGTACAGTAAACCTGAAGTGAAACATCGGAATCTATAACTAGTGTCACAGGAATGGTTCAAAACATAGTCAGTATGAAGAGTCAGTCTTCTTGTCCTTAAGTCGTCATTGTGCCTTTTGTATTTAATTCCGATGCAATTTCTGTGTTTCATCGTCAATAAGAAGGTCCAAGGGATACAGTAAACTTGGAGTGAAGCATCGGAATCCATAACTAGTGTCACAGCAATGGTTCAAAACATAGTCAGTAAGAAGAGTCAGTCTTCTTGTACTTAGGTCGGCATTGTGCCATTTGTATTTAATTCCGATGCAATTTCTGTGTTTCATCGTCAATAAGAAGGACCAAGGGATACAGTAAACCTAGAGTTAAGCATCGGAATCTATAACTAGTGACACAGGGATGGTTCAGAACATAGATCGTAAGAAGAGTCAGTCTTCTTGTACTTAAGTCGGCATTGTGCCTTTTGTAATAATCTCCGATGCAATTTCTGTGTTTCATCGTCAATAAGAAGGTCCAAGCAATACAGTAAACCTGAAGTGAAGCATCTGAATTTATAACTAGTGTCACAGGAATGGTTCAAAACATAGACAGTAAGAAGAGTCAGTTTTCTTGTACTTAAGTCGGCATTGTGCCTTTTCTATTTAATTCCGACGCAATTTCTGTGTTTCATCGTCAATAAGAAGGTCCAAGGGATACTGTAAACCCGGAGTGAAGCATCGGAATCTATAACTAGTGTCACAGGAATGGTTCAAAACATAGACAGTAAGAAGAGTCAGTCTTCTTGTACTTACGTCGACATTGTGCCTTTTCCATTTAATTCCGATGCAATTTCTGTGTTCATCGTCAATAAGAAGGTCAGAGGTATACAATAAACCTGAAGTGAAGCATCGGAATCTATAACTAGCGTCACAGGAATGGTTCAAAGCAAAGTCAGTAAGAAGAGTCAGTCTCCTTGTACTTAAGTCGGCATTGTGCCTTTTGTAATTAATTCCGATGCAATTTCTGTGTTTCATCGTCAATAAGAAGGTCCAAGGGATACAGTAAACCTGGAGTGTAGCATCGGAATCTATAACTAGTGTCACAGGAATGGTTCAAAACATAGACAGTAAGAAGAGTCAGTCTTCGTGTACTTAAGTCGGCATTTTGCCTTTTGTATTTAATTCCGATGCAATTTCTGTGTTTCGTCGTCAATAAGAAGGTCCAAGGTATACAGTAAACCTGAGGTGAAGCATCGGAAACTATAGCTAGTGTCACAGGAGTGGTTCAAAACATAGTCAGTAAGAAGAGTCAGTCTTCTTGTCCTTAAGTCGGCATTGTGCCTTCTGTATTTAAGTCCGATGCAATTTCTGTGTTTCATCGACAATAAGGAGTTCCAAGGGATACGGTAAACCTGGAGTGAAGCAACGGAATCTATAACTAGTGTCACAGGAATGGTTCAAAACATAGACAGTAAGAACAGTCAGTCTTCTTTTACTTAATTCTGCATTGTGCCTTTTGTATTTAATTCCGATGCAATCTCTGTGTTTCATCGTCAATAAGAAGGTCCAAGCGATACAGTAAACCTGGAGTGAAGCATCGGAATCTATAACAGGTGTCACAGGAATGGTTCAAAGCAAAGTCAGTAAGAAGAGTCAGTCTTCTTGTCCTTAAGTCGGCATTGTGCCTTTTGTAATTAATTCCGATGCAATTTCTGTGTTTCTTCGTCAATAAGAAGGACCAAGGGATACAGTAAACCTGGAGTGAAACATCGGAATCTATACCAAGTGTCACAGGGATGGTTCAAAACATAGACAGTAAGAAGAGTCAGACTTCTTGTACTTAAGTCGGCATTGTGCCTTTTCTATTTAATTCCGATGCAATTTCTGTGTTTCAACGTCAATAAGAAGGTCAGAGGGATACAGTAATCCTGAAGTGAAGCATCGGAATCTATAACTAGTGTCACAGGAATGGTTCTAAACATAGTCAGTAAGAAGAGTCAGTCTTCTTGTCCTTAAGTCGGCTTTGTGCCTTTTGTATTTAATTCCGATGCAATTTCTGTGTTTCATCGTCAATATGAAGTTCCAAGGGATACAGTAAACCTGGAGTGAAGCAACGGAATCTATAACTAGTGTCACAGGAATGGTTCAAAACATAGACAGTAAGAAGAGTCAGTCTTCTTGTACTTCATTCTGCATTGTGCCTTTTGTATTTAATTCCGATGCATTTTCTGTGTTTCATCGTCAATAAGAAGGTCCAAAGGATACAGTAAACCTGAAGTGAAGCATCTGAATTTATAACTAGTGTCACAGGAATGGTTCAAAACATAGTCAGTAAGGAGAGTCAGACTTCTTGTACTTAAGTCGGCATTGTGCCTTTTCTATTTAATTCCGATGCAATTTCTGTGTTTCATCGTCAATAGGAAGGACCAAGGGATACAGTAAACCTGGAGTGAAGCATGGGAATCTATAACTAGTGTCGCAGGGATGGTTCAGAACATAGACCGTAAGAAGAGTCAGTCTTCTCGTACTTAAGTCGGCATTGTGCCTTTTCTATTTATATTCCGATGCAATTTCTGTGTTTCATCGTCAATAAGAAGATCAGAGGGATACAGTAATTCTGAAGTGAAGCATCGGAATCTATAACTAGTGTCACAGGAATGGTTCAAAACAAAGTCAGTAAGAAGAGTCAGTCTACTTGTCCTTAAGTCGGCATTGTGCCTTTTGTATTTAATTCCGATGCAATTTCTGTGTTTCATCGTCAATAAGAAGGTTCAAGTTATACAGTAAACCTGAGGTGAAGCATCGGAATCTATAACTAGTGGCACAGGAATGGTTCAAAACATAGTCAGTAAGAAGTGTCAGTCTTCTTCTACTTAAGTCGGCATTGTACCTTTTCACTTTAATTCCGATGCAATTTCTGTGTTTCATCGTCAATAACAAGGTCCAAGGGATACAGTAAACCTGGAGTGAAGCATCGGAATCTATAAGTAGTGTCAATGGAATGGTTCAAAGCATAGACAGTAAGAAGAGTCAGTGTTCTTGTACTTAAGTCGGCATTGTGCCTTTTGTATTTAATTCCACTGCTATTTCTGTGTTTCTTAGTCAATAAGAAGGTTAGAGGGGTACAGTAAACCTGAAGTGAAACATCGGAATCTATAACTAGTGTCACAGGAATGGTTCAAAACATAGTCAGTATGAAGAGTCAGTCTTCTTGTCCTTAAGTCGTCATTGTGCCTTTTGTATTTAATTCCGATGCAATTTCTGTGTTTCATCGTCAATAAGAAGGTCCAAGGGATACAGTAAACCTGGAGTGAAGCATCGGAATCCATAACTAGTGTCACAGCAATGGTTCAAAACATAGTCAGTAAGAAGAGTCAGTCTTCTTGTACTTAGGTCGGCATTGTGCCATTTGTATTTAATTCCGATGCAATTTCTGTGTTTCATCGTCAATAAGAAGGACCAAGGGATACAGTAAACCTAGAGTTAAGCATCGGAATCTATAACTAGTGACACAGGGATGGTTCAGAACATAGATCGTAAGAAGGGTCAGTCTTCTTGTACTTAAGTCGGCATTGTGCCTTTTGTAATAAACTCCGATGCAATTTCTGTGTTTCATCGTCAATAAGAAGGTCCAAGCAATACAGTAAACCTGAAGTGAAGCATCTGAATTTATAACTAGTGTCACAGGAATGGTTCAAAACATAGACAGTAAGAAGAGTCAGTTTTCTTGTACTTAAGTCGGCATTGTGCCTTTTCTATTTAATTCCGACGCAATTTCTGTGTTTCATCGTCAATAAGAAGGTCCAAGGGATACTGTAAACCCGGAGTGAAGCATCGGAATCTATAACTAGTGTCACAGGAATGGTTCAAAACATAGACAGTAGGAAGAGTCAGTCTTCTTGTACTTACGTCGACATTGTGCCTTTTCCATTTAATTCCGATGCAATTTCTGTGTTCATCGTCAATAAGAAGGTCAGAGGTATACAATAAACCTGAAGTGAAGCATCGGAATCTATAACTAGCGTCACAGGAATGGTTCAAAGCAAAGTCAGTAAGAAGAGTCAGTCTCCTTGTACTTAAGTCGGCATTGTGCCTTTTGTAATTAATTCCGATGCAATTTCTGTGTTTCATCGTCAATAAGAAGGTCCAAGGGATACAGTAAACCTGGAGTGTAGCATCGGAATCTATAACTAGTGTCAAAGGAATGGTTCAAAACATAGACAGTAAGAAGAGTCAGTCATCGTGTACTTAAGTCGGCATTTTGCCTTTTGTATTTAATTCCGATGCAATTTCTGTGATTCGTCGTCAATAAGAAGGTCCAAGGTATACAGTAAACCTGAGGTGAAGCATCGGAAACTATAGCTAGTGTCACAGGAGTGGTTCAAAACATAGTCAGTAAGAAGAGTCAGTCTTCTTGTCCTTAAGTCGGCATTGTGCCTTCTGTATTTAATTCCGATGCAATTTCTGTGTTTCATCGACAATAAGGAGTTCCAAGGGATACGGTAAACCTGGAGTGAAGCAACGGAATCTATAACTAGTGTCACAGGAATGGTTCAAAACATAGACAGTAAGAACAGTCAGTCTTCTTTTACTTAATTCTGCATTGTGCCTTTTGTATTTAATTCCGATGCAATCTCTGTGTTTCATCGTCAATAAGAAGGTCCAAGCGATACAGTAAACCTGGAGTGAAGCATCGGAATCTATAACAGGTGTCACAGGAATGGTTCAAAGCAAAGTCAGTAAGAAGAGTCAGTCTTCTTGTCCTTAAGTCGGCATTGTGCCTTTTGTAATTAATTCCGATGCAATTTCTGTGTTTCTTCGTCAATAAGAAGGACCAAGGGATACAGTAAACCTGGAGTGAAACATCGGAATCCATACCAAGTGTCACAGGGATGGTTCAAAACATAGACAGTAAGAAGAGTCAGACTTCTTGTACTTAAGTCGGCATTGTGCCTTTTCTATTTAATTCCGATGCAATTTCTGTGTTTCAACGTCAATAAGAAGGTCAGAGGGATACAGTAATCCTGAAGTGAAGCATCGGAATCTATAACTAGTGTCACAGGAATTGTTCTAAACATAGTCAGTAAGAAGAGTCAGTCTTCTTGTCCTTAAGTCGGCTTTGTGCCTTTTGTATTTAATTCCGATGCAATTTCTGTGTTTCATCGTCAATAAGAAGTTCCAAGGGATACAGTAAACCTGGTGTGAAGCAACGGAATCTATAACTAGTGTCACGGGAATGGTTCAAAACATAGACAGTAAGAAGAGTCAGACTTCTTGTACTTAATTCTGCATTGTGCCTTTTGTATTTATTTCCGATGCATTTTCTGTGTTTCATCGTCAATAAGAAGGTCCAAAGGATACAGTAAACCTGAAGTGAAGCATCTGAATTTATAACTAGTGTCACAGGAATGGTTCAAAACATAGTCAGTAAGGAGAGTCAGACTTCTTGTACTTAAGTCGGCATTGTGCCTTTTCTATTTAATTCCGATGCAATTTCTGTGTTTCATCGTCAATAGGAAGGACCAAGGGATACAGTAAACATGGAGTGAAGCATGGGAATCTATAACTAGTGTCGCAGGGATGGTTCAGAACATAGACCGTAAGAAGAGTCAGTCTTCTTGTACTTAAGTCGGCATTGTGCCTTTTCTATTTATATTCCGATGCAATTTCTGTGTTTTATCGTCAATAAGAAGATCAGAGGGATACACTAATTCTGAAGTGAAGCATCGGAATCTATAACTAGTGTCACAGGAATGGTTCAAAACAAAGTCAGTAAGAAGAGTCAGTCTACTTGTCCTTAAGTCGGCATTGTGCCTTTTGTATTTAATTCCGATGCAATTTCTGTGTTTCATCGTCAATAAGTAGGTCCAAGGGATACAGTAAACCTGGAGTGTAGCATCGGAATCTATAACTAGTGTCACAGGAATGGTTCAAAACATAGACAGTAAGAAGTGTCAGTCTTCGTGTACTTAAGTCGGCATTTTGCCTTTTGTATTTAATTCCAATGCAATTTCTGTGTTTCATCGTCAATAAGAAGGTCCAAGGTATACAGTAAACCTGAGGTGAAGCATCGGAATCTATAACTAGTGTCACAGGAATGGTTCAAAACATAGTCAGTAAGAAGAGTCAGTCTTCTTGTACTTAAGTCGGCATTGTACCTTTTCACTTTAATTCCGATGCAATTTCTGTGTTTCATCGTCAATAACAAGGTCCAAGGGATACAGTAAACCTGGAGTGAAGCATCGGAATCTATAAGTAGTGTCAATGGAATGGTTCAAAGCATAAGCAGTAAGAAGAGTCAGTGTTCTTGTACTTAAGTCGGCATTGTGCCTTTTGTATTTAATTCCACTGCTATTTCTGCGTTTCTTAGACAATAAGAAGGTCAGAGGGATACAGTAATCCTGAAGTGAAGCATCGGAATCTATAACTAGTGTCACAGGAATGGTTCAAAACATAGTCAGTAAGAAGAGTCAGTCTTCTTGTACTTAAGTCGGCATTGTGCCTTTTCTATTCAATTCCGATGCAATTTCTGTGTTTCATCGTCAATAAGAAGGTCCAAGGGATACTGTAAACCCGGAGTGAAGCATCGGAATCTATAACTAGTGTCACAGGAATGGTTCAAAACATAGGCAGTAAGAAGAGTCAGTCTTCTTGTACTTACGTCGACATTGTGCCTTTTTTATTTAATTCCGATGCAATTTCTGTGTCTCATCGTCAATAAGAAGGTCAGAGGTATACAATAAACCTGAAGTGAAGCGTCGGAATCTATAACTAGTGTCACAGGAATGGTTCAAAGCAAAGTCAGTAAGAAGAGTCAGTCTTCTTGTACTTAAGTCGGCATTGTGAATTTTGTAATTAATTCCGATGCAATTTCTGTGTTTCATCGTCAATAAGAAGTTCCAAGGGATACAGTAAACCTGGAGTGTAGCATCGGAATCTATAACTAGTGTCACAGGAATGGTTCAAAACATGACAGTAAGAAGAGTCAGTCTTCGTGTACTTAAGTCGGCATTTTGCCTTTTGTATTTAATTCCAATGCAATTTCTGTGTTTCATCGTCAATAAGAAGGTCCAAGGTATACAGTAAACCTGAGGTGAAGCATCGGAATCTACAACTAGTGTCACAGGAATGGTTCAAAACATAGTCAGTAAGAAGAGTCAGTCTTCTTGTACTTAAGTCGGCATTGTATCTTTTCACTTTAATTCCAATGCAATTTCTGTGTTTCATCGTCAATAACAAGGTCCAAGGGATACAGTAAACCTGGAGTGATGCATCGGAATCTATAAGTAGTGTCAATGGAATGGTTCAAAGCATAAGCAGTAAGAAGAGTCAGTGTTCTTGTACTTAAGTCGGATTTGTGCCTTTTGTATTTAATTCCACTGCAATTTCTGTGTTTCTTAGACAATAAGAAGGTCAGAGGGGTACAATAAACCTGAAGTGAAACATCGGAATATATAGCTAGTGTCACAGGAATGGTTCAAAGCAAAGTTAGTAAGAAGAGTCAGTCTTCTTGTCCTTAAGTCGGCATTGTGCCTTTTCTATTTAATTCCGATGCAATTTCTGTGTTTCATCGTCAATAAGAAGGTCCAAGGGATACAGTAAACCTGGAGTGAAGCATCGGAATCTATAACTAGTGTCACAGCAATGGTTCAAAACATAGTCAGTAAGAAGAGTCAGTCTTCTTGTACTTAAGTCGGCATTGTGCCATTTGTATTTAATTCCGATGCAATGTCTGTGTTTCATCGTCAATAAGAAGGACCAAGGGATACAGTAAACCTGGAGTGAAACATCGGAATCCTTAACTGGTGTCACAGGGATGGTTCAAACATAGTCAGGAAGGTGTGTCAGTCTGCTTGTACTTGAATCGGCATTGTGCCTTTTGTATTTAATTTCTATGCAATTTCTGTGTTTCATCGTCAATAAGAAGGCCCAAGGGATACAGTAAACCTGGAGTGAAACATCGGAATCTATAACTAGTGACTCAGGGATGGTTCAAAACATAGACTGTAAGAAGAGTCAGTCTTCTTGTACTTAAGTCGGCATTGTGCCTTTTGTATTAAACTCCGATGCAATTTCTGTGTTTCAACGTCAATAAGAAGGTCCAAGCAATACAGTAAACCTGAAGTGAAGCATCGGAATTTATAACTGGTGTCACAGGAATGGTTCAAACATAGTCAGGAAGGTGTGTCAGTCTGCTTGTACTTAAATCGGCATTGTGCCTTTTGTATTTAATTTCGATGCAATTTCTGTGTTTCATCGTCAATAAGAAGGCCCAAGGGATACAGTAAACCTGGAGTGAAACATCGGAATCTATAACTAGTGTCACAGGGATGGTTCAAAACATAGACAGTAAGAAGAGTCAGACCTCTTGCACTTAAGTCGGCATTGTGCCTTTTCTATTTAATTCCGATGCAATTTCTGCGTTTCAATGTCAATAAGAAGGTCAGAGAGATACAGTAATCCTGAAGTGAAGCATCGGAATCTATAACTAGTGTCACAGGAATGGTTCAAAACATAGTCAGTAAGAAGAGTCAGTCTTCTTGTACTTAAGTCGGCATTGTGCCTTTTCTATTTAATTCCGATGCTAATTCTGTGTTTCATCGTCAATAAGAAGGTCCAAGGGATACTGTAAACCCGGAGTGAAGCATCGGAATCTATAACTAGCGTCACAGGAATGGTTCAAAACATAGACAGTAAGAAGAGTCAGTCTTCTTGTACTTACGTCGACATTGTGCCTTTTCTATTTAATTCCGATGCAATTTCTGTGTTTCATCGTCAATAAGAAGGTCAGAGGTATACAATAAACCTGAAGTGAAGCATCGGAATCTATAACTAGTGTCACAGGAATGGTTCAAAGCAACGTCAGTAAGAAGAGTCAGTCTTCTTGTACTGAAGTCGGCATTGTGCCTTTTGTAATTAATTCCGATGCAATTTCTGTGTTTCATCGTCAATAAGAAGGTCCAAGGGATACAGTAAACCTGGAGTGTAGCATCGGAATCTATAACTAGTGTCACAGGAATGGTTCAAAACATAGACAGTAAGAAGAGTCAGTCTTCGTGTACTTAAGTCGGCATTTTGCCTTTTGTATTTAATTCCGGTGCAATTTCTGTGTTTCGTTGTCAATAAGAAGATCCAAGGTATACAGTAAACCTGAGGTGAAGCATCGGAAACTACAGCTAGTGTCACAGGAATGGTTCAAAACATAGTCAGTAAGAAGAGTCAGTCTTCTTGTCCTTAAGTCGGCATTTTGCCTTTTGTATTTAATTCCAATGCAATTTCTGTGTTCATCGTCAATAAGAAGTTCCAAGGGATACAGTAAACCTGGAGTGAAGCAACGGAATCTATCACTAGTGTCACAGGAATGGTTCAAAACATAGATAGTAAGAACAGTCAGTCTTCTTTTACTTAATTCTGCATTGTGCCTTTTGTATTTAATTCCGATGCAATTTCTGTGTTTCATCGTCAATAAGAAGGTCCAAGGGAAACAGTAAACCTGAAGTGAAGCATCGGAATTTATAACTAGTGTCACAGGAATGGTTCAAAACATAGTCTGTAAGGAGAGTCAGTCTTCTTGTACTTAAGTCGGCATTGTGCCTTTTCTATTTAATTCCGATGCAATTTCTGTGTTTCATCATCAATTAGAAGGACCAAGGGATACAGTAAACCTGGAGTGAAGCATCGGAATCTATAACTAGTGTCACAGGGATGGTTCAGAACATAGACCGTAAGAAAAGTCAGTCTTCTTGTACTTAAGTCGGCATTGTGCCTTTTCTATTTATATTCCGATGCAATTTCTGTGTTTCATCGTCAATAAGAAGATCAGAGGGATACTGTAATCCTGAAGTGAAGCATCGGAATCTATAACTAGTGTCACAGGAATGGTTCAAAGCATAGTCAGTAAGAAGAGTCAGTCTTGTTGTACTTAAGTCGGCATTGTGCCTTTTCTATTTAATTCCAATGCAATTTCTGTGTTTCATCGTCAATAAGAATGTCAGAGGGATACAATAAACCTGAAGCGAAGCATCGGAATCTATAACTAGTGTCACACAAATGGTTTATAACAAAGTCAGTAAGAAGAGTCAGTCTTCTTGTCCTTAAGTCGGCATTGTGCCTTTTGTATTTAATTCCGATGCAATTTCTGTGTTTCATCGTCAATAAGAAGGTCCAAGGGATACAGTAAACCTGGAGTGAAGCATCGGAATCTATAGCTAGTGTCACAGGAATGGTTCAAAACATAGTCAGTAAGAAGAGTCAGTCGTCTTGTCCTTAAGTCGGCATTGTGCCTTTTGTAATTAATTCCGATGCAATTTCTGTGTTTCATCGTCAATAAGAAGGTCCAAGGGATACAGTAAACCTGGAGTGTAGCATCGGAATCTATAACTAGTGTCACAGGAATGGTTCAAAGTATAGACAGTAAGAAGAGTCAGTCTTCGTGTACTTAAGTCGGCATTTTGCCTTTTATATTTAATTCCGATGCAATTTCTGTGTTTCGTCGTCAATAAGAAGGTCCAAGGTATACTGTAAACCTGAGGTGAAGCATCGGAATCTATAGCTAGTGTCACAGGAATGGTTCAAAACATAGTCAGTAAGAAGAGTCAGTCGTCTTGTCCTTAAGTCGGCATTGTGCCTTTTGTATTTAATTCCGATGCAATTTCTGTGTTTCATCAACAATAACAAGTTCCAAGGGATACAGTAAACCTGGAGTGAAGCAACGGAATCTATAAGTAGTGTCACAGGAATGGTTCAAAACATAGACAGTAAGAAGAGTCAGTCTTCTTGTACTTAATTCTGCATTGTGCCTTTTGTATGTAATTACGATGCAATTTCTGTGTTTCATCGACAATAAGAAGGTCCAAGGGATACAGTAAACCTGAAGTGAAGCATCGGAATTTATAACTAGTGTCACAGGAATGGTTTAAAACATAGTCAGTAAGGAGAGTCAGTCTTCTTGTACTTAAGTCGGCATTGTGCCTTTTCTATTTAATTCCGATGCAATTTCTGTGTTTCATCGTCAATAAGAAGGACCAAGGGATACAGTAAACCTGGAGTGAAGCATCGGAATCTATAACTAGTGTCACAGGGATGGTTAAGAACATAGACAGTAAGAAGAGTCAGTCTTCTTGTACTTAAGTCGGCATTGTGCCTTTTCTATTTATATTCCGATGCAATTTCTGTGTTTCATCGTCAATAAGAAGATCAGAGGGATACAGCAATTCTGAAGTGAAGCATCGGAATCTGTAACTAGTGTCACAGGAATGATTCAAAAGAAAGTCAGTAAGAAGAGTCAGTCTACTTGTCCTTAAGTCGGCATTGTGCCTTTTGTATTTAATTCCGATGCAATTTCTGTGTTTCATCGTCAATAAGAAGGTCCAAGGGATACAGTAAACCTGGAGTGAAGCATCGGAATGTATAACTAGTGTCACAGGAATGGTTCAAACCATAGACAGTAAGAAGAGTCAGTCTTCGTGTACTTAAGTCGGCATTTTGCCTTTTGTTTTTAATTCACATGCAATTTCTGTGTTTCATCGTCAATAAGAAGGTCCAAGGTATACAGTAAAGCTGAGGTGAAGCATCGGAATCTATAACTAGTGTCACAGGAATGGTTCAAAACATAGTCAGTAAGAAGAGTCAGTCTTCTTGTACTTAAGTCGGCATTGTACCTTTTCACTTTAATTCCGATGCAATTTCTGTGTTTCATCGTCAATAACAAGGTCCAAGGGATACAGTAAACCTGGAGTGAAGCATCGGAATCTATAAGTAGTGTCAATGGAATGGTTCAAAACATAGGCAGTAAGTAGAGTAAGTGTTGTTGTACTTAAGTCGGCATTGTGCCTTTTGTATTTAATTCCGATGCTATTTCTGTGTTTCTTAGTCAATAAGAAGGTCAGAGGGGTACAGTAAACCTGAAGTGAAACATCGGAATCTATAGCTAGTGTCACAGGAATGGTTCAAAACATAGTCAGTTTGAAAAGTCAGTCTTCGTGTCCTTAAGTCGGCATTGTGCCTTTTGTATTTAATTCCGATGATATTTCTGTGTTTCATCGTCAATAAGAAGGTCGAAGGGATACAGTAAACCTGGAGTGAAGCATCGGAATCTATAACTAGTGTCACAGCAATGGTTCAAAACTTAGTCAGTAAGAAGAGTCAGTCTTCTTGTACTTAGGTCGGCGTTGTGCCATTTGTATTTAATTCCGATGCAATTTCTGTGTTTCATCGTCAATAAGAAGCACCGAGGGATAAAGTAAACCTGGAGTGAAACATCGGAATCTATTACTAGTGTCACAGGGATGGTTCAGAACATAGACCGTAAGAAGAGTCAATCTTCTTGTACTTAAGTCGGCATTGTGCCTTTTCTATTTATATTCCGATGAAATTTCTGTGTTTCATCGTCAATAAGAAGATCAGAGGGAAACAGTAATCATGAAGTGAAGCATCAGAATCTATAACTAGTGTCACAGGAATGGTTCAAAGCAAAGTCAGTAAGAAGAGTCAGTCTTCTTGTCCTTAAGTCGGCATTGTGACTTTTGTAATTAATTCCGATGCAATTTCTGTGTTTCATCGTCAATAAGAAGGTCCAAGGGATACAGTAAACCTGGAGTGTAGCATCGGAATCTATAACTAGTGTCACAGGAATGGTTCAAAATATAGACAGTAAGAAGAGTCAGTCTTCTTGTACTTAAGTCGGCATTGTGCCTTTTCTATTTAATTCCGATGCAATTTCTGTGTTTCATCGTCAATAAGAAGGTCCAAGGGATACTGTAAACCCGGAGTGAAGCATCGGAGTCTATAACTAGTGTCACAGGAATTGTTCAAAACATAGACAGTAAGAAGAGTCAGTCTTCTTGTACTTACGTCGACATTGTGCCTTTTCTATTTAATTCCGATGCAATTTCTGTGTTTCATCGTCAATAAGAAGGTCAGAGGTATACAATAAACCTTAAGTGAAGCATCGCAATCTATAACTAGTGTCACAGGAATGGTTCAAAGCAAAGTCAGTAAGAAGAGTCAGTCTTCTTGTACTTAAGTCGGCATTGTGCCTTTTGTATTTAATTCCGATGCAATTTCTGTGTTTCATCGTCAATAAGAAGTTCCAAGGGATACAGTAAACCTGGAGTGAAGCAACGGAATCTATAACTAGTGTCACAGGAATGGTTCAAAACATAGACAGTAAGAACAGTCAGTCTTCTTGTACTTAATTCTGCATTGTGCCTTTTGTATTTAATTCCGATGCAATTTCTGTGTTTCATCGTCAATAAGAAGGTCCAAGGGATACAGTAAACCTGAAGTGAAGCATCGGAATCCATAAATTGTGTCACAGGTATGGTTCAAAACATAGTCAGTAAGGAGAGTCAGTCTTCTTGTCCTTAAGTCGGCATTGTGCCTTTTCTATTTAATTGCGATGCAATTTCTGTGTTTCATCGTCAATAAGAAGATCAGAGGGATACAGTAATCCTGAAGTGAAGCATCAGAATCTATAACTAGTGTCACAGGAATGGTTCAAAACATAGTCAGTAAGGAGAGTCAGTCTTGTGGTACTTAAGTCGGCATTGTGCCTTTTCTATTTATTTCCGATGCAATTTCTGTGTTTCATCGTCAATAAGAATGTCAGAGGGATACAATACCCTGAAGCGAAGCATCGGAATCTATAACTAGTGTCACAGAAATGGTTCAAAACAAAGTCAGTAAGGTGAGTCAGTCTTCTTGTCCTTAAGTCGGCATTGTGATTTTTGTATTTAATTCCGATGCAATTTCTGTGTTTCATCGTCAATAACAAGGACCAAGGGATACAGCAAACCTTGAGTGAAGCATCGGAATCTATTACTAGTGTCACAGGGATGGTTCAGAACATAGACCGTAAGAAGAGTCAGTCTTCTTGTACTTAAGTCGGCATTGTGCCTTTTCTATTTATATTCCGATGCAATTTCTGTGTTTCATCGTCAATAAGAAGATCAGAGGGATACAGTAATCATGAAGTGAAGCATCAGAATCTATAACTAGTGTCACAGGAATGGTTCAAAGCAAAGTCAGTAAGAAGAGTCAGTCTTCTTGTCCTTAAGTCGGCATTGTGACTTTTGTAATTAATTCCGATGCAATTTCTGTGTTTCATCGTCAATAAGGAGGTCCAAGGGATACAGTAAACCTGGAGTGTAGCATCGGAATCTATAACTAGTGTCACAGGAATGGTTCAAAATATAGACAGTAAGAAGAGTCAGTCTTCGTGTACTTAAGTCGGCATTTTGCCTTTTGTATTTAATTCCGATGCAATTTCTGTGTTTCGTCGTCAATAAGAAGGTCCAAGGTATACTGTAAACCTGAGGTGAAGCATCGGAATCTATAGCTAGTGTCACAGGAATGGTTCAAAACATAGTCAGTAAGAAGAGTCAGTCGTCTTGTCCTTAAGTCGGCATTGTGCCTTTTGTATTTAATTCCGATGCAATTTCTGCGTTTCAATGTCAATAAGAAGGCCAGAGGGATACAGTAATCCTGAAGTGAAGCTTCGGAATCTATAACTAGTGTCACAGGAATGGTTCAAACCATAGTCAGTAAGAAGAGTCAGTCTTCTTGTACTTAAGTCGGCATTGTGCCTTTTCTATTTAATTCCGATGCAATTTCTGTGTTTCATCGTCAATAAGAAGGTCCAAGGGATACTGTAAACCCGGAGTGAAGCATCGGAGTCTATAACTAGTGTCACAGGAATGGTTCAAAACATAGAGAGTAAGAAGAGTCAGTCTTCTTGTACTTACGTCGACATTGTGCCTTTTCTATTTAATTCCGATGCAATTTCTGTGTTTCATCGTCAATACGAAGGTCAGAGGTATACAATAAACCTTAAGTGAAGCATCGGAATCTATAACTAGTGTCACAGGAATGGTTCAAAGCAAAGTCAGTAAGAAGAGTCAGTCTTCTTGTACTTAAGTCGGCATTGTGCCTTTGATATTTAATTCCGATGCAATTTCTGTGTTTCATCGTCAATAAAAAGTTCCTAGGGATACAGTAAACCTGGAGTGAAGCAACGGAATCTATAACTAGTGTCACAGGAATGGTTCAAAGCATAGACAGTAAGAACAGTCAGTCTTCTTGTACTTAATTCTGCATTGTGCCTTTTGTATTTAATTCCGATGCAATTTCTATGTTTCATCGTCAATAAGAAGGTCCAAGGGATACAGTAAACCTGAAGTGAAGCATCGGAATCCATAAATTCTGTCACAGGTATGGTTCAAAACATAGTCAGTAAGGAGAGTCAGTCTTCTTGTACTTAAGTCGGCATTGTGCCTTTTCTATTTAATTCCGATGCAATTTCTGTGTTTCATCGTCAATAACAAGGACCAAGGGATACAGTAAACCTGGAGTGAAGCATCGGAATCTATTACTAGTGTCACAGGAATGGTTCAGAACATAGACCGTAAGAAGAGTCAGTCTTCTTGTACTTAAGTCGGCATTGTGCCTTTTCTATTTATATTCCGATGCAATTTCTGTGTTTCATCGTCAATAAGAAGATCAGAGGGATACAGTAAACCTGAAGTGAAGCATCGGAATCCATAAATTGTCTCACAGGTATGGTTCAAAACATAGTCAGTAAGGAGAGTCAGTCTTGTTGTACTTAAGTCGGCATTGTGCCTTTTCTATTTATTTCCGATGCAATTTCAGTGTTTCATCGTCAATAAGAATGTCAGAGGGATACAATACCCTGAAGCGAAGCATCGGAATCTATAACTAGTGTCACAGAAATGTTTCAAAACAAAGTCAGTAAGATGAGTCAGTCTTCGTGTCCTTAAGTCGGCATTGTGCCTTTTGTATTTAATTCCGATGCAATTTCTGTGTTTCATCGTCAATAAGAAGTTCCAAGGGATACAGTAAACCCGGAGTAAAGCATCGGAATCTATAACTACTGTCACAGGAATGTTTCAAAACATAGACAGTAAGAAGAGTCAGTCTTGTTGTACTTAATTCTGCTTTGTGCATTTTGTATTTAATTCCGATGCAATTTCTGTGTTTCTTCGTCATTAAGAAGGTCCAAGCGATACAGTAAACCTGGAGTGAAGCATCGGAATCTATAACAGGTGTCACAGGAATGGTTCGAAGCAAAGTCAGTAAGAAGAGTCAATCTTCTTGTCCTTAAGTCGGCATTGTGCCTTTTGTATTTAATTCCGATGCAATTTCTGTGTTTCATCGACAATAAGATGTTCCAAGGGATACAGTAAACCTGGAGTGAAGCAACGGAATCTGTAACTAGTGTCACAGGAAAGGTTCAAAACATAGACAGTAAGAAGTATCAGTCTTCTTGTACTTAATTCTGCATTGTGCCTTTTGTATTTAATTCCGATGCAATTTCTGTGTTTCATCGTCAATAAGAAGGACCAAGGGATACAGTAAACCTGGAGTGAAGCATCGGTATCTATAACTAGTGTCACAGGGATGGTTAAGAACATAGACCGTAAGAAGAGTCAGTCTTTTTGTAATTAAGTCGGCATTGTGATTTTTCTATTTATATTCCAATGCAATTTCTGAGTTTCATCGTCAATAAGAAGATCAGAGGGATACAGTAATCCTGAAGTGAAGCATCGGAATCTATAACTAGTGTCACAGGAATGGTTCTAAACAAAGTCAGTAAGAAGAGTCAGTCTACTTGTCCTTAAATCGGCATTGTGCCTTTTGTATTTAATTGCGATGCAATTTCTGTGTTTCATCGTCAATAAGAAGGTCCAAGGGATACAGTAAACCTGGAGTGTAGCATCGGAATCTATAACTAGTGTCATAGGAATGGTTACAATCATAGACAGTACGAAGAGTCAGTCCTCGTATACTTAAGTCGGCATTTTGCCTTTTGTATTTAATTCCGATGCAATTTCTGTGTTTCTTAGTCAATAAGAAGGTCAGAGGCGTACATTAAACCTGAAGTGAAACATCGGAATCTATAGCTAGTGTCACAGGAGTGGTTCAAAACATAGTCAGTAAGGAGAGTCAGTGTTCTTGTCCTTAAGTCGGCATTGTGCCTTTTGTATTTAATTCCGATGCAATTTCTGTGTTTCATCGTCAATAAGAAGGTCCAAGGGATACAGTAAACCTGGAGTGAAACATCGGAATCTATAACTAGTGTCACAGAAATGGTTCAAAACATAGTCAGTAAGAAGAGTCAGTCTTCTTGTACTTAGGTCGGCATTGTGCCATTTGTATTAATTTCCGATGCAATTTCTGTGTTTCATCGTCAATAAGAAGGACCAAGGGATACAGTAAACCTGGAGTGAAGCATCGGAATCTATAACTAGTGACACAGGGATGGTTCAAAACATAGCCAGTAAGAAGAGTCAGTCTTCTTGTACTTAGGTCGGCATTGTGCCGTTTATATTAAACTCCGATGCAATTTCTGTGTTTCATCGTCAATAAGAAGGTCAGAGGGATACAGTAATCCTGAAGTGAAGCATCGGAATCTATAACTAGTGTCACAGGAATGGTTCAAATCATAGTCAGTAAGAATAGTCAGTCTTCTTATACTTAAGTCATCATTGTGCATTTTCTATTTAATTCTGATGCAATATCTGTGTCTCATCGTCAATATGATGGTCCAAGGGATACAGTAAACCTGGAGTGAAGCATCGGAATCAATAACTTGTGTCACAGGAATGGTTCAAATCATAGACAGCAAGAACAGTCAGATCTCTTTTACTTAAGTCGGCATTGTGCCTTTTGTATTTAATTCCGAATCAATTTCTGTGTTTCATCGTCAATAAGATGGTCCAAGGGATACAGTAAACCTGAAGTGAAGCATCGGAGTCTATAACTAATGTCACAGGACTGGTTCAAAAATAGACAGTAAGAAGAGTCAGTCTTCTTAAACTTAATTCGGCATTGTGCCTTTTGTATTTAATTCCGATGCAATTTCTGTGTTTCATCGTCAATAAGAAGGTCAGGGGGATACAATGAACCTGAAGTGAAGCATCGGGATCTATAACTAGTGTCACAGGAATCGTTCAAAACATAGTCAGTAAGAAGAGTCAGTCTTCTTGTACTTAAGTCGGCATTGTGCCTTTTCTATTTAATTCCGATGCAATTTCTGTGTTTCATCGTCAATAAGAAGGTCCAAGGGTACAGTAAACCTGGAGTGAAGCATCGTAATCTATAACTAGTGTCACAGGAATGGTTCAAAACATAGACAGTAAGAAGAGTCAGTCTCCTTGTACTTAATTCTGCACTGTGCTTTTGTATTTAATTCCGATGCAATTTCTGTGTTTCATCGTCAATAAGAAGGTCCAAGGGATACAGTAAACCTGAAGTGAATCATTGGAAATTGTAACTAGTATCACAGGAATGGTTCAGAACATAGTCAGTAAGAAGAGTCAGTCTTCTTGTACTTAAGTCGCCATTGTGCCATTTGTATTTAATTCCGATGCAATTTCTGTGTGTCATCGTCAATAAGAAGGGCCAAGGGATACAGTAAACCTGGAGTGAAGCATCGGAATCTATAACTAGTGACACAGGTATGGTTCAAAACATAGACAGGAAGAAGAGTCAGTCTTCTTGTACTTAAGTCGGCATTGTGCCTTTTGTATTTAACTCCGATGCAATTTCTGTGTTTCATCGTCAATAAGAAGGTCACAGGGATACAGTAATCATGAAGTGAAGCATCGGAATCTATAACTAGTGTCACAGGAATGGTTCAAAACATAGTCAGTAAGAATAGTCAGTCTTCTTGTATTTAAGTCATCATTGTGCATTTTGTATTTAATTCTGATGCGATTTCTGTGTTTCATCGTCAATATGAAGGTCCAAGGGACACAGTAAACCTGGAGTGAAGCATCGGAATCTATAACTAGTGTCACTGGAATGGTTCAAATAATAGACGGTAGGAAGAGTCAGATCTCTTTTACTTAAGTCGGCATTGTGCTTTTTGTATTTAATTCCGATGCAATTTCTGTGTTTCATCGTCAATAAGAAGGTCCAAGGTATACAGTAAACCTGAAGTGAAGCATCGGATCTATAACTAGTGTCACTGGAATGGTTCAAAACGTAGTCAGTAAGAAGAGTCAGTCTTCTTGTACTTAAGTCGGAATTGTGCCATTTCTATTTAATTCCGAAGCAATTTCTATGTTTCATCGTCAATAAGAACGTCCGAGGGATAGAGTAAACCTGGAGTGAAGCATCGGAATCTATAACTAGTGTCAATATAATGGTTCAAAACATAGTCAGTAAGAAAAGTCAGTCTTCTTGTACTTAAGTCGTCATAGTACCTTTTCTATTTATTTCCGATGCAATTTCTGTGTTTCATCGTCAATAAGAAGGGCCAAGGGATACAGTAAACCTGGAGTGTAGCATCGGAATCTATAACTAGTGTCACAGGAATGGTTCAAAGCATAGACAGTAAGAAGAGTCAGTCTTCTTGTACTTAAGTCGGCATTGTGATTGTTGTATTTATTTCCGATGCAATTTCTGTGCTTCATCGTCAAGAAGAAGGTTCAAATTATACAGTAAACCTGAAGTGAAGCTTCGGAATCTATAACTAGTGTCACAGGAATGGTTCAATGCGTAGTCAGTAAGAAGAGTCAGTCTTCTTGAACTTAAGTCGGCATTGTGCCTTTTCTATTTAATTCCGATGCAATTTCTGTGTTTCTTAGTCAATAAGAAGGTCAGAGGGGTACAGTAAACCTGAAGTGAAACATCGGAATCTATAGCTAGTGTCACAGGAATGGTTCAAAACATAGTCAGTATGAAGAGTCAGTCTTCTTGTCCTTAAGTCGGCATTGTGCCTTTCGTATTTAATTCCGATGCAATTTCTGTGTTTCATCGTCAATAAGCAGGTCCAAGGGATACAGTAAACCTGTAGTGAAACATCGGAACCTATAACTAGTGTCACAGGAATGGTTCAAAGCATAGTCAATAAGAAGAGTCAGTCTTCTTGTACTTAAGTCGGCATTGTGCCTTTTGTATTAAACTCCGATGCAATTTCTGTGTTTCATCGTCAACAACAAGGTCAGAGGGATACAGTAATCCTGAAGTGAAGCATCGGAATCTATAACTAGTGTCACAGGAATGGTTCAAATCATAGACAGCTAGAAGAGTCAGATCTCTTTTACTGAAGTCGGCATTGTGCCTTTTGTATTTAATTCTGTGGCAATTTCTGTGTTTCATCATAAAAATGAAGGTCCAAGGGATACAGTAAACCTGGAGTGAAGCATCGGAATCAATAACTAGTGTCACAGGAATGGTTCAAATCATAGACAGCTAGAAGAGTCAGATCTCTTTTACTGAAGTCGGCATTGTGCCTTTTGTATTTAATTCCGAAGCAATTTCTGTGTTTCATCGTCAATAAGAAGGTCCAAGGGATACAATAAACCTGGAGTGAATCATCGGAGTCAATAACCAATGTCACAGGACTGGTTCAAAAATAGACAGTAAGAAGAGTCAGTCTTCTTAAACTTAATTCGGCATTGCGCCTTTTGTATTTAATTCCGATGCAATTTCTGTCTTTCATCGTCAATAAGAAGGTCAGAGGGATACAGTAAACCTGAAGTGAAGCATCGGGATCTATAACTAGTGTCACAGGAATCGTTCAAATCATAGTCAGTAAGAAGAGTCAATCTTCTTGTACTTAAGTCGGAATTGTGCCTTTTCTATTTAATTCCGATGCAATTTGTGTGTTTCATCGTCAATTAGAAGGTGCAAGGGATACAGTAAACCTGGAGTGAAGCATCGGAATCTATAACTAGTGTCACAGGAATGGTTCAAAACATAGACAGTAAGAAGAGTCAGTCTCCTTGTACTTAATTCTGCACTGTGCCTTTTGTATTTAATTCCGATGCAATTTCTGTGTTTCATCGTCAATAAGAAGGTCCAAGGGATACAGTAAACCTGAAGTGAAGCATCGGAATTTGTGACTAGTATCACAGGAATGGTTCAAAACATAGTCAGTACGAAGAGTCAGTCTTCTTGTACTTAAGTCGGCATTGTGCCATTTGTATTTAATTCCGATGCAATTTGTGTGTTTCATCGTCAATAAGAAGGGCCAAGGAATACAGTAAACCTGGAGTGAAGCATCGGAATCAATAACTAGTGACACAGGTATGGTTCAAAACATAGACAGTAAGAAGAGTCAGTCTTCTTGTACTTAAGTCGGCATTGTGCCTTTTGTATTTAACTCCGATGCAATTTCTGTGTTTCATCGTCATTAAGAAGGTCAGAGGGATACAGTAATCATGAAGTGAAGCATCGGAATCTATAACTTGAGTCACAGGAATGGTTCAAAACATAGTCAGTAAGAATAGTCAGTCGCCTTGTACTTAAGTCATCATTGTGCATTTTCTATTTGATTCTGATGCGATTTCTGTGTTTCATCGTCAATATGATGGTCCAAGGGATACAGTAAACCTGGAGAGAAGCATCGAAATCTATAACTAGTGTCACTGGAATGGTTCAAATCATAGACAGTAGGAAGAGTCAGTCTTATGTACTTAAGTCGGCATTGTGCGGTTTGTATTTAATTCCGATGCAATTTCTGTTTTTCATCGTCAATAAGAAGGTCCAAGGGATACAGTAAACCTGAAGTGAAGAATCGGAATCTATAACTAGTGTCACAGGAATGGTTTAAAACATAGACAGTAGGAAGAGTCAGTCTTATGTACTTAAGTCGGCATTGTGCGGTTTGTATTTAATTCCGATGCAATTTCTGTGTTTCATCGTCAATAAGAAGGTCCAAGGTATACAGTAAACCTGAAGTGAAGCATCGGATCTATAACTAGTGTCATAGCAATGGTTCAAAACGTAGTCAGTAAGAAGAGTCAGTCTTCTTGTACTTAAGTCGCAATTGTGCCATTTCTGTTTAATTTCGATGCAATTTCTGTGTTTCATCGTCAATAAGAAGGTCCAAGGGATACAGTAAACTTGGAGTGAAGCATCGGAATCTATAACTAGTGTCAATATAATGGTTCAAAACGTAGTCAGTAAGAAGAGTCAGTCTTCTTGTACTTAAGTCGGCATTGTACCTTTTCTATTTAATTCCGATGGCATTTCTGTGTTTCATCGACAATAACAAGGTCCAATGGATACAGTAAACCTGGAGTGAAGCATCGGAATCTATTACTAGTGTCAATGGAATGGTTCAAAACATAGACAGTAAGATGAGTCAGTCTTCTTGTACTTAAGTCGGCATTTTGATTGTTGTATTTAATTCCGATGCAATATCTGTGTTTCATCGTCAATAAGAAGGTCCAAATGATACAGTAAACCAGGAGTGAAGCATCGGAATCTATAACTAGTGTCACAGGGACGGTTCAAAACATAAACAGTAAGATGAGTAAGTATTCTTGTACTTCATTCGGCATTGTGCTTTTTGTATTTATTTCCGATGCAAATAGTGTGTTTCATCGCCACCAAGTCGGTGAGAGGGATACAGTAATCCTGAAGTTAAGCATCGGAATCTATAACTAGTGTCACACGAATGGTTCAAAACATAGACAGTAAGAAGAGTCAGTCTTCTTGTACTTTATTCGTCATTGTGCCTTTTGTATTTAATTCCGATGCAATTTCTGTGTTTCATCGTCAATAAGAGGGTGCAAGGGATACAGTAAACCTGGAGTGAAGCATCGGAATCTATAACTAGTGTCACAGGAATCGTTCAAAACATAGTCAGTAAGAAGAGTCAGTCTTCTTGTACCTATGTCGGCATTGTGCCTTTTCTATTTAATTCCGATGCAATTTCTGTGTTTCATCGTCAATAAGAAGGTGCAAGGGATACAGTAAACCTGGAGTGAAGCATCGGAATCTATAACTAGTGTCACAGGAATGGTTCAAATCATAGACAGTAAGAAGAGTCAGTCTCCTTGTACTTAATTCTGCACTGTGCCTTTTGTATTTAATTCCGATGCAATTTCTGTGTTTCATCGTCAATAAGAAGTTCCAAGAGATACAGTAAACCTGAAGTGAAGCATCGGAATTTGTAACTAGTATCACAGGAATGGTTCAAAACATAGTCAGTAAGAAGAGTCAGTCTTCTTGTACTTAAGTCGGCATTGAGCCATTTGTAATTAATTCCGATGCAATTTCTGTGTTTCATCGTCAATAAGAAGGGCCAAGGGGTACAGTAAACCTGGAGTGAAGCATCGGAATCTATAACTAGTGACACAGGTATGGTTCAAAACATTGTCAGTCTTCTTGTACTTAAGTCGGCATTGTGCCTTTTGTATTTAACTCCGATGCAATTTCTGTGTTTCATCGTCAATAAGAAGGTCAGAGGGATACAGTAATCATGAAGTGAAGCATCGGAATCTATAACTAGAGTCACAGGAATGGTTCAAAACATTGTCAGTAAGAATAGTCAGTCTTCTTGTACTTAAGTCATCATTGTGCATTTTCTATTTGATTCTGATGCGATTTCTGTGTTTCATCGTCAATATGAAGGTCCAAGGGATACAGTAAACCTGGAGTGAAGCATCGGAATCTATAACTAGTGTCACTGGAATGGTTCAAATCATAGACAGTAGGAACAGTCAGATCTCTTTTACTTAAGTCGGCATTGTGCCTTTTGTATATCATTCCGATGCAATTTCTGTGTTTCATCGTCAATAAGAAGGTCCAAGGGATACAGTAAACCTCAAGTGAAGCATCGGAATCTATAACTGGTGTCACATGAATGGTTCAAACATAGTCAGTAGGAAGAGTCGGTCTTCATGTACTTAAATCGGCATTGTGCCTTTTGTATTTAATTCCGATGCAATTTCTGTGTTTCATCGTCAATTAGAAGGTCCAAGGGATACAGTAAACATGAAGTGAAGAATCGGAATCTATAACTAGTGTCACAGGAAGGGTTCAAATCATAGACAGTAGGAAGAGTCAGTCTTATGTACTTAGGTCGGCATTGTGCGGTTTGTATTTAATTCCGATGCAATTTCTGCGTTTCATCGTCAATAAGAATGTCCAAGGTGTGCAGTAAACCTGAAGTGAAGCATCGGATCTAAAACTAGTGTCACAGGAATGGTTCAAAACCTAGTCAGTAAGAAGAGTCAGTCTTCTTGTACTTAAGTCGCAATTGTGCCATTTCTATTTAATTCCGATGCAATTTCTGTGTTTCATCGTCAATAAGAATGTCCAAGGGATACAGTAAACCTGGAGTGAAGCATCGGAATCTATAACTAGTGTCAATATAATGGTTCAAAACATAGTCAGTAAGAAGAGTCAGTCATCTTGTACTTAAGTCGGCATTGTACCTTTTCTATTTAATTGCGATGCCATTTCTGTGTTTCATCGACAATAACAAGGTCCAATGGATACAGTAAACCTGGAGTGAAGCATCGGAATCTATTACTAGTGTCAATGGAATGGTTCAAAACATAGACAGTAAGAAGAGTCAGTCTTCTTGTACTTAAGTCCGCATTTCGATTGTTGTATTTAATTCCGATGAAATTTCTGTGTTTCATCGTCAATAAGAAGGTCCAAGGGATACAGTAAACCTGGAGTGAAGCATCGGAATATATAACTAGTGTCACAGGAATGGTTCAAATCATAGACAGTAAGCAGAGTCAGTCTTCTTGTACTTATGTCGACATTGTGCCTTTTCTATTTAATTCCGATGCAATTTCTGTGTTTCATCGCCAGTAAGAAGGTCAGAGGAATAGAATAAACCTGAAGTGAAGCATCGGAATCTATAACTAGTGTCACAGGAATGGTTCATAACAAAGTCAGTAAGAAGAGTCAGTCTTCTTGTCCTTAAGTCTGCATTGTGCCTTTTGTAATTAATTCCGATGCAATTTCTGTGTTTCATCGTCAATAAGAAGGTCCTAGGGATACAGTAAACCTAGAGTGTAGCATCGGAATCTATAACTGGTGTCACATTAATGGTTCAAAACATAGACAGTAAGAAGAGTCAGACTTCGTGTACTGAAGTCTTAATTTTGATTGTTGTATTTCATTCCGATGCAATTTCTGTGTTTCATCGTCAATTAGAAGGTCCAAGGGATACAGTAAACCTGGAGTGATGCATCAGATTCTATAACTAGTGTCAATGGAATGATTCAAAGCATAGACAGTAAGAAGAGTCAGTCTTCTTGTACTTAAGTCTTCATTGTGCCTTTTGTATTTAATTTCGATGCAATTTCTGTGTCTCATCGGCAATAACAAGGTCAGAGGGGCACAGCAAACCTGGAGTGAAGCATCGGAGTCTATAACTAGTGTCACGGGAATGGTTCAAAAATAGACAGTAAGAAGAGTCAGTCTTCTTGTACTTATGTCGACATTGTGCCTTTTCTATTTAATTCCGATGCAATTTCTATGTTTCGTCGTCAGTAAGAAGGTCAGAGGGATAGAATAAACCTGAAGTGAAGCATCGGAATCTATAACTAGTGTCACAGGAATGGTTCATAACAAAGTCAGTAAGAAGAGTCAGTCTTCTTGTCCTTAAGTCTGCATTGTGCCTTTTGTATTTAATTCCGATGCAATTTCTGTGTTTCATCGTCAATAAGAAGGTCCTAGGGATACAGTAAACCTGGAGTGTAGCATCGGAATTTATAACTGGTGTCACGTTAATTTTTCAAAACATAGACAGTAAGAAGAGTCAGTCTTCGTGTACTTAAGTCTTAATTTTGATTGTTGTATTGCATTCCGATGCAATTTCTGTGTTTCATCGTCAATTAGAAGGTCCAAGGGATACAGTAAACCTGGAGTGATGCATCGGAATCTATATCTAGTGTCAATGGAATGATTCAAAACATAGACAGTAAGAAGAGTCAGTCTTCTTGTACTTAAGTCTTCATTGTGCCTATTGTATTTAATTTCGATGCAATTTCTGTGCTTCATCGTTAATAAGAAGGTAATAGCGATACAGTAAACCTGAAGTGAAGCATCGGAATGCACAACTAGTGTCACAGGAATGGTACAAAACATAGTCAGTAAGAAGAGTTAGTCTTCTTGTACTTTAGTCGGCATTGTGCATTTTGTATTTAATTCCGATGCAATTTCTGTGTTTCATCGTCAATAAGAAGGTCCAAATGATACAGTAAACCAGGAGTGAAGCATCGGAATCTATAACTAGTGTCACAGGGACGGTTCAAAACATAAACAGTAAGATGAGTAAGTATTCTTGTACTTCATTCGGCATTGTGCTTTTTGTATTTATTTCCGATGCAAATAGTGTGTTTCATCGCCACCAAGTCGGTGAGAGGGATACAGTAATCCTGAAGTTAAGCAACGGAATCTATAACTAGTGTCACAGGAATGGTTCAAAGCATAGTCAGTAAGAAGAGTCGGTCTTCTTGTAGTTAAGTCGGCATTGTGCCTTTTGTATTGAATTCCGATTGCAATATCTGTGTTTCATCGTCAATAAGAAGGTCCAAGGGATACAGTAAACCTCGACTGAAGAATCGGAATTAATAACTAGTGTCACAGGAATGGTTCAAACATAGACAGTAAGAAGAGTCAGTCTTCTTGTACTTTATTCGTCATTGTGCCTTTTGTATTTAATTCCGATGCAATATCTGTGTTTCATCGTCAATAAGAAGGTGCAAGGGATACAGTAAACCTGGAGTGAAGCATCGGAATCTATAACTAGTGTCACAGGAATGGTTCAAAACATAGACAGTAAGAAGAGTCAGTCTCCTTGTACTTAATTCTGCACTGTGCCTTTTGTATTTAATTCCGATGCAATTTCTGTGTTTCATCGTCAATAAGAAGTTCCAAGAGATACAGTAAACCTGAAGTGAAGCATCGGAATTTGTAACTAGTATCACAGGAATGGTTCAAAACATAGTCAGTAAGAAGAGTCAGTCTTCTTGTACTTAAGTCGGCATTGAGCCATTTGTAATTAATTCCGATGCAATTTCTGTGTTTCATCGTCAATAAGAAGGGCCAAGGGGTACAGTAAACCTGGAGTGAAGCATCGGAATCTATAACTAGTGACACAGGTATGGTTCAAAACATAGACAGTAAGAAGAGTCAGTCTTCTTGTACTTAAGTCGGCATTGTGAATTTTGTATTTAACTCCGATGCAATTTCTGTGTTTCATCGTCAATAAGAAGGTCAGAGGGATACAGTAATCATGAAGTGAAGCATCGGAATCAATAACTAGAGTCACAGGAATGGTTCAAAACATAGTCAGTAAGAATAGTCAGTCTTCTTGTACTTAAGTCATCATTGTGCATTTTCTATTTGATTCTGATGCGATTTCTGTGTTTCATCGTCAATATGAAGGTCCAAGGGATACAGTAAACCTGGAGTGAAGCATCGGAATCTATAACTAGTGTCACTGGAATGGTTCAAATCATAGACAGTAGGAACAGTCAGATCTCTTTTACTTAAGTCGGCATTGTGCCTTTTGTATATCATTCCGATGCAATTTCTGTGTTTCATCGTCAATAAGAAGGTCCAAGGGATACAGTAAACCTCAAGTGAAGCATCGGAATCTATAACTGGTGTCACATGAATGGTTCAAACATAGTCAGTAGGAAGAGTCGGTCTTCATGTACTTAAATCGGCATTGTGCCTTTTGTATTTAATTCCGATGCAATTTCTGTGTTTGATCGTCAATTAGAAGGTCCAAGGGATACAGTAAACCTGAAGTGAAGAATCGGAATCTATAACTAGTGTCACAGGAATGGTTCAAAACATAGACAGTAGGAAGAGTCAGTCTTATGTACTTAGGTCGGCATTGTGCGGTTTGTATTTAATTCCGATGCAATTTCTGTGTTTCATCGTCAATAAGAAGGTCCAAGGTATACAGTAAACCTGAAGTGAAGCATCGGATCTAAAACTAGTGTCACAGGAATGGTTCAAAACCTAGTCAGTAAGAAGAGTCAGTCTTCTTGTACTTAAGTCGCAATTGTGCCATTTCTATTTAATTCCGATGCAATTTCTGTGTTTCATCGTCAATAAGAAGGTCCAAGGGATACAGTAAACCTGGAGTGAAGCATCGGAATCTATAACTAGTGTCAATATAATGGTTCAAAACATAGTCAGTAAGAAGAGTCAGTCTTCTTGTACTTAAGTCGGCATTGTACCTTTTCTATTTAATTCCGATGCCATTTCTGTGTTTCATCGACAATAACAAGGTCCAATGGATACAGTAAACCTGGAGTGAAGCATCGGAATCTATTACTAGTGTCAATGGAATGGTTCAAAACATAGACAGTAAGAAGAGTCAGTCTTCTTGTACTTAAGTCCCCATTTTGATTGTTGTATTTAATTCCGATGAAATTTCTGTGTTTCATCGTCAATAAGAAGGTCCAAGGGATACAGTAAACCTGGAGTGAAGCATCGGAATATATAACTAGTGTCACAGGAATGGTTCAAATCATAGACAGTAAGCAGAGTCAGTCTACTTGTACTTATGTCGACATTGTGCCTTTTCTATTTAATTCCGATGCAATTTCTGTGTTTCATCGCCAGTAAGAAGGTCAGAGGGATACAATAAACCTGAAGTGAAGCATCGGAATCTATAACTAGTGTCACAGGAATGGATCATAACAAAGTCAGTAAGAAGAGTCAGTCTTCTTGTCCTTAAGTCTGCATTGTGCCTTTTGTAATTAATACCGATGCAATTTCTGTGTTTCATCGTCAATAAGAAGGTCCTAGGGATACAGTAAACCTAGAGTGTAGCATCGGAATCTATAACTGGTGTCACATTAATGGTTCAAAACATAGACAGTAAGAAGAGTCAGACTTCGTGTACTTAAGTCTTAATTTTGATTGTTGTATTTCATTCCGATGCAATTTCTGTGTTTCATCGTCAATTAGAAGGTCCAAGGGATACAGTAAACCTGGAGTGATGCATCAGAATCTATAACTAGTGTCAATGGAATGATTCAAAACATAGACAGTAAGAAGAGTCAGTCTTCTTGTACTTAAGTCTTCATTGTGCCTATTGTATTTAATTTCGATGCAATTTCTGTGTCTCATCGGCAATAACAAGGTCAGAGGGGCACAGCAAACCTGGAGTGAAGCATCGGAGTCTATAACTAGTGTCACGGGAATGGTTCAAAAATAGACAGTAAGAAGAGTCAGTCTTCTTGTACTTAATTCGGCATTGTGCCATTTGTATTTCATTCCGATGCAGTTTCTGTGTTTCATCGTCAATAAGAAGGTAAGAGCGATACAGTAAACCTGAAGTGAAGCATCGGAATGCACAACTAGTGTCACAGGAATGGTACAAAACATAGTCAGTAAGAAGAGTTAGTCTTCTTGTACTTAAGACAGCATTGTGCCTTTTGTATTTAATTCCGATGCAATTTCTGTGTTTCATCGTCAATAAGAAGGTCCAAAGGATACAGTAAACCTGGAGTGAAGCATCGGAATCTATAACTAGTGTCACAGGGACGGTTCAAAACATAAACAGTAAGATGAGTAAGTATTCTTGTACTTCATTCGGCATTGTGCTTTTTGTATTTATTTCCGATGCAATTAGTGTGTTTCATCGCCACTATCTCGGTGAGAGGGATACAGTAATCCTGAAGTTAAGCATCGGAATCTATAACTAGTGTCACAGGAATGGTTCAAAGCATAGTCAGTAAGAAGAGTCGGTCTTCTTGTAGTTAAGTCGGCATTGTGCCTTTTGTATTGAATTCCGATGCAATTTCTGTGTTTCATCGTCAATAAGAAGGTCCAAGGGATACAGTAAACCTCGAGTGAAGAATCGGAATTAATAACTAGTGTCACAGGAATGGTTCAAAACATAGACAGTAAGAAGGGTCAGTCTTCTTGTACTTTATTCGTCATTGTGCCTTTTGTATTTAATTCCGATGCAATTTCTGTGTTTCATTGTCAATAAGAAGGTCTAAGGGATACAGTAAACCTCAAGTGAAGCATCGGAATCTATAACTAGTGTCACAGGAATGGTTCAAGCAAAGTCAGTAAGAAGAGTCAGTCTTCTTGTCCTTAATTTGGCATTGTGCCTTTTGTATTTAATTCCGATGCAATTTCTGTGTTTCATCGTCAATACGAACGTCCAAGGTATACAGTAAACCTGAAGTGAAGCATCGGAATCTATAACTAGTGTCACAGGAATGGTTCAAAACACAGTCAGTAAGAAGAGTCTGTCTTCTTGTTCTTAAGTCGGCATTGTGCCTTTTCTATTTAATTCCGATGCAATTTCTGTGTTTCATCGTCAATAAGAAGGTCCAAGGGATACAGTAAACCTTACGTGAAGCATCGGAATCTATAACTAGTGTCACAGGAATGGTTCAAAACACAGTCAGTAAGAAGAGTCAGTCTTCTTGTACTTAAGTCGGCATTGTTCCTTTTCTATTTAATTCCGATGCAATTTCTGTGTTTCATCGACAATAACAAGGTCCGAAGGATACAGTAAACCTGGAGTGAAGCATCTGAATCTATAACTAGTGTCAATGGAATGGTTCAAAACATTGACTTTAAGAAGAATCAGTCTTCTTGTACTTAATTCGGCATTGTGCCTTTTGTATTTAATTCCGATGCAATTTCTGTGTTTCATCGTCAATAAGTATTCAAAGGGATACAGTAAACCTGAAGTGATGCATCGGAATCTATAGCTAGTGTCACAGGAATGGTTCAAAACATAGTCAGTAAGAAGAGTCAGTCTTCTTGTCCTTAAGTCGGCATTGTGCATTTTGTATTTAATTCCGACGCAATTTCTGTGTTTCATCGTCAATATGAAGGTCCAAGGGATACAGTAAACCTGGAGTGAAGCATCGGAATCTATAACTAGTGTCACAGGAATGGTTCAAAACGTAGATAGTAAGGAGAGACAGTCTTCTTGTACTTAATTTGCTTTGTGCCTTTTCTATTTAATTCCGATGCAATTTCTGTGCTTCATCGTCAATTAGAAGTTCCAAGGGATACAGTAAACCTGGAGTGAAGCATCGGAATTTATAACTAGTGTCACAGGTATGGCTCAAAACATAGTCAGTAAGAAGAGTCAATCTTCTTGTACTTAAGTCGGCATTGTGCCTTTTGTATTTAATTACGGTGCAATTTCTATGTTTCATCGTCAATAAGAAGGACCAAGGGATGCAGTAAACCTGGAGTGAAGCATCGGAAACTATAACTAGTGTCACAGGGATGGTTCAAATCATAGACAGTAAGAAGAGCCAGACTTCTTGTACTTATGTCGGCATTGTGCGTTTTGTATTTAATTCCGATGCAATTTCTGTGTTTAATCGTCAATAAGAAGGTCAGAGGGATACAGTAATCCCGACGTGAAGCATCGGAATCTATACCTAGTTTCACAGCAATGGTACGAAACATAGTCAGTAAGAATAGTCAGTCTTCTTGTACTTAAGTCATCATTGTGCATTTTTTATTTAATTCTGATGCAATTTCTGTGTTTCATCGTCAATAAGAGGGTCCAAGGGATACAGTAAACCTGGAGTGAAGCATCGGAATCTATAACTAGTGTCACAGGAATGGTTCATGCATAGTCAGTAAGAAGAGTCAGTCTTCTTGTAGTTAAGTCGGCATTGTGCCTATTGTATTGAATTCCGATGCAATTTCTGTGTTTCATCGTCAATAAGATGGTCCAAACTATACAGTAAACCTTGAGTGAAGCATCGGAATTAATAACTAGTGTCACAGGAATGGTTCAAAACATAGACAGTAAGAAGAGTCAGTCTTCTTGTACTTAATTCGTCATTGTGCCTTTTGTATTTAATTCCGATGCAATTTCTGTGTTTCATTGTCAATAAGAAGGTCCAAGGGATACAGTAAACCTCAAGTGAAGCATCGGAATCTATAACTAGTGTCACAGGAATGGTTCAAAACAAAGCCAGTAAGAAGAGTCAGTCCTCTTGTCCTTAAGTCGGCATTGAGCCTTTTGTATTTAACTCCGATGCAATTTCTGTGTTTCATCGTCTATAATAAGGTCCAAGGGATACAGCAAACCTGAGGTGAAGCATCGGAATCTATAACTAGTGTCACAGGAATGGTTCAAAACACAGTCAGTAAGAAGAGTCAGTCTTCTTGTACTTAAGTCGGCATTGTTCCTTTTCTATTTAATTCCGATGCAATTTCTGTGTTTCATCGTCAATAACAAGGTCCAAAGGATTCAGTGAACCTGGAGTGAAGCATCTGAATCTATAACTAGTGTCAATGGAATGGTTCAAAACATAGACATTAAGAAGAGTCAGTCTTCTTGTACTTAAGTCGGCATTGTGCCTTTTGTATTTAATTCCGATGCAATTTCTGTTTTTCATCGTCAATAAGAAGTCAGAGTGATACAGTAAACCTGAAGTGATGCATCGCAATCTATAGCTAGTGTCACAGGAATGGTTCAAATCATAGTCAGTAAGATTGGACAGTCTTCTTGTCCTTAAGTCGGCATTGTGCCTTGTCTATTCATTTCCGATGCAATTTCTGTGTTTCATCGTCAATATGAAGGTCCAAGGGATACAGTACACCTGGAGTGAAGCATCGGAATCTATAACTAGTGTCACAGGAATGGTTCAAAACGTAGATAGTAAGAAGAGTCAGTCTTCTTGTACTTAATTTGCGATGTGCCTTTTGTATTTAATTCCGATGCAGTTTCTGTGCTTCATTGTCAATAAGAAGGTCCAAGGGATACAGTAAACCTGGAGTGAAGCATCGGAATTTATAACTAGCGTCACAGGAATGGTTCAAAACATAGACAGTTGGAACAGTCAGTCATCTTGTACTTATTTTGGCATTGTGCCTTTCGTATTTAATTCCGATGCAATTTCTGTGTTTCATCGTCTATACGAAGGTCAGAGGGATACAGTGAAACTGAAGTGAAGCATCGGAATCTATAACTAGTGCCACAGGAATGGTTCAAATTATTGTCAGTAAGGAGAGACAGTCTTCAGGTCCTTAAGTCGGCATTGTGCCTCTTGTATTTAATTCCGATGCAATTTCTGTGTTTCATCGTCAATAAGAAGGTCCAAGGGATACAGTAAACCTGGAATGAAGCATCGGAGTCTATAACTAGTGGCACAGGACTGGTTCAAAAATAGACAGTAAGAAGAAACAGTCCTCTTGTACTTAATTCAGCATTGTGGCTTTTGTACATCATTCCGATGCAATTTCTGTGTTTCATCGTCATTACGAAGGTCAGAGCGATACAGTAAACCTGAAGTGAAGCATCGGAATCCATAACTAGTGTCACAGGAATGGTTCAAACCATAGTCAGTAAGAAGAGTTAGTCTTCTTGTACTTAAGTCGGCATTGTGCCTTTTGTATTTAATTCCGATGCAATTTCTGTGTTTCGTCGTCAATAAGAAGGTCCAAGGGATACAGTAAACCTGGAGTGAAGCATCGGAATCTATAACTAGTGTCACAGGGACGGTTCAAAATATAACAGTAAGATAAGACAGTATGCTTGTACTTAATTTGGCATTGTGCTTTTTGTATTTATTTCCGATGCATTTTCTGTGTTTCATCGTCACTAAGACGGTGAGAGGGATACAGTAATCCTGATCTTAAGCATCGGAATCTATAACTAGTGTCACAGGAATGGTTCATAGCATAGTCAGTAAGAAGAGTCAGTCTTCTTTTAGTTAAGTCGGCATTGTGCCTTTTGTATTGAATTCCGATGCAATTTCTGTGTTTCATCGTCAATAAAAAGGTCCAAGGGATACAGTAAACCCGACGCGAAGCATCGGAATCTATAACTAGTGTCACAGGAATGGTTCAAAACAAAGACAGTTGGAAGAGTCAGTCTTCGTGTACTTAAGTCGGCTTCTTGCTTTTGTATTTAATTCCGATGCAGTTTTTGTGTTTCATCGTCAATAAGAAGGTCCAAGAGATACAGTAAACCCGACGCGAAGCATTGGAATCTATAACTAGTGTCACAGGAATGGTTCAAAACAAAGACAGTTGGAAGAGTCAGTCTTCTTGTACTTAAGTCGGCATTGTGATTTTTGTATTGAATTCCGATGCAATTTCTGTGTTTCATCGTCAATAAAAAGGTCCAAGGGATACAGTAAACCCGACGCGAAGCATCGGAATCTATAACTAGTGTCACAGGAATGGTTCAAAACAAAGACAGTTGGAAGAGTCAGTCTTTTTGTCCCTAAGTCGGCATTGTGCCTTTTGAATTGAATTCCGATGCAATTTCTGTGTTTCATCGTCAATAAGAAGGTCCAAGGGATACAGTAAACCTGGAGTGAAGCATCGGAATCTATAACTAGCGTCAATATAATGGTTCAAAACATAGTCAGTAAGAAGAGTCAGTCTTTTTGTACTTAAGTCGGCATTGTACCTTTTCTATTTAATTCCGATGCCATTTCTGTGTTTCATCGACAATAACAAGGTCCAATGGATACAGTAAACCTGGAGTGAAGCATCGGAATCTATTACTAGTGTCAATGGAATGGTTCAAAACATAGACAGTAAGAAGAGTCAGTCTTCTTGTACTTAAGTCCGCATTTTGATTGTTGTATTTAATTCCGATGAAATTTCTGTGTTTCATCGTCAATAAGAAGGTCCAAGGGATACAGTAAACCTGGAGTGAAGCATCGGAATATATAACTAGTGTCACAGGAATGGTTCAAATCATAGACAGTAAGCAGAGTCAGTCTACTTGTACTTATGTCGACATTGTGCCTTTTCTATTTAATTCCGATGCAATTTCTGTGTTTCATCGCCAGTAAGAAGGTCAGAGGGATAGAATAAACCTGAAGTGAAGCATCGGAATCTATAACTAGTGTCACAGGAATAGTTCATAACAAAGTCAGTAAGAAGAGTCAGTCTTCTTGTCCTTAAGTCTGCATTGTGCCTTTTGTAATTAATTCCGATGCAATTTCTGTGTTTCATCGTCAATAAGAAGGTCCTAGGGATACAGTAAACCTAGAGTGTAGCATCGGAATCTATAACTGGTGTCACATTAATGGTTCAAAACATAGACAGTAAGAAGAGTCAGACTTCGTGTACTTAAGTCTTAATTTTGATTGTTGTATTTCTTTCCGATGCAATTTCTGTGTTTCATCGTCAATTAGAAGGTCCAAGGGATACAGTAAACCTGGAGTGATGCATCAGAATCTATAACTAGTGTCAATGGAATGATTCAAAACATAGACAGTAAGAAGAGTCAGTCTTCTTGTACTTAAGTCTTCATTGTGCCTATTGTATTTAATTTCGATGCAATTTCAGTGTCTCATCGGCAATAACAAGGTCAGAGGGGCACAGCAAACCTGGAGTGAAGCATCGGAGTCTATAACTAGTGTCACGGGAATGGTTCAAAAATAGACAGTAAGAAGAGTCAGTCTTCTTGTACTTAATTCGGCATTGTGCCATTTGTATTTCATTCCGATGCAGTTTCTGTGTTTCATCGTCAATAAGAAGGTAAGAGCGATACAGTAATCCTGAAGTGAAGCATCGGAATGCACAACTAGTGTCACAGGAATGGTACAAAACATAGTCAGTAAGAAGGGTTAGTCTTCTTGTACTTAAGTCAGCATTGTGCCTTTTGTATTTAATTCCGATGCAATTTCTGTGTTTCATCGTCAATAAGAAGGTCCAAAGGATACAGTAGACCTGGAGTGAAGCATCGGAATCTATAACTAGTGTCACAGGGACGGTTCAAAACATAAACAGTAAGATGAGTAAGTATTCTTGTACTTCATTCGGCATTGTGCTTTTTGTATTTATTTCCGATGCAATTAGTGTGTTTCATCGCCACTATCTGGGTGAGAGGGATACAGTAATCCTGAAGTTAAGCATCGGAATCTATAACTAGTGTCACAGGAATGGTTCAAAGCATAGTCAGTAAGAAGAGTCGGTCTTCTTGTAGTTAAGTCGGCATTGTGCCTTTTGTATTGAATTCCGATGCAATTTCTGTGTTTCATCGTCAATAAGAAGGGTCCAAGGGATACAGTAAACCTCGAGTGAAGAATCGGAATTAATAACTAGTGTCACAGGAATGGTTCAAAACATAGACAGTAAGAAGGGTCAGTCTTCTTGTACTTTATTCGTCATTGTGCCTTTTGTATTTAATTCCGATGCAATTTCTGTGTTTCATTGTCAATAAGAAGGTCTAAGGGATACAGTAAACCTCAAGTGAAGCATCGGAATCTATAACTAGTGTCACAGGAATGGTTCAAGCAAAGTCAGTAAGAAGAGTCAGTCTTCTTGTCCTTAAGTTGGCATTGTGCCTTTTGTATTTAATTTCGATGCAATTTCTGTGTTTCATCGTCAATACGAACGTCCAAGGTATACAGTAAACCTGAAGTGAAGCATCGGAATCTATAACTAGTGTCACAGGAATGGTTCAAAACACAGTCAGTAAGAAGAGTCTGTCTTCTTGTTCTTAAGTCGGCATTGTGCCTTTTCTATTTAATTCCGATGCAATTTCTGTGTTTCATCGTCAATAAGAAGGTCCAAGGGATACAGTAAACCTTACGTGAAGCATCGGAATCTATAACTAGTGTCACAGGAATGGTTCAAAACACAGTCAGTAAGGAGAGTCAGTCTTCTTGTACTTAAGTCGGCATTGTTCCTTTTCTATTTAATTCCGATGCAATTTCTGTGTTTCATCGACAATAACAAGGTCCGAAGGATACAGTAAACCTGGAGTGAAGCATCTCAATCTATAACTAGTGTCACAGGAATGGTTCAAAACATAGTCAGTAAGAAGAGTCAGTCTTCTTGTCCTTAAGTCGGCATTGTGCATTTTGTATTTAATTCCGATGCAATTTCTGTGTTTCATCGTCAATATGAAGGTCCAAGGGATACAGTAAACCTGGAGTGAAGCATCGGAATCTATAACTAGTGTCACAGGAATGGTTCAAAACGTAGATAGTAAGGAGAGAGACAGTCTTCTTGTACTTAATTTGCTTTGTGCCTTTTCTATTTAATTCCGATGCAATTTCTGTGCTTCATCGTCAATTAGAAGTTCCAAGGGATACAGTAAAACCTGGAGTGAAGCATCGGAATTTATAACTAGTGTCACAGGTATGGCTCAAAACATAGTCAGTAAGAAGAGTCAATCTTCTTGTACTTAAGTCGGCATTGTGCCTTTTGTATTTAATTCCGGTGCAATTTCTATGTTTCATCGTCAATAAGAAGGACCAAGGGATGCAGTAAACCTGGAGTGAAGCATCGGAAACTATAACTAGTGTCACAGGGATGGTTCAAATCATAGACAGTAAGAAGAGCCAGACTTCTTGTACTTATGTCGGCATTGTGCGTTTTGTATTTAATTCCGATGCAATTTCTGTGTTTAATCGTCAATAAGAAGGTCAGAGGGATACAGTAATCCCGACGTGAAGCATCGGAATCTATACCTAGTTTCACAGCAATGGTACGAAACATAGTCAGTAAGAATAGTCAGTCTTCTTGTACTTAAGTCATCATTGTGCATTTTTTATTTAATTCTGATGCAATTTCTGTGTTTCATCGTCAATAAGAGGGTCCAAGGGATACAGTAAACCTGGAGTGAAGCATCGGAATCTATAACTAGTGTCACAGGAATGGTTCATGCATAGTCAGTAAGAAGAGTCAGTCTTCTTGTAGTTAAGTCGGCATTGTGCCTATTGTATTGAATTCCGATGCAATTTCTGTGTTTCATCGTCAATAAGATGGTCCAAACTATACAGTAAACCTGGAGTGAAGCATCGGAATTAATAACTAGTGTCACAGGAATGGTTCAAAAACATAGACAGTAAGAAGAGTCAGTCTTCTTGTACTTAATTCGTCATTGTGCCTTTTGTATTTAATTCCGATGCAATTTCTGTGTTTCATTGTCAATAAGAAGGTCCAAGGGATACAGTAAACCTCAAGTGAAGCATCGGAATCTATAACTAGTGTCACAGGAATGGTTCAAAACAAAGCCAGTAAGAAGAGTCAGTCCTCTTGTCCTTAAGTCGGCATTGTGCCTTTTGTATTTAACTCCGATGCAATTTCTGTGTTTCATCGTCTATAATAAGGTCCAAGGGATACAGCAAAACCTGAGGTGAAGCATCGGAATCTATAACTAGTGTCACAGGAATGGTTCAAAACACAGTCAGTAAGAAAAGTCAGTCTTCTTGTACTTAAGTCGGCATTGTTCCTTTTCTATTTAATTCCGATGCAATTTCTGTGTTTCATCGTCAATAACAAGGTCCAAAGGATTCAGTGAACCTGGAGTGAAGCATCTGAATCTATAAACTAGTGTCAATGGAATGGTTCAAAACATAGACATTAAGAAGAGTCAGTCTTCTTGTACTTAAGTCGGCATTGTGCCTTTTGTATTTAATTCCGATGCAATTTCTGTTTTTCATCGTCAATAAGAAGTCAGAGTGATACAGTAAACCTGAAGTGATGCATCGGAATCTATAGCTAGTGTCACAGGAATGGTTCAAATCATAGTCAGTAAGATTGGACAGTCTTCTTGTCCTTAAGTCGGCATTGTGCCTTGTCTATTCATTTCCGATGCAATTTCTGTGTTTCATCGTCAATATGAAGGTCCAAGGGATACAGTACACCTGGAGTGAAGCATCGGAATCTATAACTAGTGTCACAGGAATGGTTCAAAACGTAGATAGTAAGAAGAGTCAGTCTTCTTGTACTTAATTTGCGATGTGCCTTTTGTATTTAATTTCCGATGCAGTTTCTGTGCTTCATTGTCAATAAGAAGGTCCAAGGGATACAGTAAAACCTGGAGTGAAGCATCGGAATTTATAACTAGCGTCACAGGAATGGTTCAAAACATAGACAGTTGGAACAGTCAGTCATCTTGTACTTATTTTGGCATTGTGCCTTCCGTATTTAATTCCGATGCAATTTCTGTGTTTCATCGTCTATACGAAGGTCAGAGGGATACAGTAAAACTGAAGTGAAGCATCGGAATCTATAACTAGTGCCACAGGAATGGTTCAAATTATTGTCAGTAAGGAGAGACAGTCTTCAGGTCCTTAAGTCGGCATTGTGCCTCTTGTATTTAATTCCGATGCAATTTCTGTGTTTCATCGTCAATAAGAAGGTCCAAGGGATACAGTAAACCTGGAATGAAGCATCGGAGTCTATAACTAGTGGCACAGGACTGGTTCAAAAATAGACAGTAAGAAGAAACAGTCCTCTTGTACTTAATTCGGCATTGTGGCTTTTGTACATCATTCCGATGCAGTTTCTGTGTTTCATCGTCATTACGAAGGTCAGAGCGATACAGTAAACCTGAAGTGAAGCATCGGAATCCATAACTAGTGTCACAGGATTGGTTCAAACCATAGTCAGTAAGAAGAGTTAGTCTTCTTGTACTTAAGTCGGCATTGTGCCTTTTGTATTTAATTCCGATGCAATTTCTGTGTTTCGTCGTCAATAAAAAGGTCCAAGGGATACAGTAAACCTGGAGTGATGCATCGGAATCTATAACTAGTGTCACAGGGGACGGTTCAAAACATAAACAGTAAGATAAGTCAGTATGCTTGTACTTAATTTGGCATTGTGCTTTTTGTATTTATTTCCGATGCATTTTCTGTGTTTCATCGTCACTAAGACGGTGAGAGGGATACAGTAATCCTGATCTTAAGCATCGGAATCTATAACTAGTGTCACAGGAATGGTTCATAGCATAGTCAGTAAGAAGAGTCAGTCTTCTTTTAGTTAAGTCGGCATTGTGCCTTTTGTATTGAATTCCGATGCAATTTCTGTGTTTCATCGTCAATAAAAAGGTCCAAGGGATACAGTAAAACCCGACGCGAAGCATCGGAATCTATAACTAGTGTCACAGGAATGGTTCAAAACAAAGACAGTTGGAAGAGTCAGTCTTTTTGTCCCTAAGTCGGCATTGTGCCTTTTGAATTGAATTCCGATGCAATTTCTGTGTTTCATCGTCAATAAGAAGGTCCAAGGGATACAGTAAACCTGGAGTTTAGCATCGGAATCTGTAAGTAGTGTCACAGGAATGGTTCAAATCAAAGACAGTAAGAAGAGTCAGTCTTCGTGTACTTAAGTCGGCTTCTTGCTTTTGTATTTAATTCCGATGCAGTTTTTGTGTTTCATCGTCAATAAGAAGGTCCAAGAGATACAGTAAACCCGACGCGAAGCATTGGAATCTATAACTAGTGTCACAGGAATGGTTCAAAACAAAGACAGTTGGAAGAGTCAGTCTTCTTGTACTTAAGTCGGCATTGTGCCTTTTGTATTTAATTCCGATGCAATTTCTGTGTTTCATCGTCAATAAGAAGGTCCAAGGGATACAGTAAACCTGGAGTGAAGCATCGGAATCTATAACTAGTGTCACAGGGACGGTTCAAAACATAAACAGTAAGTTGAGTCAGTATTCTTGTACTTAATTCGTCATTGTGCCTTTTGTATTTAATTCCGATGCAATTTCTGTGTTTCATTGTCAATAAGAAGGTCCAAGGGATACAGTAAACCTCAAGTGAAGCATCGGAATCTATAACTAGTGTCACAGGAATGGTTTAAAACACAGTCAGTAAGAAGAGTCAGTCTTCTTGTACTTAAGTCGGCCTCGTTCCTTTTCTATTTAATTCCGATGCAATTTCTGTGTTTCATCGTCAATAACAAGGTCCAAAGGATACAGTGAACCTGGAGTGAAGCATATGAATCTATAACTAGTGTCAACGGAATGGTTCAAAGCATAGACATTAAGAAGAGTCAGTCTTCTTGTACTTAAGTCGGCATTGTGCCTTTTGTATTTAATTCCGATGCATTTTCTGTGTTTCATCGTCAATAAGAAGTCAGAGGGATACAGTAAACCTGAAGTGATGCATCGGAATCTATAGCTAGGGTCAGAGGAATGGTTCAAAACATAGTCAGTAAGATGAGTCAGTCTTCTTGTCCTTAAGTCGGCATTGTGCCTTTTGTATTAATTTCCGATGCAATTTCTGTGTTTCATCGTAAATATGAAGGTCCAAGGGATACAGTAAACCTGGAGTGAAGCATCGGAATTTATAACTAGTGTCACAGGTATGTTTCAAAACATAGTCAGTAAGAAGAGTCAATCTTCTTGTACTTAAGTCGGCATTGTGCCTTTTCTATTTATTTCCGATGCAATTTCTTTGTATCATCGTCAATAAGACGGTCCGAGGGATACAGTACACCTGAAGGAAAGCATCGGAATCTATAACTAGCGTCACAGGAATGATTCAAAACATAGACAGTTGGAACAGTCAGTCTTCTTGTACTTATTTTGGCATTGTGCCTTTCGTATTTAATTCCGATGCAATTTCTGTTTTTCATCGTCTATAAGAAGGTCAGAGGGATACAGTAAAACTGAAGCGAAGCATCGGAATCTATAACTAGTGCCACAGGAATGGTTCAAATTATTGTCAGTTAGGAGAGACAGTCTTCTGGTCCTTAAGTCGGCATTGTGCCTCTTGTATTTAATTCCGATGCAATTTCTGTGTTTCATCGTCAATAAGAAGGTCCAAGGGATACAGTAAACCTGGAGTGAAGCATCGGAGTCTATAACAAGTGTCACAGGACTGGGTCAAAAATAGACAGTAAGAAGAAACAGTCCTCTTGTACTTAATTCGGCATTGTGGCTTTTGTATTTCATTCCGTTGCAATTTCTGTGTTTCATCGTCATTATGAAGGTCAGAGCGATACAGTAAACCTGAAGTGAAGCATCGGAATCCATAAACAGTGTCACAGGAATGGTTCAAAACATAGTCAGTAAGAAAAGTTAGTCTTCTTGTACTTAAGTCGGCATTGTGCCTTTTGTATTTAATTCCGATGCAATTTCTGTGTTTCGTCGTCAATAAGAAGGTCCAAGGGATACAGTAAACCTGGAGTGAAGCGTCGGAATCTATAACTAGTGTCACAGGGACGGTTCAAAAGCAGAAACAGTAAGATGAGTCAGTATTCTTGTACTTAATTCGGCATTGTGCTTTTTGTATTTATTTCCGATGCATTTTCTGTTTTTCATCGTCACTAAGACGGTGAGAGGGATACAGTAATCCTGATCTTAAGCATCGGAATCTATAACTAGTGTCACAGGAATGGTTCATAGCATAGTCAGTAAGAAGAGTCAGTCTTCTTTTAGTTAAGTCGGCATTGTGCCTTTTGTATTGAATTCCGATGCAATTTCTGTGTTTCATCGTCAATAAAAAGGTCCAAGGGATACAGTAAACCCGACGCGAAGCATCGGAATCTATAACTAGTGTCACAGGAATGGTTCAAGTCATAGACAGTAAGAAGAGTCAGTCTTCGTGTACTTAAGTCGGCTTCTTGCCTTTTGTATTTAATTCCGATGCATTTTTTGTGTTTCATCGTCAATAAGAAGTTCCAAGGGAAACAGTAAACCTGAAGTGAAGCATCGGAATCTATAAATAGTGTCACAGGAATGGTTCAAAACATAGTCAGTAAGAAGAGTCAGTCTTCTTGTACTTAAGTTGGCATTGTGCCTTTTCTATTTAATTCCGATGCAATTTCTGTGTTTCATCGTCAAATAGAAGGTCCAAGAGATACAGTAAACCTGGAGTGAAGCATCGGAATCTACAACTAGTGTCAATGGTATGGATCATAACATAGACTGTAAGAAAAGTCAGTCTTCTTGTACTTAAGTCGGCATTGTGCCTTTTGTATTTAATTCCTATACAATTTCTGTGTTTCATCGTCAATAAGAAGGTCAGAGGGATACAGTAAACCAGAGGTGAAGCATCGGAATCTATAGCTAGTGTCACAGGAATGGTTCAAAACATAGTCAGTAAGAAGAGTCAGTCTTCTTGTCCTTAAGTCGGCATTGTGCATTTGTATTTAATTCCGCTGCAAATTCTGTGTTTCATTGTCAATAAGAAGGTCCAACGGATACAGTAAACTTCAAGTGAAGCATCGGATTCTATAACTAGTGTCACAGGAATGGTTCAAAACAAAGTCAGTAAGAAGAGTCACTCTTCTTGTCCTTAAGTGCGCATTGTGCCTTTTGTATATAATTCCGATGCAATTTCTGTGTTTCATCGTCAATAAGAAGGTCCAAGGGATACAGTAAACCTGGAGTGTAGCATCGGAATCTATAACTAGTGTCACAGGAATGGTTCAAAACATAGACAGTAAGAAGAGTCAGTCTTCGTGTACGTAAGTCGGCATTTTGCCTTTTGTATTTAATTCCGATGCAATTTCTGTGTTTCATCGTCAATAAGAACGTCCAAGGGATACAGTAAACCCGAGGTGAAGCATCGGAATCTATAACTAGTGTCACAGGAATTGTTCAAAATATAGTCAGTAAGAGAGTCAGTCTTCTTGTACTGAAGTCGGCATTGTACCTTTTCTATTTATATCCGATGCAATTTCTGTTTCATCGTCAATAACAAGGTCCAAAGGATACAGTAAACCTGGAGTGAAGCATCTGAATCTATAACTAGTGTCAATGGAATGGTTCAAAACATAGACAATAAGAAGAGTCAGTCTTCTTGTACTTAAGTCGGCATTGTGCCTTTTGTATTCAATACCGATGCTATTTCTGTGCTTCAACGTGAATAAGAAGGTCCAAGGGATACAGTAAGTCTGGAGTGAAGCATTGGAATCTATAACTAGTGTCACAGGAATGGTTCAAACATAGTCAGTAAGAATAGTCAGTCTTCTTGTACTTAAGTCATCATTGTGCATTTTCTATTTAATTCTGATGCAATTTCTGTGTTTCATCGTCAATAAGAAGGTCAGAGGGATAGATTAAAACTGAAGTGAAGCATCGGAATCCAAAACTAATGTAACAGGAATGGTTAAAAACATAGTCAGTAAGAAGAGTCAGTCTTCCTGTACTTAAGTCGGCATTGTGCCTTTGGTATGTAATTCCGATGCAATTTCTGTGTTTCATCGTAAACAAGAAGGTCCAAGGGATACAGTAAACCTGGAGTGAAGCATCGGAATCTATAACTAGTGTCACAGGAATGGTTCAAAACATAGACAGTTGGAACAGTCAGTCTTCTTGTACTTATGTTGGCATTGTGCCTTTCGTATTTAATTCCGATGTAGTTTCTGTGTTTCACCGGCAATAAGAAGGTCTGAGGGATACAGTAAAAATGAAGTGAAGCATCGGAATCTATAACTAGTGTCACTGGAATGGTTCAAAATGTAGACAGTAAGAAGAGTCAGTCTTCTAGTACTTTAGTCGGCATTGTGCCTTTTGTATTTATTTCCGATGCAATTTCTGTGACTCATCGTCAATAAGAAGGCCCAAGGGATACAGTAAACCTGAAGTGAAGAATCGGACTCTATAACTAGTGTCACAGAAATGATTCAAAACATAGACAGTAGAAGAGTCTGTCTTCTTGTACTTAGGTCGGCATTGTGCCTTTTGTATTTAATTCCGATGCAATTTCTGTGTTTCATCGTCAATATGAAGGTCCATGGGAAACAGTAAATCTGAAATGTAGCATCTGAATCTATAACTAGTGTCACAGGAATGGTTTAAAACATAGTCAGTAAGAAGAGTCAGTCTTCCTGTAATTAAGTCGGCATTGTGCCTTTTCTATTTAATTCCAATGCAATTTCTGTGTTTCATCGTCAATAAGAAGGTCCAAGGTATACAGTAAACCTGAAGTGAAGCATCGGAATCTCTAACTAGTGTCACAGGAATGGTTCAAAACATATTCAGTAAGAAGAGTCAGTCTTCTTATACTTAAGTGGGCATTGTGAATTGTCTATTTAATTCCGATGCAAATTCTGTGTTTCATCGTCAATAAGAAGTTCCAAGGGATACGCTAAACCTGTAGTGAAGCATCGGAATCTATAACTAGTGTGACAGGAATGGTTCAAAACATAGACAGTAAGAAGAGTCAGTCTTCTTGTACTTAAGTAGACATTGTGCCTTTTGTATTTAATTCCGATGCAATTTCTGTGTTTCATTGTCAATAAGAGGGTCCAACGGATACAGTGAACCTCAAGTGAAGCATCGGAATCTATAACTAGTGTCACAGGAATGGTTCAAAACAAAGACAGTAAGAAGAGTCAGTCTTCCTGTACTTAAATCGGCAATGAGCCTTTTGTATTTAATTCCGATGCAATTTCTGTGTTTCATCATCAATAAGAAAGTCCAAGGTATACAGTAAACCTGAAGTGAAGCATCGGAATCTATAACTAGTGTCACAGGAATGGTTCAAAACATAGTCAGTAAGAAGAGTCAGTCTCCTTGTACTTAAGTAGGCATTGTGCCTTTTCTATTTAATTCCGATGCAATTTCTGTGTTTCATCGTCAAATAGAAGGTCCAAGGGATACAGTAAACCTGGAGTGAAGCATCGGAATCTACAACTAGTGTCAATGGTATGGATCATAACATAGACTGTAAGAAGAGTCAGTCTTCTTGTACTTAAGTCGGCATTGTGCCTTTTTTATTAAATTCCGATACAATTTCTGTGTTTCATCGTCAATAAGAAGGCCAGAGGGATACTGTAAACCTGAAGTGAAGCATCGGAATCTATAGCTAGTGTCACAGGAATGGTTCAAAACATAGTCATTAAGAAGAGTCAGTCTTCTTGTCCTTAAGTCGGCATTGTGACTTTTGTATTTAATTCCGATCCAATTTCTGTGTTTCATTGTCAATAAGTGGGTCCAACGGATACAGTAAACCTCAAGTGAAGCATCGGAATCTATAACTAGTGTCACAGGAATGGTTCAAAGCAAAGTCAGTAAGAAGAGTCAGTCTTCTTGTCCTTAAGTGCGCATTGTGCCTTTTGTATTTAATTCCGATGCAATTTCTGTGTTTCATCGTCAATAAGAAGGTCCAAGGGATACAGTAAACCAGGAGTGTAGCATCGGAATCTATAACTAGTGTCACAGGAATGGTTCAAAACATAGACAGTAAGAAGAGTCAGTCTTCCTGTACTTAAGTCGGAATTTTGCCTTTTGTACTTAATTCCGATGCAATTTCTGTGTTTCATCGTCAATAAGAACGTCCAAGGGATACAGTAAACCCGAGGTGAAGCATCGGAATCTATAACTAGCGTCACAGGAATGGTTCAAAATATTGTCAGTAAGAGAGTCGGTCTTCTTGTACTGAAGTCGGCATTGTACCTTTTCTATTTATTTCCGATGCAATTTCTGTGTTTCATCGTGAATAACAAGGTCCAACGAATACAGTAAACCTGGAGTGAAGCATCTGAATCTATAACTAGGGTCAGTGGAATGGTTCAAAACATAGACAGTAAGAAGAGTCAGTCTTCTTGTACTTAAGTCGGCATTGTGCCTTTTGTATTTAATTCCGATGCAATTTCTGTGTTTCATTGTCAATATGAAGGTGCAAGGGATACAGTACACCTGGAGTGAAGCATCGGAATCTATAACTAGTGTCACAGGAATGGTTCAAAACATAGATAGTAAGAAGAGTCAGTCTTCTTGTACTTAAGTCATCATTGTGCATTTTCTATTTAATTCTGATGCAATTTCTGTGTTTCATCGTCAATAAGAAGGTCAGAGGGATAGATTAAACCTGAAGTGAAGCAGCGGAATCCATAACTAGTGTCACAGGAATGGTTCAAAACAAAGTCAGTAAAAAGAGTCAGTCTTCTTGTACTTAAGTCGGCATTGTGCCTCTTGTATTTAATTCCGATGCAATTTCTGTGTTTCATCGTCAATAAGAAGGTCCAAGGGATACAGTAAACCTGGAGTGTATCATCGGAATCTATAACTAGTGTCACAGGAATGGTTCAAAGCATAGACAGTAAGAAGTGTCAGTCTTCGTGTACTTAAGTCGGCATTTTGCCTTTCGTATTTAATTAAGATGCAATTTCTGTGATTCATCGTCAATAAGAAGGTCCAAGGGATACAGTAAACCTGAGGTTAAGCATCGGAATCCGTAACTAGTGTTACAGGAATGGTTCAAAACATAGTCAGTAAGAAGAGTCAGTATTCATGTACTTAAGTCGGGATTGTACCTTTTCTATTTAATTCCGATGCAAATTCTGTCTTTCATCGTCAATAACTAGGTCCAAAGGATACGGTAAACCTGGAGTGAAGCATCTGAATCTATAACTAGTGTCAATGGAATGGTTTAAAACATAGACAGTAAGAAGAGTCAGTCTTCTTGTACTTAAGTCGGCATTGTACCTTTTTTATTTAATTCCGATGCAATTTCTGTGTTTCATCGTCAATAAGAAGGTCAGAGGGATAGATTAAACCTGAAGTGAAGCATCGGAATCCATAACTAGTGTCACAGGAATGGTTCAAAACATGGTCAGTAAGAAGAGTCAGTCTTCTTGTACTTAAGTCGTCATTGTGCCTTTGGTATTTAATTCCGATGCAATTGCTGTGTTTCATCGTCAACAAGAAGGTCCAAGGGATACAGTAAACCTGGAGTGAAGCATCGGAATCAATAACTAGTGTCACAGGGACGGTTCATAACATAGACAGTAAGATGAGTCAGTATTCTTGTACTTAAGTCGGCATTGTGCTTTTTGTATTTATTTCCGATGCAATTTCTGTGTTATATCGTCACTAAGAAGGTCAGAGAGGTACAGTAATCCTGAAGTTACGCATCGGAATTTATAACTAGTGTTACAATAATGGTTCAAAGCATAGTCAGTAAGAAGAGTCAGTCTTCATGTAGTTAAGTCGGCATTGTGCCTTTTGTATTGAATTCCGATGCAATTTCTGTGTTCCATCGTCAATAAGAAGGTCCAAGGGATACAGTAAACCTGAAGTGAAGCATCGGAATCTATAACTAGTGTCACAGGAATGGTTCAAAACATAGACAGTTGGAACAGTCAGTCTTCTTGTACTTATGTTGGCATTGCGCCTTTCGTATTTAATTCCGATGCAGTTTCTGTGTTTCACCGGCAATAAGAAGGTCAGAGGGATACAGTAAAAATGAAGTGAAGCATCGGAATCTATAACTAGTGTCACAGGAATGGTTCAAACATAGACAGTAAGATGAATCAGTCCTCTTGTTCTTAAGTCGGCATTGCGCCTTTTGTATTTAATTCCGATGCAATTTTTGTGTTTCATCGTCAGTAAGAAGGTCAGAGGGATACAGTAAAACTAAAGTGAAGCATCGGAATCTATAACTAGTGCCACAGGAATGGTTCAAATTATAGTCAGTAAGAAGAGTCGGTCTTCTTGTCCTTAAGTCGGCATTGTGCCTCTTGTGTTTAATTCCGATACAATTTCTGTGTTTCATCGTCAATAAGAAGGTCCAAGGGATACAGTAAACCTGGAGTGAAGCATCAGAATCTATAACTAGTGTCACAGTAATATTTCGAAACATAGGCAGTAAGAAGAGTCAGACATCTTGTACTTAAGTCGGCATTGCGCCTTTTGTATTTACTTCCGATGCAATTTCTGTGATTCATCGTCATTAAGAAGGCCCAAGGGATACAGTAAACCTGAAGTGAAGAATCGGACTCTATAATTAGTGTCACAGAAATGGTTCAAAACATAGACAGTAGATGAGTCTGTCTTCTTGTACTTAAGTCGGCATTGTGCCTTTTGTATTTAATTCCGATGCAATTTCTGTGTTTCATCGTCAATAATAAGGTCCATGGGAAACAGTAAATCTGAAGTGTAGCATCGGAATCTGTAACTAGTGTCACAGGAATGGTTTAAAAGATAGTCAGTAAGAAGAGTCAGTCTTCTTGTCCTTAAGTCGGCATTGTGCCGTTTGTATTAAGATCCGATGCAATTTCTGTGTTTCATTGGCAATAAGGTCAGAGGGATACAGTAAACCTGAAGTGAAGCATCGGAATCTATAACTAGTGTCGCAGGAATGGTTCAAAACATAGACAGTAGGAAGAGTCAGTCTTCTTCTACTTAAGTCGGCATTGTGCCTTTTGTATTTAATTCCGATGCAATTTCTATCTTTCATCGTCAATAAGAATGTCAGAGGGATACAGTAAACCTGAAGTGAAGCATCGGAATCTATGACTAGTGTCACAGGAATGGTTCAAAACAAAGTCAGTAAGAAGAGTCAGTCTTCTTGTACTTAAATCGGCATTGTGCCTTTTGTACTTAATTCCGATGCAATTTCTGTGTTTCATCGTCAATAAGAAAGTCCAAGGTATACAGTAAACCTGAAGTGAAGCATCGGAATCTATAACTAGTGTCACAGGAATGGTTCAAAGCATAGTCAGTAAGAAGAGTCTGTCTTCTTGTACTTAAGTCGGCAATGTGCCTTTTCTATTTAATTCCGATGCAATTTCTGTGTTTAATCGTCAATAAGAAGGTCCAAGGGATACAGTAAACCTGGAGTGAAGAATCGGAGTCTATAACTAGTGTCACAGGAATGGTTCAAAACATAGACAGTAAGAAGAGTCAGTCTTCTTGTACTTAAGTCGACATTGTGCCTTTTATATTTAATTCCGATGCAATTTCTGTGTTTCATCGTCAATAAGAAGGACAGAGGGATACAATAAACAGGAAGTGAAGCATCGGAATCTATAACTAGTGTCACAGGAATGGTTCAAAACAACGTCAGTAAAAAGAGTCAGTCTTCTTGTCCTTAAGTCGGCATTGTGCCTTTTGTATTTAATTCCGATGCAATTTCTGTGTTTAATCGTCAATAAGAAGGTCCAAGGGATACAGTAAACCTGAAGTGTAGCATCGGAATCTATAACTAGTGTCACAGGAATGGTTCAAAGCATAGACAGTAAGAAGAGTCAGTCTTCGTGTACTTAAGTCGGCATTTTGCCTTTGGTATTTAATTAAGATGCAATTTCTGTGTTTCATCGTCAATAAGAAGGTCCAAGGGATACAGTAAACCTGAGGTTAAGCATCGGAATCCGTAACTAGTGTTACAGGAATGGTTCAAAACATAGTCAGTAAGAAGAGTCAGTATTCTTGTACTTAAGTCGGGATTGTACCTTTTCTATTTAATTCCGATGCAAATTCTGTCTTTCATCGTCAATAACTAGGTCCAAAGGATACGGTAAACCTGGAGTGAAGCATCTGAATCTATAACTAGTGTCAATGGAATGGTTTAAAACATAGACAGTAAGAAGAGTCAGTCTTCTTGTACTTAACTCGGCATTGTGCCTTTTGTATTTAATTCCGATGCAATTTCTGTGTTTCATCGTCAATAAGAAGGTCAGAGGGATAGATTAAACCTGAAGTGAAGCATCGGAATCCATAACTAGTGTCACAGGAATGGTTCAAAACATGGTCAGTAAGAAGAGTCAGTCTTCTTGTACTTAAGTCGGCATTGTGCCTTTGGTATTTAATTCCGATGCAATTACTGTGTTTCATCGTCAACAAGAAGGTCCAAGGGATACAGTAAACCTGGAGTGAAGCATCGGAATCTATAACTAGCGTCACAGGGACGGTTCATAACATAGACAGTAAGATGAGTCAGTATTCTTGTACTTAAGTCGGCATTGTGCCTTTTGTATTGAATTCCGATGCAATTTCTGTGTTTCATCGTCAATAAGAAGGTCCAAGGGATACAGTAAACCTGATGTGAAGCATCGGAATCTATAACTAGTGTCACAGGAATGGTTCAAACATACACAGTAGGAAGAGTCAGTCTTCTAGTACTTATGTCTGCATTGTGCCTTTTCTATTTATTTCCGAAGCAATTTCTGTGTTTCATCGTCAATAAGACGGTCAGAGGGATACAGTACACCTGAAGTGAAGCATCGGAATCTATAACTAGTGTCACAGGAATGGTTCAAAACATAGACAGTTGGAACAGTCAGTCTTCTTGTACTTATGTTGGCATTGTGCCTTTCGTATTTAATTCCGATGCAGTTTCTGTGTTTCACCGGCAATAAGAAGGTCAGAGGGATACAGTAAAAATGAAGTGAAGCATCGGAATCTATAACTAGTGTCACAGGAATGGTTCAAACATAGACAGTAAGAAGAATCAGTCTTCTTGTTCTTAAGTCGGCATTGTGCGTTTTGTATTTAATTCCGATGCAATTTTTGTGTTTCATCGTCAGTAAGAAGGTCAGAGGGATACAGTAAAACTAAAGTGAAGCATCGGAATCTATAACTAGTGCCACAGGAATGGTTCAAATTATAGTCAGTAAGAAGAGTCAGTCTTCTTGTCCTTATGTCGGCATTGTGCCTCTTGTATTTAATTCCGATACAATTTCTGTGTTTCATCGTCAATAAGAAGGTCCAAGGGATACAGTAAACCTGGAGTGAAGCATCGGAATCTATAACTAGTGTCACAGTAATATTTTGAAACATAGACAGTAAGAAGAGTCAGACATCTTGTACTTAAGTCGGCATTGTGCCTTTTGTATTTAATTCCGATGCAATTTCTGTGTTTCATCGTCAATAAGATGGTCCAAGGGATACAGTACACCTGAAGTGAAGCATCGGAATCTATAACTAGTGTCACAGGAATGGTTCAAAACATAGACAGTTGGACAGTCAGCCTTCTTGTACTTATGTTGGCATTGTGCCTTTCGTATTTAATTCCGATGCAGTTTCTGTGTTTCACCGGCAATAAGAAGGTCAGAGGGATACAGTAAAAACGAAGTGAAGCATCGGAATCTATAACTAGTGTCTCAGGAATGGTTCAAACATAGACAGTAAGAAGAATCAGTCTTATTGTTCTTAAGTCGGCATTGTGCCTTTGTATTTAATTAAGATGCAATTTCTGTGGTTCATCGTCAATAAGAAGGTCCAAGGGATACAGTAAGCCTGAGGTGAAGCATCGGAATGTGTAACTAGTGTTACAGGAATGGTTCAAAACATAGTCAGTAAGAAGAGTCAGTATTCTTGTACTTAAGTCGGCATTGTACCTTTTCTATTTAATTCCGATGCAAATTCTGTCTTTCATCGTCAATAACAAGGTCCAAAGGATACAGTAAACCTGGAGTGAAGCATCTGAATCTATAACTAGTCTCAATGGAATGGTTCAAAACATAGACAGTAAGAAGATTCTGTCTTCTTTTACTTAAGTCGGCATTGTGACTTTTGTATTGAATTCCGATGCAATTTCTGTGTTTCATCGTCAATAAGAAGGTCAGAGGGATACAGTAAACCTGAAGTGATGCATCTGAAACTATAGCTAGTGTCACAGGAATGGTTCAAATCATAGTCAGTTAGAAGAGGCAGTCTTCTTGTACATATGTCATCATTGTGCATTTTATATTTAATTCTGATGCAATTTCTGTGTTTCATCGTCAATAAGAAGGTCAGACGGATAGATTAAACCTGAAGTGAAGCATCGGAATCCATAACTAGTGTCACAGGAATGGTTCAAAACATAGTCAGTAAGAAGAGTCAGTCTTCTTGTACTTAAGTCGGCATTGTGCCTTTGGTATATAATTCCGATGCAATTTCTGTGTTTCATCGTCAACAAGAAGGTCCAGGGGATACAGTAAACCTGGAGTGAAGCATCGGAATCTATAACTAGTGTCACAGGGACGGTTCATAACATAGACTGTAAGATGAGTCAGTATTCTTGTACTTAAGTCGGCATTGTGCTTTTTGTATTTATTTCCGATGCAATTTCTGTGTTAAATCGTCACTAAGAAGGTCAGAGAGGTACAGTAATCCTGAAGTTACGCATCGGAATTTATAACTAGTGTTACAATAATGGTTCAAAGCATAGTCAGTAAGAAGAGTCAGTCTTCTTGTAGTTAAGTCGGTATTGTGCCTTTTGTATTGAATTCCGATGCAATTTCTGTGTTTCATCGTCAATAAGAAGGTCCAAGGGATACAGTAAACCTGATGTGAAGCATCGGAATCTATAACAAGTGTCACAGGAATGGTTCAAAACATAGACAGTAGGAACAGTCAGTCTTCTTGTACTTATGTTGGCATTGTGCCTTTCGTATTTATTTACGATGCAGTTTTTCTGTTTCACCGGCAATAAGAAGGTCAGAGGGATACAGTAAAATTGAAGTGAAGCATCGGAATCTATAACTAGTGTCACAGGAATGGTTCAAACATAGACAGTAAGAAGAATCAGTCTTCTTGTTCTTAAGTCGGCATTGTGCCTTTTGTATTTAATTCCGATGCAATTTTTGTGTTTCATCGTCAATAAGAAGGTCAGAATGATACAGTAAAACTAAAGTGAAGCATCGGAATCTATAACTAGTGCCACAGGAATGGTTCAAATTATAGTCAGTAAGAAGAGTCAGTCTTCTTGTCCTTAAGTCGGCATTGTGCCTCTTGTATTTAATTCCGATGCAATTTCTGTGTTTCATCGTTAATAAGAAGTTCCAAGGGATACAGTAAATCTGGAGTGAAGCATCGGAATCTATAACTAGCGTCACAGTAATATTTCAAAACATAGACAGTAAGAAGAGTCAGCCGTCTTGTACTTAAGTCGGCATTGTGCCTTTTGTATTTCTTTCCGATGCAATTTCTGTGATTCATCGTCAATAAGAAGGCCCAAGGGATACAGTAAACCTGAAGTGAAGAATCGGACTCTATAACTAGTGTCACAGAAATGGTTCAAAACATAGACAGTAGAAGAGTCTGTCTTCTTGTACTTAAGTCGGCATTGTGCCTTTTGTATTTAATTCCGATGCAATTTCTGTGTTTCATCGTCAATAAGAAGGTCCATGGGAAACAGTAAATCTGATGTGTAGCATCGGAATCTATAACTAGTGTCATAGGAATGGATTAAAACATAGTCAGTAAGAAGAATCAGTCTTCTTGTCCTTAAGTCGGCATTGTTCCGTTTGTATTAAGATCCGATGCAGTTTCTGTGTTTCATTGGCAATAAGGTCAGAGGGATACAGTAAACCTGAAGTGAAGCATCGGAATCTATAACTAGTGTCACAGGAATGGTTCACAACATAGTCAGTAAGAAGAGTCAGTCTTCTTATACTTAAGTGGGCATTGTGAATTTTCTATTTAATTCCGATGCAATTTCTGTGTTTCAACGTCAATAAGAAGGTCCAAGGGATACAGTAAACCTGATGTGAAGCATCGGAATCTATAACAAGTGTCACAGGAATGGTTCAAAACATAGACAGTAGGAAGAGTCAGTCTTCTAGTACTTATGTCTGCATTGTGCCTTTTCTATTTATTTCCGAAGCAATTTCTGTGTTTCATCGTCAATAAGACGGTCAGAGGGATACAGTACACCTGAAGTGAAGCATCGGAATCTATAGCTAGTGTCACAGGAATGGTTCAAAACATAGTCAGTAAGAAGAGGGAGTCTTCTTGTACTTATGTCATCATTGTGCATTTTATATTTAATTCTGATGCAATTTCTGTGTTTCATCGTCAATAAGAAGGTCAGAGGGATAGATTAAACCTGAAGTTAAGCATCGGAATCCATAACTAGTGTCACAGGAATGGTTCAAAACATAGTCAGTAAGAAGAGTCAGTCCTCTTGTACTTAAGTCGGCATTGTGCCTTTGGTATTTAATTCCGATGCAATTTCTGTGTTTCATCGTCAACAAGAAGGTCCAGGGGATACAGTAAACCTGGAGTGAAGCATCGGAATCTATAACTAGTGTCACAGGGACGGTTCATAACATAGACAGTAAGATGAGTCAGTATTCTTGTACTTAAGTCGGCATTGTGCTTTTTGTATTTATTTCCGATGCAATTTCTGTGTTATATCGTCACTAAGAAGGTCAGAGAGGTACAGTAATCCTGAAGTTACGCATCGGAATTTATAACTAGTGTTACAATAATGGTTCAAAGCATAGTCAGTAAGAAGAGTCAGTCTTCTTGTAGTTAAGTCGGCATTGCGCCTTTTGTATTGAATTCCGATGCAATTTCTGTGTTTCATCGTCAATAAGAAGGTCCAAGGGATACAGTAAACCTGATGTGAAGCATCTGAATCTATAACAAGTGTCACAGGAATGGTTCAAAACATAGACAGTAGGAAGAGTCAGTCTTCTAGTACTTAAGTCTGCATTGTGCCTTTTCTATTTATTTCCGAAGCAATTTCTGTGTTTCATCGTCAATAAGACGGTCAGAGGGATACAGTACACCTGAAGTGAAGCATCGGAATCTATAACTAGTGTCACAGGAATGGTTCAAAACATGGACAGTTGGAACAGTCAGTCTTCTTGTACTTATGTTGGCATTGTGCCTTTCGTATTTATTTACGATGCAGTTTTTCTGTTTCACCGGCAATAAGAAGGTCAGAGGGATACAGTAAAATTGAAGTGAAGCATCGGAATCTATAACTAGTGTCACAGGAATGGTTCAAACATAGACAGTAAGAAGAATCAGTCTTCTTGTTCTTAAGTCGGCATTGTGCCTTTTGTATTTAATTCCGATGCAATTTTTGTGTTTCATCGTCCATAAGAAGGTCAGAGGGATACAGTAAAACTAAAGTGAAGCATCGGAATCTATAACTAGTGCCACAGGAATGGTTCAAATTATAGTCAGTAAGAAGAGTCAGTCTTCTTATACTTAAGTGGGCATTGAGAGTTTTCTATTTAATTCCGATGCAAATTCTGTGTTTCATCGTCAATAAGAAGGTCCAAGGGATACGGTAAACCTGGAGTGAAGCATCCGAATCTATAACTAGTGTGACAGGAATGGTTCAAATCATAGACAGTAAGAAGAGTTAGTCTTCTTGTACTTAAGTCGACATTGTGCCTTTTGTATTTAATTACGATGCAATTTCTGTGTTTCATCGTCAATAAGATGGTCCAAGGGATACAGTCAACCTGAAGTGAAGCATCGGAATCTATAACTAGTGTCACTGGAATGGTTCAAAATGTAGACAGTAAGCAGAGTCAGTCTTCTTGTACTTCAGTCGGCATTGTGCCTTTTGTATTTATTTCCGACGCGTTTTCTGTGATTCATCGTCAATACGAAGGCCCAAGGGATACAGTAAACCTGAAGTGAAAAATCGGACTCTATATCTAGTGTCACAGAAATGGTTCAAAACATAGACAGTAGAAGAGTCAGTCTTCTTCTACTTAAGTCGGCATTGTGCCTTTTGTATTTAATTCCCGTGCAATTTCTGTGTTTCATCGTCAATAAGACGGTCCATGGGAAACAGTAAACCTGAAGTGAAGCATCGGAATCTATAACTAGTGTCACAGGAATGGTTTAAAACATAGTCAGTACGAAGAGTCAGTCTTCTTGTCCTTAAGTCGGCATTGTGCCTTTTGTATTAAGATCCGATGCAATTTCTGTGATTCATCGGCAATAAGGTCAGAGGGATACAGTAATCCTGAAGTGAAGCATCGGAATCTATAACTAGTGTCACAGGAATGGTTCAAAACATAGTCAGTAAGAAGAGTCAGTCTTCTTATACTTAAGTGGGCATTGTGAATTTTCTATTTAATTCCGATGCAAATTATGTGTTTGATCGTCAATAAGAAGGTCCAAGGGACACGGTAAACCTGGAGTGAAGCATCCGAATCTATAACTAGTGTCACAGGAATGGTTGAAAACATAGACAGAAGGGAGAGTCAGTCTTCTTGTACTTAAGTCGGCATTGTGCCTTTTCTATTTAATTCCAATGCAACTTCTGTGTTTCATCGTGAATAAGAAGGTCCAAGGGATACAGTCAACCTGAAGTGAAGCATCTGAATCTATAACTAGTGTCACTGGAATGGTTCAAAATGTAGACAGTAAGAAGAGTCAGTCTTCTTGTACTTATGTCGGCATTGTGCCTTTTGTATTTAATTCCAATGCAATATCTGTGAATCATCGTCCGTAAAAAGGCCCAAGGGATACAGTAAACCTGAAGTGAAGAATCGGACTCTATAACTAGTATCACAGAAATGGTTCAAAACATAGACAGTAGAGGGGTCAGTCTTCTTGTACTTAAATCGGCATTGTGCCTTTTGTATTTAATTCCGATGCAATTTCTGTGTTTCATCGTCAATAAGAAGGTCCATGGGAAACAGTAAACCTGAAGTGAAGCATCGGAATCTATACCTAGTGTCACAGGAATGGTTCAAAACATAGACAGTAAGAAGAGTCAGTCTTCGTGTACTTAAGTCGGCATTTTGCCTTTTGTATTTAATTAAGATGCAATTTCTGTGTTTCATCGTCAATAAGAAGGTCCAAGGGATACAGTAAACCTGAGGTGAAGCATCGGAATCTGTAACTAGTGTTACAGGAATGGTTCAAAACATAGTCAGTAAGAAGAGTCAGTATTCTTGTACTTAAGTCGGCATTGTACCTATTCTATTTAATTCCGATGCAAATTCTGTCTTTCATCGTCAAAAACAAGGTCCAAAGGACACAGTAAACCTGGAGTGAAGCATCTGAATCTATAACTAGTGTCAATGGAATGGTTCAAAACATAGACAGTAAGAAGAGTCAGTCTTCTTGTACTTAAGTCGGCATTGTGCCTTTTGTATTTAATTCCGATGCAATTTCTGTGTTTCAACGTCAATAAGAAGGTCAGAGGGATACAGTAAACCTGAAGTGATGCATCGGAAACTATAGCTAGTGTCACAGGCATGGTTCAAATCATAGACAGTAAGAAGAGTCGGTATTCTTGTACTTAAGTCGGCATTGTGCCTTTTGTATTTAATTCCGATGCTATTGCTGTGTTTCGTCGTCAACAAGAAGGTCCAAGGGATACAGTAAACCTGGAGTGAAGCATCGGAATCTATAACTAGTGTCACAGGGACGGTTCATAACATAGACAGTAAGATGAGTCAGTATTCTTGTACTTAAGTCGGCATTGTGCTTTTTGTATTTATTTCCGATGCAATTTCTGTGTTATATCGTCACTAAGAAGGTCAGAGAGGTACAGTAATCCTGAAGTTACGCATCGGAATTTATAACTAGTGTTACAATAATGGTTCAAAGCATAGTCAGTAAGAAGAGTCAGTCTTCATGTAGTTAAGTCGGCATTGTGCCTTTTGTATTGAATTCCGATGCAATTTCTGTGTTTCATCGTCAATAAGAAGGTCCAAGGGATACAGTAAACCTGATGTGAAGCATCGGAATCTATAACTAGTGTCAATGGAATGGTTCAAAACATAGACAGTAAGAAGAGTCAGTCTTCTTGTCCTTAAGTCGGCATTGTGCCTCTTGTATTTAATTCCGATACAATTTCTGTGTTTCATCGTCAATACGAAGGTCCAAGGGATACAGTAAACCTGGAGTGAAGCATCGGAATCTATAACTAGTGTCACAGTAATATTTTGAAACATAGACAGTAAGAAGAGTCAGACATCTTGTACTTAAGTCGGCATTGTGCCTTTTGTATTTAATTCCGATGCAATTTCTGTGTCTCATCGTCAATAAGATGGTCCAAGGGATACAGTACACCTGAAGTGAAGCATCGGAATCTATAACTAGTGTCACAGGAATGGTTCAAAACATAGACAGTTGGACAGTCAGCCTTCTTGTACTTATGTTGGCATTGTGCCTTTCGTATTTAATTCCGATGCAGTTTCTGTGTTTCACCGGCAATAAGAAGGTCAGAGGGATACAGTAAAAACGAAGTGAAGCATCGGAATCTATAACTAGTGTCTCAGGAATGGTTCAAACATAGACAGTAAGAAGAATTAGTCTTATTGTTCTTAAGTCGGCATTGTGCCTTTGTATATAATTAAGATGCAATTTCTGTGGTTCGTCGTCAATAAGAAGGTCCAAGGGATACAGTAAGCCTGAGGTGAAGCATCGGAAACTGTAACTAGTGTTACAGGAATGGTTCAAAACATAGTCAGTAAGAAGAGTCAGTATTCTTGTACTTAAATCGGCATTGTACCTTTTCTATTTAATTCCGACGCAAATTCTGTCTTTCATCGTCAATAACAAGGTCCAAAGGATACAGTAAACCTGGAGTGAAGCATCTGAATCTATAACTAGTCTCAATGGAATGGTTCAAAACATAGACAGTAAGAAGAGTCAGTCTTCTTTTACTTAAGTCGGCATTGTGCCTTTTGTATTGAATTCCGATGCAATTTCTGTGTTTCATCGTCAATAAGAAGGTCAGAGGGATACAGTAAACCTGAAGTGATGCATCTGAAACTATAGCTAGTGTCACAGGAATGGTTCAAAACATAGTCAGTTAGAAGAGGCAGTCTTCTTGTACATATGTCATCACTGTGCATTTTATATTTAATTCGGATGCAATTTCTGTGTTTCATCGTCAATAAGAAGGTCAGACGGATAGATTAAACCTGAAGTGAAGCATCGGAATCCATAACTAGTGTCACAGGAATGGTTCAAAACATAGTCAGTAAGAAGAGTCAGTCTTCTTGTACTTAAGTCGGCATTGTGCCTTTGGTATATAATTCCGATGCAATTGCTGTGTTTCATCGTCAACAAGAAGGTCCAAGGGATACAGTAAACCTGGAGTGAAGCATCGGACTCTATAGCTAGTGTCACAGGGACAGTTCATATCATAGACAGTAAGATGAGTCAGTATTCTTGTACTTAAGTCGGCATTGTGCTTTTTGTATTTATTTCCGATGCAATTTCTGTGTTATATCGTCACTAAGAAGGTCAGAGAGGTACAGTAATCCTGAAGTTACGCACCGGAATTTATAACTAGTGTTACAATAATGGTTCAAACATAGTCAGTAAGAAGAGTCAGTCTTCTTGTAGTTAAGTCGGCATTGTGCCTTTTGTATTGAATTCCGATGCAATTTCTGTGTTTCATCGTCAATAAGAAGGTCCAAGGGATACAGTAAACCTGATGTGAAGCATCGGAATCTATAACTAGTGTCAAAAGGAATGGTTCAAGACATAGACAATTGGAACAGTCAGTCTTCTTGTACTTATGTTGGCATTGTGCCTTTCGTATTTAATTCCGATGCAGTTTCTGTGCTTCACCGGCAATAAGAAGGTCAGAGGGATACAGTAAAAATGACGTGAAGCATCAGAATCTATAACTAGTGTCACAGGAATGGTTCAAACATAGACAGTAAGAAGAATCAGTCTTCTTGTTCTTAAGTCGGCATTGTGCCTTTTGTATTTAATTCCGATGCAATTTTTGTGTTTCATCGTCAATAAGAAGGTCAGAGGGATACAGTAAAACTAAAGTGAGGCATCGGAATCTATAACTAGTGCCACAGGAATGGTTCAAATTATAGTCAGTAAGAAGAGTCAGTCTTCTTGTCCTTAAGTCGGCATTGTGCCTCTTGTATTTAATTCCGATGCAATTTCTGTGTTTCATCGTCAATAAGAAGGTCCAAGGGATACACGAAATCTGGAGTGAAGCATCGGCATCTATAACTAGTGTCACAGTAATATTTCAAAACATAGACAGTAAGAAGAGTCAGATGTCTTGTACTTAAGTCGGCATTGTGCCTTTTGTATTTAATTCCGATGCAATTTCTGTGTTTCATCGTCTATAAGATGGTCCAAGGGATACAGTCAACCTGAAGTGAAGCATCGGAATCTATAACTAGTGTCACTGGAATGGTTCAAAATGTAGACAGTAAGAAGAGTCAGTCTTCTAGTACTTCAGTCGGCATTGTGCCTTTTGTATTTCTTTCCGATGCAATTTCTGTGATTCATCGTCAATAAGAAGGCCCAAGGGATACAGTAAACCTGAAGTGAAGAATCGGACTCTATAACTAGTGTCACAGAAATGGTTCAAAACATAGACAGTAGAAGAGTCTGTCTTCTTGTACTTAAGTCGGCATTGTGCCTTTTGTATTTAATTCCGATGCAATTTCTGTGTTTCATCGTCAATAAGAAGGTCCATGGGAAACAGTAAATCTGATGTGTAGCATCGGAATCTATAACTAGTGTCATAGGAATGGATTAAAACATAGTCAGTAAGAAGAATCAGTCTTCTTGTCCTTAAGTCGGCATTGTTCCGTTTGTATTAAGATCCGATGCAATTTCTGTGTTTCATTGGCAATAAGGTCAGAGGGATACAGTAAACCTGAAGTGAAGCATCGGAATCTATAACTAGTGTCACAGGAATGGTTCACAACATAGTCAGTAAGAAGAGTCAGTCTTCATATACTTAAGTGGGCATTGTGAATTTTCTATTTAATTCCGATGCAAATTCTGTGTTTCATCGTCAATAAGAAGGTCCAGTGGATACGCTAAACCTGGAGTGAAGAATCGGAATCTATAACTAGTGTGACAGGAATGGTTCAAACCATAGACAGTAAGAAGAGTCAGTCTTCTTGTACTTAAGTAGACATTGTGCCTTTTGTACTTAATTCCGATGCAATTTCTGTGTTTCATTGTCAACAAGAAGGTCCAACGGATACAGTAAACCTCAAGTGAAGCATCGGAATCTGTAACTAGTGTTACAGGAATGGTTCAAAACATAGTCAGTAAGAAGAGTCAGTATTCTTGTACTTAAGTCGGCATTGTACCTTTTCTATTTAATTCCGATGCAAATTCTGTGTTTCAACGTCAATAAGAAGGTCAGAGGGATACAGTAAACCTGAAGTGATGCATCGGAAACTATAGCTAGTGTCACAGGAATGGTTCAAAACATAGTCAGTAAGAAGAGGGAGTCTTCTTGTACTTATGTCATCATTGTGCATTTTATATTTAATTCTGATGCAATTTCTGTGTTTCATCGTCAATACGAAGGTCAGAGGGATAGATTAAACCCGAAGTTAAGCATCGGAATCCATAACTAGTGTCACAGGAATGGTTCAAAACATAGTCAGTAAGAAGAGTCAGTCCTCTTGTACTTAAGTCGGCATTGTGCCTTTGGTATTTAATTCCGATGCAATATCTGTGTTTCATCGTCAACAAGAAGGTCCAGGGGATACAGTAAACCTGGAGTGAAGCATCGGAATCTATAACTAGTGTCACAGGGGCGGTTCATAACATAGACAGTAAGATGAGTCAGTATTCTTGTACTTAAGTCGGCATTATGCTTTTTGTATTTATTTCCGATGCAATTTCTGTGTTATATCGTCACTAAGAAGGTCAGAGAGGTACAGTAATCCTGAAGTTACGCATCGGAATTTATAACTAGTGTTACAATAATGGTTCAAAGCATAGTCAGTAAGAAGAGTCAGTCTTCTTGTAGTTAAGTCGGCATTGTGCCTTTTGTATTGAATTCCGATGCAATTTCTGTGTTTCATCGTCAATAAGAAGGTCCAAGGGATACAGTAAACCTGATGTGAAGCATCGGAATCTATAACAAGTGTCACAGGAATGGTTCAAAACATAGACAGTAGGAAGAGTCAGTCTTCTAGTACTTATGTCTGCATTGTGCCTTTTCTATTTATTTCCGAAGCAATTTCTGTGTTTCATCGTCAATAAGACGGTCAGAGGGATACAGTACACCTGAAGTGAAGCATCGGAATCTATAACTAGTGTCACAGGAATGGTTCAAAACATGGACAGTTGGAACAGTCAGTCTTCTTGTACTTATGTTGGCATTGTGCCTTTCGTATTTATTTACGATGCAGTTTTTCTGTTTCACCGGCAATAAGAAGGTCAGAGGGATACAGTAAAATTGAAGTGAAGCATCGGAATCTATAACTAGTGTCACAGGAATGGTTCAAACATAGACAGTAAGAAGAATCAGTCTTCTTGTTCTTAAGTCGGCATTGTGCCCTTTGTATTTAATTCCGATGCAATTTTTGTGTTTCATCGTCCATAAGAAGGTCAGAGGGATACAGTACAACTAAAGTGAAGCATCGGAATCTATAACTAGTGCCACAGGAATGGTTAAAAAATTATAGTCAGTAAGAAGAGTCAGTCTTTTTATACTTAAGTGGGCATTGTGAGTTTTCTATTTAATTCCGATGCAAATTCTGTGTTTCATCGTCAATAAGAAGGTCCAAGGGATACGGTAAACCTGGAGTGAAGCATCCGAATCTATAACTAGTGTGACAGGAATGGTTCAAATCATAGACAGTAAGAAGAGTCAGTCTTCTTGTACTCAAGTCGACATTGTGCCTTTTGTATTTAATTCCGATGCAATTTCTGAGTTTCATCGTCAATAAGATGGTCCAAGGGATACAGTCAACCTGAAGTGAAGCATCGGAATCTATAACTAGTGTCACTGGAATGGTTCAAAATGTAGACAGTAAGCAGAGTCAGTCTTCTTGTACTTCAGTCGGCATTGTGCCTTTTGTATTTATTTCCGACGCAATTTCTGTGATTCATCGTCAATACGAAGGCCCAAGGGATACAGTAAACCTGAAGTGAAAAATCGGACTCTATATCTAGTGTCACAGAAATGGTTCAAAACATAGACAGTAGAAGAGTCAGTCTTCTTCTACTTAAGTCGGCATTGTGCCTTTTGTATTTAATTCCCATGCAATTTCTGTGTTTCATCGTCAATAAGACGGTCCATGGGAAACAGTAAACCTGAAGTGAAGCATCGGAATCTATAACTAGTGTCACAGGAATGGTTTAAAACATAGTCAGTACGAAGAGTCAGTCTTCTTGTCCTTAAGTCGGCATTGTGCCTTTTGTATTAAGATCCGATGCAATTTCTGTGTTTCATCGGCAATAAGGTCAGAGGGATACAGTAAACCTGAAGTGAAGCATCGGAATCTATAACTAGTGTCACAGGAATGGTTCAAAACATAGTCAGTAAGAAGAGTCAGTCTTCTTATACTTAAGTGGGCATTGTGAATTTTCTATTTAATTCCGATGCAAATTATGTGTTTGATCGTCAATAAGAAGGTCCAAGGGACACGGTAAACCTGGAGTGAAGCATCCGAATCTATAACTAGTGTCACAGGAATGGTTGAAAACATAGACAGAAGGGAGAGTCAGTCTTCTTGTACTTAAGTCGGCATTGTGCCTTTGCTATTTAATTCCAATGCAACTTCTGTGTTTCATCGTGAATAAGAAGGTTCAAGGGATGCAGTCAACCTGAAGTGAAGCATCTGAATCTATAACTAGTGTCACTGGAATGGTTCAAAATGTAGACAGTAAGAAGAGTCAGTCTTCTTGTACTTATGTCGGCATTGTGCCTTTTGTATTTAATTCCAATGCAATATCTGTGAATCATCGTCCGTAAAAAGGCCCAAGGGATACAGTAAACCTGAAGTGAAGAATCGGACTCTATAACTAGTATCACAGAAATGGTTCAAAACATAGACAGTAGAGGGGTCAGTCTTCTTGTACTTAAATCGGCATTGTGGCTTTTGTATTTAATTCCGATGCAATTTCTTTGTTTCATCGTCAATAAGAAAGTCCATGGGAAACAGTAAACCTGAAGTGAAGCATCGGAATCTATACCTAGTGTCACAGGGATGGTTCAAAACATAGACAGTAAGAACAGTCAGTCTTCGTGTACTTATGTCGGCATTGTTCCTTTTGTATTTAATTCCGATGCAATGTCTGTGTTTCATCGTCAATAAGGAGGTCAGAGGGATACTGTAGTCCTGAAGTGAAGCATCGGAATCTTTAACTAGTGTCACAGGATTGGTTCAAAACATAGTCAGTAAGCACAGTCAGTCTTGTTGTCCTTAAGTCGGCATTGTGCCTTTTGTATATCATTCCGATGCAATTTCTGTGTGTCACCGTCATCAAGAAAGGTCCAAGGTATACAGTACCTGAAGTGAAGCATCGGAATCTATAACTAGTGTCACAGGAATGGTTCAAAACATCGTCAGTAAGAAGAGTCAGTCTTCTTGTACTTAAGTCGGCATTGTGCCTTTTCTATTTAATTCCGATGCAATTTCTGTGTTTCATCTTCAATATGAAGGTCCAAAGGATACTGTACACCTGGAGTGAAGCATCGGAATCTGTAACTAGTGTCACAGGAATGGTTCAAAACATAGATAGTAAGAAGAGTCAGCCTTCTTGTACTTAATTCTGCATTGTGCCTTTTGTACTTAATTCCGATGCAATTTCTGTGCTTCATCGTCAATAAGAATGTCCAAGGGATGCAGTAAACCTGGAGTGTAGCATCGGAATTTATAACTAGTATCACAGGAATAGTTCAAAGCATAGTCAGTAAGAAGAGTCAATCTTCTTGTACTTAAGTCGGCATTGTGCCTTTTGTATTTAATTCCGTTGCAATTTCTGTGTTTCATCGTCAATAACAAGGGCCAAGGGATGCAGTAAACCTGGAGTGAAGCATCGGAATCTATAACTAGTGTCACAGGCATGGTTCAAATCATAGACAGTAAGAAGAGTCGGTATTTTTGTACTTAAGTCGGCATTGTGCCTTTTGTATTTAATTCCGATGCAATTTCTGTGTTTCATCGTCAATAAGAAGGTCAGAGGGATACAGTAAACCTGGAGTGAAGTATCGGAGTCCATAACTAGTGTCATAGGAATGGTTGAAAACATAGACAGTAAGAAGAGACAGTCTTCTTGTACTTAAGTCGACATTGTGCCTTTTGTATTTAATTCCGATGCAATTTCTGTGTTTCATCGTCAATAAGAAGGACAGAGGGATACAATAAACATGAAGTGAAGCATCGGAATCTATAACTAGTGTCACAGGAATGGTTCAAAGCAAAGTCAGTAAAAAGAGTCAGTCTTCTTGTCCTTGAGTTGGCATTGTGCCTTTTGTATTTAATTCCGATGCAATTTCTGTGTTTCATCGTCTATAAGAAGGTCCAAGGGATACAGTAAACCTGGAGTGTAGCATCGGAATCTATAACTAGTGTCACAGGAATGGTTCAAAACATAGACAGTAAGAAGAGTCAGTCTTCGTGTACTTAAGTCGGCATTTTGCCTTTTGTATTTAATTAAGATGCAATTTCTGTGTTTCATCGTCAATAACAAGGTCCAAAGGACACAGTAAACCTGGAGTGAAGCATCTGAATCTATAACTAGTGTCAATGGAATGGTTCAAAACATAGACAGTAAGAAGAGTCAGTCTTCTTGTACTTAAGTCGGCATTGTGCCTTTTGTATTTAATTCCGATGCAATTTCTGTGTTTCAACGTCAATAAGAAGGTCAGAGGGATACAGTAAACCTGAAGTGATGCATCGGAAACTATAGCTAGTGTCTCAGGAATGGTTCAAAACATAGTCAGTAAGAAGAGGCAGTCTTCTTGTACTTATGTCATCATTGTGCATTTTATATTTAATTCTGATGCAATTTCTGTGTTTCATCGTCAATAAGAAGGTCAGAGGGATAGATTAAAATTGAAGTGAAGCATCGGAATCCATAACTAGTGTCACAGGAATGGTTCAAAACATAGTCAGTAAGAAGAGTCAGTCTTCTTGTACTTAAGTCGGCATTGTGCCTTTGGTATTTAATTCCGATGCAATTTCTGTGTTTCATCGTCAACAAGAAGGTCCAAGGGATACAGTAAACCTGGAGTGAAGAATCGGAATCTATAACTAGTGTCACAGGGACGGTTAATAACATAGACAGTAAGATGAGTCAGTATTCTTGTACTTAAGTCGGCATTGTGCTTTTTGTATTTATTTCCGATGTAATTTCTGTGTTATATCGTCACTAAGAAGGTCAGAGAGGTACAGTAATCCTGAGGTTACGCATCGGAATTTATAACTAGTGTTACAATAATGGTTCAAAGCATAGTCAGTAAGAAGTGTCAGTCTTCTTGTAGTTAAGTCGGCATTGTGCCTTTTATATTGAATTCCGATGCAGTTTCTGTGTTTCATCGTCAATAAGAAGGTCCAAGGGATACAGTAAACCTAATGTGAAGCATCGGAATCTATAACTAGTGTCACAGGAATGTTTCAAAACATAGACAGTAGGAAGAGTCAGTCTTCTAGTACTTATGTCTGCATTGTGCCTTTTCTATTTATTTCCGAAGCAATTTCTGTGTTTCATCGTCAATAAGACGGTCTGAGGGATACAGTACACCTGAAGTGAAGCATCGGAATCTATAACTAGTGTCACAGGAATGGTTCTAAACATAGACAGTAGGAAGAGTCAGTCTTCTTGTACTTAAGTCGGCAATGTACTTTTTGTATTAAATTCCGATGTAATTTCTGTGTTTCACCGTCAAAACAATGACCAAGGGATACAGTAAACCTGGAGTGAAGCGTCGGAATCTATAACTAGTGTCACAGGGATGGTTCAAAACATAGACAGTAAGAACAGTCAGTCTTCGTATACTTATGTCGGCATTGTGCCTTTTGTATTTAATTCCGATGCAATGTCTGTGTTTCATCGTCAATAAGAAGGTCAGAGGGATACAGTAGTCCTGAAGTGAAGCATCGGAATCTATAACTAGTGTCACAGGATTTGTTCAAAACATAGTCAGTAAGCACAGTCAGTCTTCTTGTCCTTAACTCGGCATTGTGCCTTTTGTATATCATTCCGATGCAATTTCTGTGTTTCATCGTCATCAAGAAAGGTCCAAGGTATACAGTAAACCTGAAGTGAAGCATCGGAATCTATTACTAGTGTCACAGGAATGGTTCAAAACATAGTCAGTAAGAAGAGTCAGTCTTCTTGTACTTAAGTCGGCATTGTGCCTTTTCTATTTAATTCCGATGCAATTTCTGTGTTTCATCGTCAATATGAAGGTCCAAGGGATACAGTACACCTGGAGTGAAGCATCGGAATCTATAACTAGTGTCACAGGAATGGTTCAAATCATAGATAGTAAGAAGAGTCAGCCTTCTTGTACTTAATATTGCATTGTGCCTTTTGTATTTAATTCCGATGCAATTTCTGTGCTTAATCGTCAATAAGAATGTCCAAGGGATACAGTAAACCTGGAGTGAAGCATCGGAATTTATAACTAGTGTTACAGGAATGGTTCAAAACATAGTCAGTAAGAAGAGTCAATCTTCTTGTACTTAAGTCGACATTGTGCCTTTTGTATTTAATTCCGTTGCAATTTCTGTGTTTCATCGTCAATAACAAGGGCCAAGGGATGCAGTAAACCTGGAGTGAAGCATCGGAATCTATAACTAGTGTCACAGGGATGGTTCAAATCATAGACAGTAAGAAGAGTCAGTATTCTTGTACTTAAGTTGGCATTGTGCCTTTTGTATTTAATTCCGATGCAATTTCTGTGTTTCATCGTCAATAAGAAGGTCAGAGGGATACTGTAAACCTGGAGTGAAGTATCGGAGTCTATAACTAGTGTTACAGGAATGGTTCAAAACATAGACAGTAAGAAGTGTCAGTCTTCTTGTACTGAAGTCGACATTGTGCCTTTTCTATTTAATTCCGATGCAATTTCTGTTTTTCATCGTCAATAAGAAGGACAGAGGGAGACAATAAACATGAAGTGAAGCATCGGAATCTATAACTAGTGTCACAGGAATGGTTCAAAACAAAGTCAGTAAAAAGAGTCGGTCTTCTTGTCCTTAAGTCGGCATTGTGCCTTTTGTATTTAATTCCGATGAAATATCGGTGTTTCATCGTCAATAAGAAGGTCCAAGGGATACAGTAAACCTGGAGTGTAGCATCGGAATCTATAACTAGTGTCACAGGAATGGTTCAAAACACAGACAGTAAGAAGAGTCAGTCTTCGTGTACTTCAGTCGGCATTTTGCCTTTTGTATTTAATTAAGATGCAATTTCTGTGTTTCATCGTCAACAAGAAGGTCCCAGGGATACAGTAAACCTGAGGTGAAGCATCGTAATCTGTAACTAGTGTTACAGAAATGGTACAAAACATAGTCAGTAAGAAGAGTCAGTATTCTTGTACTTATGTCGGCATTGACCCTTTTCTATTTAATTCCGATGCAAATTCTGTCTTCCATCGTCAATAACAAGGTCCAAAGGATACAGTAAACCTGGAGTGAAGCATCTGAATCTATAACTAGTGTCAATGGAATGGTTCAAAACATAGACAGTAGGAAGAGTCAGTCTTCTTGTACTTAAGTCGGCATTGTGCCTTTTGTATTTAATTCCGATGCAATTTCTGTGTTTCAACGTCAATAAGAACGTCAGAGGGATACAGTAAACCTGAAGTGATGCATCGGAAACTATAGCTAGTGTTACAGGAATGGTTCAAAGCATAGTCAGTAAGAAGAGGCAGTCTTCTTGTACTTATGTCATCATTGTGCATTTTATATTTAATTCTGATGCAATTTCTGTGTTTCATCGTTAATAAGAAGGTCAGAGGGATAGATTAGACCTGAAGTGAAGCATAGGAATCCATAACTAGTGTCACAGGAATGGTTCAAAACATAGTCAGTAAGAAGAGTCAGCCTTCTTGTACTTAAGTCGGCATTGTGCCTTTGGTATTTAGGTCCGATGCAATTTCTGTGTTTCATCGTCAACAAGAAGGTCCAAGGGATACAGTTAACCTGGAGTGAAGCATCGGAATCTATAACTAGTGTCACAGGGACGGTTCATAACATAGACAGTAAGATGAGTCAGTATTCTTGTACTTCAGTCGGCATTGTGCCTTTTGTATTTATTTCCGATGCAATTTCTGTGATTCTTCGTCAATACGAAGGCCCAAGGGATACAGTAAACCTGAAGTAAAAAATCGGACTCTATATCTAGTGTCACAGAAGTGGTTCAAAACATAGACAGTAGAAGAGTCAGTCTTCTTGTACTTAAGTCGGCATTGTGCCTTTTGTATTTAATTCCCATGCTATTTCTGTGTTTCATCGTCAATACGACGGTCCATGGGAAACAGTAAACCTGAAGTGAAGCATCGGAATCTATAACTAGTGTCACAGGAATGGTTTAAAACATAGTCAGTATGAAGAGTCAGTCTTCTTGTCCTTAAGTCGGCATTGTGCCATTTGTAATAAGATCCGATGCAATTTCTGTGTTTCATCGTCAATAAGAAGGTCAGAGGGATACAGTAAACCTGGAGTGAAGCATCGGAGTCTATAACTAGTGTCACAGGAATGGTTTAAAACATAGACAGTAAGAAGAGTCAGTCTTCTTGTACTTAAGACGACATTGTGCCTTTTCTATTTAATTCCGATGCAATTTCTGTGTTTCATCGTCAATATGAAGGTCCAAGGGATACAGTACACCTGGAGTGAAGCATCGGAATCTATAACTAGTGTCACAGGAATGGTTCAAAACATAGAGAGTAAGAAGAGTTAGCCTTGTTGTACTTAATTCGGCATTGTGCCTTTAGTATTTAATTCCGATGCAATTTCTGTGCTTCATCGTCAATAAGAATGCCCAAGGGATATAGTAAACCTGGAGTGAAGCATCGGATTTATAACTAGTGTCACAGGAATGGTTCAAAACATAGTCAGAAAGAAGAGTCAATCTTCTTGTACTTAAGTCGGCATTGTTCCTTTTGTATTCAATTCTTTTGCAATTTCTGTGTTTCATCGTCAATAACAAGGGCCAAGGGATGCAGTAAACCTGGAGTGAAGCATCGGAATCTATAACTAGTGTCACAGGGATGGTTCAAATCATAGACAGTAAGAAGAGTCAGTATTCTTGTACTTAAGTCGGCATTGTGCCTTTTGTATTTAATTCCGATGCAATTTCTGTGTTTCATCGTCAATAAGAAGGTCAGAGGGATATAGTAATTCTGAAGTGAAGCATCGGAAACTATAACTAATGTCACAGGAATGGTTCAAAGCATAGTCAGTAAGAAGAGTCAGTCTTCTTGTAGTTAAGTCGGCATTGTGCGTTTTGTATTGAATTAAGATGCAATTTCTGTGTTTCATCGTCAATAAGAAAGTCCAACTGATACAGTAAACCTGTAGTGAAGCATCGGAATCTATAACTAGTGTCACAGGAATGGTTCAAAACATAGACAGTAGGAAGAGTCAGTCTTCTAGTACTTAAGTCGGCATTGTGCTTTACTATTTATTTCCGATGCAATTTCTGTGTTTCATCGTCAATAAGACGGTCAGAGGGATACAGTACACCAGAAGTGAAGCATCGGAATCAATAACTAGTGTCACAGGAATGGTTCAAAACATAGACAGTTGGAAAAGTCAGTCTTCTTGTACTTAAGTTGGCATTGTGCCTTTCGTATTTAATTCCGATGCAATTTCTATGTTTCACCGACAATAGGAAGGTCGCAGGGATACAGTAAAAATGAAGTGAAGCATCGGAATCTATAACTTGTGTCACAGGAATGGGTCAAACATGGACAGTAAGAAGAGTCAGTCTTCTTGTACTTAAGTCGGCATTGTGCCATTTGTATTTAATTTCGATACAATTTCTGTGTTTCATCGTCAATAAGAAGGTCCAAGGGATTCAGTAAACCTGGAGTGAAGCATCGGAATCTATAACTAGTGTCACAGGAATGGTTCAAAACATAGTCAGTAAGCACAGTCAGTCTTCTTGTCCTTAAGTCGGCATTGTGCCTTTTGTTTTTAATTCCGATGCAATTTCTGTGTTTCATCGTCAATAAGAAGTTCCAAGGGATACAGTCAACCTGAAGTGAAGCATCGGAATCTATAACTAGTGTCACTGGAATGGTTCAAAATGTAGACAGTAAGAAGAGTCAGTCTTCTTGTACTTATGTCGGCATTGTGCCTTTTGTATTTAATTCCAATGCAATTTCTGTGATTCATCGTCCATAAGAAGGCCCAAGGGATACAGTAAAACTGAAGTGAAGAATCGGACTCTATAACTAGTGTCACAGAAGTGGTTCAAAACATAGACAGTAGAAGAGTCAGTCTTCTTGTACTTAAATCGGCATTGTGCCTTTTGTATTTAATTCCGATGCAATTTCTGTGTTTCATCGTCAATAAGAAGGTCCATGGGAAACAGTAAACCTGAAGTGAAGCATCGCAATCTATAACTAGTGTCACAGGAATGGTTCAAAACATAGTCAGTAAGAAGAGTCAGTCTTCTTGTCCTTAAGTCGGCATTGTGCTTTTTGTATTTAGATCCGATGCAATTTCTGTGTTTCATCGGCAATAAGAAGGTCCAAGTTATACAGTACTCCTGGAGTGAAGCATCGGAATCTATAACTAGTGTCACAGGAATGGTTCAAAACATAGACAGTAAGAAGAGTCAGTCTTCGTGTACTTAAGTCTGCATTTTGCCTTTTGTATTTAATTCCGATGAAATTTCTGTGTTTCATCGAGAATAAGAAGGTCCAAGGGATACAGTAAACCTGAAGTGAAGCATCGGAATCTATAACTAGTGTCACAGGAATGGTTCAAAACATAGACAGTAGGAAGAGTCAGTCTTCTTGTACTTAAGTCGGCAATGTACTTTTTGTATTAAATTCCGATGTAATTTCTGTGTTTCACCGTCAATAAGAATGACCAAGGGATACAGTAATCCTGGAGTGAAGCGTCGGAATCTATAACTAGTGTCACAGGGATGGTTCAAAACATAGACAGTAAGAACAGTCAGTCTTCGTGTACTTATGTCGGCATTGTGCTTTTTGTATTTAATTCCGATGCAATGTCTGTGTTTCATCGTCAATAAGAAGGTCAGAGGGATACAGTAGTCCTGAAGTGAAGCATCGGAATCTATAACTAGTGTCACAGGATTGGTTCAAAACATAGTCAGTAAGCACAGTCAGTCTTCTTGTCCTTAAGTCGGCATTGTGCCTTTTGTATATCATTCCGATTCAATATCTGTGTTTCATCGTCAATAAGAAAGGTCCAAGGTATACAGTAAACCTGAAGTGAAGCATCGGAATCTATAACTAGTGTCACAGGAATGGTTCAAAACATAGTCAGTAAGAAGTGTCAGTCTTCTTGTTCTTAAGTCGGCATTGTGCCTTTTCTATTTAATTCCGATGCAATTTCTGTGATTCATCGTCAATAAGAAGGTCCAAGGTATACAGTAAACCTGGAGTGAAGCATAAAATCTATAACAAGTGTCACAGGAATGGTTCAAAACGTAGACAGTAAGAAGAGTCAGTCTTCGTGTACTTAAGTCGGCATTTTGCCTTTTGTATTTAATTCCGATGCAATTTCTGTGTTTCATCGTCAATATGAAAGTACAAGGGATACAGTGAACCTGAAGTGAAGCATCGGAATCTATAACTAGTGTCACAGGAATGGTTCAAAACTTATTCAGTAAGAAGAGTCAGTCTTCTTTTACTTAAGTCTTCATTGTGCCTTTTCTATTTAATTCCGATGCAATTTCTGTGTTTCATCGTCAATAAGAAGGTCCAAGGGATACAGTAAAGCTGGAGTGAAGCATCGGAATCCATAACTAGTGTCACAGGGATGGCTCAACACATAGACAGTAAGAAGAGTCAGTCTTCTTGTACATAAGTTGGCATTGTGCCTTTTGTATTTAATTCCGATGCAATGTCTGTGTTTCATCGTCAATAAGAAGGTCAGAGGGATACAGTAATCCTGAAGTGAAGCATCGGAATCTATAACTAGTGTCACAGGAATGGTTCAAAACATAGTCAGTAAGAATAGTCAGTCTTCTTGCACTTAAGTCATCATTGTGCATTTTATATTTAATTCTGATGCAATTTCTGTGTTTCGTCGTTACTAAGAAAGTCCAAGGGATACAGTAATCCAGGAGTGAAGCATCGGAATCTATAACTAGTGTCACAGGAATGTTTCAAATCATAGACAGTAAGAAGAGTCAGACTTCTTTTCCTTAAGTCGGCATCGTGCCTTTTGTATGTAATTCCGATGCAATTTCTGTGTTTCATCGTCACTAAGAAGGTCCAAGGGATGCAGTAAACCTGAAGTAAACCATCGGAATCTGCAACTAGTGTCACAGGAATGGTTCAAAGCATAGTCAGTAAGAAGAGTCAGTCCTCTTGTACTTAAGTTGGCATTGTGCCTTTCGTATGTAATTCCGATGCAATTACTGTGTTTCATCATCAATAAGAAGTTCCAACGGATACAGTAAACCTGCCGTGAAGCATCGAAATCTATTACTAGTGTCACAGTATTGGTTCAAAACATAGACAGTAAGAAGAGTCAGACGTCTTGTACTTAAGTCGGCATTGTGCCTTTTGTATTTACTTCCGATGCAATTTCTGTGTTTCATCGTCAATACTATGGTCCAAGGGATTCAGTAAACCTGGAGTGAAGCATCGGAATCTATAACTAGTGTCACAGGAATGGTTCGAAACATAGTCAGTAAGCACAGTCAGTCTTCTTGTAATTAAGTCGGCATTGTGCCTTTTGTATATCATTCCGATGCAATTTCTGTGTTTCATCGTCAATAAGAAAGGTCCAAGGTATACAGTAAACCTGAAGTGAAGCATCGGTATCTATAACTAGTGTCACAGGAATGGATCAAAACATAGTCAGTAAGAAGAGTCAGTCTTCTTGTACTTAAGTCGGCATTGTGCCTTTTCTATTTAATTCCGATGCAATTTCTGTGTTTCATCGTCAATATGAGGGTCCAAGGGATACAGTACACCTGGAGTGAAGCATCGGAATCTATAACTAGTGTCACAGGAATGGTTCAAACATGGACAGTAAGAAGAGTCAGTCTTCTTGTACTTAAGTCGGCATTGTTCCATTTGGATTTAATTTCGATGCAATTTCTGTGTTTCATCGTCAATAAGAAGGTCCAAGGGATACAGTAAACCTGGAGTGAAGCATCGGAATCTATAACTAGTGTCACAGTAATGGTTCAAAACATAGACAGTAAGAAGAGCCAGACGTCTCGTACTTAAGTCGGCATTGTGCCTTTTGTTTTTAATTCCGATGCAATTTCTGTGTTTCATCGTCAATAAGAAGGTCCAAGGGATACAGTCAACCTGAAGTGAAGCATCGGAATCTATAACTAGTGTCACAGGAATGGTTCAAAACATAGTCAGTAAGAAGAGTCAGTCTTCCTGTCCTTAAGTCGGCATTGTGCTTTTTGTATTTAGATCCGATGCAATTTCTGTGTTTCATCGGCAATAAGAAGGTCCAAGTTATACAGTGCACCTGGAGTGAAGCATCGGAATCTATAACTAGTGTCACAGGAATGGTTCAAAACATAGACTGTAAGAAGAGTCAGTCTTCGTGTACTTAAGTCTGCATTTTGCCTTTTGTATTTAATTCCGATGAAATTTCTGTGTTTCATCGTGAATAAGAAGGTCCAAGTCATACAGTAAACCTGAAGTGAAGCATCGGAATCTATAACTAGTGTCACAGGAATGGTTCAAAACATAGACAGTAGGAAGAGTCAGTCTTCTTGTACTTAAGTCGGCAATGTACTTTTTGTATTAAATTCCGATGTAATTTCTGTGTTTCACCGTCAATAAGAATGACCAAGGGATACAGTAATCCTGGAGTGAAGCGTCGGAATCTATAACTAGTGTCCCAGGGATGGTTCAAAACATAGACAGTAAGAACAGTCAGTCTTCGTGTACTTATGTCGGCATTGTGCTTTTTGTATTTAATTCCTATGCAATGTCTGTGTTTCATCGTCAATAAGAAGGTCAGAGGGATACAGTAGTCCTGAAGTGAAGCATCGGAATCTATAACTAGTGTCACAGGATTGGTTCAAAACATAGTCGGTAAGCACAGTCAGTCTTCTTGTCCTTAAGTCGGCATTGTGCCTTTTGTATATCATTCCGATGCAATATCTGTGTTTCATCGTCAATAAGAAAGGTCCAAGGTATACAGTAAACCTGAAGTGAAGCATCGGAATCTATAACTAGTGTCACAGGAATCGTTCAAAACATAGTCAGTAGGAAGTGTCAGTCTTCTTGTACTTAAGTCGGCATTGTGCCTTTTCTATTTAATTCCGATGCAATTTCTATGTTTCATCGTCAATAAGAAGGTCCAAAGGATACAGTAAACCTGGAGTGAAGCATCAAATCTATAACTAGTGTCACAGGAATGGTTCAAAACGTAGACAGTAAGAAGAGTCAGTCTTCGTGTACTTAAGTCGGCATTTTGCCTATTGTATTTAATTCCGATGCAATTTCTGTGTTTCATCGTCAATATGAAGGTACAATGGATACAGTGAACCTGAAGTGAAGCATCGGAATCTATAACTAGTGTCACAGGAATGGTTCAAAACTTATTCAGTAAGAAGAGTCAGTCTTCTTTTACTTAAGTCTTCATTGTGCCTTTTCTATTTAATTCCGATGCAATTTCTGTGTTTCATCGTCAATAAGAAGGTCCAAGGGATACAGCAAACCTGGAGTGAAGCATCGGAGTCTATAACTAGTGTCACAGGACTGGTTCAAAAATTGACAGTAATAAGGGTCAGTCTTCTTTTACTTAATTCGGCATTGTGCCATTTGTATTTAATTCCGATGCCATTTCTGTGTTTCGTCGTCACTAAGAAGGTCCAAGGGATGCAGTAAACCTGAAGTAAACCATCGGAATCTGCAACTAGTGTCACAGGAATGGTTCAAAGCATAGTCAGTAAGAAGAGTCAGTCCTCTTGTACTTAAGTTGGCATTGTGCCTTTCGTATGTAATTCCGATGCAATTACTGTGTTTCCTCATCAATAAGAAGTTCCAACGGATACAGTAAACCTGCCGTGAAGCATCGAAATCTATAACTAGTGTCACAGTATTGGTTCAAAACATAGACAGTAAGAAGAGTCAGACGTCTTGTACTTAAGTCGGCATTGTGCCTTTTGTATTTACTTCCGATGCAATTTCTGTGTTTCATCGTCAATACGATGGTCCAAGGGATTCAGTAAACCTGGAGTGAAGCATCGGAATCTATAACTAGTGTCACAGGAATGGTTCGAAACATAGTCAGTAAGCACAGTCAGTCTTCTTGTAATTAAGTCGGCATTGTGCCTTTTGTATATCATTCCGATGCAATTTCTGTGTTTCATCGTCAATAAGAAAGGTCCAAGGTATACAGTAAACCTGAAGTGAAGCATCGGTATCTATAACTAGTGTCACAGGAATGGTTCAAAACATAGTCAGTAAGAAGAGTCAGTCTTCTTGTACTTAAGTCGGCATTGTGCCTTTTCTATTTAATTCCGATGCAATTTCTGTGTTTCATCGTCAATATGAGGGTCCAAGGGATACAGTACACCAGGAGTGAAGCATCGGAATCATTAACTAGTGTCACAGGAATGGTTCAAACATGGACAGTAAGAAGAGTCAGTCTTCTTGTACTTAAGTCGGCATTGTTCCATTTGTATTTAATTTCGATGCAATTTCTGTGTTTCATCGTCAATAAGAAGGTCCAAGGGATACAGTAAACCTGGAGTGAAGCATCGGAATCTATAACTAGTGTCACAGTAATGGTTCAAAACATAGACAGTAAGAAGAGCCAGACGTCTCGTACTTAAGTCGGCATTGTGCCTTTTGTTTTTAATTCCGATGCAATTTCTGTGTTTCATCGTCAATAAGAAGGTCCAAGGGATACAGTCAACCTGAAGTGAAGCATCGGAATCTATAACTAGTGTCACAGGAATGGTTCAAAACATAGTCAGTAAGAAGAGTCAGTCTTCCTGTCCTTAATTCGGCATTGTGCTTTTTGTATTTAGATCCGATGCAATTTCTGTGTTTCATCGGCAATAAGAAGGTCCAAGTTATACAGTACACCTGGAGTGAAGCATCGGAATCTATAACTAGTGTCACAGGAATGGTTCAAAACATAGACAGTAAGAAGAGTCAGTCTTCGTGTACTTAAGTCTGCATTTTGCCTTTTGTATTTAATTCCGATGAAATTTCTGTGTTTCATCGTGAATAAGAAGGTCCAAGTGATACAGTAAACCTGAAGTGAAGCATCGGAATCTATAACTAGTGTCACACTAATGGTTCAAAACATAGACAGTAGGAAGAGTCAGTCTTCTTGTACTTAAGTCGGCAATGTACTTTTTGTATTAAATTCCGATGTAATTTCTGTGTTTCACCGTCAATAAGAGTGACCAAGGGATACAGTAATCCTGGAGTGAAGCGTCGGAATCTATAACTAGTGTCCCAGGGATGGTTCAAAACATAGACAGTAAGAACAGTCAGTCTTCGTGTACTTATGTCGGCATTGTGCTTTTTGTATTTAATTCCGATGCTATGTCTGTGTTTCATCGTCAATAAGAAGGTCAGAGGGATACAGTAGTCCTGAAGTGAAGCATCGGAATCTATAACTAGTGTCACAGGATTGGTTCAAAACATAGTCGGTAAGCACAGTCAGTCTTCTTGTCCGTAAGTCGGCATTGTGCCTTTTTTATATCATTCCGATGCAATATCTGTGTTTCATCGTCAATAAGAAAGGTCCAAGGTATACAGTAAACCTGAAGTGAAGCATCGGAATCTATAACTAGTGTCACAGGAATGGTTCAAAACATAGTCAGTAAGAAGTGTCAGTCTTCTTGTACTTAAGTCGGCATTGTGCCTTTTCTATTTAATTCCGATGCAATTTCTGTGTTTCATCGTCAATAAGAAGGTCCAAGGGATACAGTAAACCTGGAGTGAAGCATCAAATCTATAACTAGTGTCACAGGAATGGTTCAAAACGTAGACAGTAAGAAGAGTCAGTCTTCGTGTACTTAAGTCGGCATTTTGCCTATTGTATTTAATTCCGATGCAATTTCTGTGTTTCATCGTCAATATGAAGGTACAAGGGATACAGTGAACCTGAAGTGAAGCATCGGAATCTATAACTAGTGTCACAGGAATGGTTCAAAACTTATTCAGTAAGAAGAGTCAGTCTTCTTTTACTTAAGTCTTCATTGTGCCTTTTCTATTTAATTCCGATGCAATTTCTGTGTTTCATCGTCAATAAGAAGGTCCAAGGGATACAGTAAAGCTGGAGTGAAGCATCGGAATCCATAACTAGTGTCACAGGGATGGCTCAAAACATAGACAGTAAGAAGAGTCAGTCTTCTTGTACATAAGTTGGCATTGTGCTTTTTGTATTTAATTCCGATGCAATTTCTGTGTTTCATCGTCAATACGAAGGTCAGAGGGATACAGTAATCCTGAAGTGAAGCATCGGAATCTATAACTAGTGTCACAGGAATGGTTCAAAACATAGTCAGTAAGAATAGTCAGTCTTCTTGCACTTAAGTCATCATTGTGTATTTTATATTTAATTCTGATGCAAATTCTGTGTTTCATCGTTACTAAGAAAGTCCAAGGGATACAGTAATCCTGGAGTGAAGCATCGGAATCTATAACTAGTGTCACAGGAATGGTTCAAATCATAGACAGTAAGAAGAGTCAGACTTCTTTTCCTTAAGTCGGCATTGTGCCCTTTGTATTTAATTCCGATGCAATTTCTGTGTTTCATCGTCAATAAGAAGGTCCAAGGGATACAGCAAACCTGGAGTGAAGCATCGGAGTCTATTACTAGTGTCACAGGACTGGTTCAAAAATTGACAGTAATTAGGGTCAGTCTCCTTTTACTTAATTCGGCATTGTGCTTCTTGTATTTAATTCCGATGCCATTTCTGTGTTTCGTCGTTAATAAGAAGGTCAGAGGGATACAGTAAACCTGAAGTGAAACATCGGAATCCATAACTAGTTCCACAGGAATGGTTTAAAACATAGTCAGTAAGAAGAGTCAGTCTTCTTGTACTTAAGTCGGCATTGTGCCTTTTCTATTTAATTCCGATGCAATTTCTGTGTTTCATCGTCACTAAGAAGGTCCAAGGGATGCAGTAAACCTGAAGTAAACCATCGGAATGTGCATCTAGTGTCACAGGAATGGTTCAAAGCATAGTCAGTAAGAAGAGTCAGTCCTCTTGTACTTAAGTTGGCATTGTGCCTTTCGTATGTAATTCCGATGCAATTTCTGTGTTTCATCATCAATAAGAAGGTCCAACGGATACAGTAAACCTGCCGTGAAGCATCGAAATCTATAACTAGTGTCACAGTATTGGTTCAAAACATAGACAGTAAGAAGAGTCAGACGTCTTGTACTTAAGTCGGCATTGTGCCTTTTGTATTTACTTCCGATGCAATTTCTGTGTTTCATCGTCAATAAGATGGTCCAAGGGATACAGTAAACCTGAAGTGAAGCATCGGAATCTATAACTAGTGTCACTGGAATGGTTCAAAATATAGACAGTAAAAAGGGTCAGTCTTCTTGTACTTAAGTCGGCATTGTGCCTATTGTATATAATTCCGTGCAATTTCTGTGATTCATCGTCAAGAAGAAGGACCAAAGGATACAGTAAACCTGAAGTGAAGCATCGGACCCCATAACTACTGTCACAGGAATGGTTCAAAACATAGACAGTAGAAGAGTAAGTCTTCTTGTCTTTAAGTCGGCATTGTGCCTTTTGTATTTAGCTCCGATGCAATTTCTGTGTTTCATCGGCAATAAGGTCAGAGGGATACAGTAAACCTGAAGTGAAGCATCAGAATCCAAAACTAGTGTCACAGGAATGGTTCAGATCATAGAGAGTAGGAAGAGTCAGTCTTCTTGTACTTAAGTCGGCATTGTGCCTTTTGTATTAAATTCCGATGCAATTTCTGTGTTTCATCGTCAATAAGAAGGAGCAAGGGATACAGTAAACCTGAAGTGAAGCATCGGAATCTACAACTAGTGTCACAGGAATGGTTCAAAACATAGTCAGTAAGAAGAGTCAGTCTTCATATACTTAAGTCGGCATTGTGCCTTTTCTATTTAATTCCGATGCTATTTCTGTATTTCATCGTCGATAAGAAGGTCAGAGGGATACAGTAAACCTGAAGTGAAGCATCGGACTCTATAACTACTGTCACAGGAATGGTTCAAAACATAGACAGTAGAAGAGTCAGTCTTCTTGTCTTTAAGTCGGCATTGTGCCTTTTGTATTTAGCTCCGATGCAATTTCTGTGTTTCATCGGCAATAAGGTCAGAGGGATACAGTAAACCTGAAGTGAAGCATCGGAATCCAAAACTAGTGTCACAGGAATGGTTTAAATCATAGACAGTAGGAAGAGTCAGTCTTCTTGTACTTAAGTCGGCATTGTGCCTTTTGTATTTAATTCCGATGCAATTTCTGTGTTTCATCGTCAATAAGAAGGTCCATGGGAAACAGTAAACCTGAAGTGAAGCATCGGAATCTATAACTAGTGTCACAGCAATGGTTCAAAACATAGTCAGTAAGAAGAGTCAGTCTTCTTATACTTAAGTGGGCATTGTGCTTTTTGTATTTAGATCCGATGCAATTTCTGTGTTTCATCGGCAATAAGGTCAGAGGGATACAGTAAACCTGAAGTGAAACATCGGAATCTATAACAAGTGTCACAGGAATGGTTTTAAAACGTAGACAGCATTAAGAGTCAGTCTTCTTGTACTTAAGTCGGCATTGTGCCTTTTGTATTTAATTCCGATGCAATTTCTGTGTTTCATCGTCAGTAAGAAGGTTAGAGGGATACAGTAAACCTGAAGTGAAGCATCGGAATCCAAAACTAGTGTCACAGGAATGGTTCAAATCATAGACAGAAGGATGAGTCAGTCTTCTTGTACTTAAGTCGGCATTGTGAATTTTCTATTTAATTCCAATGCAATTTCTGTGTTTCATCGTCAATAAGAAGGTCCAAGGTATACAGTAAACCTGAAGTGGAGCATCGAAATATATAACTAGTGTCACAGGAATGGTTCAAAACATAGTCAGTAAGAAGAGTCAGTCTTTTCATACTTAAGTGGGCATTGTGAATTTTCTATTTAATTCCGATGCAAATTCTGTGTTTCATCGTCAATAAGAAGGTCCAAGGGATACAGTAAACCTGGAGTGAAGCATCGGAATCTATAACTAGCGTCACAGGAATGGTTCAAAACATAGACAGTAAGAAGAGTCAGTCTTCTTGTACTTTAGTCGACATTGTGCCTTTTCTATTTAATTCCGATGCAATTTCTGTGTTTCATCGTCAATAAGAGGGTCAGAGGGATACAATAAACCCTTAAGTGAAGCATCGGAATCTATAACTAGTGTCACAGGAATGGTTCAAAAGATAGTATGAACAGTCAGTCTTCTTGTCCTTAAGTCGGCATTCTGCATTTTGTATTTAATTCCGATGCAATTTCTGTGTTTCATCGTCAATAAGAAGGTCCAAGGTATACAGTAAACCTTAAGTGAAGCATCGGAATCTTTAACTAGTGTCACAGGAATGGTTCAAAACATAGTCAGTAACAAGAGTCAGTCTTCTTGTACTGAAGCCGGCAGTGTGCCTCTTCTATTTAATTCCGATGCAATTTCTGTGTTTCATCGTCAATAAGAATTTCCAAGAGATACATTAAACCTGGAGTGAAGCATCGGAATCTATAACTAGTGACACAGGAATGGATCAAAACATAGACAGTAAGAAGAGTCAGTCTTCTTGTACATAAGTCGAAATTGCGCCTATTCAATTTAATCCGATGCAATTTCAGTGTTTCATCGTCAATAAGAAGGTCAGAGGGATACAATGAACGTGGAGTGTAGCATCGGAATCTATAACTAGTGTCACAGGAATGGTTCAAACCTTAGACAGTAAGTAGAGGCCGTCCTCGTGTACTTAAGTCGGCATTTTGCCTTTTGTATTTAATTCCGATTCAATTTCTGTGTTTCATCGTCAATAAGAAGGTCCAAGGGATACAGTAAACCTGAGGTGAAGCATCGGAATCTATTACTAGTGTCACCGGAATGGATCAAAACATAGTCAGCAAGAAGAGTCAGTTTTCTTGTACCTAAGTCGGCATTGTACGGTTTCTATTTAATTCCGATGCAATTTCTGTGTTTCATCGCCAATAACAAGGTCCAAGGGATACAGTAAACCTGGAGTGAAGCATCGGAATCTATAACTAGTGTCAATGGAATGGTTCAAAACATAGACAGTAAGAAGCGTCAGTCTTCTTGTACTTAAGTCGGCATTGTGCCTTTTCTATTTAATTCCGATGCGATTCCTGTGTTTCATCGTCAATAAGAAGGTCCAAGGGATACAGTAAACCTGAAGTGAAGCATCGGAATCTATAACTAGTGTCACAGGAGTGGTTCAAAACATAGACAGTAAGAAGAGTCAGTCTACTTTTACTTAAGTCGACATTGTGCCTTTTCTATTAAATTCCGATGCAATTTCTGTGTTTCATCGTCAATAAGAAGGACAGAGGGACACAATAAACGTGAAGTGATGCATCGGAATCTATAACTAGTGTCACAGGAATGGTTGAAAACAAAGTCAGTAAGAAGAGTCAGTCTTCTTGTCCTTAAGTCGGCATTGTGCCTTTTGTATTTAATTCCGATGCAATTTCTGTGTTTCAACGTCAATAAGAAGGTCCAAGGGATACAGTAGACCTGGAGAGTAGCATCGGAATCTATAACTAGTGTCACAGGAATGGTTCAAAACATAGACAGTAAGAAGAGTCAGTCTTCGTGTACTTAAGTCGGCATTTTGCCTTTTGTATTTGATTAAGATGCAATTTCTGTGTTTCTTCGTCAATAAGAAGGTCCAAGGGATACAGTAAACCTGAGGTGAAGCATCGGAATCTGTAACTAGTGTTACAGGAATGGTTCAAAACATAGTCAGTAAGAAGAGTCAGTATTCTTGTACTTAAGTCGGCATTGTACCTTTTCTATTTAATTCCGATGCAAATTCTGTCTTTCATCGTCAATAACAAGGTCGAAAGGATACAGTAAACCTGGGGTGAAGCATCTGAATCCATAACTAGAGTCAATGGAATGGTTCAAAACATAGACAGTAAGAAGAGTCAGTCTTCTTGTACTTAATTCTGCATTGTGCCATTTGTATTTAATTCCGATGCAATTTCTGTGCTTCATCGTCAATAAGAATGTCCAAGAAATACAGTAAACCTGGAGTGAAGCATCGGAATCTATAACTAGTGTCACAGGAATGGTTCAAATCATAGTCAGTAAGAATAGTCAGTCTTCTTGTCTTTATGTCATCATTGTGAATTTTATATTTAATTCTGATGCAATTTCTGTGTTTCATCGTCAATAATAAGGTCAGAGGGATAGATTAAACCTGAAGTGAAGCATCGGAATCCATAGCTAGTGTCACAGGAATGGTTCAAACATAGTCAGTAAGAAGAGTCAGTCTTCTTGTGCTTAAGTCGGCATTGTGCCTTTGGTATTTAATTCCGATGCAATTTCTGTGTTTCATCGTCAACAAGAAGGTCCAAGGGATACAGTAAACCTGGAGTGAAGCATCGGAATCTATAACTAGTGTCACAGGGACGGTTCATAACATAGACAGTAAGATGAGTCTGTATTCTTGTACCTAAGTCGGCATTGTGCTTTTTGTATTTATTTCCGATGCAATTTCTGTGTTATATCGTCACTAAGAAGGTCAGAGAGGTACAGTAATCCTGAAGTTACGCATCGGAATCTATAACTAGAGTTACAATAATGGTTCAAGGCATAGTCAGTAAGAGGAGTCAGTCTTCTTGTAGTTAAGTCGGCATTGTGCCTTTTGTATTGAATTCCGATGCAATTTCTGTGTTTCATCGTCAATAAGAAGGTCCAAGGGATACAGTAAACCTGATGTGAAGCATCGGAATCTATAACTAGTGTCACAGGAATGGTTCAAAACATAGACAGTAGGAAGAGTCAGTCTTCTAGTACTTATGTCGGCATTGTGCCTTTTCTATTTATTTCCGAAGCAATTTCTGTGTTTCATCGTCAATAAGACGGTCAGAGGGATACAGTACACCTGAAGTGAAGAATCGGAATCAATAACTAGTGTCACAGGAATGGTTCAAGACATAGACAGTTGGAACAGTCAGTCTTCTTGTACTTATGTTGGCATTGTGCCTTTCGTATTTATTTCCGATGCAGTTTCTGTGTTTCACCGGCAATAAGAAGGTCAGAGGGATACAGTAAAATTGAAGTGAAGCATCGGAATCTATAACTAGTGTTACAGGAATGGTTCAAACATAGACAGTAAGAAGAATCAGTCTTATTGTTCTTGAGTCGGCATTGTGCCTTTGTATTTAATTCCGATGCAATTTTTGTGTTTCATCGTCAATAAGAAGGTCAGAGGGATACAGTAAAACTGAAGTGAAGCATCGGAATCTATAACTAGTGCCACAGGAATGGTTCAAATTATAGTCAGTAAGAAGAATCAGTCTTATTGTTCTTAAGTCGGCATTTTGCCTTTTGTATTTAATTCCAATGCAATTTCTGTGTTTCATCGCCAATACGATGGTCCAAGGGATACAGTCAACCTGAAGTGAAGCATCGGAATCTATAACTAGTGTCACTGGAATGGTTCAAAATGTAGACAGTAAGAAGAGTCAGTCTTCTTGTACTTAAGTCGACATTGTGCCTTTTGTATTTATTTCCGATGCAATTTCTGAGATTCATCGTCAATAAGAAGGCCCAAGGGATACAGTAAACCTCAAGTGAAAAATCGGACTCTATAACTAGTGTCACAGAAATGGTTCAAAACATAGACAGTAGAAGAGTCAGTCTTCTTGTACTTAAGTGGCATTGTGCCTTTTGTATTTAATTCCCATGCAATTTCTGTGTTTCATCGTCAATAAGATGGTCCATGGGAAACAGTAAACCTGAAGTGGAGCATCGGAACCTATAACTAGTGTCATAGGAATGGTTTAAAGGATAGTCAGTAAGAAGAGTCAGTCTTCTTGTCCTTATGTCGGCATTGTGCCTTTTGTATTAAGATCCGATGCAATTTCTGTGTTTCATCGGCAATAAGGTCAGAGGGATACAGTAAACCTGAAGTGAAGCATCGGAATCTATAACTAGTGTCGCAGGAATGGTTCAAAACATAGACAGTAGGAAGAGTCAGTCTTCTTGTACTTAAGTCGGCATGGTGCCTTTTGTATTTAATTCCGATGCAATTTCAGTGTTTCATCGTCAATAAGAAGGTCAGAGGGATACAGAAAAATCTGAAGTGAAGCATCGGAATCCAAAACTAGTGTCACAGGAATGGTTGAAAACATAGACAGAAGGAAGAGTCAGCCTTCTTGTACTTAAGTCGGCATTGTGCCTTTTGTATTTAATTCCAATGCAATTTCTGTGTTTCATCGTCAATAAGAAGGACCAAGGTATACAGTAAACCTGTAGTGAAGCATCGGAATCTATAACTAGTGCCACAGGAATGGTTCAAAAGATAGTCAGTAAGAAGAGTCAGTCTTCTTATACTTAAGTGGGCATTGTGATTTTCTATTTAATTCCGATGCAAATTCTGTGTTTCATCGTCAATAAGATGGTCCAAGGGATACGGTAAACCTGGAGTGAAGCATCAGAATCTATAACTACTGTCACAGGAATGGTTCAAAACATAGACAGTTGGAACAGTCAGTCTTCTTGTACTTAAGTTGGCATTGTGCCTTTCGCATTTAATTCCGATGTAATTTCTGTGTTTCACCGGCAATAAGAAGGTCGGAGGGATACAGTAAAAATGAAGTGAAGCATCGGAATCTATAACTAGTGTCACAGGAATGGTTCAAACATGGACAGTAAGAACAGTCAGTCTTCTTGTACTTAAGTCGGCATTGTGCCTTTTGTATTTAATTTCGATGCAATTTCTGTGTTTCATCGTCAATAAGAAGGTCCAAGGGATACAGTAAACCTGGAGTGAAGCATCGGAATCTATAACTAGTGTCACAGTAATGGTTCAAAACATAGACAGTAAGAAGAGTCAGACGTCTCGTACTTAAGTCGGCATTGTGCCTTTTGTATTTAATTCCGATGCAATTTCTGTGTTTCATCGTCAATAAGAAAGGTCCAAGGGATACAGTAAACCTGGAGTGAAGCATCGGAATTTATAACTAGAGTCAGAGAAATGGTTCAAAACATAGTCAGTAAGAAGAGTCAATCTTCATGTACTTAAGTCGGCATTGTGCCTTTTGTATTTAATTCCGATGCAATTTCTGTGTTTCATCGTCAATAAGAAGCTCAGAGGGATACAGTAATTCTGAAGTGAAGCATCGGAAACTATAACTAGTGTCACAGGAATGGTTCAAAGCATAGTCAGTAAGAAGAGTCAGCCCTCTTGTAGTTAAGTCGGCATTGTGCCTTTTCTATTTATTTCCGATGCAATTTCTGTGTTTCATCGTCAATAAGACGGTCAGAGGGATACAGTACACCAGAAGTGAAGCATCGGAATCAATAACTAGCGTCACAGGAATGGTTCAAAACATAGACAGTTGGAACAGTCAGTCTTCGTGTACTTAAGTTGGCATTGTGCCTTTCGCATTTAATTCCGATGTAATTTCTGTGTTTCACCGGCAATAAGAAGGTCGGAGGGATACAGTAAAAATGAAGTGAAGCATCGGAATCTATAACTAGTGTCACAGGAATGGTTCAAACATGGACAGTAAGAACAGTCAGTCTTCTTGTACTTAAGTCGGCATTGTGCCTTTTGTATTTAATTTCGATGCAATTTCTGTGTTTCATCGTCAATAAGAAGGTCCAAGGGATACAGTAAACCTGGAGTGAAGCATCGGAATCTATAACTAGTGTCACAGTAATGGTTCAAAACATAGACAGTAAGAAGAGTCAGACGTCTCGTACTTAAGTCGGCATTGTGCCTTTTGTATTTAATTCCGATGCAATTTCTGTGTTTCATCTTCAACAAGAAAGGTCCAAGGGATACAGTAAACCTGGAGTGAAGCATCGGAATCTATAACTAGTGTCACAGGAATGGTTCAAAACATAGACAGTTAGAAGAGTCAGTCTTCGTGTACTTAAGTCTGCATTTTGCCTTTTGTATTTAATTCCGATGAAATTTCTGTGTTTCATCGTCAATAAGAAGGTCCAAGGGATACAGTAAACCTGAAGTGAAGCATCGGAATCTATAACTAGTGTCACAGGAATGGTTCAAAAGCATAGACAGTAGGAAGAGTCAGTCTTCTTGTACTTAAGTAGGCATTGTACTTTTGTATTAAATTCCGATGTAATTTCTGTGTTTCACCGTCAATAAGAATGACCAATGGATACAGTAAACCTGGAGTGAAGCGTCGGAATCTATAACTAGTGTCACAGGGATGGTTCAAAACATAGTCAGTAAGAATAGTCAGTCTTCTTGTACTTAAGTCATCAGTCTGCATTTTATATTTAATTCTGATGCAATTTCTGTGTTTCATCGTCAATAAGAAGGCCCAAGGGATGCAGTAAACCTGAAGTAAACCGTCGGAATCTGCAACTAGTGTCACAGGAATGGTTCAAAGCATAGTCAGTAAGAAGAGTCAGTCTTCTTGTACTTAAGTTGGCATTGTGCCTTTCGTATGTAATTCTGATGCAATTTCTGTGTTTCATCGTCAATAAGAAGGTCAAACGGATACAGTAAACCTGCCGTGAAGCATCGGAATCTATAACTTGTGTCACAGTAATGGTTCAAAACATAGACAGTAAGAAGAGTCAGACGTCTTGTACTTAAGTCGGCATTGTGCCTTTTGTATTTACTTCCGATGCAATTTCTGTGTTTCACCGTCAACAAGATGGTCCAAGGGATACAGTAAACCTGAAGTGAAGCATCGGAATCTATAACTAGTGTCACTGGAATGGTTCAAAGTTTAGACAGTAAAAAGGGTCAATCTTCTTGTACTTAAGTCGGCGTTGTGCCTATTGTATATAATTCCGATGCAATTTCTGTGATTCATCGTCAAGAAGAAGGACCAAGGGATACAGTAAACCTGAAGTGAAGCATCGGACTCCATAACTACTGTCACAGGACTGGTTCAAATCATAGACAGTAAAAGAGTCAGTCTTCTTGTCTTTAAGTCGGCATTGTGCCTTTTGTATTTAGTTCCGATGCAATTTCTGTGTTTCATCGGCAATAAGGTCAGAGGGTTACAGTAAACCTGAAGTGAAGCATCGGAATCCAAAACTAGTGTCACAGGAATGGTTCAAATCATAGACAGTAGGAAGAGTCAGTCTTCTTGTACTTAAGTCGGCATTGTGCCTTTTATATTTAATTCCGACGCAATTTCTGTGTTTCATCGTCAATAAGAAGGTGCAAGTGATACAGTAAACCTGAAGTGAAGCATCGGAATCCAAAACTAGTGTCACAGGAATGGTTTTAATCATAGACAATAGGAACAGTCAGTCTTCTTGTACTTAAGTCGGCATTGTGCCTTTTGTATTTAATTCCGATGCAATTTCTGTGTTTCATCGTCAATAAGAAGGTCCAAGGGATACAGTCAACATGAAGTGAAGCATCGGAATCCATAACTAGTGTCACTGGAATGGTTCAAAGTGTAGACAGCAGGAAGAGTCAGTCTTCTTGAACTTTTGTCGGCATTGTGCCTTTTGTATTTAATTCCGATGCAATTTCTGTGATTCATCGTCCATAAGAAGGCCCAAGGGATACAGTAAACCTGAAGTGAAGAATCGGACTCTATAACTAGTGTCACAGAAATGGTTCAAAACATAGACAGTAGAAGAGTCAGTCTTCTTGTACTTAAATCGGCATTGTGCCTTTTGTATTTTATTCCGATGCAATTTCTGTGTTTCATCGTCAATAAGAAAGGTCCATGGGAAACAGTAAACCTGAAGTGAAGCATCGGAATCTACAACTAGTGTCACAGGAATGGTTCAAAACATAGTCAGTAAGAAGAGTTAGTCTTCTTGTCCTTATGTCGGCATTGTGCTTTTTGTATTTAGATCCGATGCAATTTCTGTGTTTCATCGGCAATAAGGTCAGAGGGATACAGTAAACCCGAAGTGAAACTTCGGAATCTATAACTAGTGTCACAGGAATGGTTCAAAACATAGACAGCAGGAAGAGTCAGTCTTCTTGTACTTAAGTCGGCATTGTGCCTTTTGTATTTAATTCCGATGCAATTTCTGTGTTTCATCGTCAATAACAAGGTCAGAGGGATACAGTAAACCTGAAGTGAAGCATCGGCATCCAAAACTAGTGTCATAGGAATGGTTCAAATCATAGACAGAAGGATGAGTAAGTCTTCTTGTACTTAAGTCGGCATTGTGAATTTTCTATTTAATTCCAATGCAATTTCTGTGTTTCATCGTCAATAAGAAGGTCCAAGGTACACAGTAAACCTGAAGTGGAGCTTCGAAATATATAACTAGTGTCACAGGAATGGTTCAAAACATAGTCAGTAAGAAGAGTCAGTCTTCTTATACTTAAGTGGGCATTGTGAATTTTCTATTTAATTCCGATGCAAATTCTGTGTTTCATCGTCAATAAGTAGGTCCAAGGGATACAGTAAACCTGGAGTGAAGCATCGGAAACTATAACTAGCGTCACAGGAATGGTTCAAAACATGGACAAGAAGAAGAGTCAGTCTTCTTGTACTTAAGTCGACATTGTGCCTTTTCTATTTAATTCCGATGCAATTTCTGTGTTTCATCGTCAATAAGAGGGTCAGAGGGATACAATAAACCTGAAGTGAAGCATCGGAATCTATAACTAGTGTCACAGGAATGGTTCAAAACAAAGTCAGCAAGAACAGTCAGTCTTCTTGTTCTTAAGTCGGCATTGTTCATTTTGTATTTAATTCCGATGCAATTTCTGTGTTTCATCGTCAATAAGAAGGTCCAAGGTATACAGTAAACCTTAAGTGAAGCATCGGAATCTATAACTAGTGTCACAGGAATGGTTCAAATCATAGTCAGTAACAAGAGTCAGTCTTCTTGTACTTAAGTCGGCATTGTGCCTTTTCCATTTAATTCCGATGCAATTTCTGTGTTTCATCGTCAATAAGAATTTCCAAGAGATACATTAGACCTGGAGTGAAGCATCGGAATCTATGACTAGTGTCACAGGAATGGTTCAAAACATAGACAGTAAGAAGAGTCAGTCTTCTTGTACTTAAGTCGACATTGTGCCTATTCAATTTAATCCCGATGTAATTTCTGTGATTCATCGTCAATAAGAAGGTCAGAGGGATACAATGAACCTGGAGTGTAGCATCGGAATCTATAACTAGTGTCACAGGAATGGTTGAAATCTTAGACAGTAAGAAGAGACAGTCCCCGTGTACTTAAGTCCGCATTTTGCCTTTTGTATTTAATTCCGATGCAATTTCTGTGTTTCATCGTCAATAAGAAGGTCCAAGGGATACAGTAAACCTGAGGTGAAGCATCGGAATCTATAACTAGTGTCACAGGAATTGTTCAAAACATAGTCAGTAAGAAGAGTCAGTCTTCTTGTACTTAAATCGGCATTGTACGTTTTCTATTTAATTCCGATGCAATTTCTGTGTTTCATCGCCAATAACAAGGTCCAAGGGATACAGTAAACCTGGAGTGAAGCATCGGAATCTATAACTAGTGTCAATGGAATGGTTCAAAACATAGACAGTAAGAAGCGTCAGTCTTCTTGTACTTAAGTCGGCATTGTGCTTTTCTATTTAATTCCGATGCAATTTCTGTGTTTCATCGTCAATAAGTATGTCCAAGGGAAACAGAAATCCTGAAGTGAAGCACCGGAACCTATTACTAGTGTCACAGAATTGGTTCAAAACATAGTCAGTAAGATGAGTCAGTCTTCTTGTCCTTCAGTCGGCATTGTGCCTTTTGTATTTCATTAAGATGCAATTTCTGTGTTTCATCGGCAATATGGTCAGAGGCATACAGTAAACCTGAAGTGAAGCATTGGAATCCAAAACTAGTGTCACAGGAATGGTTCAAATCATAGACAGTAGGAAGAGTCAGTCTTCTTGTACTTAAGTCGGCATTGTGCCTTTTGTATTTAATTCCGATGCAATTTCTGTGTTTCATCGTCAATACGAAAGGTCCAAGGTATACTGTATACCTGAAGTGAAGCATCGGAATCTACAACTAGTGTCACAGGAATGGTTCAAAACATAGTCAGTAAGAAGAGTCAGTCTTCTTGTACTTAAGTCGGCATTGTGCCTTTTCTATTTAATTCCGATGCAATTTCTGCCTTTCATCGTCAATACGAAAGGTCCAAGGTATACAGTATACCTGAAGTGAAGCATCGGAATCTATAACTAGTGTCACAGGAATGGTTCAAAACATAGACTGTAAGAAGAGTCAGTCTTCTTGTACTTAAGTCGACATTGTGTCTATTCTATTTAATTCCGATGCAATTACTGTGTTTCATCGTCAATAAGAAGGTCCAAGGGACACAGTAAACCTGGAGTGTAGCATCGGAATCTATAACTAGTGTCACAAAATGGTTCAAAACATAGACAGTAAGAAGAGTCAGTCTTCGTGTACTTAAGACGCACTTTGCCTTTTGTATTTAATTCCGATGCAATTTCTGTGTTTCATCGTCAATAAGAAAGTCCAAGGGATACAGGAAACCTGAAGTGAAGCATCGGAATCTATAACTAGTGTCACAGGAATGGTTCAAAACATAGTCAGTAAGACGAGTCAGGTTTCTTGTACTTAAGTCGACATTGTGCCTATTCAATATAATTCCGATGCAATTTCTGTGTTTCATTGTCAATAAGAAGGTCAGAGGGATACAAAGAACCTAGGGTGTGGCATCGGAATCTATAACTAGTGTCACAGGAATGGTTCAAATCTTAGACAGTAAGAAGAGACAGTCCTCGTGTACTGAAGTCGGCATTTTGCCTTTTGTATTTAATTCCGATGCAATTTCTGTGTTTCAACGTCAATAAGAAGGTCCAAGGGATACAGAAAACCTGAGGTGAAGCATCGGAATCTATAACTAGTGTCACAGGAATGGTTCAAAACATAGTCAGTAAGAAGAGTCAGTCTTCTTGTACTTAAGTCGGCATTGTACGTTTTCTATTTAATTCCGATGCAATAACTGTGTTTCATCGCCAATAACAAGGTCCAAGGGATACAGTAAACCTGGAGTGAAGAATCGGAATCTATAACTAGTGTCAATGGAATGGTTCAAAACATAGACAGTAAGAAGCGTCAGTCTTCTTGTACTTAAGTCGGCATTGTGCCTTTTGTATTTAATTCCGATGCGATTCCTGTGTTACATCGTCAATAAGAAGGTCCAAGGGATACAGTAACCCTGGAGTGAGGCATCGGAATCTATAACTAGTGTCACAGGAATGGTTCAAAGCATAGTCAGTAAGACGAGTCAGGTTTCTTGTACTTAAGTCGACATTGTGCCTATTCAATTTAATTCCGATGCAATTTCTGTGTTTCATTGTCAATAAGAAGGTCAGAGGGATACAATGAACCTAGAGTGTAGCATCGGAATCTATAACTAGTGTCACAGGAATGGTTCAAATCTTAGACACTAAGAAGAGACAGTCCTCGTGTACTTAAGTCGGCATTTTGCCTTTTGTGTTTAATTCTGATGCAATTTCTGTGCTTCAACGTCAATAAGAAGGTCCAAGGGATACAGAAAACCTGAGGTGAAGCATCGGAATCTATAACTAGTGTCACAGGAATGGTTCAAAACATAGTCAGTAAGAAGAGTCAGTCTTCTTGTACTTAAGTCGGCATTGTACGTTTTCTATTTAATTCCGATGCAATTTCTGTGTTTCATCGCCAATAACAAGGTCCAAGGGATACAGTAAACCTGGAGTGAAGCATCGGAATCTACAACTAGTGTCAATGGAATGGTTCAAATCATAGAGAGTAAGAAGCGTCAGTCTTCTTGTACTTAAGTCGGCATTGTGCCTTTCGTATGTAATTCCGATGCAATTTCTGTGTTTCATCGTCAATAAGAAGGTCCAAGGGATACAGTAAACCTGGCGTGAAGCATCGGAATCTATAACTAGTGTCACAGTAATGGTTTAAATCATAGGCAGTAAGAAGAGTCAGACTTCGTTTACTTAAGTCGGCATTGTGCCTTTTGTATTTACTTCCGATGCAATTTCTGTGTTTCACAGTCAATGACAAGGTCCAAGGGATACAGTAAACCTGAAGTGAAGCATCGGAATCTATAACTAGTGGCACAGGAATGGTTCAAAACATAGTCAGTAAGAAGAGTCAGTCTTCTTGTCCTTCAGTCCGCATTGTGCCTTTTGTATTTCATTAAGATGCAATTTCTGTGTTTCATCGGCAATATGGTCAGAGGCATACAGTAAACCTGAAGTGAAGCATTGGAATCCAAAACTAGTGTCACAGGAATGGTTCAAATCATAGACAGTAGGAAGAGTCAGTCTTCTTGTACTTAAGTCGGCATTGTGCCTTTTGTATTTAATTCCGATGCAATTTCTGTGTTTCATCGTCAATACGAAAGGTCCAAGGTATACAGTATACCTGAAGTGAAGCATCGGAATCTATAACTAGTGTCACAGGAATGGTTCAAAACATAGACAGTAAGAAGAGTCAGTCTTCGTGTACTTAAGACGGCACTTTGCCTTTTGTATTTAATTCCGATGCAATTTCTGTGATTCATCGTCAATAAGAAAGTCCAAGGGATACAGTAAACCCGAAGTGAAGCATCAGAATCTATAACTAGTGTCACAGGAATGGTTCAAAACGTAGTCAGTAAGACGAGTCAGGTTTCTTGTACTTAAGTCGACATTGTGCCTATTCAATTTGATTCCGATGCAATTTCTGTGTTTCATTGTCAATAAGAAGGTCAGAGGGATACAATGAACCTAGAGTGTAGCATCGGAATCTATAACTAGTGTCACAGGAATGGTTCAAATCTTAGACAGTAAGAAGAGACAGTCCTCGTGTACTTAAGTCGGCATTTTGCCTTTTGTATTTAATTCCGATGCAATTTCTGCGTTTCAACGTCAATAGGACGGTCCAAGGGATACAGAAAACCTGAGGTGAAGCATCGGAATCTGTAACTAGTGTCACAGGAATGGTTCAAAACATAGTCAGTAAGAAGAGTCAGTCTTCTTGTACTTAAGTCGGCATTGTACGTTTTCTATTTAATTCCGATGCAATTTCTGTGTTTCATCGCCAATAACAAGGTCCAAGGGATACAGTAAAACCTGGAGTGAAGCATCGGAATCTACAACTAGTGTCAATAGAATGGTTCAAAACATAGACAGTAAGTAGCGTCAGTCTTCTTGTACTTTAGTCGGCATTGTGCCTTTTCTATTCAATTCCGATGCAATTTCTGTGTTTCATCGTCAATAAGAAGGTCCAAGGGATACAGTAAACCTGAAGTGAAGCATCGGAATCTACAACTAGTGTCACAGGAATGGTTCAAAACATAGACAGTAAGAAGAGTCAGTCTTCATGTACTTAAATCGGCATTGTGCCTTTTCTATTTAATTCCGATGCAATTTCTGTGATTCATCATCAATAAGAAGGTCAGAGGGATACAGTAAACCTGAAGTGAAGCATCGGAATCTATAACTTGTTTCACAGGAATGGTTCAAAGCATAGTCAGTAAGAAGAGTCAGTCTTCTTGTACTTAAGTCGACATTGTGTCTATTCTATTTAATTCCGATGCAATTACTGTGTTTCATCGTCAATACGAAAGTCAGAGGGATACAATAAACCTGAAGTGAAGCATCGGAATCTATAACTAGTGACACAGGAATGGTTCAAAACATAGTCAGTAACAACAGTCTTCTTGTCCTTAAGTCGGCATTGTGCCATTTGTATTTAATCCCTATGCAATTTCTGTGTTTCATCGTCAATAAGAAGGTCCAAGGGATACAGTAAACCTGGAGTGTAGCATCGGAATCTATAACTAGTGTCACAGGAATGGTTCAAACATAGTCAGTAAGAAGAGTCAGTCTTCTTGTACTTAACTCTCCATTGTGCCTTTTCTATTTGATTCCGATGCAATTCCTGTGTTTCATCGTCAATAAGAAGGTCCAAGGGATACAGTAAACCTGTGGTGTAGCATCGGAAACTATAACCAGTGTCACAGGAATGGTTCAAAACATAGACAGTAAGAAGAGTCAGTCTTCTTGTACTTAAATCGGCATTGTACGTTTTCTATTTAATTCCGATGCAATTTCTGTGTTTCATCGCCAATAACAAGGTCCAAGGGATACAGTAAACCTGGAGTGAAGCATCGGAATCTATAACTAGTGTCAATGGAATAGTTCAAAACATAGACAGTAAGAAGCGTCAGTCTTCTTGTACTTAAGTCGGCATTGTGCCTTTTGTATTTAATTCCGATGCGATTCCTGTGTTTCATCGTCAATAAGAAGGTCCAAGGGATACAGTAAACCTGGAGTGAAGTATCGGAAACTATAACTAGTGTCACAGGAATGGTTCAAAACATAGACAGTAAGAAGAGTCAGTCTTCTTGTACTTAAGTCGGCATTGTGCCTTTTCTATTTAATTCCGATGCAATTTCTGTGTTTCATCGTCAATAAGTATGTCCAAGGGAAACAGAAATCCTGAAGTGAAGCACCGGAACCTATTACTAGTGTCACAGGAATGGTTCAAAACATAGTCAGTAAGATGAGTCAGTCTTCTTGTCCTTCAGTCGGCATTGTGCCTTTTGTATTTCATTAAGATGCAATTTCTGTGTTTCATCGGCAATATGGTCAGAGGCCTACAGTAAACCTGAAGTGAAGCATTGGAATCCAAAACTAGTGTCACAGGAATGGTTCAAATCATAGACAGTAGGAAGAGTCAGTCTTCTTGTACTTAAGTCGGCATTGTGCCTTTTGTATTTAATTCCGATGCAATTTCTGTGTTTCATCGTCAATACGAAAGGTCCAAGGTATACTGTATACCTGAAGTGAAGCATCGGAATCTATAACTAGTGTCACAGGAATGGTTCAAAACATAGTCAGTAAGAAGAGTCAGTCTTCTTGTACTTAAGTCGGCATTGTGCCTTTTCTATTTAATTCCGATGCAATTTCTGCCTTTCATCGTCAATACGAAAGGTCCAAGGTATACAGTATACCTGAAGTGAAACATCGGAATCTATAACTAGTGTCACAGGAATGGTTCAAAACATAGACTGTAAGAAGAGACAGTCTTCTTGTACTTAAGTCGACATTGTGTCTATTCTATTTAATTCCGATGCAATTACTGTGTTTCATCGTCAATAAGAAGGTCCAAGGGATACAGTAAACCTGGAGTGTAGCATCGGAATCTATAACTAGTGTCACAAAATGGTTCAAAACATAGACAGTAAGAAGAGTCAGTCTTCGTGTACTTAAGACGCACTTTGCCTTTTGTATTTAATTCCGATGCAATAACTGTGTTTCATCGCCAATAACAAGGTCCAAGGGATACAGTAAACCTGGAGTGAAGAATCGGAATCTATAACTAGTGCCAATGGAATGGTTCAAAACATAGACAGTAAGAAGCGTCAGTCTTCTTGTACTTAAGTCGGCATTGTGCCTTTTGTATTTAATTCCGATGCGATTCCTGTGTTACATCGTCAATAAGAAGGTCCAAGGGTTACAGTAACCCTGGAGTGAGGCATCGGAATCTATAACTAGTGTCACAGGAATGGTTCAAAGCATAGTCAGTAAGACGAGTCAGGTTTCTTGTACTTAAGTCGACATTGTGCCTATTCAATTTAATTCCGATGCAATTTCTGTGTTTCATTGTCAATAAGAAGGTCAGAGGGATACAATGAACCTAGAGTGTAGCATCGGAATCTATAACTAGTGTCACAGGAATGGTTCAAATCTTAGACACTAAGAAGAGACAGTCCTCGTGTACTTAAGTCGGCATTTTGCCTTTTGTGTTTAATTCTGATGCAATTTCTGTGTTTCAACGTCAATAAGAAGGTCCAAGGGATACAGAAAACCTGAGGTGAAGCATCGGAATCTATAACTAGTGTCACAGGAATGGTTCAAAACATAGTCAGTAAGAAGAGTCAGTCTTCTTGTACTTAAGTCGGCATTGTACGTTTTCTATTTAATTCCGATGCAATTTCTGTGTTTCATCGCCAATAACAAGGTCCAAGGGATACAGTAAACCTGGAGTGAAGCATCGGAATCTATAACTAGTGTCAATGGAATGGTTCAAATCATAGACAGTAAGAAGCGTCAGTCTTCTTGTACTTAAGTCGGCATTGTGCCTTTCGTATGTAATTCCGATGCAATTTCTGTGTTTCATCGTCAATAAGAAGGTCCAAGGGATACAGTAAACCTGGCGTGAAGCATCGGAATCTATAACTAGTGTCACAGTGATGGTTTAAATCATAGACAGTAAGAAGAGTCAGACTTCGTTTACTTAAGTCGGCATTGTGCCTTTTGTATTTACTTCCGATGCAATTTCTGTGTTTCACAGTCAATGACAATGTCCAAGGGATACAGTAAACCTGAAGTGAAGCATCGGAATCTATAACTAGTGTCACAGGAATGGTTCAAAACATAGTCAGTAAGAAGAGTCAGTCTTCTTGTCCTTCAGTCCGCATTGTGCCTTTTGTATTTCATTAAGATGCAATTTCTGTGTTTCATCGGCAATATGGTCAGAGGCATACAGTAAACCTGAAGTGAAGCATTGGAATCCAAAACTAGTGTCACAAGAATGGTTCAAATCATAGACAGTAGGAAGAGTCAGTCTTCTTGTACTTAAGTCGGCATTGTGCCTTTTGTATTTAATTCCGATGCAATTTCTGTGTTTCATCGTCAATACGAAAGGTCCAAGGTATACAGTATACCTGAAGTGAAGCATCGGAATCAATAACTAGTGTCACAGGAATGGTTCAAAACATAGACAGTAAGAAGAGTCAGTCTTCGTGTACTTAAGACGGCACTTTGCCTTTTGTATTTAATTCCGATGCAATTTCTGTGTTTCATCGTCAATAAGAAAGTCCAAGGGATACAGTAAACCCGAAGTGAAGCATCAGAATCTATAACTAGTGTCACAGGAATGGTTCAAAACATAGTCAGTAGGACGAGTCAGGTTTCTTGTACTTAAGTCGACATTGTGCCAATTCAATTTGATTCCGATGCAATTTCTGTGTTTCATTGTCAATAAGAAGGTCAGAGGGATACAATGAACCTAGAGTGTAGCATCGGAATCTATAACTAGTGTCACAGGAATGGTTCAAATCTTAGACAGTAAGAAGAGACAGTCCTCGTGTACTTAAGTCGGCATTTTGCCTTTTGTATTTAATTCCGATGCAATTTCTGCGTTTCAACGTCAATAGGAACGTCCAAGGGATACAGAAAACCTGAGGTGAAGCATCGGAATCTGTAACTAGTGTCACAGGAATGGTTCAAAACATAGTCAGTAAGAAGAGTCAGTCTTCTTGTACTTAAGTCGGCATTGTACGTTTTCTATTTAATTCCGATGCAATTTCCGTGTTTCATCGCCAATAACAAGGTCCAAGGGATACAGTAAAACCTGGAGTGAAGCATCGGAATCTACAACTAGTGTCAATAGAATGGTTCAAAACATAGACAGTAAGAAGCGTCGGTCTTCTTGTACTTTAGTCGGCATTGTGCATTTTCTATTCAATTCCGATGCAATTTCTGTGTTTCATCGTCAATAAGAAGGTCCAAGGGATACAGTAAGCCTGAAGTGAAGCATCGGAATCTACAACTAGTGTCACAGGAATGGTTCAAAACATAGACAGTAAGAAGAGTCAGTCTTCATGTACTTAAATCGGCATTGTGCCTTTTCTATTTAATTCCGATGCAATTTCTGTGATTCATCATCAATAAGAAGGTCAGAGGGATACAGTAAACCTGAAGTGAAGCATCGGAATCTATAACTTGTTTCACAGGAATGGTTCAAAGCATAGTCAGTAAGAAGAGTCAGTCTTCTTGTACTTAAATCGACATTGTGTCTATTCTATTTAATTCCGATGCAATTACTGTGTTTCATCGTCAATACGAAAGTCAGAGGGATACAATAAACCTGAAGTGAAGCATCGGAATCTATAACTAGTGACACAGGAATGGTTCAAAACATAGTCAGTAACAACAGTCTTCTTGTCCTTAAGTCGGCATTGTGCCATTTGTATTTAATCCCTATGCAATTTCTGTGTTTCATCGTCAATAAGAAGGTCCAAGAGATACAGTAAACCTGGAGTGTAGCATCGGAATCTATAACTAGTGTCACAGGAATGGTTCAAACATAGTCAGTAAGAAGAGTCAGTCTTCTTGTACTTAACTCTCCATTGTGCCTTTTCTATTTGATTCCGATGCAATTCCTGTGTTTCATCGTCAATAAGAAGGTCCAAGGGATACAGTAAACCTGTGGTGTAGCATCGGAAACTATAACCAGTGTCACAGGAATGGTTCAAAACATAGACAGTAAGAAGAGTCAGTCTTCTTGTACTTAAGTCGACATTGTGCCTTTTGTATTGCATTCCGATGCAATTTCTGTGTTTCATCGTCAATAAGAGGGTCAGAGGGATACAATAAACCTGAAGTGAAACATCGGAATCTATAACTAGTGTCACAGGAATGGTTCAAACATAGTCAGTAAGAACAGTCAGTTTTCCTGTCCTTAAGTCGGCATTGTGCCTTTTCTATTTAATTCCGATGTAATTTCTGTGTTTCATGGTCAATAAGAATTTCCAAGAGATACAGTAAACCTGGAGTGTAGCATCGGAATCTATAACTAGTGTCACAGGAATGGTTCAAACATAGTCAGTAGGAAGAGTCAGTCTTCTTGTACTTAAGTCTTCATTGTGCCTTTTCTATTTGATTCCGATGCAATTCCTGTGTTTCATCGTCAATAAGAAGGTCCAAGGGATACAGTAAACCTGGAGTGTAGCATCGGAATCTATAACTAGTGTCACAGGAATGGTTCAAAACAGAGACAGTAAGAAGAGTCAGTCTTCTTGTACTTAAGTCGACATTGTGCCTTTTGTATTTAATTCCGATGCGATTCCTGTGTTTCATCGTCAATAAGAAGGTCCAAGGGATACAGTAAACCTGATGTGAAGCATCGGAATTTGTAACTAGTGTCACAGGAATGGTTCAAATCATTGTCAGTAAGAAGAATCAGTCTTCTTGTACTTATGTCGGCATTGTGCCTTTTGTATTTAATTCCGATGATATTTCTGTGTTTTATCGTCAATAAGAAGGACCAAGGGATACAGTACACCTGGAGTGAAGCATCCGAATCTATAACTAGTGTCACAGGGATAGCTCAAAACATAGACAGTAAGAAGAGTCAGTCTTCTTGTACATAAGTTGGCATTGTGCCTTTTGTATTTAATTCAGATGCAATTTCTGTGTTTCATCGTCAATAAGAAGGTCAGAGGGTAACAGTAATCCTGAAGTGAAGCATCGGAATCTATAACTAGTGTCACAGGAATGGTTCAAAACATAGTCAGTAAGAATAGTGAGTCTTCTTGTACGTAAGTGATCATTGTGCATTTTATATTTAATTCTGATGCAATTTCTGTGTTTCATCGTTACTAAGAAGGTCCAAGGGATACAGTAAACCTGGAGTGTAGCATCGGAATCTATAACTAGTATCACAGGAATGGTTCAAACATAGTCAGTAAGAAGAGACAGTCTTCTTGTACTTAACTCTTCATTGTGCATTTTCTATTTGATTCCGATGCAATTCCTGTGTTTCATCGTCAATAAGAAGGTCCAAGGGATACAGTAAACCTGGAGTGTAACATCTGAGTCTATAATCAGTGTCACAGGAATGGTTCAAAACATAGACAGTAAGAAGAGTCAGTCTTCTTGTACTTAAGTCGACATTGTGCCTTTTGTATTGCATTCCGATGCAATTTCTGTGTTTCATCGTCAATAAGAGGGTCAGAGGGATACAATAAACCTGAAGTGAAACATCGGAATCTATAACTAGTGTCACAGGAATGGGTCAAAACATAGTCAGTAAGAAGAGTCAGTCTTCTTGTACTTAACTCTTCATTGTGCATTTTCTATTTGATTCCGATGCAATTCATGTGTTTCATCGTCAATAAGAAGGTCCAAGGGATACAGTAAACCTGGAGTGTAACATCTGAATCTATAACCAGTGTCACAGGAATGGTTCAAAACATAGTCAGTAAAAACAGTCAGTCTTCTTGTCCTTAAGTCGGCATTGGCCCTTTTGTATATCATTCCGATGCAATTTTTGTGTTTCATCGTCAATAAGAAAGGTCCAAGGTATACAGTAAACCTGAAGTGAAGCATCGGAATCTATAACTAGTGTCACAGGAATGGTTCAAAACATAGTCAGTAAGAATAGTCAGTCTTCTTGTACTTAAGTCATCATTGTGCATTTTATATTTAATTCTGATGCAATTTCTGTGTTTCATCGTCAATAAGAAGGCCCAAGGGATGCAGTAAACCTGAAGTAAACCGTCGGAATCTGCAACTAGTGTCACAGGAATGGTTCAGAGCATAGTCAGTAAGAAGAGTCAGTCTTCTTGTACTTAAGTTGGCATTGTGCCTTTCGTATGTAATTCCGATGCAATTTCTGTGTTTCATCGTCAATTAGAAGGTCCAACGGATACAGTAAACCTGCCGTGAAGCATCGGAATCTATAACTTGTGTCACAGTAATGGTTCAAAACATAGACAGTAAGAAGAGTCAGACGTCTTGTACTTAAGTCGGCATTGTGCCTTTTGTATTTACTTCCGATGCAATTTCTGTGTTTCACCGTCAACAAGATGGTCCAAGGGATACAGTAAACCTGAAGTGATGCATCGGACTCCATAACTACTGTCACAGGAATGGTTCAAATCATAGACAGTAAAAGAGTCAGTCTTCTTGTCTTTAAGTCGGCATTGTGCCTTTTGTATTTAATTCCGATGATATTTCTGTGTTTTATCGTCAATAAGAAGGACCAAGGGATACAGTACACCTGGAGTGAAGCATCGGAATCTATAACTAGTGTCACAGGGATAGCTCAAAACATAGACAGTAAGAAGAGTCAGTCTTCTTGTACATAAGTTGGCATTGTGCCTTTTGTATTTAATTCAGATGCAATTTCTGTGTTTCATCGTCAATAAGAAGGTCAGAGGGTAACAGTAATCCTGAAGTGAAGCATCGGAATCTATAACTAGTGTCACAGGAATGGTTCAAAACATAGTCAGTAAGAATAGTGAGTCTTCTTGTACGTAAGTGATCATTGTGCATTTTATATTTAATTCTGATGCAATTTCTGTGTTTCATCGTTACTAAGAAGGTCCAAGGGATACAGTAAACCTAGAGTGAAGCATCGGAATCTATAACTAGTGTCACAGGAATGGTTCAGATCATAGACAGTAAGAAGTGTCAGACTTCTTTTCCTTAAGACGGCATTGTGCCCTTTGTATTTAATTCCGATGCAATTTCTGTGTTTCATCGTCAATACGAAAGATCCAAGGTATACAGTATACCTGAAGTGAAGCATGGGAATCTATAACTAGTGTCACAGGAATGGTTCAAAACATAGTCAGTAAGAAGAGTCATTCTTCTTGTACTTAAGTCGGCATTGTGCCTTTTCTATTTAATTCCGATGCAATTTCTGTCTTTCCTCGTCAATAAGAAGGTCCAAGGGATACACTAAACCAGGAGTGAAGCATCGGAATCTATAAGTAGTGTCACAGGAATGGTTCAAAACATAGACAGTAAGAAGAGTCAGTCTTCTTGTACTTAAGTCGACATTGTGTCTATTTTATTTAATTCCGATGCAATTACTGTGTTTCATCGTCAATAAGAAGGTCAGATCGATACAATAAACCTGAAGTGAAGCATCGGAATCTATAACTAGTGTCACAGGAATGGTTCAAAACATAGTCAGTAAGAACAGTCAGTCTTCTTGTCCTTAAGTCGGCATTGTGCCATTTGTATTTAATTCCTATGCAATTTCTGTGTTTCATCGTCAATAAGAAGGTCCAAGGGATACAGTAAACCTGGAGTGTAGCATCGGAATCTATAACTAGTATCACAGGAATGGTTCAAACATAGTCAGTAAGAAGAGACAGTCTTCTTGTACTTAACTCTTCATTGTGCATTTTCTATTTGATTCCGATGCAATTCCTGTGTTTCATCGTCAATAAGAAGGTCCAAGGGATACAGTAAACCTGGAGTGTAACATCTGAATCTATAATCAGTGTCACAGGAATGGTTCAAAAGATAGACAGTAAGAAGAGTCAGTCTTCTTTTACTTAAGTCGACATTGTGCCTTTTGTATTGCATTCCGATGCAATTTCTGTGTTTCATCGTCAATAAGAGGGACAGAGGGATACAATAAACCTGAAGTGAAACATCGGAATCTATAACTAGTGTCACAGGAATGGTTCAAAACATAGTCAGTAAGAAGAGTCAGTCTTCTTGTACTTAACTCTTCATTGTGCATTTTCTATTTGATTCCGATGCAATTCATGTGTTTCATCGTCAATAAGAAGGTCCAAGGGATACAGTAAACCTGGAGTGTAACATCTGAATCTATAACCAGTGTCACAGGATTGGTTCAAAACATAGTCAGTAAAAACAGTCAGTCTTCTTGTCCTTAAGTCGGCATTGGCCCTTTTGTATATCATTCCGATGCAATTTTTGTGTTTCATCGTCAATAAGAAAGGTCCAAGGTATACAGTAAACCTGAAGTGAAGCATCGGAATCTATAACTAGTGTCACAGGAATGGTTCAAAACATAGTCAGTAAGAATAGTCAGTCTTCTTGTACTTAAGTCATCATTGTGCATTTTATATTTAATTCTGATGCAATTTCTGTGTTTCATCGTCAATAAGAAGGCCCAAGGGATGCAGTAAACCTGAAGTAAACCGTCGGAATCTGCAACTAGTGTCACAGGAATGGTTCAGAGCATAGTCAGTAAGAAGAGTCAGTCTTCTTGTACTTAAGTTGGCATTGTGCCTTTCGTATGTAATTCCGATGCAATTTCTGTGTTTCATCGTCAATTAGAAGGTCCAACGGATACAGTAAACCTGCCGTGAAGCATCGGAATCTATAACTTGTGTCACAGTAATGGTTCAAAACATAGACAGTAAGAAGAGTCAGACGTCTTGTACTTAAGTCGGCATTGTGCCTTTTGTATTTACTTCCGATGCAATTTCTGTGTTTCACCGTCAACAAGATGGTCCAAGGGATACAGTAAACCTGAAGTGAAGCATCGGGATCTATAACTAGTGTCACTGGAATGGTTCAAAATTTAGACAGTAAAAAGGGTCAATCTTCTTGTACTTAAGTCGGCATTGTGCCTATTGTATATTATTCCGATGCAATTTCTGTGATTCATCGTCAAGAAGAAGGACCAAGGGATACAGTAAACCTGAAGTGAAGCATCGGACTCCATAACTACTGTCACAGGAATGGTTCAAATCATAGACAGTAAAAGAGTCAGTCTTCTTGTCTTTAAGTCGGCATTGTGCCTTTCGTATTTAGTTCCGATGCAATTTCTGTGTTTCATCGGCAATAAGGTCAGAGGGATACAGTAAACCTGAAGTGAAGCATCGGAATCCAAAACTAGTGTCACAGGAATGGTTCAAATCATAGACAGTAGGAAGAGTCAGTCTTCTTGTACTTAAGTCGGCATTGTGCCTTTTATATTTAATTCCGATGCAATTTCTGTGTTTCATCGTCAATAAGAAGGTGCATGGGATACAGTAAACCTGAAGTGAAGCATCGGAATATATAACTAGTGTCACAGGAATGGTTCAAAACATAGACAGTAGAAGAGTCAGTCTTCTTGTACTTAAATCGGCATTGTGCCTTTTGTATTTAATTCCGATGCAATTTCTGTGTTTCATCGTCAATAAGAAGGTCAGAGGGATAGAATTAACCTGATGTGAAGCATCGGACTCTATAACTACTGTCACAGGAATGGTTCAAAACATAGACAGTAGAAGAGTCAGTCTTCTTGTCTTTAAGTCGGCATTGTGCCTTTTGTATTTAGTTCCGATGCAATTTCCGTGTTCCATCGGCAATAATGTCAGAGGGATACAGTAAACCTGAAGTGAAGCATCGGAATCCAAAACTAGTGTCACAGGAATGGTTTTAATCATAGACAATAGGAAGAGTCAGTCTTCTTGTACTTAAGTCGGCATTGTGCCTTTTGTATTTAATTCCGATGCAATTTCTGTGTTTCATCGTCAATAAGAAGGTCCAAGGGATACAGTCAACCTGAAGTGAAGCATCGGAATCCATAACTAGTGTCACTGGAATGGTTCAAAGTGTAGACAGCAGGAAGAGTGAGTCTTCTTGAACTTATGTCGGCATTGTGCCTTTTGTATTTAATTCCGGTGCAATTTCTGTGATTCATCGCCCATAAGAAGGCCCAAGGGATACAGTAAACCTGAAGTGAAGAATCGGACTCTATAACTAGTGTCACAGAAATGGTTCAAAACATAGACAGTAGAAGAGTCAGTCTTCTTGTACTTACATCGGCATTGTGCCTATTGTATTTAATTCCGATGCAATTTCTGTGTTTCATCGTCAATAAGAAGGTCCATGGGAAACAGTAAACCTGAAGTGAAGCATCGGAATCTACAACTAGTGTCACAGGAATGGTTCAAAACATAGTCAGTAAGAAGAGTCAGTCCTCTTGTCCTTAAGTCGGCATTGTGCTTTTTGTATTTAGATCCGATGCAATTTCTGTGTTTCATCGGCAATAAGGTCAGAGGGATACAGTAAACCCGAAGTGAAACATCGGAATCTATAACTAGTGTCACGGGAATGGTTCAAAACATAGACAGCAGGAAACGTCAGTCTTCTTGTACTTAAGTCGGCATTGTGCCTTTTGTATTTAATTCCGATGCAATTTCTGTGTTTCATCGTCAATAACAAGGTCAGAGGGATACAGTAAACCTGAAGTGAAGCATCGGCATCCAAAACTAGTGTCACAGGAATGGTTCAAATCATAGACAGAAGGATGAGTAAGTCTTCTTGTACTTAAGTCGGCATTGTGAATTTTCTATTTAATTCCAATGCAATTTCTGTGTTTCATCGTCAATAAGAAGGTCCAAGGTATACAGTAAACCTGAAGTGGAGCATCGAAATGTATAACTAGTGTCACAGAAATGGTTCAAAACATAGTCAGTAAGAAGAGTCAGTCTTCTTATACTTAAGTGGGCATTGTGAATTTTCTATTTAATTCCGATGCAAATTCTGTGTTTCATCGTCAATAAGTAGGTCCAAGGGATACAGTAAACCTAGAGTGAAGCATCGGAATCTATAACTAGCGTCACAGGAATGGTTCAAAACATGGACAGTAAGAAGAGTCAGTCTTCTTGTACTTAAGTCGACATTGTGCCTTTTCTATTTAATTCCGATGCAATTTCTGTGTTTCATCGTCAATAAGAGGGTCAGAGGGATACAATAAACCTGAAGTGAAGCATCGGAATCTATAACTAGTGTCACAGGAATGGTTCAAAACAAAGTCAGTAAGAACAGTCAGTCTTCTTGTCCTTAAGTCGGCATTGTGCATTTTGTATTTAATTCCGATGCAATTTCTGTGTTTCATCGTCAATAAGAAGGTCCAAGGTATACAGTAAACCTTAAGTGAAGCATCGGAATCTATAACTAGTGTCACAGGAATGGTTCAAATCATAGTCAGTAACAAGAGTCAGTCTTCTTGTACTTAAGTCGGCATTGTGCCTTTTCTATTTAATTCCGATGCAATTTCTGTGTTTCATCGTCAATAAGAATTTCCAAGAGATACATTAGACCTGGAGTGAAGCATCGGAATCTATGACTAGTGTCACAGGAATAGTTCAAAACATAGACAGTAAGAAGAGTCAGTCTTCTTGTACTTAAGTCGACATTGTGCCTATTCAATTTAATCCCGATGTAATTTCTGTGATTCATCGTCAATAAGAAGGTCAGAGGGATACAATGAACCTGGAGTGTAGCATCGGAATCTATAACTAGTGTCACAGGAATGGTTGAAATCTTAGACAGTAAGAAGAGACAGTCCTCGTGTACTTAAGTCGGCATTTTGCCTTTTGTATTTAATTCCGATGCAATTTCTGTGTTTCATCGTCAATACGAAGGTCCAAGGGATACAGTAAACCTGAGGTGAAGCATCGGAATCTATAACTAGTGTCACAGGAATGGTTCAAAACATAGTCAGTAAGAAGAGTCAGTCTTCTTGTACTTAAATCGGCATTGTACGTTTTCTATTTAATTCCGATGCAATTTCTGTGTTTCATCGCCAATAACAAGGTCCAAGGGATACAGTAAACCTGGAGTGAAGCATCGGAATCTATAACTAGTGTCAATGGAATGGTTCAAAACATAGACAGTAAGAAGCGTCAGTCTTCTTGTACTTAAGTCGGCATTGTGCCTTTTGTATTTAATTCCGATGCGATTCCTGTGTTTCATCGTCAATAAGAAGGTCCAAGGGATACAGTAAACCTGGAGTGAAGTATCGGAAACTATAACTAGTTTCACAGGAATGGTTCAAAACATAGACAGTAAGAAGAGTCAGTCTTCTTGTCCTTAAGTCGGCATTGTGCCTTTTGTATTTACTTCCGATGCAATTTCTGTGTTTCATAGTCAATGACAAGGTCCAAGGGATACAGTAAACCTGAAGTGAAGCATCGGAATCTATAAATAGCGTCACTGGAAAGGTTCAAAATATAGACAGTAAGACGGGTCAGTAATCTTGTACTTAAGTCGGCATTGTGCCTTTTCTATTAAATTCCGATGCAATTTCTGTGTTTCATCGTCAATAAGTATGTCCAAGGGAAACAGAAATAATGAAGTGAAGCACCGGAACCTATTACTAGTGTCACAGGAATATTTCAAAACATAGTCAGTAAGATGAGTCAGTCTTCTTGTCCTTCAGTCGGCATTGTGCCATTTGTATTTCATTAAGATGCAATTTCTGTGTTTCATCGGCATAATGGTCAGAGGCATACAGTAAACCTGAAGTGAAGCATTGGAATCCAAAACTAGTGTCACAGGAATGGTTCAAATCATAGACAGTAGGAAGAGTCAGTCTTCTTGTACTTAAGTCGGCATTGTGCCTTTTGTATTTAATTCTGATGCAATTTCTGTGTTTCATCGTCAATACGAAAGGTCCAAGGTATACTGTATACCTGAAGTGAAGCATCGGAATCTATAACTAGTGTCACAGGAATGGTTCAAAACATAGTCAGTAAGAAGAGTCAGTCTTCTTGTACTTAAGTCGGCATTGTGCCTTTTCTATTTAATTCCGATGCAATTTCTGCCTTTCATCGTCAATACGAAAGGTCCAAGGTATACAGTATACCTGAAGTGAAGCATCGGAATCTATAACTAGTGTCACAGGAATGGTTTAAAACATAGACTGTAAGAAGAGTCAGTCTTCTTGTACTTAAGTCGACATTGTGTCTATTCTATTTAATTCCGATGCAATTACTGTGTTTCATCGTCAATAAGAAAGTCAGAGGGATACAATAAACCTGAAGTGAAGCATCGGAATCTATAACTAGTGTAACAGGAATGGTTCAAAACATAGTCAGTAAGAACAGTCAGTCTTCTTGTCCTTAAGTCGGCATTGTGCCTTTTGTATTTATTTCCTATGCAATTTCTGTGTTTCATCGTCAATAAGGAGGTCCAAGGGATACAGTAAACCTGGAGTGTAGCATCGGAATCTATAACTAGTGTCACAAAATGGTTCATAACATAGACAGTAAGAAGAGTCAGTCTTCGTGTACTTAAGACGGCACTTTGCCTTTTGTATTTAATTCCGATGCAATTTCTGTGTTTCATCGTCAATAAGAAAGTCCAAGGGATACAGGAAACCTGAAGTGAAGCATCGGAATCTATAACTAGTGTCACAGGAATGGTTCAAAACATAGTCAGTAAGACGAGTCAGGTTTCTTGTACTTAAGTCGACATTGTGCCTATTCAATATAATTCCGATGCAATTTCTGTGTTTCATTGTCAATAAGAAGGTCAGAGGGATACAATGAACCTAGAGTGTGGCATCGGAATCTATAACTAGTGTCACAGGAATGGTTCAAATCTTAGACAGTAAGAAGTGACAGTCCTCGTGTACTGAAGTCGGCATTTTGCCTTTTGTATTTAATTCCGATGGAATTTCTGTGTTTCAACGTCAATAAGAAGGTCCAAGGGATACAGAAAACCTGAGGTGAAGCATCGGAATCTATAACTAGTGTCACAGGAATGGTTCAAAACATAGTCAGTAAGAAGAGTCAGTCTTCTTGTACTTAAGTCGGCATTGTACGTTTTCTATTTAATTCCGATGCAATAACTGTGTTTCATCGCCAATAACAAGGTCCAAGGGATACAGTAAACCTGGAGTGAAGAATCGGAATCTATAACTAGTGCCAATGGAATGGTTCAAAACATAGACAGTAAGAAGCGTCAGTCTTCTTGTACTTAAGTCGGCATTGTGCCTTTTGTATTTAATTCCGATGCGATTCCTGTGTTACATCGTCAATAAGAAGGTCCAAGGGATACAGTAAACCTGGAGTGAGGCATCGGAATCTATAACTAGTGTCACAGGAATGGTTCAAAGCATAGTCAGTAAGACGAGTCAGGTTTCTTGTACTTAAGTCGACATTGTGCCTATTCAATTTAATTCCGATGCAATTTCTGTGTTTCATTGTCCATAAGAAGGTCAGAGGGATACAATGAACCTAGTGTGTAGCATTGGAATCTATAACTAGTGTCACAGGAATGGTTCAAATCTTAGACACTAAGAAGAGACAGTCCTCGTGTACTTATGTCGGCATTTTGCCTTTTGTATTTAATTCTGATGCAATTTCTGTGTTTCAACGTCAATAAGAAGGTCCAAGGGATACAGAAAACCTGAGGTGAAGCATCGGAATCTATAACTAGTGTCACAGGAATGGTTCAAAACATAGTCAGTAAGAAGAGTCAGTCTTCTTGTACTTACGTCGGCATTGTACGTTTTCTATTTAATTCCGATGCAAATTCTGTGTTTCATCGCCAATAACAAGGTCCAAGAGATACAGTAAACCTGGAGTGAAGCATCGGAATCTATAACTAGTGTCAATGGAATGGTTCAAATCATAGACAGTAAGAAGCGTCAGTCTTCTTGTACTTAAGTCGGCATTGTGCCTTTCGTATGTATTTCCGATGCAATTTCTGTGTTTCATCGTCAATAAGAAGGTCCAAGGGATACAGTAAACCTGGCGTGAAGCATCGGAATCCATAACTAGTGTCACAGTAATGGTTCAAATCATAGACAGTAAGAAGAGTCAGACTTCGTTTACTTAAGTCGGCATTGTGCCTTTTGTATTTACTTCCGATGCAATTTCTGTGTTTCATAGTCAATGACAAGGTCCAAGGGATACAGTAAACCTGAAGTGAAGCATCGGAATCTATAACTAGTGTCACAGGAATGCTTCAAAGCATAGTCAGTAAGAAGAGTCAGTCTTCTTCTCCTTCAGTCCGCATTGTGCCTTTTGTATTTCATTAAGATGCAATTTCTGTGTTTCATCGGCAATATGGTCAGAGGCATACAGTAAACCTGAAGTGAAGCATTGGAATCCAAAACTAGTGTCACAGGAATGGTTCAAATCATAGACAGTAGGAAGAGTCAGTCTTCTTGTACTTAAGTCGGCATTGTGCCTTTTGTATTTAATTCCGATGCAATTTCTGTGTTTCATCGTCAATACGAAAGGTCCAAGGTATACAGTATACCTGAAGTGAAGCATCGGAATCTATAAGTAGTGTCACAGGAATGGTTCAAAACATAGACAGTAAGAAGAGTCAGTCTTCGTGTACTTAAGACGGCACTTTGCCTTTTGTATTTAATTCCGATGCAATATCTGTGTTTCATCGTCAATAAGAAAGTCCGAGGGATACAGTAAACCTGAAGTGAAGCATCAGAATCTATAACTAGTGTCACAGGAATGGTTCAAAACATAGTCAGTAAGACGAGTCAGGTTTCTTGTACTTAGGTCGACATTGTGCCTATTCAATTTGATTCCGATGCAATTTCTGTGTTTCATTGTCAATAAGAAGGTCAGAGGGATACAATGAACCTAGAGTGTAGCATCGGAATCTATAACTAGTGTCACAGGAATGGTTCAAATCTTAGACAGTAAGAAGAGACAGTCCTCGTGTACTTAAGTCGGCATTTTGCCTTTTGTATTTAATTCCGATGCAATTTCTGTTTCAACGTCAGTAAGAATGTCCAAGAGATACAGAAAACCTGAGGTGAAGCATCGGAATCTATAACTAGTGTCACAGGAATGGTTCAAAACATAGTCAGTAAGAAGAGTCAGTCTTCTTGTACTTAAGTCGGCATTGTACGTTTTCTATTTAATTCCGATGCTATTTCTGTGTTTCATCGCCAATAACAAGGTCCAAGGGATACAGTAAACCTGGAGTGAAGCATCGGAATCTACAACTATTGTCAATGGAATGGTTCAAAACATAGACAGTAAGAAGCGTCAGTCTTCTTGTACTTTAGTCGGCATTGTGCCTTTTGTATTCAATTCCGATGCAATTTCTGTCTTTCATCGTCAATAAGAAGGTCCAAGGGATACAGTAAACCTGAAGTGAAGCATGGGAATCTACAACTAGTGTCACAGGAATGGTTCAAAACATAGACAGTAAGAAGAGTCAGTCTTCATGTACTTAAATCGGCATTGTGCCTTTTCTATTTAATTCCGATGCAATTTCTGTGATTCATCATCAATAAGAAGGTCAGAGGGATACAGTAAACCTGAAGTGAAGCATCGGAATCTATTACTTGTTTCACAGGAATGGTTCAAAGCATAGTCAGTAAGAAGAGTTAGTCTTCTTGTACTTAAGTCGACATTGTGTCTATTCTATTTAATTCCGATGCAATTACTGTGTTTCATCGTCAATACGAAAGTCAGAGGGATACAATAAACCTGAAGTGAAGCATCGGAATCTATAACTAGTGTCACAGGAATGGTTCAAAACATAGTCAGTAACAACAGTCTTCTTGTCCTTAAGTCGGCATTGTGCCATTTGTATTTAATCCCTATGCAATTTCTGTGTTTCATCGTCAATAAGAAGGTCCAAGGGATACAGTAAACCTGGAGTGTAGCATCGGAATCTATAACTAGTGTCACAGGAATGGTTCAAACATAGTCAGTAAGAAGAGTCAGTCTTCTTGTACTTAACTCTCCATTGTGCCATTTCTATTTGATTCCGATGCAATTCCTGTGTTTCATCGTCAATAAGAAGGTCCAAGGGATACAGTAAACCTGGAGTGTAGCATCGGAATCTATAACCAGTGTCACAGGAATGGTTCAAAACATAGACAGTAAGAAGAGTCAGTCTTCTTGTACTTAAGTCGACATTGTGCCTTTTGTATTGCATTCCGATGCAATTTCTGTGTTTCATCGTCAATAAGAGGGTCAGAGGGATACAATAAACCTGAAGTGAAACATCGGAATCTATAACTAGTGTCACAGGAATGGTTCAAAACATAGTCAGTAAGAACAGTCAGTCTTCCTGTTTTTAAGTCGGCATTGTGCCTTAACTATTTAATTCCGATGCAATTTCTGTGTTTCATCGTCAATAAGAATTTCCAAGAGATACAGTAAACCTGGAGTGTAGCATCGGAATCTATAACTAGTGTCACAGGAATGGTTCAAACATAGTCAGTAGGAAGAGTCAGTCTTCTTGTACTTAAGTCTTCATTGTGCCTTTTCTATTTGATTCCGAACCAAATCCTGTGTTTCATCGTCAATAAGAAGGTCCAAGGGATACAGTAAACCTGGAGTGTAGCATCGGAATCTATAACTAGTGTCACAGGAATAGTTCAAAACATAGACAGTAAGAACTGTCAGTCTTCTTGTACTTAAGTCAACATTGTGCCTTTTGTATTTAATTCCGATGCGATTCCTGTGTTTCATCGTCAATAAGAAGGTCCAAGGGATACAGTAAACCTGATGTGAAGCATCGGAATTTGTAACTAGTGTCACAGGAATGGTTCAAATCATTGTCAGTAAGAAGAGTCAGTCTTCTTGTACTTATGTCGGCATTGTGCCTTTTGTATGTAATTCCGATGATATTTCTGTGTTTTATCGTCAATAAGAAGGACCAAGGGATACAGTACACCTGGAGTGAAGCATCGGAATCTATAACTAGTGTCACAGGGATAGCTCAAAACATAGACAGTAAGAAGAGTCAGTCTTCTTGTACATAAGTTGGCATTGTGCCTTTCGTATTTAATTCAGATGCAATTTCTGTGTTTTATCGTCAATAAGAAGGTCAGAGGGATACAGTAATCCTGAAGTGAAGCATCGGAATCTATAACTAGTGTCACAGGATTGGTTCAAAACATAGTCAGTAAGAATAGTGAGTCTTCTTGATCATTGTGATCATTGTGCATTTTATATTTAATTCTGATGCAATTTCTGTGTTTCATCGTTACTAAGAAGGTCCAAGGGATACAGTAAACCTAGAGTGAAGCATCGGAATCTATAACTAGTGTCACAGGAATGGTTCAGATCATAGACAGTAAGAAGTGTCAGACTTCTTTTCCTTAAGACGGCATTGTGCCCTTTGTATTTAATTCCGATGCAATTTCTGTGTTTCATCGTCAATACGAAAGATCCAAGGTATACAGTATACCTGAAGTGAAGCATGGGAATCTATAACTAGTGTCACAGGAATGGTTCAAAACATAGTCAGTAAGAAGAGTCATTCTTCTTGTACTTAAGTCGGCATTGTGCCTTTTCTATTTAATTCCGATGCAATTTCTGTCTTTCCTCGTCAATAAGAAGGTCCAAGGGATACACTAAACCAGGAGTGAAGCATCGAAATCTATAAGTAGTGTCACAGGAATGGTTCAAAACATAGACAGTAAGAGGAGTCAGTCTTCTTGTACTTAAGTCGACATTGTGTCTATTCTATTTATTTCCGATGCAATTACTGTGTTTCATCGTCAATAAGAAGGTCAGAGGGATACAATAAACCTGAAGTGAAGCATCGGAATCTATAACTAGTGTCACAGGAATGGTTCAAAACATAGTCAGTAAGAACAGTCAGTCTTCTTGTCCTTAAGTCGGCATTGTGCCATTTGTATTTAATTCCTATGCAATTTCTGTGTTTCATCGACAATAAGAAGGTCCAAGGGATACAGTAAACCTGGAGTGTAGCATCGGAATCTATAACTAGTGTCACAGGAATGGTTCAAACATAGTCAGTAAGAAGAGACAGTCTTCTTGTACTTAACTCTTCATTGTGCATTTTCTATTTGATTCCGATGCAATTCCTGTGTTTCATCGTCAATAAGAAGGTCCAAGGGATACAGTAAACCTGGAGTGTAACATCTGAATCTATAACCAGTGTCACAGGAATGGTTCAAAACATAGACAGTAAGAAGAGTCAGTCTTCTTGTACTTAAGTCGACATTGTGCCTTTTGTATTGCATTCCGATGCAATTTCTGTGTTTCATCGTCAATAAGAGGGTCAGAGGGATACAATAAACCTGAAGTGAAACATCGGAATCTATAACTAGTGTCACAGGAATGGTTCAAAACATAGTCAGTAAGAAGAGTCAGTCTTCTTGTACTTAACTCTTATTTGTGCATTTTCTATTTGATTCCGATGCAATTCCTGTGTTTCATCGTCAATAAGAAGGTCCAAGGGATACAGTAAACCTGGAGTGTAACATCTGAATCTATAACCAGTGTCACAGGAATGGTTCAAAACATAGTCAGTAAAAACAGTCAGTCTTCTTGTCCTTAAGTCGGCTTTGTGCCTTTTCTATTTAATTCCGATGCAATTTCTGTGTTTCATCGTCAATAAGAATTTCCAAGAGATACAGTTAACCTGGAGTGTAACATAGGAATCTATAACTAGTGTCACAGGAATGGTTCAAACATAGTCAGTAAGAAGAGTCAGTCTTCTTGTACTTAAGTCTTCATTGTGCCTTTTCTATTTGATTCCGATGCAATTCCTGTGTTTCATCGTCAATAAGATGGTCCAAGGGATACAGTAAACCTGGAGTGTAGCATCGGGATCTATAACTAGTGTCACAGGAATGGTTCAAAACATAGACAGTAAGAAGAGTCAGTCTTCTTGTACTTAAGACGACATTGTGCCGTTTGTATTTAATTCCGATGCGATTCCTGTGTTTCATCGTCAATAAAAAGGTCCAAGGGATACAGTAAACCTGGAGTGAAGCATCGGAATCTATAACTAGTGTCACAGGAATGGTTCAAAACATAGACAGTAAGAAGAGTCAGTCATCCTGTAATTAATTCTGCATTGTGCCTTTTGTATTTAATTCCGATGCAATTTCTGTGTTTCATCGCCAATCAGAAGGTCCAAGCGATACAGTAAACCTGATGTGAAGCATCGGAATTTGTAACTAGTGTCACAGGAATGGTTCAAATCATTGTCAGTAAAAAGAGTCAGTCTTCTTGTACTTATGTCGGCATTGTGCCTTTTGTATTTAATTCCGACGATATTTCTGTGTTTTATCGTCAATAAGAAGGACCAAGGGATACACTAAACCTGGAGTGAAGCATCGGAATCTATAACTAGTGTCACAGGGATGGCTCAAAACATAGACAGTAAGAAGAGTCAGTCTTCTTATACATAAGTTGGCATTGTGCCATTTTTATTTAATTCCTATGCAATTTCTGTGTTTCATCGTCAATAAGAAGGTATAAGGGATACAGTAAACCTGGAGTGTAGCATCGGAATCTATAACTAGTGTCACAGGAATGGTTCAAACATAGTCAGTAAGAAGAGTCAGTCTTCTTGTACTTAAGTCTTCATTGTACCTTTTCTATTTGATTCCGATGCAATTCCTGTGTTTCATCGTCAATAAGAAGGTCCAAGGGATACAGTAAACCTGGAGTGAAGCATCGGAATCTATAACTAGTGTCACAGGAATGGTTCAAATCATAGACAGTAATAAGAGTCAGACTTCTTTTCCTTAAGACGGCATTGTGCCCTTTGTATTTAATTCCGATGCAATTTCTGTGTTTCATCGTCAATAAGAAGATCCAAGGAATACAGTAAACCTGGAGTGAAGCATCGGAGTCTATAACTAGTGTCACAGGACTGGTTCAAAAATTGACAGTAAGAAGGGTCAGTCTTCTTGTACTTAATTCGGCATTGTGCCTTTTGTATTTAATTCCGATGCCATTTCTGTGTTTCATCGTCAATAAGAAGGTCAGAGGGATACAGTAAACCTGAAGTGAAACATCGGAATCGAAAACTAGTGCCACAGGAATGGTTCAAAACATAGTCAGTAAGAAGGGTCAGTCTTCTTGTACTTAAGTCGGCATTGTGCCTTTTGTATTTAATTCCGATGCAATTTCTGTGTTTCATCGTCAATAAGAAGGTCCAAGGGATACAGTAAACCTGAAGTAAACCATCGGAATCTACAACTAGTGTCACAGGAATGGTTCAAAGCATAGTCAGTAAGAAGAGTCAGTCTTCTTGTACTTAAGTTGGCATTGTGCCTTTCGTATGTAATTCCGATGCAATTTCTGTGTTTCATCGTCAATAAGAAGGTCCAGCGGATACAGTAAACCTGCCATGAAGCATCGAAATCTATAACTAGTGTCACAGTAATGGTTCAAAACATAGACAGTAAGAAGAGTCAGACGTCTTGTACTTAAGTCGGCATTGTGCCTTTTGTATTTACTTCCGATGCAATTTCTGTGTTTCATCGACAATAAGATGGTCCAAGGGATACAGTAAACCTGAAGTGAAGCATCGGAATCTATAATTAGTGTCACTGGAATGGTTCAAAATATAAACAGTAAAAAGGGTCAGTCTTCTTGTACTTAAGTCGGCATTGTGCCTATTGTATATATTTCCGATGCAATTTCTGTGATTCATCGTCAAGAAGAAGGACCAAGGGATACAGTAAACCAGAAGTGAGCATCGGACCCTATAACTATTGTCACAGGAATGGTTCAAAACATAGACAGTAGAACAGTCAGTCTTCTTGTACTTAAGTCGGCATTGTGCCTTTTGTATTTAATTCCGATGCAATTTCTGTGTTTCATCGTCAATAAGAATGTCCAAGGGAAACAGTAAACCTGAAGTGAAGCACCGGAATCTATTACTAGTGTCACAGGAATGGTTCAAATCATAATCAGTAAGAAGAGTCAGTCTTCCTGTCTTCAAGTCGGCATTGTGCCTTTTGTATTTAGTTCCGATGCAATTTCTGTGTTTCATCGGCAATAAGGTCAGAGGGATACAGTAAACCTGAAGTGAACCATCGGAATCAAAAACTAGTGTCTCAGGAATGGTTCAAATCATAGACAGTAGGAAGAGTCAGTCTTCTTGTACTTAAGTCAGCATTGTGCCTTTTGTATTTAATTCCGATGCAATTTCTGTGTTTCATCGTCAATAAGAAAGTGCAAGGGATACACTAAACCTGAAGTGAAGCATCGGAATCTACAACTAGTGTCACAGGAATGGTTCAAATCATAGACAGTAAGAAGAGTAAGTCTTCATGTACTTAAGTCGGCATTGTGCCTTTTCTATTTAATTCCGATGCGATTTCTGTGTTTCGTCGTCAATAAGAAGGTCAGAGGGATACAGTAAACCTGAAGTGAAGCATCGGAATCTATAACTTGTTTCACAGGAAAGGTTCAAAGCATAGTAAGTAAGAAGAGTCAGTCTTCTTGTACTTAAGTTGGCATTGTGCCTTTCGTATGTAATTCCGATGCAATTTCTGTGTTTCATCGTCAATAAGAAGCTCCAAGGGATACAGTAAACCTGGCGTGAAGCATCGGAATCTATAACTAGTGTCACAGTAATGGTTCAAATCATAGACAGTAAGAAGATCCACACGTCTTTTACTTAAGTCGGCATTGTACCTTTTGTATTTACTACCGATGCAATTTCTGTATTTCATAGTCAATGACAAGGTCCAAGGGATACAGTAAACCTGAAGTGAAGCATCGAAATCTATAACTAGTGTCACTAGAAAGGTTCAAAATATAGACAGTAAGAAGAGTCAGTCTTCTTGTACTTAAGTCGGCATTGTGAATTTTGTATATAATTCCGATGGAATTTCTGTGATTCATCGTCAATATGAAGGACCAAGGGATACAGTAAACCTGGAGTGAAACATCGGAATCTATAACTAGTGTCACAGGGATGGTTCAAGACATAGACAGTAAGGAGAGTCGGTCTTTTTGTACTTAAGTCGGCATTGTGCATTTTGTATTTAATTCCGAAGCAATTTCGTTGTTTCATCGTCAATAAGAAAGTCCAAGGGATACAGTAAACCTGGAGTGTAGCATTGGAATCTATAATTAGTGTCACAGGAATGGTTCAAAGCATAGACAGTAAGAAGAGTCAGTCTCCTTGTCCTTCGGTCGGCATTGTGCCTTTTGTATTTCATTCCGATGCTATTTCTGTGTTTCGTCGGCATTAAGGTCAGAGGGATACAATAAACCTGAAGTGAAGCATCGGAATCCAAAACTAGTGTCACAGGAATGGTTTAAATCATAGACAGTAGGAAGAGTCAGTCTTCTTGTACTTAAGTCGACATTGTGTCTTTTCTATTTAATTCCGATGCAATTACTGTGTTTCATCGTCAATAAGAATGTCAGAGGGATACAATAAACCTGAAGTGAAGCATCAGAATCTATAACTAGTGTCACAGGAATGGTTCAAAACATAGTCAGTAAGAACAGTCAGTCTTCTTGTCCTTAAGTCGGCATTGTGCCTTTTGTATTTAATTCCGATGCGATTCCTGTGTTTCATCGTCAATAAGAAGGTCCAAGGGATACAGTAAACCTGGAGTGAAGTATCGGAAACTATAACTAGTGTCACAGGAATGGTTCAAAACATAGACAGTAAGAAGAGTCAGTCATCTTGTACTTAATTCTGCATTGTGCCTTTTGTATTTAATTCCGATGCAATTTCTGTGTTTCATCGTCAATCAGAAGGTCCAAGGGATACAGTAAACCTGAAGTGAAGCATCAGAATTTGTAACTAGTGTCACAGGAATGGTTCAAATCATAGTCAGTAAGAAGAGTCAGTCTTCTTGTACTTAAGTCGGCATTGTGCCTTTTGTATTTAATTCCGATGATATTTCTGTGTTTTATCGTCAATAAGAAGGACCAAGGGATACAGTAAACCTGGAGTGAAGCATCGGAATCTATAACTAGTGCCAAAGGGATGGCTCAAAGCATAGACAGTAAGAAGAGTCAGTCTTCTTGTACACATAAGTTGACATTGTGCCATTTGTATTTAATTCCGATGCAATTTCTGTGTTTCATCGTCAATAAGAAGGTCAGAGGGATACAGTAAACCTGGCGTGAAGCATCGGAATCTATAACTAGTGTCACAGTAATGGTTCAAATCATCGACAGTAAGAAGAGTCAGACTTCGTTTACTTAAGTCGGCATTGTGCCTTTTGTATTTACTTCCGATGCAATTTCTGTGTTTCATAGTCAATGACAAGGTCCAAGGGATACAGCAAACCTGAAGTGAAGCATCGGAATCTATAACTAGCGTCACTGGAAAGGTTCAAAATATAGACAGTAAGAAGGGTCAGTCTTCTTGTACTTAAGTCGGCATTGTGCCTTTTCTATTTAATTCCGATGCAATTTCCGAGTTTCATCGTCAATAAGTATGTCCACGGGAAACAGAAATCCTGAAGGGAAGCACCGGAACCTATTAGTAGTGTCACACGAATGGATCAAAACATAGTCAGTAAGAAGAGTCAGTCTTCTTGGCCTTCAGTCGGCATTGTGCCTTTTGTATTTCATTAAGATGCAATTTCTGTGTTTCATCGGCAATATGGTCAGAGGCATACAGTAAACCTGAAGTGAAGCATTGGAATCCAAAACAAGTGTCACAGGAATGGTTCAAATCATAGACAGTAGGAAGAGTCAGTCTTCTTGTACTTAAGTCGGCATTGTGCCTTTTGTATTTAATTCCGATGCAATTTCTGTGTGTCATCGTCAATACGAAAGGTCCAAGGTATACAGTATACCTGAAGTGAAGCATCGGAATCTATAACTAGTGTCACAGGAATGGTTCAAACCATAGTCAGTAAGAAGAGTCAGTCTTCTTGTACTTAAGTCGTCATTGTGCCTTTTCTATTTCATTCCGATGCAATTTCTGTCTTTCATCGTCAATACGAAAGGTCCAAGGTATACAGTATACCTGAAGTGAAGCATCGGAATCTATAACTAGTGTCACAGGAATGGTTCAAAACATAGACAGTAAGAAGAGTCAGTCTTCTTGTACTTAAGTCGACATTGTGTCTATTCTATTTAATTCCGATGCAGTTACTGTGTTTCATCGTCAATAAGAAAGTCAGAGGGATACAATAAACCTGAAGTGAAGCATCGGAATCTATAACTAGTGTCACAGGAATGGTTCAAAACATAGTCAGTAAGAACAGTCAGTCTTCTTGTCCTTAAGTCGGCATTGTGCCTTTTGTATTTAATTCCTATGCAATTTCTGTGTTTCATTGTCAATAAGAAGGTCCAAGGGATACAGTAAACCTGGAGTGTAGCATCGGAATCTATAACTAGTGTCACAGGAATGGTTCAAAACATAGACAGTAAGAAGAGTCAGTCTTCGTGTACTTAAGACGGCACTTTGCCTTTTGTATTTAATTCCGATGCAATTTCTGTGTTTCATCGTCAATAAGAAAGTCCAAGGGATACAGTAAACCTGAAGTGAAGCATCGGAATCTATAACTAGTGTCACAGGAATGGTTCAAAACATAGTCAGTAAGACGAGTCAGGTTTCTTGTACTTAAGTCGGCATTGTGCCTATTCAATATAATTCCGATGCAATTTCTGTGTTTCATTGTCAATAAGAAGGTCAGAGGGATACAATGAACCTAGAGTGTGGCATCGGAATCTATAACTAGTGTCACAGGAATGGTTCAAATATTAGACAGTAAGAAGAGACAGTCCTCGTGTACTGAAGTCGGCATTTTGCCTTTTGTATTTAATTCCGATGCAATTTCTGTGTTTCAACGTCAATAAGAAGGTCCAAGGGATTCAGTAAACCTGATGTGAAGCATCGGAATCCATAACTAGTGTCACAGGAATGGTTCAAAACATAGTCAGTAAGAAGAGTCAGTCTTCTTGTACTTAAGTCGGCATTGTACGTTTTCTATATAATTCCGATGCAATATCTGTGTTTTATCGCCAATAACAAGGTCCAAGGGATACAGTAAACCTGGAGTGAAGCATCGGAATCTGTAACTAGTGTCAATGGAATGGTTCAAAACATAGACAGTAAGAAGCGTCAGTCTTCTTGTACTTAAGTCGGCATTGTGCCTTTTGTATTTAATTCCGATGCGATTCCTGTGTTACATCGTCAACCAGAAGGTCTAAGGGATACAGAAAACCCGGAGTGAAGCGTCGGAATCGATAACTAGTGTCACAGGAATGGTTCAAAGCATAGTCAGTAAGACGAGTCAGGTTTGTTGTACTTAAGTCGACATTGTGCCTATTCAATTTAATTCCGATGCAATTTCTGTGTTTCATTGTCAATAAGAAGGTCAGAGGGATACAATGAACCTAGAGTGTAGCATCGGAATCTATAACTAGTGTCACAGGAATGGTTCAAATCTTAGACAGTAAGAAGAGACAGTCCTCGTGTACTTAAGTCGGCATTTTGCCTTTTGTATTTAATTCCGATGCAATTTCTGTGTTTCCACGTCAATAAGAAGGTCCAAGGGTTACAGAAAACCTGAGGTGAAGCATCGGAATCTATAACTAGTGTCACAGGATTGTTTCTAAACATAGTCAGTAAGAAGAGTCAGTCTTCTTGTACTTAAGTCGGCATTGTACGTTTTCTATTTAATTCCGATGCAATTTTTGTGTTTCATCGCCAATAACAAGGTCCAAGGGATACAGTAAACCTGGAGTGAAGCATCGGAATCTATAACTAGTGTCAATGGAATGGTTCAAAACATAGACCGTAAGAAGCGTCAGTCTTCTTGTACTTAAGTCGGCATTGTGCATTTCGTATGTAATTCCGATGCAATTTCTGTGTTTCATCGTTAATAAGAAGGTCCAAGGGATACAGTAAACATGGCGTGAAGCATCGGAATCTATAACTAGTGTCACAGTAATGGTTCAAATCATAGACAGTAAGAAGAGTCAGACTTCGTTTACTTAAGTCGGCATTGTGCCTTTTGTATTTACTTCCGATGCAATTTCTGTGTTTCATAGTCAATGACAAGGCCCAAGGGATACAGTAAACCTGAAGTGAAGCATCGGAATCTATAACTAGTGTCACAGGAATGGTTCAAAACATAGTCAGTAAGAAGAGTCAGTCTTCTTGTCCTTCAGTCCGCATTGTGCCTTTTGTATTTCATTAAGATGCAATTTCTGTGTTTCATCGGCAATATGGTCAGAGGCATACAGTAAACCTGAAGTGAAGCATTGGAATCCAAAACTAGTGTCACAGGAATGGTTCAAATCATAGACAGTAGGAAGAGTCAGTCTTCTTGTACTTAAGTCGGCATTGTGCCTTTTGTATTTAATTCCGATGCAATTTCTGTGTTTCATCGTCAATACGAAAGGTCCAAGGTATACAGTATACCTGAAGTGAAGCATCGGAATCTATAACTAGTGTCACAGGAATGGTTCAAAACATAGTCAGTAAGAAGAGTCAGTCTTCTTGTACTTAAGTCGGCATTGTGCCTTTTCTATTTAATTCCGATGCAATTTCTGTGTTTCATCGTCAATACGAAAGGTCCAAGGTATACAGTATACCTGAAGTGAAGGAACGGAATCTATAACTAGTGTCACAGGAATGGTTCAAAACATAGACAGTAAGAAGAGTGAGTCTTCTTGTACTTAAGTCGTCATTGTGTCTATTCTATTTAATTCCGATGCAATTACTGTGTTTCATCGTCAATAAGAAGGTCAGAGTGATACAGTAAACCTGGAGTGTAGCATCGGAATCTATAACTTTTGTCACAGGAATGGTTCAAAACATAGACAGTAAGAAGAGTCAGTCTTCGTGTACTTAAGACGGCACTTTGCCTTTTGTATTTAATTCCGATGCAATTTCTGAGTTTCATCGTCAATAAGAAAGTCCAAGGGATACTGTATACCTGAAGTGAAGCATCAGAATCTATAACTAGTGTCACAGGAATGGTTCAAAACATAGTCAGTAAGACGATTCAGGTTTGTTGTACTTAAGTCGACATTGTGCCTATTCAATGTAATTCCGATGCAATTTCTGTGTTTCATTGTCAATAAGAAGGTCAGAGGGATACAATGAACCTAGAGTGTAGCATCGGAATCTATAACTAGTGTCACAGGAATGGTTCAAATCTTAGACAGTAAGAAGAGACAGTCCTCGTGTACTTAAGTCGGCATTTTGCCTTTTGTATTTAATTCCGATGCAATTTCTGTGTTTCAACGTCAATGAGAAGGTCCAAGGGATACAGAAAACCTGAGGTGAAGCATCGGAATCTATAACTAGTGTCACAGGAATGGTTCAAAACATAGTCATTAAGAAGAGTCAGTCTTCTTGTAATTAGGTCGGCATTGTACGTTTTCTATTTTAATCCGATGCAATTTCTGTGTTTCATCATCAATAAGAACGTCAGAGGGATACAGTAAACCTGAAGTGAAGCATCGGAATCTATAACTTGTTTCACAGGAATGGTTCAAAGCATAGTCAGTAAGAACAGTCAGTCTTCTTGTCCTTAAGTTGGCATTGTGCCATTTGTATTTAATTCCTATGCAATTTCTGTGTTTCATCGTCAATAACAAGGTCCAAGGGATACAGTAAACCTGGAGTGTAGCATCGGAATCTATAACTAGTGTCACAGGAATGGTTCAAACATAGTCAGTAAGAAGAGTCAGTCTTCTTGTACTTAACTCTTCATTGTGCCTTTTCTATTTGATTCCGATGCAATTCCTGTGTTTCATCGTCAATAAGAAGGTCCAAGGGATACAGTAAACCTGGAGTGTAGCATCGGAATCTATAACCAGTGTCACAGGAATGGTTCAAAACATAGACAGTAAGAAGAGTCAGTCTTCTTGTACTTAAGTCGACATTGTGCCTTTTGTATTAGATTCCGATGCAATTTCTGTCTTTCATCGTCAATAAGAGGGTCAGAGGGATACAATAAACCTGAAGTGAAACATCGGAATCTATAACTAGTGTCACAGGAATGGTTCAAATTATAGTCAGTAAGAACAGTCAGTCTTCTTGTCCTTAAGTCGGCATTGTGCCTTTTCTATTTAATTCCGATGCAATTTCTGTGTTTCATCGTCAATAAGAATTTCCAAGAGATACAGTAAACCTGGAGTGTAGCATCGGAATCTATAACTAGTGTCACAGGAATGGTTCAAACATAGTCAGTAAGAAGAGTCAGTCTTCTTGTACTTAAGTCTTCATTGTGCTTTTCTATTTGATTCCGATGCAATTCCTGTGTTTCATCGTCAATAAGAAGGTCCAAGGGATACAGTATACCTGGAGTGTAGCATCGGAATCTATAACTAGTGTCACAGGAATGGTTCAAAACATAGACAATAAGAAGAGTCAGTCTTCTTGTACTTAAGTCGACATTGTGCCCTTTGTATTTAATTCCGATGCGATTCCTGTGTTCCATCGTCAATAAGAAGGTCCAAGGGATACAGTAAACCTGATGTGAAGCAACGGAATTTGTAACTAGTGTCACAGGAATGGTTCAAATCATTGTAAGTAAGAAGAGTCAGTCTTCTTGTACTTATGTCGGCATTGTGCCTTTTGTATTTAATTCTGATGATATTTCTGTGTTTTATCGTCAATAAGAAGGACCAAGGGATACAGTAAACCTGGAGTGAAGCATCGGAATCTATAACTAGTGTCACAGGGATGGCTCAAAACATAGACAGTAGGAAGAGTCAGTCTTCTTGTACATAAGTTGGCATTGTGCCTTTTGTATTTAATTCAGATGCAATTTCTGTGTTTCATCGTCAATAAGAAGGTCAGAGGGATACAGTAATCCTGAAGTGAAGCATCGGAATCTATAACTAGTGTCACAGGAATGGTTCAAAACATAGTCAGTAAGAATGGTGAGTCTTCTTGTACTTAAGTCATCATTGTGCATTTTATATTTAATTCTGATGCAATTTCTGTGTTTCATCGTTACTAAGAAGGGTCCAAGGGATACTGTAAACCTGGAGTGAAGCATCGGAATCTATAACTAGTGTCACAGGAATGGTTCAAATCATAGACAGTAAGAAGAGTCAGGCTTCTTTTCCTTAAGACGGCATTGTGCCCTTTGTATGTAATTCCGATGCAATTTCTGTGTTTCATCGTCAATACGAAAGATCCAAGGTATACAGTATACCTGAAGTGAAGCATGGGAATCTATAACTAGTGTCACAGGAATGGTTCAAAACATAGTCAGTAAGAAGAGTCAGTCTTCTTGTACTTCAGTCGGCATTGTGCCTTTTCTATTTAATTCCGATGCAATTTCTGTCTTTCCTCGTCAATAAGAAGGTCCAAGGGATACACTAAACCAGGAGTGAAGCATCGCAATCTATAACTAGTGTCACAGGAATGGTTCAATACATAGTCAGTAAGAACAGTCAGTCTTCTTGTCCTTAAGTCGGCATTGTGCCTTTTCTATTTAATTCCGATGCAATTTCTGTGTTTCATCGTCAATAAGAATTTCCAGGAGATACAGTAAACCTGGAGTGTAGCATCGGAATCTATAACTAGTGTCACAGGAATGGTTCAAACATAGTCAGTAAGAAGAGTCAGTCTTCTTGTACTTCAGTCTTCATTGTGCCTTTTCTATTTGATTCCGATGCAATTCCTGTGTTTCATCGTCAATAAGAAGGACCAAGGGATACAGTAAACCTGGAGTGTAGCATCGGAATCTATAACTAGTGTCACAGGAATGGTTCAAAACATAGACAGTAAGAAGAGTCAGTCTTCTGGTACTTAAGTCGACATTGTGCCTTTTGTATTTAATTCCGATGCGATTCCTGTGTTTCATCGTCAATAAGAAGGTCAAAGGGATACAGTAAACCTGGAGTGAAGCATCGGAATCTATAACTAGTGTCACAGGAATGGTTCAAAACATAGACAGTAAGAAGAGTCACTCATCTTGTAATTAATTCTGCATTGTGCCTTTTGTATTTAATTCCGATGCAATTTCTGTGCTTCATCGTCAATCAGAAGGTCCAAGCGATACAGTAAACCTGATGTGAAGCATCGGAATTAGTAACTAGTGTCACAGGAATGGTTCAAATCATTGTCAGTAAGAAGAGTCAGTCTTCTTGTACTTATGTCGGCATTGTGCCTTTTGTATTTAATTCCGATGATATTTCTGTGTTTTATCGTCAATAAGAAGGACCAAGGGATACAGTAAACCTGGAGTGAAGCATCGGAATCTATAACTAGTGTCACAGGGATGGCTCGAAACTTAGACAGTAAGAAGAGTCAGTCTTCTTGTACATAAGTTGGCATTGTGCAATTTGTATTTAATTCCTATGCAATTTCTGTGTTTCATCGTCAATAAGAAGGTCCAAGGGATACAGTAAACCTGGAGTGTAGCGTCGGAATCTATAACTAGTGTCACAGGAATGGTTCAAACATAGTCAGTAAGAAGAGTCAGTCTTCTTGTACTTAAGTCTTCATTGTGATTTTTCTATTTGATTCCGATGCAATTCCTGTGTTTCACCGTCAATAAGAAGGTCCAAGGGATACAGTAAACCTGGAGTGAAGCATCGGAATCTATAACTAGTGTCACAGGAATGGTTCAAATCATAGACAGTAAGAAGAGTGAGACTTCTTTTCCTTAAGACGGCATTGTGCCCTTTGTATTTAATTCCGATCCAATTTCTGTGATTCATCGTCAATAAGAAGATCCAAGGAATACAGTAAACGTGGAGTGCAGCATCGGAGTCTATAACTAGTGTCACAGGACTGGTTCAAAAATTGACAGTAAGAAGGGTCAGTCTTCTTGTACTTAATTCGGCATTGTGCCTTTTGTATTTAATTCCGATGCCATTGCTGTGTTTCATCGTCAATAAGAAGGTCAGAGGGATACAGTAAACCTGAAGTGAAACATCGAAATCCAAAACTAGTGCCACAGGAATGGTTCAAAACATAGTCAGTAAGAAGGGTCAGTCTTCTTGTACTTAAGTCGGCATTGTGCCTTTTGTATTTAATTCCGATGCAATTTCTGTGTTTCATCGTCAATAAGAAGGTCCAAGGGATACAGTAAACCTGAAGTAAACCATCGGAATCTACAACTAGTGTCACAGGAATGGTTCAAAGCATAGTCAGTAAGAAGAGTCAGTCTTCTTGTACTTATGATGGCATTGTGCATTTCGTATGTAATTCCGATGCAATTTCTGTGTTTCATCGTCAATAAGAAGGTCCATCGGATACAGTAAACCTGCCATGAAGCATCGAAATCTATAACTAGTGTCACAGTAATGGTTCAAAGCATAGACAGTAAGCAGAGTCAGACGTCTTGTACTTAAGTCGGCATTGTGCCTTTTGTATTTACTTCCGATGCAATTTCTGTGTTTCATCGACAATAAGATGGACCAAGGGATACAGTAAACCTGAAGTGAAGCATCGGAATCTATAATTAGTGTCACTGGAATGGTTCAAAATATAAACAGTAAAAAGGGTCAGTCTTCTTGTACTTAAGTCGGCATTGTGCCTATTGTATATAACTCCGATGCAATTTCTGTGATTCATCGTCAAGAAAAAGGACCAAGGGATACAGTAAACCAGAAGTGAAGCATCGGACTCTATAACTATTGTCACAGGAATGGTTCAAAACATAGACAGAAGAAGAGTCAGTCTTCTTGTACTTAAGTCGGCATTGTGATTTTTGTATTTAATTCCGATGCAATTTCTGTGTTTCATCGTCAATAAGAATGTCCAAGGGAAACGGTAAACATGAAGTGAAGCATCGGAATCTATTACTAGTGTCACAGGAATGGTTCAAAACATAATCAGTAAGAAGAGTCAGTCTTCCTGTCTTTAAGTCGGCATTGTGCCTTTTGTATTTAGTTCCGATGCAATTTCTGTGTTTCATCGGCAATAAGGTCAGAGGGATACAGTAAACCGGAAGTGAAACATCGGAATCCAGAACTAGTGTCACAGGAATGGTTCAAATCATAGACAGTAGGAAGAGTCAGTCTTCTTGTGCTTAAGTCAGCATTGAGCCTTTTGTATTTAATTCCGACGATATTTCTGTGTTTTATCGTCAATAAGAAGGACCAAGGGATACACTAAACCTGGAGTGAAGCATCGGAATCTATAACTAGTGTCACAGGGATGGCTCAAAACATAGACAGTAAGAAGAGTCAGTCTTCTTGTACATAAGTTTTCATTGTGCCATTTGTATTTAATTCCTATGCAATTTCTGTGTTTCATCGTCAATAAGAAGGTATAAGGGATACAGTAAACCTGGAGTGTAGCATCGGAATCTATAACTAGTGTCACAGGAATGGTTCAAACATAGTCAGTAAGAAGAGTCAGTCTTCTTGTACTTAAGTCTTCATTGTACCTTTTCTATTTGATTCCGATGCAATTCCTGTGTTTCATCGTCAATAAGAAGGTCCAAGGGATACAGTAAACCTGGAGTGAGGCATCGGAATCTATAACTAGTGTCACAGGAATGGTTCAAATCATAGACAGTAATAAGAGTCAGACTTCTTTTCCTTAAGACGGCATTGTGCCCTTTGTATTTAATTCCGATGCAATTTCTGTGTTTCATCGTCAATAAGAAGATCCAAGGAATACAGTAAACCTGGAGTGAAGCATCGGAGTCTATAACTAGTGTCACAGGACTGGTTCAAAAATTGACAGTAAGAAGGGTCAGTCTTCTTGTACTTAATTCGGCATTGTGCCTTTTGTATTTAATTCCGATGCCATTTCTGTGTTTCATCGTCAATAAGAAGGTCAGAGGGATACAGTAAACCTGAAGTGAAACATCGGAATCCAAAACTAGTGCCACAGGAATGGTTCAAAACATAGTCAGTAAGAAGGGTCAGTCTTCTTGTACTTAAGTCGGCATTGTGCCTTTTGTATTTAATTCCGATGCAATTTCTGTGTTTCATCGTCAATAAGAAGGTCCAAGGGATACAGTAAACCTGAAGTAAACCATCGGAATCTACAACTAGTGTCACAGGAATGGTTCAAAGCATAGTCAGTAAGAAGAGTCAGTCTTCTTGTACTTAAGTTGGCATTGTGCCTTTCGTATGTAATTCCGATGCAATTTCTGTGTTTCATCGTCAATAAGAAGGTCCAGCGGATACAGTAAACCTGCCATGAAGCATCGAAATCTATAACTAGTGTCACAGTAATGGTTCAAAACATAGACAGTAAGAAGAGTCAGACGTCTTGTACTTAAGTCGGCATTGTGCCTTTTGTATTTACTTCCGATGCAATTTCTGTGTTTCATCGACAATAAGATGGTCCAAGGGATACAGTAAACCTGAAGTGAAGCATCGGAATCTATAATTAGTGTCACTGGAATGGTTCAAAATATAAACAGTAAAAAGGGTCAGTCTTCTTGTACTTAAGTCGGCATTGTGCCTATTGTATATATTTCCGATGCAATTTCTGTGATTCATCGTCAAGAAGAAGGACCAAGGGATACAGTACACCAGAAGTGAGCATCGGACTCTATAACTATTGTCACAGGAATGGTTCAAAACATAGACAGTAGAACAGTCAGTCTTCTTGTACTTAAGTCGGCATTGTGCCTTTTGTATTTAATTCCGATGCAATTTCTGTGTTTCATCGTCAATAAGAATGTCCAAGGGAAACAGTAAACCTGAAGTGAAGCATCGGAATCTATTACTAGTGTCACAGGAATGGTTCAAAACATAATCAGTAAGAAGAGTCAGTCTTCCTGTCTTTAAGTCGGTATGTGCCTTTTGTATTTAGTTCCGATGCAATTTCTGTGTTTCATCGGCAATAAGGTCAGAGGGATACAGCAAACCTGAAGTGAAGCATCGGAATCCAAAACTAGTGTCTCAGGAATGGTTCAAATCATAGACAGTAGGAAGAGTCAGTCTTCTTGTACTTAAGTCAGCATTGTGCCTTTTGTATTTAATTCCGATGCAATTTCTGTGTTTCATCGTCAATAAGAAAGTGCAAGGGATACACTAAACCTGAAGTGAAGCATCGGAATCTACAACTAGTGTCACAGGAATGGTTCAAATCATAGACAGTAAGAAGAGTAAGTCTTCATGTACTTAAGTCGGCATTGTGCCTTTTCTATTTAATTCCGATGCGATTTCTGTGTTTCGTCGTCAATAAGAAGGTCAGAGGGATACAGTAAACCTGAAGTGAAGCATCGGAATCTATAACTTGTTTCACAGGAAAGGTTCAAAGCATAGTAAGTAAGAAGAGTCAGTCTTCTTGTACTTAAGTTGGCATTGTGCCTTTCGTATGTAATTCCGATGCAATTTCTGTGTTTCATCGTCAATAAGAAGCTCCAAGGGATACAGTAAACCTGGCGTGAAGCATCGGAATCTATAACTAGTGTCACAGTAATGGTTCAAATCATAGACAGTAAGAAGATCCAGACGTCTTTTACTTAAGTCGGCATTGTACCTTTTGTATTTACTACCGATGCAATTTCTGTATTTCATAGTCAATGACAAGGTCCAAGGGATACAGTAAACCTGAAGTGAAGCATCGAAATCTATAACTAGTGTCACTAGAAAGGTTCAAAATATAGACAGTAAGAAGAGTCAGTCTTCTTGTACTTAAGTCGGCATTGTGAATTTTGTATATAATTCCGATGCAATTTCTGTGATTCATCGTCAATAAGAAGGACCAAGGGATACAGTAAACCTGGAGTGAAACATCGGAATCTATAACTAGTGTCACAGGGATGGTTCAAGACATAGACAGTAAGGAGAGTCGGTCTTTTTGTACTTAAGTCGGCTTTGTGCATTTTGTATTTAATTCCGAAGCAATTTCGTTGTTTCATCGTCAATAAGAAGGTCCAAGGGATACAGTAAACCTGGAGTGTAGCATCGGAATCTATAATTAGTGTCACAGGAATGGTTCAAAGCATAGACAGTAAGAAGAGTCAGTCTTCTTGTCCTTCGGTCGGCATTGTGCCTTTTGTATTTCATTCCGATGCTATTTCTGTGTTTCGTCGGCATTAAGGTCAGAGGGATACAATAAACCTGAAGTGAAGCATCGGAATCCAAAACTAGTGTCACAGGAATGGTTCAAATCATAGACAGTAGGAAGAGTCAGTCTTCTTGTACTTAAGTCGACATTGTGTCTTTTCTATTTAATTACGATGCAATTACTGTGTTTCATCGTCAATAAGAAGGTCAGAGGGATACAATAAACCTGAAGTGAAGCATCAGAATCTATAACTAGTGTCACAGGAATGGTTCAAAACATAGTCAGTAAGAACAGTCAGTCTTCTTGTCCTTAAGTCGGCATTGTGCCTTTTGTATTTAATTCCGATGCGATTCCTGTGTTTCATCGTCAATAAGAAGGTCCAAGGGATACAGTAAACCTGGAGTGAAGTATCGGAAACTATAACTAGTGTCACAGGAATGGTTCAAAACATAGACAGTAAGAAGAGTCAGTCATCTTGTACTTAATTCTGCATTGTGCCTTTTGTATTTAATTCCGATGCAATTTCTGTGTTTCATCGTCAATCAGAAGGTCCAAGGGATTCAGTAAACCTGAAGTGAAGCATCAGAATTTGTAACTAGTGTCACAGGAATGGTTCAAATCATACTCAGTAAGAAGAGTCAGTCTTCTTGTACTTAAGTCGGCATTGTGCCTTTTGTATTTAATTCCGATGATATTTCTGTGTTTTATCGTCAATAAGAAGGACCAAGGGATACAGTAAACCTGGAGTGAAGCATCGGAATCCATAACTAGTGCCACAGGGATGGCTCAAAGCATAGACAGTAAGAAGAGTCAGTCTTCTTGTACACATAAGTTGGCATTGTGCCATTTGTATTTAATTCCGATGCAATTTCTGTGTTTCATCGTCAATAAGAAGGTCAGAGGGATACAGTAAACCTGGCGTGAAGCATCGGAATCTATAACTAGTGTCACAGTAATGTTTCAAATCATCGACAGTAAGAAGAGTCAGACTTCGTTTACTTAAGTCGGCATTGTGCCTTTTGTATTTTCTTCCGATGCAATTTCTGTGTTTCATAGTCAATGACAAGGTCCAAGGGATACAGCAAACCTGAAGTGAAGCATCGGAATCTATAACTAGCGTCACTGGAAAGGTTCAAAATATAGACAGTAAGAAGGGTCAGTCTTCTTGTACTTAAGTCGGCATTGTGCCTTTTCTATTTAATTCCGATGCAATTTCCGAGTTTCATCGTCAATAAGTATGTCCACGGGAAACAGAAATCCTGAAGGGAAGCACCGGAACCTATTAGTAGTGTCACAGGAATGGATCAAAACATAGTCAGTAAGAAGAGTCAGTCTTCTTGGCCTTCAGTAGGCATTGTGCCTTTTGTATTTCATTAAGATGCAATTTCTGTGTTTCATCGGCAATATGGTCAGAGGCATACAGTAAACCTGAAGTGAAGCATTGGAATCCAAAACTAGTGTCACAGGAATGGTTCAAATCATAGACAGTAGGAAGAGTCAGTCTTCTTGTACTTAAGTCGGCATTGTGCCTTTTGTATTTAATTCCGATGCAATTTCTGTGTGTCATCGTCAATACGAAAGGTCCAAGGTATACAGTATACCTGAAGTGAAGCATCGGAATCTATAACTAGTGTCACAGGAATGGTTCAAAACATAGTCAGTAAGAAGGGTCAGTCTTCTTGTACTTAAGTCGTCATTGTGCCTTTTCTATTTAATTCCGATGCAATTTCTGTCTTTCATCGTCAATACGAAAGGTCCAAGGTATACAGTATACCTGAAGTGAAGCATCGGAATCTATAACTAGTGTCACAGGAATGGTTCAAAACATAGACAGTAAGAAGAGTCAGTCATCTTGTACTTAATTCTGCATTGTGCCTTTTGTATTTAATTCCGATGCAATTTCTGTGTTTCATTGTCAATCAGAAGGTCCAAGGGATTCAGTAAACCTGAAGTGAAGCATCAGAATTTGTAACTAGTGTCACAGGAATGGTTCAAATCATACTCAGTAAGAAGAGTCAGTCTTCTTGTACTTAAGTCGGCATTGTGCCTTTTGTATTTAATTCCGATGATATTTCTGTGTTTTATCGTCAATAAGAAGGACCAAGGGATACAGTAAACCTGGAGTGAAGCATCGGAATCCATAACTAGTGCCACAGGGATGGCTCAAAGCATAGACAGTAAGAAGAGTCAGTCTTCTTGTACACATAAGTTGGCATTGTGCCATTTGTATTTAATTCCGATGCAATTTCTGTGTTTCATCGTCAATAAGAAGGTCAGAGGGATACAGTAAACCTGGCGTGAAGCATCGGAATCTATAACTAGTGTCACAGTAATGGTTCAAATCATCGACAGTAAGAAGAGTCAGACTTCGTTTACTTAAGTCGGCATTGTGCCTTTTGTATTTTCTTCCGATGCAATTTCTGTGTTTCATAGTCAATGACAAGGTCCAAGGGATACAGCAAACCTGAAGTGAAGCATCGGAATCTATAACTAGCGTCACTGGAAAGGTTCAAAATATAGACAGTAAGAAGGGTCAGTCTTCTTGTACTTAAGTCGGCATTGTGCCTTTTCTATTTAATTCCGATGCAATTTCCGAGTTTCATCGTCAATAAGTATGTCCACGGGAAACAGAAATCCTGAAGGGAAGCACCGGAACCTATTAGTAGTGTCACAGGAATGGATCAAAGCATAGTCAGTAAGAAGAGTCAGTCTTCTTGGCCTTCAGTCGGCATTGTGCCTTTTGTATTTCATTAAGATGCAATTTCTGTGTTTCATCGGCAATATGGTCAGAGGCATACAGTAAACCTGAAGTGAAGCATTGGAATCCAAAACTAGTGTCACAGGAATGGTTCAAATCATAGACAGTAGGAAGAGTCAGTCTTCTTGTACTTAAGTCGGCATTGTGCCTTTTGTATTTAATTCCGATGCAATTTCTGTGTGTCATCGTCAATACGAAAGGTCCAAGGTATACAGTATACCTGAAGTGAAGCATCGGAATCTATAACTAGTGTCACAGGAATGGTTCAAAGCATAGACAGTAAGAAGAGTCAGTCTTCTTGTCCTTCGGTCGGCATTGTGCCTTTTGTATTTCATTCCGATGCTATTTCTGTGTTTCATCGTCAATAAGAAAGTGCAAGGGATACACTAAACCTGAAGTGAAGCATCGGAATCTACAACTAGTGTCACAGGAATGGTTCAAATCATAGACAGTAAGAAGAGTAAGTCTTCATGTACTTAAGTCGGCATTGTGCCTTTTCTATTTAATTCCGATGCGATTTCTGTGTTTCGTCGTCAATAAGAAGGTCAGAGGGATACAGTAAACCTGAAGTGAAGCATCGGAATCTATAACTTGTTTCACAGGAAAGGTTCAAAGCATAGTAAGTAAGAAGAGTCAGTCTTCTTGTACTTAAGTTGGCATTGTGCCTTTCGTATGTAATTCCGATGCAATTTCTGTGTTTCATCGTCAATAAGAAGCTCCAAGGGATACAGTAAACCTGGCGTGAAGCATCGGAATCTATAACTAGTGTCACAGTAATGGTTCAAATCATAGTCAGTAAGACGGGTCAGGTTTCTTGTACTTAAGTCGGCATTGTGCCTATTCAATATAATTCCGATGCAATTTCTGTGTTTCATTGTCAATAAGAAGGTCAGAGGGATACAATGAACCTAGAGTGTGGCATCGGAATCTATAACTAGTGTCACAGGAATGGTTCAAATATTAGACAGTAAGAAGAGACAGTCCTCGTGTACTGAAGTCGGCATTTTGCCTTTTGTATTTAATTCCGATGCAATTTCTGTGTTTCAACGTCAATAAGAAGGTCCAAGGGATACAGTAAACCTGATGTGAAGCATCGGAATCCATAACTAGTGTCACAGGAATGGTTCAAAACATAGTCAGTAAGAAGAGTCAGTCTTCTTGTACTTAAGTCGGCATTGTACGTTTTCTATATAATTCCGATGCAATATCTGTGTTTTATCGCCAATAACAAGGTCCAAGGGATACAGTAAACCTGGAGTGAAGCATCGGAATCTGTAACTAGTGTCAATGGAATGGTTCAAAACATAGACAGTAAGAAGCGTCAGTCTTCTTGTACTTAAGTCGGCATTGTGCCTTTTGTATTTAATTCCGATGCGATTCCTGTGTTACATCGTCAACAAGAAGGTCCAAGGGATACAGAAAACCCGGAGTGAAGCGTCGGAATCGATAACTAGTGTCACAGGAATGGTTCAAAGCATAGTCAGTAAGACGAGTCAGGTTTCTTGTACTTAAGTCGACATTGTGCCTATTCAATTTAATTCCGATGCAATTTCTGTGTTTCATTGTCAATAAGAAGGTCAGAGGGATACAATGAACCTAGAGTGTAGCATCGGAATCTATAACTAGTGTCACAGGAATGGTTCAAATCTTAGACAGTAAGAAGAGACAGTCCTCGTGTACTTAAGTCGGCATTTTGCCTTTTGTATTTAATTCCGATGCAATTTCTGTGTTTCCACGTCAATAAGAAGGTCTAAGGGTTACAGAATACCTGAGGTGAAGCATCGGAATCTATAACTAGTGTCACAGGTTTGTTTCTAAACATAGTCAGTATGAAGAGTCAGTCTTCTTGTACTTAAGTCGGCATTGTACGTTTTCTATTTAATTCCGATGCAATTTTTGTGTTTCATCGCCAATAACAAGGTCCAAGGGATACAGTAAACCTGGAGTGAAGCATCGGAATCTATAACTAGTGTCAATGGAATGGTTCAAAACATAGACAGTAAGAAGCGTCAGTCTTCTTGTACTTAAGTCGGCATTGTGCCTTTCGTATGTAATTCCGATGCAATTTCTGTGTTTCATCGTTAATAAGAAGGTCCAAGGGATACAGTAAACATGGCGTGAAGCATCGGAATCTATAACTAGTGTCACAGTAATGGTTCAAATCATAGACAGTAAGAAGAGTCAGACTTCGTTTACTTAAGTCGGCATTGTGCCTTTTGTATTTACTTCCGATGCAATTTCTGTGTTTCATAGTCAATGACAAGGTCCAAGGGATACAGTAAACCTGAAGTGAAGCATCGGAATCTATAACTAGTGTCACAGGAATGGTTCAAAACATAGTCAGTAAGAAGAGTCAGTCTTCTTGTCCTTCAGTCCGCATTGTGCCTTTTGTATTTCATTAAGATGCAATTTCTGTGTTTCATCGGCAATATGGTCAGAGGCATGCAGTAAACCTGAAGTGAAGCATTGGAATCCAAAACTAGTGTCACAGGAATGGTTCAAATCATAGACAGTAGGAAGAGACAGTCTTCTTGTACTTAAGTCGGTATTGTGCCTTTTGTATTTAATTCCGATGCAATTTCTGTGTTTCATCGTCAATACGAAAGGTCCAAGGTATACAGTATACCTGAAGTGAAGCATCGGAATCTATAACTAGTGTCACAGGAATGGTTCAAAACATAGTCAGTAAGAAGAGTCAGTCTTCTTGTACTTAAGTCGGCATTGTGCCTTTTCTATTTAATTCCGATGCAATTTCTGTGTTTCATCGTCAATACGAAAGGTCCAAGGTATACAGTATACCTGAAGTGAAGGAACGGAATCTATAACTAGTGTCACAGGAATGGTTCAAAACATAGACAGTAAGAAGAGTGAGTCTTCTTGTACTTAAGTCGTCATTGTGTCTATTCTATTTAATTCCAATGCAATTACTGTGTTTCATCGTCAATAAGAAGGTCAGAGTGATACAGTAAACCTGGAGTGTAGCATCGGAATCTATAACTAGTGTCACAGGAATGGTTCAAAACATAGACAGTAAGAAGAGTCAGTCTTCGTGTACTTAAGACGGCACTTTGCCTTTTGTATTTAATTCCGATGCAATTTCTGAGCTTCATCGTCAATAAGAAAGTCCAAGGGATACAGTAAACCTGAAGTGAAGCATCAGAATCTATAACTAGTGTCACAGGAATGGTTCAAAACATAGTCAGTAAGACGATTCAGGTTTGTTGTACTTAAGTCGACATTGTGCCTATTCAATGTAATTCCGATGCAATTTCTGTGTTTCATTGTCAATAAGAAGGTCAGAGGGAAACAATGAACCTAGAGTGTAGCATCGGAATCTATAACTAGTGTCACAGGAATGGTTCAAATCTTAGACAGTAAGAAGAGACAGTCCTCGTGTACTTAAGTCGGCATTTTGCCTTTTGTATTTAATTCCGATGCAATTTCTGTGTTTCAACGTCAATGAGAAGGTCCAAGGGATACAGAAAACCTGAGGTGAAGCATCGGAATCTATAACTAGTGTCACAGGAATGGTTCAAAACATAGTCAGTAAGAAGAGTCAGTCTTCTTGTAATTAAGTCGGCATTGTACATTTTCTATTTAAATCCGATGCAATTTCTGTGTTTCATCATCAATAAGAACGTCAGAGGGATACAGTAAACCTGAAGTGAAGCATCGGAATCTATAACTTGTTTCACAGGAATGGTTCAAAGCATAGTCAGTAAGAACAGTCAGTCTTCTTGTCCTTAAGTTGGCATTGTGCCATTTGTATTTAATTCCTATGCAATTTCTGTGTTTCATCGTCAATAAGAAGGTCCAAGGGATACAGTAAACCTGGAGTGTAGCATCGGAATCTATAACTAGTGTCACAGGAATGGTTCAAACATAGTCAGTAAGAAGAGTCAGTCTTCTTGTACTTAACTCTTCATTGTGCCTTTTCTATTTGATTCCGATGCAATTCCTGTGTTTCATCGTCAATAAGAAGGTCCAAGGGATACAGTAAATCCGGAGTGTAGCATCGGAATCTATAACCAGTGTCACAGGAATGGTTCAAAACATAGACAGTAAGAAGAGTCAGTCTTCTTGTACTTAAGTCGACATTGTGCCTTTTGTATTAGATTCCGATGCAATTTCTGTCTTTCATCGTCAATAAGAGGGTCAGAGGGATACAATAAACCTGAAGTGAAACATCGGAATCTATAACTAGTGTCACAGGAATGGTTCAAATTATAGTCAGTAAGAACAGTCAGTCTTCTTGTCCTTAAGTCGGCATTGTGCCTTTTCTATTTAATTCCGATGCAATTTCTGTGTTTCATCGTCAATAAGAATTTCCAAGAGATACAGTAAACCTGGAGTGTAGCATCGGAATCTATAACTAGTGTCACAAGGAATGGTTCAAACATAGTCAGTAAGAAGAGTCAGTCTTCTTGTACTTAAGTCTTCATTGTGTTTTTTATTTGATTCCGATGCAATTCCTGTGTTTCATCGTCAATAAGAAGGTCCAAGGGATACAGTAAACCTGATGTGAAGCAACGGAATTTGTAACTAGTGTCACAGGAATGGTTCAAATCATTGTCAGTAAGAAGAGTCAGTCTTCTTGTACTTATGTCGGCATTGTGCCTTTTGTATGTAATTCCGATGATATTTCTGTGTTTTATCGTCAATAAGAAGGACCAAGGGATACAGTAAACCTGGAGTGAAGCATCGGAATCTATAACTAGGGTCACAGGGATGGCTCAAAACATAGACAGTAGGAAGAGTCAGTCTTCTTGTACATAAGTTGGCATTGTGCCTTTTGTATTTAATTCAGATGCAATTTCTGTGTTTCATCGTCAATAAGAAGGTCAGAGGGATACAGTAATCCTGAAGTGAAGCATCGGAATCTATAACTAGTGTCACAGGAATGGTTCAAAACATAGTCAGTAAGAATGGTGAGTCTTCTTGTACTTAAGTCATCATTGTGCATTTTATATTTAATTCTGATGCAATTTCTGTGTTTCATCGTTACTAAGAAGGGTCCAAGGGATACTGTAAACCTGGAGTGAAGCATCGGAATCTATAACTAGTGTCACAGGAATGGTTCAAATCATAGACAGTAAGAAGAGTCAGACTTCTTTTCCTTAAGACGGCATTGTGCCCTTTGTATGTAATTCCGATGCAATTTCTGTGTTTCATCGTCAATACGAAAGATCCAAGGTATACAGTATACCTGAAGTGAAGCATGGGAATCTATAACTAGTGTCACAGGAATGGTTCAAAACATAGTCAGTAAGAAGAGTCAGTCTTCTTGTACTTCAGTCGGCATTGTGCCTTTTCTATTTAATTCCGATGCAATTTCTGTCTTTCCTCGTCAATAAGAAGGTCCAAGGGATACACTAAGCCAGGAGTGAAGCATCGCAATCTATAACTAGTGTCACAGGAATGGTTCAATACATAGTCAGTAAGAACAGTCAGTCTTCTTGTCCTTAAGTCGGCATTGTGCCTTTTCTATTTAATTCCGATGCAATTTCTGTGTTTCATCGTCAATAAGAATTTCCAGGAGATACAGTAAACCTGGAGTGTAGCATCGGAATCTATAACTAGTGTCACAGGAATGGTTCAAACATAGTCAGTAAGAAGAGTCAGTCTTCTTGTACTTCAGTCTTCATTGTGCCTTTTCTATTTGATTCCGATGCAATTCCTGTGTTTCATCGTCAATAAGAAGGACCAAGGGATACAGTAAACCTGGAGTGTAGCATCGGAATCTATAACTAGTGTCACAGGAATGGTTCAAAACATAGACAGTAAGAAGAGTCAGTCTTCTGGTACTTAAGTCGACATTGTGCCTTTTGTATTTAATTCCGATGCGATTCCTGTGTTTCATCGTCAATAAGAAGGTCAAAGGGATACAGTAAACCTGGAGTGAAGCATCGGAATCTATAACTAGTGTCACAGGAATGGTTCAAAACATAGACAGTAAGAAGAGTCAGTCATCTTGTAATTAATTCTGCATTGTGCCTTTTGTATTTAATTCCGATGCCATTGCTGTGTTTCATCGTCAATAAGAAGGTCAGAGGGATACAGTAAACCTGAAGTGAAACATCGAAATCCAAAACTAGTGCCACAGGAATGGTTCAAAACATAGTCAGTAAGAAGGGTCAGTCTTCTTGTACTTAAGTCGGCATTGTGCCTTTTGTATTTAATTCCAATGAAATTTCTGTGTTTCATCGTCAATAAGAAGGTCCAAGGGATACAGTAAACCTGAAGTAAACCATCGGAATCTACAACTAGTGTCACAGGAATGGTTCAAAGCATAGTCAGTAAGAAGAGTCAGTCTTCTTGTACTTATGATGGCATTGTGCATTTCGTATGTAATTCCGATGCAATTTCTGTGTTTCATCGTCAATAAGAAGGTCCATCGGATACAGTAAACCTGCCATGAAGCATCGAAATCTATAACTAGTGTCACAGTAATGGTTCAAAGCATAGACAGTAAGAAGAGTCAGACGTCTTGTACTTAAGTCGGCATTGTGCCTTTTGTATTTACTTCCGATGCAATTTCTGTGTTTCATCGACAATAAGATGGACCAAGGGATACAGTAAACCTGAAGTGAAGCATCGGAATCTATAATTAGTGTCACTGGAATGGTTCAAAATATAAACAGTAAAAAGGGTCAGTCTTCTTGTACTTAAGTCGGCATTGTGCCTATTGTATATAATTCCGATGCAATTTCTGTGATTCATCGTCAAGAAAAAGGACCAAGGGATGCAGTAAACCAGAAGTGAAGCATCGGACTCTATAACTATTGTCACAGGAATGGTTCAAAACATAGACAGAAGAAGAGTCAGTCTTCTTGTACTTAAGTCGGCATTTTGCCTTTTGTATTTAATTCCGATGCAATTTCTGTGTTTCATCGTCAATAAGAATGTCCAAGGGAAACGGTAAACATGAAGTGAAGCATCGGAATCTATTACTAGTGTCACAGGAATGGTTCAAAACATAATCAGTAAGAAGAGTCAGTCTTCCTGTCTTTAAGTCGGCATTGTGCCTTTTGTATTTAGTTCCGATGCAATTTCTGTGTTTCATCGGCAATAAGGTCAGAGGATACAGTAAACCGGAAGTGAAACATCGGAATCCAGAACTAGTGTCTCAGCAATGGTTCAAATCATAGACAGTAGGAAGAGTCAGTCTTCTTGTGCTTATGTCAGCATTGAGCCTTTTGTATTTAATTCCGTTGCAATTTCTGTGTTTCATCGTCAATAAGAAGGGGCAAGGGATACATTAAACCTGAAGTGAAGCATCGGAATCTACAACTAGTGTCACAGGAATGGTTCAAAACATGGACAGTAAGAAGAGTCAGTCGTCATGTACTTAAGTCGGCATTGTGCCTATTCTATTTAATTCCGATGCTGTTTCTGTGTTTCATCGTCAATAAGAAGGTCAGAGAGATACAGTAAACCTGAAGTGAAGCATCGGAATCTATAACTTGTTTCACAGGAAAGGTTCAAAGCATAGTAAGTAAGAAGAGTCAGTCTTCTTGTACTTAAAATGGCATTGTGCCTTTCGTATGTAATTCCGATGCAATTTCTATGTTTCATCGTCAATAAGAAGCTCCAAGGGATACAGTAAACCTGGCGTGAAGCATCGGAATCTATAACTAGTGTCACAGTAATGGTTCAAATCATAGACAGTAAGAAGATCCAGACGTCTTTTACTTAGGTCGGCATTGTGCTTCTTGTATTTACTACCGATGCAATTTCTGTGTTTCATAGTCAATGACAAGGTCCAAGGGATACAGTAAACCTGAAGTGAAGCATCGAAATCTATAACTAGTGTCACTGGAAAGGTTCAAAATATAGACAGTAAGAAGAGTCAGTCATCTTGTACTTAAGTCGGCATTGTGAATTTTGTATATAATTCCGATGCAATTTCTGTGATTCATCGTCAATAAGAAGGACGAAGGGTACAGTAAACATGAAGTAAAGCATCGGACTCTATAACTAGTGTCACAGAAATGGTTCAAAACATAGACAGTAGAAGAGTCAGTCTTCTTGTACTTAAGTCGGCATTGTGTATTTGTAATTAATTCCGATGCAATTTCTGTGTTTCATCGTCAATAAGAATGTCCAAGGGAAACAGAAATCCTGAAGTGTAGCATCGGAATCTATAACTAGTGTCACAGGAATGGTTCAAACATAGTCAGGAAGGTGTGTCAGTCTTCTTGTACTTAAATCGGCATTGTGCCTTTTGTATTTAATTCCGATGCAATTTCTGTGTTTCATCGTCAATAAGAAGGACCAAGGGATACAGTAAACCTGGAGTGAAACATCGGAATCTATAACTAGTGTCACAGGGATGGTTCAAGACATAGAGAGTAAGAAGAGTCGGTCTTTTTGTACTTAAGTCGGCATTGTGCATTTTGTGTTTAATTCCGATGCAATTTCTGTGTTTCATCGTCAATAAGAAGGTCCAAGGGATACAGTAAACCTGGAGTGTAGCATCGGAATCTATAATTAGTGTCACAGGAATGGTTCAAAACATAGACAGTAAGAAGAGTCAGTCTTCTTGTCCTTCGGTCGGCATTGTGCCTTTTGTATTTCATTCCGATGCTATTTCTGTGTTTCGTCGGCAATAGGGTCAGAGGGATACAATAAACCTGAAGTGAAGCATCGGAATCCAAAACTAGTGTCACAGGAATGGTTCAAATCATAGACTGTAGGAAGAGTCAGTCTTCTTGTACTTAAGTCGACATTGTGTGTTTTCTATTTAATTCCGATGCAATTACTGTGTTTCATCGTCAATACGAAGGTCAGAGGAATACAATAAACCTGAAGTGAAGCATCAGAATCTATAACTAGTGTCACAGGAATGGTTCAAAACATAGTCAGTAAGAACAGTCAGTCTTCTTGTCCTTAAGTCGGCATTGTGCCTTTTGTATTTAATTCCTATGCAATTTCTGTGTTTCATCGTCAATAAGAAGGTCCAAGGGATACAGTAAACCTGGAGTGTAGCATCGGAATCTATAACTAGTGTCACAGGAATGGTTCAAAACATAGACAGTAAGAAGAGTCAGTATTCGTGTACTTAAGTCGGCATTTTGCCTTTTGTACTTAATTCCGATGCAATTTCTGTGTTTCATCGTCAATAAGAAAGTCCAAGGGATACAGTAAACCTGAAGTGAAGCATCGGAATCTATAACTAGTGTCACAGGAATGGTTTAAACCCTAGTCAGTAAGAAGAGTCAGTCTTCTTGTACTTAAGTCGGCATTGGGCCTTTTCTATTTAATTCCGACGCAATTTCTGTGTTTCATCGTCAATAAGAAGGACAGAGGGATACAATAAACCTGGAGTGAAGCATCGGAATCTATAACTAGTGTCACAGGAATGGTTCAAACCATAGACAGTAAGAAGAGTCAGTCTTCTTGTACTTAAGTCGACATTGTGCCTTTTCTATATAATTCCGATGCAATTTCTGTGTTTCATCGTCATTAAGAAGGACTGAGGGGTACAATAAACCTGAAGTGAAGCATCGGAATCTATAAATAGTGTCACAGTAATGGTTCAAAACATAGTCAGTAAGAACAGTCAGTCTTCATGTGCTTAAGTCGGCATTGTGCCTTTTGTATTTAATTCGTATGCAATTTCTGTGTTTCATCGTCAATAAGAAGGTCCAAGGGATACAGTAAACCTGGAGTGTAGCATCGGAATCTATAACTAATGTCACAGGAATGGTTCAAAACATAGACAGTAAGAAGAGTGAGTATTCGTGTACTTAAGTCGGCATTTTGACTTTTCTATTTAATTCCGATGCAATTTCTGTGTTTCATCGTCAATAAGAAGGGCCAAGGGATACAGTGAACCTGAAGTGAAGCATCGGAATCTATAACTAGTGTCGCAGGAATGGTTCAAAACATATTCAGTAAGAAGAGTCAGTCTTCTTGTACTTAAGTCGGCATAGTGCCTTTTCTATGTAACTCCGATGCAATTTCTGTGTTTCATAGTCAATAAGAAGGTCCAAGGGA